>NC_059181.1:48611929-49327424 GCF_019923935.1 Bubalus bubalis
CCCGAGGAAACTAGAACTGAAAGAGACACATGTACCCCAATGTTCATTGCAGCAACTATTTAAAGTAGCTAGGACATGGAAACAACCTAGATGTCCATCAGCAGATGACTGGATAAGGAAGTTGTGGTACATATACACAATGGAATATTACTGAGTTATAAAAAGGAATGCATTTGAGTCAGTTCTAATGAGGTGGAAGTAACTGGAGCCTATTATACAGAGTGAAGTAAGTCAGAAAGAGAAACATAAATACTGTATATTAATGCATATATATGGAATTTAGAAAGATGGTAACATCAATCCTATATGCAGGGGACAGCAAAAGAGACATGGATGTAAAGAAAAGACTTCTGCACTATGTGGAAGAAGGCGAGGGTGGGATGATTTGAGAGAATAGCATTGAAACATGTTCATTACCATATGTAAAACAGATGACCAGTGCAAGTTCAATGCATAAAGCAGGGCACCAAAAGCTGGTGCTCTGGAACAATCCAGAGGGATGGGGTGGGAGAGGAGATGGGAGAGGGGTTCAGGATGGGGGTCACATGTGTACCTGTGGCCGATTCATGTTGGTATATGGCAAAAACCATCACAATATTGTAATTATTCTCCAATTAATTAATTAATTTAAAAAATGTTTAAAATTCATCTCACAAAGATAAAGTACTAAGATAAGCTTCAGAAACAAACCTAGAGCATCCTTTAATAATTCAATTAAATTTTACATTAATATACCATAACAGCAAAGAACTATCCAGGGAAAGAATCTTAGTAGAGTAGATATAGACTCCATTAACAAACTGAGATTTAACATTCACTGAAATGTCTTTTTATCTCTGGAAATCACCCTCATTTTTACCAGATATAACCAAATTAAGACTAATTTGTTTGCAAAATAGGTCTTGTTTCAATAAACTTGTTCTGATGATTTATTTGTATAACCATAATTGATCAGAGACTTTTTTTGCTTTACTTAAACATAAGAGTGTCAGACAGAACGTTTAAAATAAAGCCTCTCAGGGCTAGGAAAATAATGCCAAAGGCTTCTCACAGATTTTGTGTAACAGATCTAGGTGAACTCTTCCCTTCTCAAGGTCTCCAGAATTCCTTGAGATTTCTGTATCTGTTACTGAGATAACCTTTCTAACTTATCTGCTAATTTTACTGGAAACCTAAGAGTTTCCAATCTCTGGAGGGATCCAGCAGTGAGAAAAATTAAATAGTTCAGTTTGCTTACACAAATATAATTTTACCAAACTTGTGTAAGTCATAATTAGCTTGAGGGGAAGGTTTTCCTCACATGTGGAAAACACAAATCCAAACAGGTTGTTTGTCAGATATAAACCATAAACGTTATAAGCATACTTGCCAGTTCATTCAGTACTTTTATTAACCTTTGTGAAGTCACCAGGCTTCCCGTTAGAATACGAGGACATATCAGAATTTTAGGAACTCCATATAATTCTAGGATATCTATCTTAGTAACATTTACCATACAGTATAACCTGCGATTTATTGCCCATTTGACATTAGCCATGCAATTCCATATACCAAATGAACCTATTTAATATCTCTTTTCAGGATGTTTCAGGGTCCATCTGAAGCATCCCAAAGTTAGCTAGAAGTCAAAAGTGCTTCATTTGGATAATGTAGGAAGTTTTTTCAATAAATATCAAAAGGGTTTAGAACACTCAGTCAGATAGGATCATAGGTCACTCCAAGAAAATAGCTATTCACTTAGCAAAAATAACAAAAATTATTTCAAAGGCAAATATAGAACAGATAATTTAAGAGGTAAAGCGACTGAAATCTGTTATCAAAAGCAATTCAACATCTGAAGAAAGTATGTCCTCTTAACAGAGAGAAAAGCCAAATTCAAGTTTTTGCACCAGCTTTCTTTTAAATTCATTTAAAAGTACACTTAAATTCATTTTAAACTTAGTCCTCGCCATACACAAAATTCTTTTCTCAGGGTCCACTTTCCACAAACATTCTTGTCAATTTCTGTACCCATTACTTTATTCTCCCACCCTGAAATAGCCGCCTGCAAATCAGACGTACTTCCTTTTCCCTTCATAAAATGCAATTCCATTCCCCATACTTTCTTTACTGAAACTACACATCCTACTTTGCTTATGCAACCAAGAATTGACCTTTATTTTAGCAGTCTATAGATTGTTGAGCATAAATATCAGTGATAACTTCTAAAAACCTTTACTTTCTTATAGAGAATGATTCAGCATGGCACCAAACATATTCATTAATAGTCCAAAAGCTGGTTAGTTTCTCTATAAGTTCAGTTCAGTCACTCAGTCGTGTTCAACTCTTTGAGACCCCATGAACCTCAGCATGCCAGGCCTCCCTTTCCATCACCAACTGCCGGAGTCTACCAAAACCCATGTCCATTGAGCCGGTAATACCATCTAACCATCTCATCCTCTGTCGTCCCCTTCTCCTCCTGCCCTTAATCTTTCCCAGCATCAGGGTCTTTTCCAATGAGTCAGCTCTTTGCATCAGGTGGCCAAAGTATTGGAGTTTCAGCTTCAGCATCAGCCCTTCCAGTGAACATCCAAGACTGATCTCCTTTAGGATGGACTGATTGGATCTGCTTGCAGGCCAAGGTACACTCAAGAGTCTTCTCCAACACCACAGGTCAAAAGCATCAATTCTTCAATGCTCAGCTTTCTTTATAGTTCAACTCTAACATCCATACATGATCACTGGAAAAATCATAGCAATGACCAGACAGACATCTGTTGACAAAATAATGTCACTGCTTTTTAATATAGTGTCTAGGTTGGTCATATTTTCCCTCCAAGGAGCAAGAGTCCTTTAATTTTATGGTTGAAATCACCATCTGCAGTGATTTTGGAGCCTCAAAAAATAAAATCAGCCACTGTTTCCACTGTTTCCCCATCTATTTCCCATGAAGTGATGGGACCAGATGCCATGATCTTCGTTTTCTGAATGTTGAGCTTTAAGCCAACTTTTTCACTCTTCTCTTTCACTTTCATCAAGAGGCTTTTGAGTTCCTCTTCACTTTCTGCCATAAGGGTGGTGTCATCTGCATATCTGAGGTTATTGATATTTCTTCCATCAATCTGGATTCCAGCTTGTGCTTCCTCCAGCCTAGCATTTCTCATGATGTACTCTGAATATAAGTTAAATAAGCAAGGTGACAATATACAGCCTTGACGAACTCATTTTCCTATTTGGAACCAGTCTGTTGTTCCATGTCCAGTTCTAACTGTTGCTTCCTGACCTGCATACATGTTTCTCAAGCGGCAGGTCGGGTGGTCTGGTATGCCCATCTCTTTCAGAATTTTCCACAGTTTATTGTGATCCACATAGTTAAAGGCTTTGGCATAGTCAATAAAGCAGAAATAGATGTTTTTCTGGAACTCTCTGCTTTTTTGATGATCCAGCGGATGTTGGCAATTTGATCTCTGATTCCTCTGCTTTTCCTAAACCCAACTTGAACATCTGAAAGTTCATGGTTCACATATTGCTGAAGCCTGGCTTGGAGAATTTGAAGCATTAATTTACTAGAGTGTGAGATGACTGCAATTGTGTGGTAGTTTGAGCATTCTTTGACATTGCCTTTCTTTGGGATTGGAATGAAAACTGATCTTTTCCAGTCCTGTGTCCAATGCTGAGTTTTCCAAATTTGCTGGCATATTGAGTGCAGCACTTTCACAGCATCATCTTTGAGGATTTGAATAGCTCAACTGGAAATCCATCACTTCCACTAGCTTTGTTTGTAGTGATGCTTCCTAAGGCCCACTTGACTCTCTGTAAGAGTAAGTTAGTTTTCAGGAATCAGTGTTTTACAATCTTACTTTATTTGAAAATGACAGGTATTCAATAAACTTTCATCACTTCGTTTACCACAAATTTTAAAACCCTAGAAATTTGTGTTACCAAAATCTAGAGAGACTATTTTAGACAGATATTCCTAAAGCATAATTATTCTTAATATAGTTTATCCAATAGCTCCTGACTCCTTTACATTCTTCTTTCCCTAGAGGTTTCTTTACTCAAGTTATTTTCCTTGCTGACAAACTTGTAATGGACAATTTTATTGAGCTTAAACTAGGCTCAATAAAATTATTCTGCTTAATGTTAATGATTCTTGTAAGATCAATAAACAAAAATAAATACAGGTATTAATTTAATGCAGAAAAATGCTCAGTCCATGTGAACCTGAAATTCATTTAGGTTAATTTCTCTTGTATTTAAAACTGTTTGATTTCTTAAGGGTTTACTTTTCTTGGGGCCAAATAGATTACAAACTAATCTCAGCAATATTATCCAAAAACAAGGGCACATACTGAGACATGCATAAATACAAATAGACACAAGAGGTCTCATAGCTTTGTTTATGAATCAGATATCGCAAACTTATTTATGAATCAGATGTTGCAATGTAAACATCACTAAATGTAAACAACACTTAGAATAAGAAAATTTTCAAAATGTTTTGTTCCCATTTTTTTTTTCTTCTTCAGTTTCAGGAGTTAGAGATGATCTAGTAAGTCATCCAGAGAGCTCTAGTCTCAAGGGATCAGTTCAGTTCAGTTCAGTTCAGTCACTCAGTCGTGTCCGACTCTTTGAGACCCCATAAATCGCAGCATGCCAGGCCTCCCTGTCTATCACCAACTCCCAAAGTTCACCGAAACTCATCTCCATCGAGTCGGTGATGCCATCCAACCATCTCATCCTCTGTCGTCCCCTTCTCCTCCTGCCCCCAATTCCTCCCAGCATCAGAGTCTTTTCCAATGACTCAACTTTTTGCATGAGGTGGCCAAAGTACTGGAGTTTCAGTTTTTGCATCAGTCCTTCCAAAGAACACCCAGGACTGATCTCGTTTAGAATGGACTTGTTGGATCTTCTTGCAGTCCAAGGGACTCTCAAGAGTCTTCTCCAACACCACAGTTCAAAAGCATCAATTCTTTGGTGCTCAGCTTTCTTCACAGTCCAACTTTCACACCCATACATGACCACTGGAAAAACCATAGCCTTGACTAGACAGACCTTTGTTGGCAAAGTAATATCTCTGTTTTTTAATATGCTATCTAGGTTGGTCATAACTTTCCTTCCAAAGAGTAAGTGTCTTTTAATTTCATGGCTGCAGTCACCACTGACAGTGATTTTGGAGCCCAAAAAAATAAATTCTGACACTGTTTCCACTGTTTCCCCATCTATTTCCCATGAAGTGATGGGACCATATGTCATGATCTTCGTTTTCTGAATGTTGAGCTTTAAGCCAACTTTTTCACTCTCCTCTTTCACTTTCATCAAGAGGCTTTTTACTTCCTCTTCACTTTCTGCCATAAGGGTGGTGTCATCTGCATATCTGAGGTTATTGATATTTCTCCCTGCAATCTTGTTTCCAGCTTGTGCTTCTTCTAACCCAGCGTTTCTCATGATGTACTCTGCATATAAGTTAAATAAGTCTCAAGGCATAGTAAGAACTATTTCCTCAGGGCAAGAATTATAAATATATATATATTTTTCAAGTTTTCTCTGGATTCTAAAGAATATTGTGACCACACTGTCAAATGTCATTTTTATTTTTCTGTGATCATAGTTTTACAGCCAAAATGTAGACCAGATAGTGCTGAAATTGGCCCTGATAGAAATGGACGGCTGGTCCCTTTATGGATTGTCCCACTGGGGAAGTAGAAGTATTAGTTTGATCAGCCCCAGGCTGTTGATTATAGAAAAAAAGTCCTGGGCATGAGGGAACTTCAGTCCATTTTCTCATCCTGTGCCAATAAAGATCTGATATTTTTAGGTAATTTTTCTTTGTCATTAGATCATAGCTATAGGTTGCCCAGTCATTTGAATTATTATCATCATTATTATTATTCTCCAAGGTGTTTCTAGGTGGTGTGTGAAACCTTAGATGAAGCACTTCTAATTTTAGCTCAAGCAGTTTGTACCAGGTGTCTGCACTCTGAAGCAAAGCAATGAAACCAGAACCTCACCAGCCGGAAGTCACATTCTGAATAAAAGAAAAGGCAAAGAAATGTCCAGAAATCAAAAGGCAAGTGGCAAGAGTACCTGAAAAAGATGTCAAAATGATGCCCAGGAATCAAAATCCAAATGGCATAAATGTCAAATATGACTTCCCAGCCCTGCTAGACCTGTAGCCTGGTAGAGTCAGTGCTAACAGCCTTTTTTAGTTCTGATATATTTTCAAGCAATTTATACCTGGTTTCCTGCAAAGAGGTTAGTCTAACATTTTCTCTTTTAGAATCTTCTAGATACCAAAGTAAATATCCCTTTCAGTATATTTGATCTTATGGCTGGCTTTTTCTGCACATGCAAAAATATCAATTTTGGAATATCAAAAGAACTTCAGTTTTGGCCATTTCATTGAGATCTCATTTAGTATAATTTCCCCAAAGAACTAGGAACTTGCAGGTATGAGCTCTATATGTAGTCTACATGAATCTGGCTGGAGTACATGAGAGTCTGGATTTCTGACATTCCTCTTTCTGTTTTTGAGATTCTGTTTCCCATTTTAATTTTTCAGTGATAAAAATCACTAGTGAAATTGTGTGGTGGGCATGTCTCCTGCTGAGGTAGAAATTCTTAGGCAGTTAAGTATAGGAACTCTGACACCTCGGCTTGTTTCAATAAATATCCCACTCCATTAACCTAAAGCTATACCCTTTGTCCTGAATTCCTAGCTCTCAGAGGAATCTGTCCTTGGTCTAATAAATTATCAGCACTCAGAATCAGGAAAGGGTAGTAATTAACTTCTGTTTGATATGCCTGAAGGAAAAACAACAGGTGATCATTAGTCCTTAGCCCATACATCTGGTCCATTGTAAAATGGCCAGGGGTCATGAGAAAAGGTTGCAGAATGGTGACTTAATGCCTAAGAAAACTAAGAATCCAAGGATCAAAATAAGCCATAAAGATGTCAAGATAAACATTACAACCTTTAAACTGATTGGTTAGAAATGACATATGTTAAAAGTAAGAACCAATCAAAAGTGTACAAATCAATATTAGTAAGGATATAAACTGCTGTAAGTCCTGCCTTTTCAGGCACTTCACCTCCTCTCAGTGTCTATGCTGAAAGCTTTGTGTTTTCTTTCTCTCTGAAATAAACTCTGTTTTCTTGCTACTGTGAGTGTTTTGTGTGTTTGCAAAGTTCATACTTTGGCTCCAGGAACAAGAACTCTGATTCCCATTTCATTTTTCAGGGGCTTGTCCGGGATCCTTCAATGCCTACTCAAGGTAAGGGCAAACACTCTCGATCCTATTTCTCGTCTCTCACAGCCTAACTGTAGAGTCTCCTAAGCTATTTTATTTCCCCATAGCCTGCTTGGGTTTCAATGGTAGACAGAGTCAGTAGACAGTGGCCCCAAGCCTAGGCACTGACCAGTTGACTTGACGGTACTGAGTGAATGCTCTGCAAGTACGCTAAATCAGCAAGAACTGCAGAACATATGCTGTTTTTCTCTCACAATGTTTCAGTGAAACGTAAGAGAAAGGGGGAAATTCTGTTTATGCATGCCAGTCACTTAAAAACGTAGGAAAACCCACAACCCTAAGCTCTGGCACCTCTGTCTTAAGGTGGGGAAAAGACAGGGATGAAAGTTCAGGCTATGCTGGTAATGAGCAGTTAAGTCTAGTCAGGCTAAAAGAATGTTGAGGGAGGCATGTACCACTAATGCTTCTTTGCTCTCAGTCCAAAAAGAGGGGATGCCTTCTTGACAGGAGGAACTAGACAAAAGACAAAAAGTGCTGAACACTGGCCTTATCTCTTTTTCAGATGGGAACAACTTCATCGAACCTATCAGCCAGCTCAAAGCAGACACTTCTGGCATGAATCCTGAAGAACTGGGAACAACTGGACCCTCAAACCCTAAAGAAGAAACATTTGATCTTTTTTTGCACCAAGACATGGCCCCAATATAACTTATCTGATGGTGAAAGATGTCCCCCTGAGGGCACACTTAATTACAACACCATCTTACTCTTAAGTCTTTCTTGTAAATGGGAGGGGAAACGGTCAGAAATCCCTTACGTACAGGCTTTCTTTGCTTTAAGAGAAGACCCCACCTTATGTAAGAATTGTGGGTTTTCTCAATCTGTACCGCCTGTAGTTTCTTCTGAATCTCTAAGTCTAAACTGTCACCCTTATCTGGGACTGACTAAATCAAATCCCCCAGAACCTCACCAGTCCCTGTCAACACCACTGGCCATTCCTACTTCAAAGCTATATCCTTCTTTCCTTTCATTACAAGAAGTAGCAAGTGGGGAATGGGGGCAAGTATGGGTCCACGTTCCTTTCCTTCTCCAGGACCTACAGCAAATAAAAATATGTCTGAGAAATTTCACCAATAAGCCGGATAAATACATAGAAAATGTCCAGGGTCTTACACAATCTTTTGACCTAGCCTGGAGAGCCATTATGTTGCTACTAAACCAAACCTTCACTGGAGGAGAGAGAGAAAAGTTAATTAAAGGTGCTCAAGAATGGAGAGATGAATGGTATGCTATTTATGCACGGGGCAGGTCAAGTGAGCAATTAGCCCAATTTCCCAGGGGCTGCCAAGTGGCGGCCATTAGTGACCCCAATTGGGCTCCAGATAAGGATGATAGGGGTGGTTGGGATAGAAAGCATTTTATTACCTGCATTATTGAAGGGTTAAAAAGGGCATGAACTGAGCCTTTTAACTACTCAAAGTTATCCAAAGTAAATAAGGAAGAAAAGGAAAGTCCTTTGGCTTTTATGGAAAGACTCAGGGAGGCATTGAGAAAAAATACTCCAACGGACCATACCCCAGTGATCTGCTGCTGCTAAGTCACTTCAGTCTTGTCCAACTCTGTGTGACCTCATAAACAGCAGCCCACCAGGCTCCCCCGTCCCTGGGATTCTCCAGGCAAGAGTACTGGAGTGGGTTGCCATTGCCTTCTCTGACTCCAGTGGTCTATGGAGGGCCAAATTCTTCTTTTTCTCTTTTTAATTTTTATTTAAATTTCATCTTCATGAAAATTTAATTTTCATTTCATGAGTGTTTGAGGAATGTTTCATGATTATTTGTGATTTTAATCTCATTTTCTATGAACTGATTTTTCATATCTTCTTCCCATTTTTTTAAATATATTTATTTTATTTGGAGGCTAATTACTTTACAATATTGTAGTGGTTTTTGCCATACGTTGACATGAATCAGCCATAGGTTCCCAATCCTGAAACTCCCTCCCACCTCCCTCCCCATCCCATCCCTCTGGGTCATCCCAGTACACCAGCCCTGAGCACCCTGTCTCATGCATCGAACCAGGACTGGCGATCTGTTTCACATATGATAATATACATGTTTCAACGCTATTCTCTCAGATAATCCCACCCTTGCCTTCTCCCACAGTCCAAAAGACTGTTGTATACATCTGTGCCTCTTTTGCTGTCTCATATATAGGATTATAATTACCATCTTTCTAAATTCCATATATATGTATTAGTACACTGTATTGGTGTTTTTCTTTCTCGCTTACTTGACTCTGTATAATAAGCTCCAGTTTCACCCACCTCATTAGAGCAGATTCAAAAGTATTATTTTTTTAATGTCTGAGTAATATTCCATTATGTATATGTAACACAGCTTTCTTATCCATTTGTCTGCTGATGGACATCTAGATTGCTTCCATGTCCTAGCTATTGTAAATAGTGCTGCAATGAACATTGGGATACATGTGTCTCTTTCAATTCTGGATTTCTCAGCGTGTATGCCCAGCAGTGGGACTGGTCATACGGCAGGTCTACTTCCAGTTTTTTAAGGCATCTCCACACTGTTCTCTATAGTGGCTGTACTAGTTTGCATTCCCACCAACAGTGTAAGAGGGTTCCCTTTTCTCCACACCCTCTCCAGCATTTATTGTTTGTAGATTTTTGGATAGCAGCCATTCTGACCAGCGGATATGGTACCTCATTGTGGCTTTGATTTGCATTTCTCTGATAATGAGCGATGTTGAGCATCTTTTCATATGTTTGTTAGCCATCTGTATATCTTCTTTGGAGAAATGTCTGTTTAGTTATTTGGCCCATTTTTTGATGGGGTCATTTATTTTTCTGCAGTTGAGCTGCAGGAGTTGCTTGTGTATGTTTGAGATTAATTATTTGTAAGTTGCTTCATTTGCTATTACTTCCTCCCATTCTGAAGGTTGTCTTCTCACTTTGCTTATAGTTTCCTTCGTTGTGCAAAAGCTTTTAAGTTTAATTAGGTCACATTTGTTTATTTTTGCTTTTATTTCCATTACTCTGGGAGGTGGGTCATAGAGGATCCTGCTGTGATTTATTTCAGAGAGTGTTTTGCCTATGTTTTCCTCTAGGAGTTTTATAGTTTCTGGTCTTACCTTTAGATCTTTAATCCATTTTGAGTTTATTTTTGTATATGGTGTTAGAAAGTGTTCTAGTTTCATTCTTTTACAAGTAGTTGACCAGTTTTCTCAGCACCACTTGTTAAAAAGATTGTCTTTTCTCCATTGTATATTCTTGCCTCCTTTGTCAAAGATAAGGTGTCCATAGGTGTGTGGATTTATCTCTGGGCTTTCTATTTTGTTCCATTGATCTATATTTCTGTCTTTGTGCCAGTACTATACTGTCTTGATGACTGTAGCTCTGTAGTAGAGCCTGAAGTCAGGCAGGTTGATTCCTCCACTTCCATTCTTCTTTCTCAAGATTGCTTTGGCTATTCGAGGTTTTTTATATTTCCATACAAATTGTGAAATTATTTGTTCTAGGTCTGTGAAAAGTTCCGTTGGTATCTTGATAGGGATTGCACTGAATCTATAGATTGCTTTGGATACTATACTCATTTTCACTATATTGATTCTTCCAATCCGTGAACATGGTATATGTCTCCAACTATTTGTGTCCTCTTTGATTTCTTTCATCAGTGTTTTATACTTTTCTATATATAGGTCTTTTGTTTCTTTAGGTAGATATATTCCTAAGTATTTTATTCTTTTCATTGCAATGGTGAATGGAATTGTTTCCTTAATTCCTCTTTCTGTTTTTTCATTGTTAATGTATAGGATTGCAAGGGATTTCTGTGTGTTAATTTTATTTCCTGCAACTTTACTGTATTCATTGATTAGCTCTAGTAATTTTCTGGTAGAGTCTTTAGGGTTCTATGTAGAGGATCATGTCATCTGCAGTGAGAGTTTTACATCTTCTTTTCAAATCTGGATTCCTTTTATTTATTTATTTTTTTTCTTCTCTGATTGCTGTGGCCAAAACTTCCAAAACTATGTTGAATAGTAGTGGTGAGAGTGGGCACTCTCGTCTTGTTCCTGACTGTAGGGGAAATACTTTCCATTTTTTACCAATGAGTGTAATGTTTGCTGTGGGTTTGTAATATATAGCTTTTATTATGTTGAGGTATGTTCCTTCTATTTCTGCTTTCTGGAGTGTTTTTATCATAAATGGATGTTGAATTTTGTCAAAGGCTTTCTCTGCATCTATTGAGATAGCCATATCTTTTTTATCTTTCAATTGTTAATGTGGTGTATTACATTGATTGATTTGTGGATATTCAAGAACCTCTGCATCCCTGGGATCCCACTTGGTCACGATGTATGATCTTTTTAATATGTTGTTGGATTCTATTTGCTAGAATTTTGTTAAGGATTTTTGCATTTATGTTCATCAGTGATATTGGCCTGTAGCTTTGTGTGTGTGTGTGTGTGTGTGTCTGTGTGTGTGTGTGTGTGGCATCTTTGTCTGGTTTTGGTATTAGGGTCATGGTGGCCTCATGGAATGTGTTTGGAAGTTTACCTTCTGCAATTTTCTGGAAGAGTTTGAGTAAGATAGGTGTTAGCTCTTCTCTAAATTTGTGGTAGAATTCAGCTGTGCAGCCGTCTGATTCGGGGCTTTTGTTTGCTGGTATATTTCTGATTACAGTTTCGATTTCCATGCTTGTGATGGGTCTGTTAAGATTTTCTATTTCTTCCTGGTTCAGTTTTGGAAAGTAATACTTTTCTAAGAATTTGTCCATTTCTTCCATGTTGTCCATTTTATTGGCATACAGTTGCTGATAGTAGTCTCTTATGATCCTTTGTATTTCTGTGTTGTCCATTGTGATATCTCCATTTTCATTTCTAATTTTATTGATTTGATTCTTCTCCCTTTTTTCTTGATGAGTCTGGCTAATGGTTTGTCAATTTTATTTATCTTCTCAAAGAAACAGCTTTTAGCTTTGTTGATTTTTGCTATGGTCTCTTTTGTCTCTTTTGCATTTATTTCTGCCCAATTTTTAAGATTTGTTTCCTTCTACTAACCCTGGGGTTCTTCATTTCTTCCTTTTCTAGTTGCTTTAGGTGTAGAGTTTGGTTATTTGTTTGACTTTTATCTTGTTTCTTGAGGTAAGCCTGTATTGCTATAAACCTTCCCCTTAGCACTGTTTTTACAGTGTCCAATAGGTTTTGGGTTGTTGTCTTTTCAGTTTCATTCATTTCTATGCATATTTTGATTTCTTTTTTGATTTCTTCTGTGATTTGTTGGTTATTCAGCAGCGTGTTGTTCAGCCTCCATATGTTGGAATTTTTAATATTTTTTTTCCTGTAATTGACATCTAATCTTACTGCATTGTGGTCAGAAAAGATGATTGGAATGATTTCAATTTCTTTGAATTTACCAAGACTAGTTTTATGGCCCAGGATGTGATCTATCCTGGAGAAGTTTCCGTGTGCACTTGAGAAAAAGGTGAAATTCATTGTTTTGGGGTAAAATGTCCTATAGATATCAAATTAGGTCTAACTGGTCCATTGTGTCATTTAAAGTTTGTGTTTCCTTGTTAATTTTCTGTTTAGTTGATCTATCCATAGGTATGAGTGGTGTATTAAAGTCTCCCACTGTTATTGTGTTATTGTTAATTTCCCCTTTCATACTTGTTAACATTTGCCTTACATATTACAGTGCTCCTATGTTGAGTGCATATATATTTATAATTGTTATATCTTCTTCTTGGATTGATCCTTTGATAATTATGTACTGTCCTTCTTTGTCTGTTTTTCACAGCCTTTGTTTTAAAGTCTATTTTATCTGATATGAGTATTGCTACTCCTGCTTTTTTGGCCTCCATTTGTGTGAAATATCTTTTCCCAGCCATTCACTTTCAGTCTTTATGTGTCCCTTGTTTTGAGGTGGGTCTCTTGTAGACAGCATACATAGGGGTCTTGTTTTTGTATCCATTCAGCCAGTCTGTGCCTTTTGGTTGGGGGATTCAATTCATTTACGTTTAAGGTAACCATTGATAAATATGATCCCGTTGCCATTTACTGTGTTGTTTTGGGTTCGAGTTTATACACCCTTTCTGTTTCCTGTCTAGAGAAGATCCTTTAGCATTTGTTGGAGAGCTGGTTTGGTGGTGCTGAATTCTCTCAACTTTTGCTTGTCTGTAAAGCTTTTGATTTCTCCTTCATATTTGAATGAGATCCTTGCTGGGTACAGTAATATGGGTTGTAGGTTATTTTCTTTCATCACTTTAAATATGTCCTGCCATTCCCTTCTGGCCTGAAGAGTTTCTATTGAAATATCAGCTGTTATCCTTATGAGAATCCCCTTGTGTGTTATTTGTTTTTTTTTTTTTTTTCCCTTGCTGCTTTTAATATTTGTTCTTTGTGTTTGATCTTTGTTAATTTGATTAATATGTGTCTTGGGGTGTTTCACCTTGGGTTTATCCTGTGTGGGACTCTCTGAGTTTCTTGGACTTAGGCAATTATTTCCTTCCCCATTTTAGGGAAGTTTTCAACTATTATCTCCTCGAATATTTTCTCATGGCCTTTCTTTTTGTCTTCTTATTCTGGGACTCCTATGATTCAAATGTTGGGGTGTTTCACATTGTCCCAGAGGTCCCTGAGATTGTCCTCATTTCTTTTTATTCATTTTTCTTTTTTCCTCTCTGCTTTATTTATTTCTACCATTCTATCTTCTAATTCACTAATCCTATCTTCTGCCTCCGTTATTCTACTATTTGTTCCCTCCAGAGTGTTTTTTATCTCATTTATTGCATTATTCATTATTTATTAACTCTTTCTTATTTCTTCTATGTCCTTGCTAAACATTTCTTGCATCTTCTCAATCCTTGTCTCCAGGCTGTTTATTTGTAACTCCATTTTGTTTTCAAGATTTTGGATCATTTTTACTATCATTATTCTGAATTCTTTTTCAGGTAGACTCCCTAACTCCTCCTCTTTGGTTTGGTTTAGTGGTCATTTATCATGTTCCTTTACCTGCTTAGTATTTCTCTGCCTCTGCCTTTTCATCTTGTTAAATTGCTGTGTTTGGGGTGGCCTTTCTGTATTCTGGAAGTTTGTGGTTCCTTTTTATTGTGGAGGTTGCTCCCTGTGGGTGGGGTTGGACGAGTGGCTTGTTAAGGTTTCCTGGCTAGGGAAGCTTGCATTGGTGTTCTTCTGGGTGTTGCTGGATGTCTTCTCTCTGGAGTGCAATGAAGTGTCCAGTAGTCAGTTTTGAGATGTCTGTGGGTTTGGTGTGACTTTGGGCAGTCTGTATGTTGAAGCTCAGGGATATGTTCCTGCATTGCTGGAGAATTTGTGTGGTATGTCTTGCTCTGGAACTTATTGGCTCTTGGGTGGTGCTTGGTTTCAGTGAAGGTATGGAGGCTTTTGGATTATCTCTTATCAATTAATGTTCCCTGGAGTCAGGAGTTCTCTGGTATTCTCAGGTTTGGTGTTTAAGCCTTCTGCTTCTGGTTTTCAGTCTTATTCTTACAGTAGCCTGAAGACTTCTCCATTCATACAGCACTGATGATAAAACTTTTATGTTAATGGTGAAAAGATTCTCCACAGTGAGGGAAACCCAGAGAAGTTTGTGGAGTTACATGGAGAAGATAAGAGGGAGGAGGGAGATAGAAGTGACCAGGAGGTGAAGAGAGGGAATCAAAAGGGGAGAGAGCAAGCTAGCCAGTAAACAATTCCCTACGTGATCTCCACAGTCTGGAGGCCTCAGAGAGGTTCATGGAGTAATATAGAGAAGAGAAGAGGTAGGAAGGAGATAGAGGTAGGCAGGGGAAAAGGGGGAATCAAAAGGAGAGAGAAAGAGATCTAGGCAGTACTCTGTTCCCTAAGTGCTCTCCACAGCCCAGAACACACACAGAGATTTACAGAGTTGGGTTGAGAAGAGAAGGGGAAGGGAGGAGATAGAGGTAACCTGGGGGAGAAAAAGGAATGTCCAAAGGGGGAGAGAGTCATCAAGCCAGTAATCACACTCTTAAGTTAAAATGGGTACTGAAGATTTGATTTTTTTTTTTTTTTTAGCTTAAATTCACATTTTTTTTTTATTTTTTAAAAATTTATTTATTTTAGTTGGAGGCTTATTACTTTACAATATTGTATTGGTTGATTCTTAAAAGTACAAAATTGATAACAAATACCATAAGGCAAGGATTAAAAATCTAGAGTAGAGGTTAGACTCTCAAAAATACAATATTAAAAAAAAAGTCCAAACAAAATCACAAAAAGTATAAGAAATATATATGAAGTTTGCTTTAAAAATAAGGTCTTTTTTTTTGACAAGGTAATAAAAATGAAAATTAAAGAAGTAATAGAGGACTTATAAAAGGAAAAAAAATAAAAACATGATAATAGTAAAAGTATATCTAGGAACTTCTCTTGAGCTGTTGCAGGCAGTCTGGGGTCAGTTCAGATAGTTCCTCGTTCCATCTTATACTTCTCAAGATCTATGGGCCCCTTCCAATGTAGTCAGTGTTAACTACAGGGATTTTAATTTGTTGCACCTGTCACTTCCAAAGCCGTTCCCTGGGTTTTTTTGGCTTCTTCCGTTTGCAGGTCTCTTCAGTGTCTAATTTCCACCCTGACACAAGGGGGCAAAGGTGGTCTCTTGTTTAGGCTCACTTGTTCAGTTGTGCTGTGGGGAGGGAGGAACACTGTAAACAAATATCACTGGCGTGTGTGGGGAGTGCCCGCAGTGTCTCGGCCACACTGGGTTTTCCCCCGCTCACGGCGTGTGTGCTTTCCCAGTCTACACTGCTCAGGTTTCAGGTTGCTCTGCAGGGAATGGGCCCTGGGTTGCTTGCACTTCCTAGGTCTAAGCCTCTCAGGTTCAGATGCTGGGGTAGCCCACAAAGGCTCAGACTCGGTTGGGCCTGCATTTTGTGCCCTTCCCAGGTCCTAGCAGCTCAGGTGACCAGGTGCCAGGTTTGTGTTTTATAATAGAGATCAAGAGGAGCATGAGGAGAATAGAGGAAAGATAAGATAAGACTGAAGCTCTTGCTATGGCCCTACAGGGAGTTAACTATAGAGTTGCAAAAGCAGGAGGACAAAAGCTGATACCCAGACCCCATTTCCTCTGTGGCAAGGAGGGACACTTCAGGGGAAAATGGCCCTAGGCTAAGGTACCAGCACCTAAGCCATGTCCCCTTTGTCGAGGTTATCACTGGGGGAGAGACTTCCCTCAGAGACGTGGGTCTCTGGGGCTAGTTCCTCAGACCCAAGATCAAAACTGATGGGGCCCAGGGCTTCCCACTTTGGCTCCTATCTTCATCACAGCACAGGAGCTTCGGGTAACTCTGGAGGAGGCCACTCTGATAACTTTCTTCTTGATATGGGAGCCACCTTTTCGGCCATCCTCTCTAATCCAGGACCTCCCTCAAGTAAATCAACCACTATACGTGGAATTTCTGGGAAGCCTATTACAAAATTATTTACAGAACCATTGAGTTGTGGCTGGGATTCCATTCCCTTTTCCCATGCCTTCCTGATAATACCAGAAAGCCCAACTCCCATCCTGGGAAGAGATATACTATCTAAGATGCAAGCTTCAATCCATATGAAAGTGGAATCCTCAGAAAACTTTTTTTTCTTTTTTATTTATTTTTAAATATAAATTTATTTATTTTAATTGGAGGCTAATTACTTTACAATATTGTAGTGGTTTTGCCATATATTGACATGAATCCACAGAAAACATATGTGTACCCCAAACAGAAATAGATATTAACCCTGAGGTTGGGCAACTGGAGGAGAGATAGGAAAAGCAGTCTCTGCTCAGCCAACACAGATAACTCTTAAAGGTCCTAATAACTTTCCCCATCAAAAACTATATCCCCTAAAACCAGAGGCACGACAGGGACTCATTCCCCTAATTAAAAATCTCAAATAACAGGGGCTCTTAGTTAAATGAAACAGCCCTTGTAACACACACACGCCTATTCTAGGAGTACAAAAACCCAACAGAGAATGGCACCTAGTACAAGGCCTTCGTCTCATTAATGAAGCTGTAATTCCATTACATCCTGTGCTGCCTAACCCCTATACTTTACTTTCCCAGATCCCAGAAACAGCAGCCTGGTTTACTGTATTAGATTTAAAGGATGCCTCCTTTCATATTCCTCTAGCCCAAAGTTCACAATTCTTGTTTGCTTTTGAGGATCCATCTGGTTCTTCTACCCAAATAACTTCGACAATGTTGCCTCAAGGATTCAGAGATAGTCCTCACTTGTTTGGACAGGCTTTGGCTTAAGACCTAGCTATGTTTCAGGCACCAGAGCCTATAAAAACTATCCAATATGTAGATGATATTTTCCTTTGTTCTGACACAAAGGAACCATGTGACCAAGCTGCCTGTAATCATCTTAATTATCTAGCCCAATGTGCTTGCAAAATGTCAAAATCTAAAGCTCAGATATGCCAATAGGAAGTTAAATATTTAGGACTCAAACTTTCACATGGAACTTGAGCCTTAGGGAAGGGAAGAATAAAGACCATCTTACAACATCTTTGCCCTAGTGCTATTAGACAACTCTGTGGTTTCCTTGGTATAACTGGCTACTGCCAAATTTGGATTCCTGGATATGGAGAACTGGCTTGACCTCTATATAACTTATTGAAAGAGACTCGACAATCAGGACAAAGGATATTACAATGGGAATCTGAAGAAATATATGCATTTAAAACTTTACAACAGGCTCTTTGTCAGGCCCCTGCTCTCAGTCTGCCTACAGGAGACCAATTTAACTTTTTTATAATAGAGAGATCAAGAATACCACTGTGAGACCTAACACAACCCAAAGGAAACTCACAACAACCTGGTGATTATTTGAGCAAAGAACTTGATCCTGTAGCTCAAGGATGGCCACATTGTCTATGGATAGTGGCCTCAATAGACCTATTAATTCCTGAAGCTACTAAATTAATTATAGGCCGAGATATGATAGTCTATACTTCACATGATATTTCTGGAATTTTGAACTCCAAGGGAGGTTTGTGGATATCAGACAATCGGCTTCTCAGATACCAATCCCTGCTCATAATTCAGCTAAAAACTTACTCAACTTGAAACTCGGTGGCATCCCTTCCTAAATCATTAGATTAACAAAAAGCAGAGCACGACTGTCATCAAGTCCTAGCTTTAAATTGCTTGGCAAGTGAGGACTTAAAAGATAAACCATAAGAAAATCCAGATGTAACTATGTTTACAGATGGCAGCTCTTTACAGAGAAAGGAGAACCTAAAGCAGGATCTCAAAAATTATTTACTTCTAGGTTAAAAAACAGCTGAACTAACACAACACATCACTAATTTAGACCAGGAGCTGACTGTGACTCAGATCATGAATGCCTTATTGCAAAATTCAGACTTAAATTGAAGAAAGTAGGGAAAACCACTAGGCCATTCAGGCATGACCTGAATCAAATCCCTTACTGATTATACAGCGAAAGTGACAAATATATTCAATGGATTAGATCTGATAGACAGAGTGCCTGAAGAACTATGGATGGAGGTTTCATGACATTGTACATGAGGCAGTGATCAAGGAAGAAAAAGAAATGCAACAAGGCAAAATGGTTGGCTGGGGAGGCCTTACAAATAGCTTTGAAAAAAAGTGAAAGGCAAAGGAGAAAAGGAAAGATATATCCATCTGAATGCAAAGTTCCAAAGAACAGCAAAGAGAGAGAAGAAAGCCTTCCTCAGTGATCAATGCAAAGAGACTGAAGAAAACAATAGAATGGAAAAGACTAGAGATCTCTTCAAAAATATTAGGGATACCAAGGGAAAATTTCATGCAAAGATAGGCACAATAAAGGACATAAACGATTTGGAACTAACAGAAGCAGAAAGAGATTAAGAAGAGGTGGCAATAATACACAGAAGAACTATACAAAAAAGATCTAAATGGCCCAGATAACCACGATGGTGTGATCATTAACCTAGAGCCAGGTATCTTGGAGTGTGAAGTCAAGTGGCACTTAAGAAGCAGTACTATGAACAAAGTTAGGGGAGGTGATAGAATTCCAGCTAAGCTATTTCAAATCCTAAAAGATGATGCTGTGAAAGGTGCTGCACTCTATATGCCAGGAAATTTAGAAAACTCAGTGGTGGTCACAGGACTGGAAAAGGCCATTTTTTCATTCCAATACCATAGAAGGTCAATGTCAAAGAATGTTTAAACTACTGCACAATTTCACTCATTTCACATGCTAGCAAAGCAATGTTCAGAATTCTCCAAGCTAGGCTTCAACAATACATGAACTGAGAACTTCCAGATGTTCAAGCTGGATTTAGAAAAGGCAGAAGAACCAGAGATCAAATTGCTAACATCCGTTGGATCAGAGATAAAGCAAGAGAATTCCAGGAAACCATCTTCTTCTGCTCCATTGACTATGCTAAAGCCTTTGACTGTGTTTAAAATTCTTAAAGAGATGGGAATAACAGACCACCTTACCTGCCTCCTGTGAAACCTGTATGCAGGTCAAGGAGCAGCAGTTAGAACCGGACATGGAACAATGGACTGGTTCCACATTGGGGAAGATGTACGTCAAGGTCACCCTGCTTCTTCAACTTACATGCAGAGTATGTCATACAAAATGCCATGCTGGCCAAAGCACAAACTGGAATCAAGATTGTCATGAGAAATATCAATAACCTCAGATATGCAGATGACACCACCCATATGGCAGAAAGCGAAGAGGCAATAAAGAGCCTCTTGATGAAAGTGAAAGAGGAGAGTGAAAAAGCTAGCTTAAAACTTAACATTCAACAACAACAACAAAAAAAAAAACCGAAGATCAAAGCATGTGGTCCCATCACTTGTTGGAAAATAGACGGAGAAAAAATGGAAACAGTGACAGGTTTTGTTTTCTTGGACTCCAAGATCACTCCAGACGGGGACACAGCCATGATAATAAAAGCCACTTGCTGGGTGGAAGAAAAGGTTTGACATACATAGACAGCATTTTAAAAAGCAGAGGCATAATTTTGTCAACAAAGGTCTGTATAGTCAAAGCTATGGTTTTCCAGTAGTTATGTATGGATGTGAGGATTAGACCATAAAGAAGTCTGAGTGCCAAAAAACTGATATTTTTGAACTGTGGTGCTGGATAAGACTCTTGAGAATCCCTTGGAATGCAAGGACATCAAACCAGTCAATCCTAAAGGAAATCAATCCTGAATCTTCATTGCAGGGACTGATGCTGATCTGAAACTCCAATACTTGGCCCCCTGATGTGAAGAGCTGACTTATTAGAAAAGACACTGATGCTGTGAAAGACGGAAGGCAGGAGGCAAAGGGCCTGAAACAGGACGAGATGGTAGGATGGCACCACCGACTCAATGGACATGAGTTTGAGCCAGCCCTAGGAGATGGCGTAGGACAGGGAAGCCAGGCATGCTGCAGCCTATGGGATTGCAAAGAGTCAGACATGCCTGAGTGACTGAACAACAACAATTTAGCTTCTTTCCAAAAACAAGTACAATCCTTAGATAATGGAATATCACAATATAAGGAAAATGAAAGGTCCCTATATAATCCTGGAGATATGGTGTTAGTAAAGGCTATTCGTAACAATATCCCCACCTTAACTCCCATATGGGAAGGACCCTACTCTGTTATGTTTTCTTCACCCACCACTTTGAAGGTTATGGGTATTGGCACCCAGATTCATCACACATGGATAAAAACTTGGAATCCTTCGGGAGAGAATCAAGAAGGTCATCCAACATCCCCAGAGGAGAGTTCACAGTATTCAGAATATTAATACACCCCTTTGGAAGGATTGAAAGGATTATTCAAGAAAAGTCCAGGATCGATAAAGTCTAATCCATGCAATGACTGTCCCCACTCTTTCTTTTGGGACCACCTTACTGAATTTGATATCAACTTCCACCTGGTGGAGACCTCTGATCCTCTTATTTTACTCTTATTACTTTTTGGCCCTTGTGTTTTAAATCATCTTTCTTGCTTTGCAATGTCTCCCATAGAAGCTTCAGATGGTAATGGTTATGGAAATGGAGCCAAAGATAATATACCAAGTTCCACTAGAACATCCCACGTATGGAGACCTAACTGCCATCCCCTAACAATGTCCCTGTTCAGCTCAAAGAAGCAGAGGGGTCGTCTCCCATTTCCCCATTGGCAGTTAGCATCTCCATTTCCAGAGAGGGTGGGGGGAGGATTGAAGTAGAAATTGTTAGTGAGTGTAGGAACTCTGAGACCTCAGCTGGTTTCATAAACATCCCACTCTATTAAACTGAAACTATACCCTTTGTCCTGAATTCCTGGCTATCAGTGGAATGTGTCCTTCATCTGATAAATTATCAGCACTCAGATCCAGGAAAGGGTAATAATTAACTTCTGTTCAATATGCCTGAAGGAAAAACAACAGGTGATCATTAATCTTTAGCCCATACATCTGGTCCATCGCAAAATGGCTGAGAGACATGAGAAAAGATTACAGGATGGCAACTTAACATCTAAGAAAACTTACAGTCAAAAGATCAAAAGAACCCTTAAAGATGTCAAGTTAAACATTGTGACCCTTAAGCTGATTGGTTAGAAATGGAATATGTTAAAAGTAAGAACCAATTAAAAGTGGACAAATCAATGGTAGTGAGGATATAAACTCCTGTAAGTCCCAACTCTTCAGGTCACTTCACCCCCTCTCAGGTTCTATGCTGAAAGCTTTGTACTCTCTTTCTCCTTGAAATAAATCCTGTTTGCTTGCTACCGTGAGTGTTTGTATGTGTGCAAAGTTCATTCTTCAGCTCTGCAAATGAATGTGGTTTCCTCTTTCACTGCTTGTGAGCTTCACTCCTCCAGGAGTCACCCCAGAGTCATTTCAGCTCCTTTTATATTTCTTGGATTCTGCTTCCAGCAATCTAAGACCACCATGGCTGCTCAGGTCACTGAATGGTCAATTCTTATTGCAATCCCCAGATGAGCAAGTATTTTAATTAACAAGTGGATTTCCCTATGAGATCAGTGCATGGCATGAGAACTAGGCTTCCACCCCTCCAGTCAATTTCTCAGTTACCTAAGAAAACTGTAACCATCCAGGGGGAATCTTGTCCCTTTTCTTCAGAGCAAAGCTCTTATGTATTTTTCTTATTTTTGTCCCAAGACATTCCATATAGGCAGTCAAAATGAGGAAAAGTGTCAGATCAGCCTCTTACCTAACCACTCAGCCAGGACCACTCAGGCCCCTACAATGGAGCAACCTCAGTGCCTTTCAGCCAAGCCCTGGGTATTCCTTGATATTTTTCAATTGAGTCCCTCCCCACCCACCCCCAAGGACCTTGCTACTGGGTGGGTATTCCCCTGGGCATCTTTCAGCCAGGCCCTCACCCAGTATCTTTTGATTGGTTGGGAATTTATCAGTATCTTTCAACTGAGCCCCATTCAGTGTCTAGACCATGAGTGGGTATGCCCCAGATATTTCACCCCCCACCCCAGTATCTTTCCAACTGGGAGGGGGCAGGTAACCTGCTCCACCAGCAAATAAAACTGAGAATCTCAACCAATATGGGAGATTCAAGAACCAGGAGAGACCCAAATTCGTCTGCATTCCCCAAGAAGGCAGATGAGCACAATGGGCTGTTGCTGGTACCAAAGCTCTGGTAACTCATGGAAGTTCAGGTGAAGGAAGGAAGTCCACCCTGGGTTGCTTCGTCAGTTACCGTAACTGTTGACTAGAAGTTGTACAAATTGAGAGTTGCAAGTTAAATTTTATTTGGGACAAAATGAGGACTGCAGCCCAGGAGCCAGGACCCCACATAGCTTTAAGAGACTGCTTCAAAGAGGCAGTTGGGGAAGGTCAATATATAAGATGTTGTTGAAGATGGAGTTCAATGCAATCAAAAACTTACTTTACAAAAGGTTTTCTGCTAGTCGCAAGGAGCCGATGTCACCATGAAGGGATTTAGTGTTTTCTAGATGTGAGGAGATGCAAAAATTTGAATCATGAAATCACTTCCTGAAAATATCTAACTATCTAAAGACCTGTTCCATCAGAGTGCCTCAGGAGTGGAATGCTGAAGGTCAACCACTGCAGCACAGGGTTCAATCTCTGCAGAGACAGATGGAAAATTCCCTTTCTGTTGTTGTTCAGTCTCTGGCAAATGCTCTTGGCAAGTGCCAATTTGTACTTGAGAGGTGAGTGTCATTTTGACAACACATATTTTACTTTCCTTAAATTTTCTTTTAAGAATGAGTTACTTTTTCTTGTTGATAAATGTATAACAGATGGATTAAGGTCTAATTTGACTTCTAGTAAACCTAGGTACAACAGAAATATTATACTTAATATTGATAACTCTAAGGACATGTCTATATTCATCAAACAAACAAGTTTAAGTCACCTTCAATAGCATATATCAAATCAGTACAGAATATTTCCCAGATCATGGGTCCTAAAATTTATCTTGTCCAATTTTCTATATTTTTAGATCTAATTTGTAAGTGCTTAATTTCAAGTCAAATAAAATAGTTCATTTACAAGTTAACTTTTACATAAATGTCAAACCAGAAATCTCACTTTTTTTCACTTGAGTTCAAAAAGCTATTGCCAAATTCCCACTTTCTCTTTGAGGGCCTGGACACAGGGGAGAAAAATACCCTGGGGTGGGGGTTGGCTACAAGATGGAACAAAGCTTACCCATAACAAGGATAATCCTAAAGGCAAAATCCCAACCAACTTTCCACCACAGGCAGAGCCTGAAGCAATAGGGAAGGATTTCCCTGGTGTTGTCACATGTAAGCCCTGTCCTGTTATTAATATTTACCAAAGTCATTTTGTAAGTAACAACACACATACAACAACAAAGAAGCATTAATACCAAGTATTACTTTGATACTAATATCTCCTAGTTCACATGAGCCCTAACTTCATTTAGCCTAATTTCACTTGCAGTTAGAATTGTTCAATTTTTAAGTGCTTAACTTTATTTAAGCCAACTACATAGAGCTCATTTACAAATTAATCTCAGAACCAATATCCAGAGACAAAGACACATACTGAAATGTATATATATCCACATGACAAAAGGTCTCATAGCCTTGTTTTCCAAACTTAGTCATGACTCAGATATCAGAGTATAAAACAATAGTTTACAAACAAGAGTTGGAATATGAAAAAAAAATTAAAGGCTTATTTTACTGTATTTCCCCCCTCAGTTTTAGGAATTAGAGATGGTCTAGATAAATGTCTCTGAGAGCCATGGTCTCAAGGCACAAGGAGAGAAAAACATCTTCTCCTAGTATGACAATGTCAAAAAAAACTTTAACCCAGTTTCTCTGGTGTCTAAAGAATACTGTGGCCACACAGTAAAATTAAAAAAAAAAATCTTTTTCCATAGTCATATTTTCATAAACAAAATTTAGACCAGATAGTCCCCAAGTTGGCCCTTATAACAAGAGCAGACTAGTCCCAACAGTGATTGTCCCTCTGAGGAGGTGGGGGTCCTAGTTTGATCAGCCCTAGATTATTGATTGTAGGTGAAGAGCCCTGGACATAAGGGAACTTCAGTCTATTTTCTCATCCTGTGGCAATAAAGATCTAACTGTAAGAGACTCATTTTTAGGCTTTTTTTTTTTTTTTTTCTGCATTGTGTCATAGATATAGGGCTTCCCTGGTGGTTCAGTGGTAAAGAATCTACTCGCAATGCAGGAGACACAGGGGACACAGGTTCAATCCCCTAATCGGGAAGATCCCCTGGAGGAGGCCACGGCAACCCAGTCCAGTATTCTTGCCTGGAGAATCCCATGGACAGAGGAGCCTAGTGGGTTACTGTCCATGGGATAACAAAGAGCCACACATAACTGAAGTGACTTCGCATGCATGTGTGCACATAGCTATAGATTGGCTAGTCATTTAAAATTTTTCCAAAGGGTTTCCCAGGTGGTGTATGGAACCTTGGAGGAATAGCTTCCCATTTTAGTTCAAGCAGTTTGTACCAGATCAGTGTGCACTGAAACCAATCTGCAGGCTCAAAACAAAGTAACTGAACCAACCAAACCACACCAAAACCTCACCAACCAGAAGTCACACTTCCCCCCAAAAAAAACAGATGGCAAAGAGATGCCCAGAAGTCAAAAGCCAAATGGCATAAATGCCCCCAAACATGACTTTCCAGTCCCTCTAGACCTGTGATTTTGTCCAAAGTGTGCCTTACGAATGGAGTTGCCCTTCACTGGAAGAACTCCCCAAATTGGAACTGAAGTTCCCCTGAACAGGCAAGGTCAGAGAGACCCTGGTATGCATTCCAGGAGACTTATGAAATTGCTGGTGGGTGTGTCACAACATACCATAGGCTCTCTTTCTGATCCTCCAAAAGTTAATGTCTTCTCAGAGTAGAAGTCCAGGCCAGTGTGAAGAAAGGAAAAAAAAAAAAAAAGTGTTCTCAAGGCAAAGAAAGCTGTGACAGCTGCTAGGGAAACCTCTCCCCCAGTGTCCACTGCAGCTTCAGAGTTCCATGGCCTAGAGGGTCAGTTGGGTATGATCAGGGCATGCCCCTACAGCAGGGGAACCCTGGTGATCTGGTCTCAGAAAAATCCTCCAACCGTCCACTCTCTGAAAGGAGGCCACTGTGTAGAGAAGTCCCTAAGCTGAGGGGTCCTGCAGGGCTGCCTGCCCAAGAGCAGAGCCTGGATGAGACCCTAAATTTGTTGCCAAAATCTTGGCTGTCTGTGCTCTAATGCCAAACAGACACAGGGAGACAGAGTTATGGAGGAGAAAGAGTGGCTTTTTCTTTGCCAGGCAAAGAGGGAACACAGTAGAGTAGTGTCTTAAGACCAGTGCCCCTCTCCCTATTGAATAGACCTCCCAGGTGGCTCAGTGGTAAACAGTCTGCTGCCAATCCAGGAGATGTAGGAGATGTGAGTTCGATCCCTAGATTTGAAGATCCTCTGGAGGAGGAAGTGGCAACACTTCCAGTATCCTGGAAGAATCCATAGACAGAGGAGCCTTGCAGGCTGCAGTCCATGGGGTCACAAAGAGTCCGGAAGTGACTGAGTGGCTGAGCATGCACCAGCATGTCCTTGTGAATAGGAAGAGGTTATATATCAAGCAGGGATATGTGACAAGGATCAAAACAGTTACAGTTTTGCATTCCTCTGTCCTATGCAAAGTTTCAAAAGGGCAGGATTATTGACAAGATTAGGATGTGTGCACGGATTAGGTGGTCCACTCTCTTAATCTGATGAACTTCTCTGGTACCTTTGGTCTTGCCTCCAGTGGTTTCATGGCTGCTCCTCACTGGATTAGCAACTGTTCAAATCTGTTCATTGGAACTCTGGGAAGACCATGGAGGTTGGAGTCTTACCTACAATCAGCGGGGGACAAAGAAGCCTCTGTTCCTTGAAACCCCACAGGGCCCTGCTGGGCACTGATTACATTCTGGTTTTTTGTTTGTTTGTTTTGAGGGAGGGGTCAACATTGTGAAAGGAGGGGCTGAGGAGAACAGAATTCACATAATTAATCAGGAGCAATCAGGAACTTCTTCCTCCCCAATACCTACAAAATTCTCACATGAACTTCCTACTTACTTGGGTCTGAAACAATCAAATATGACCCCAAAAATTATGGCATAAGGGAATGCCCTTACAAATTTGGAGGTATTGAAAACCTCATTGGGGTGGAGCTAAGATGGCAGAGAGGCAAGATACAAAGTTTGAATCTCCCAACACCTAGGAAACTCACCAGACACTGGTGGGGGACTTCCAACAACCAGGAAGGACATGGGAGGGAGCAAGAGGGAGGAAGAGAAGTGGAGGCTGGACAGGACCAGCACAATTAAGGGGTGGCTGAGGGAGGGAAGGGTAGCAGTTTAGGCACATGGAGAGGTACGCTTGTCTCCAGGAGATTGGAGGGGAGGAAGAAGGACCCTCGATGTCAGAGGATTGAGGGGAACATAATTGGTATTCCCACCTACCCATCATTCCCAGGGAGCCTGCTGAGGCTCAGGGTCTGGTCCTTCACAGTCCAGGGCCCCCTCCACCCAAGTGGGTACTGGGAGCATGATGGAGTGGGCAGGAGGAGTATTCATACCAGGCCAGGTAGTGGTTGTTTTTGTTCAGTCACTAAGTCATGTCTGGATTGGAAGATCAATTTGGGGAAGCTCCTGGTGTTCTGCACACTCAGCCCTGGGGAGTCTTCTGAGACCCCAAGCCATGACCTCCACTCCTACCCTGTTCCACCCTCTGAGGCCACCTCCACCCTAAAGGACCTCTTTGCCCACAAAGGTCCTGCAGGTGTGAGAGGGTAGTGGAAGGAGGAAGAATCAAGCAGACTAGAGGAGGTTCCTTCAGGGTTCAGAGGATCAAGGAGCCCATATAGTGTTTCCCTGCCCACTGAGCCCCAGGGAGCCTCCTGGGACCCTGAGCATGATCCTCTGTACCCCTGATGCCTGAGGCTGAGCACAAGCCCTGTCCATCATCACCACACAGGGCCTTTTGGTCAGAGGTCCTGAAGCAGGATCACAGCCCTGCCTAAACCCTTCCCCACCTAAGTCCCACACCCATAGTCAATGATTATTCTGCCTTTATTGTTGTCATTATTCTTTGCTATTGGAGTTTGATTTTACCCTTCAGTGGTTATTTCATATATATTCTTATGTTTTCAAATATATGTTAGTTTTCTAAATTTATTTTTATTCTTTGTTATTTTACTGCTTTCTTTTCTTCTCTCTTTTTTTTTTTTTTTTTTTTTTTTTTTTTTTTTTGTGGTGTCCTGTGGGTTTTGGGACCCTGGTTCAGAGGCCAGAGAGCTGGACTAACAGGGAACATCAGGCCCCAGGGAATATTAATCAGAGTGCAGTATCCCAGAAGTCCATATCTGAAAACCAGGACTCAGCTTTACCCAACTGCCTGCAAACTTCATTGCTGGAAATTTCAGGCTGAACAACTAGTAAAAGAAGAACACAGTTCCACTCATCAAAAAAACCTTCAGGACCAAATAAAAGAAGAGGAAGTAGGGGAAATAGGCAGCCATCAGCTACAAATTGGCACTTGCCAAGGGCATTCGCCATCTGCCTCTGCAAGGATTTGGGCTTCCCTTGTAGCTCAGTCGGTAAAGAATCTGCCCGCAGTGCAGGAAACCAGGATTTGATCCCTTGGTTGGGAAGATCCCCTGGAGAAGGAAATGGCAACACACTCCAGTATCCTTGCCTGGAAAATCTCATGGACTAAGGACGGAGGATCCTGGTGGGCTGCAGTCCGTTGGGTCACAAAGAGTCGGGCATGACTGAGTGACTAACTGCAGGGATTGAATCTTGTGCTGCTGCAGCTGTTAACCTCTGACATGCCCTGAAGGAAGTTCACAGTGGAGAATGAGGCACTTTGTGCAGCAGGAAAACAGGTAGAACAGGCCTTTAGATAGTTTCAATATTTTCAGGAACTGATTCCAATTCTTGCATCTCCTCATAGCTAGAAAAGTACTAAATCCCTTCATGGTGATATCAGCTCCTAGTGACTAGCAGAAAACCTTTTGTAAGATAAGTGCTTGGTTGTGTAAACTCCCCCTTCACCAAAAGCATGTATATTGACCTTCCCCTCCTACCTCTTTGGAGCAGCTTGTCAGAGCTATCTGGGGTGCTGTCTCCCGGGCTGCTGACAGCACCCGGGAGACAGCATCCCCAGATAGCTGGGGATGCTATCATCCCCTCCCCAATAAAAACAAAAAAAATAAATAAAAACTGACAACTCTCAAGTTGTGCAACTTCTTGTGTTGATTTTGTGCTCTTACTGCCATGACCCAGCCTTAATCTCTGCCCGGGGAACTGAAGCCCCACTTAAAGCCACTGCAGACAGAGGCCACCTGAGATTACATCTTGGGCAGAAACCCAGGAATTTGGAAAGTCAAGGTAAACTGCAAGCTTCACCCAGATGTGGCTTGAGTTCCCTGACTTTCACTCCTGCCTTTTTTTCCTTGCTTTCTTGGAGCAGTATGTAGGCTGCCAAGTCTTGGAGTGAAGGGGGTCTGATATATGTGAAGAGGAAAACGGAGAAATTGGAATTGGGCACTGTGGAAGATGGTACGGGCTTCAAGGCTTGAAAGCTGGCAGACAGATAAATTCTCATAGTAGATTTCTGGGCATATAGTGAGAAATCTATGAGAAACCTCAGGCCCAATCTCTGGGCAAAGAGATACCCTTTGCTTTCTTTTCAAGACACACAGGGCATGACCTCTGTCCACTTACAGCATTATGGCTTCCCCCAACATTTGGGATGGCAAGGGAATTCCCTGGGCCATGCAGATTTAAATATTGTTTGTGTGACAGCTGACTCTGAAACACGGTGGAAATGCAATTTCCAGCCATGCAGAAGCCCAAGGGATCTCTCTCCCTCTGTCTCTCTTGCTCTCACTCTCCTTTGCTCACTTTCCCTTATGGAACTTTCCACTATGCTTTTCTTTCCCACTTTACTCACACAGTAAGATCTCTTTCTCATGTTTTATCTCTGTGCCCTTCCAGGAAAAGCTTTCCTAGGTATCATTCCTAAACTTTGTCCCTGCCACTGTCAAACTCACTGTTGTCTGTTTCAGAAAAAAATCATTAGACGATTCCCAGTTCTATCTTAGCTGCCAGGAAGACAGGGCAAAGGATCTTGTGTTCTTCTGCTCTCTAGTCTCTCACCTCACTCTATGCCCAGAAATCTACTATGAGATTTGCTCTGTCTACCAGCCCTGAAGCCTTGAAGCCTGTGCCATCTTCCACAGTGCCCAACTCCAATTTCTCCAAGAGTTCCTCTTGACATATATTGGACCCCCTTCACTCCAAGATTTGGCAGCCTATATACTGCTATAAACAGCCTGTCAGGCTGGCTGCTCCCCAGAAGCCAAAGTACAAACTTTGTAGATGCTCATTCTCAAGGAATACACCCAGCATAGGAAGACTTATCATAGGACATAAGCTCTATAGATAAGGGATCCCTCCTAAGGAAAGCCCCAGGAACAAGTCTACACTGGTTTGAAAGCCCTTCTCAGGCTGTGCTGAGTTGGGTGCCCTGCATAGGGTATCACAGGGGCCAGGGATGTCTGGTCAGAAATTAGTGGGAGAGTAGAGGATGCTTGAAACCCCATCAGGTTCAAAGGGAATTTGGGAGACACCTTTAGTCCCTTCAGGTTAAAGCCTTCTAGTAAATGTTTCTGGGATGCTGGATTCCATTATAGTAGTGGCTCTCTTGTTCTTGGTAGCAGGTTACTCAACATGGGACGATCTCCTTGCAAGCAAGAAGAGTCAACTCTGGAGTATATCCATAAGAATTAGAAATTCTTTTATTAAAAATGTATTTATTTTAATTGAAGAATAATTACTTTCCAATATTGTGATGAAACCAAAGGGTTAAAAAAGGAGAAACTTAAAATTCTACTGTAGCAGTGTCTGGCCTTTGTATAAGTTGGGGAATGGGAAAAAAAATGCCTGAAAATGGGTATCTAAATTATAATACCATTCTGCAATTGCATCTTTATTGCCACAGGATGGGAAAGCAGAGTGAGATTCCCCATGTTCAGGCTCTCATGGTCCTTTACCAAAATCCCGCCCTAAACAGCTTTTGTAATTCAAAGCCTGATGAACCAGAAGATGCTCCTGACATTTTCGATGATCCTCCTCTAAGCTCTCCTGTCTCTCGGAGAGAAAACCTAGCTCTTCCTGCTCCTGACAGTATTCCCATTTATCCAGTCTGCCCCATGTATTATGCAAAAACCCCAAAAGTTACAATTTGGCCCCCAAATACCCACACCCCAACTCCTAGATGTGGCCTTTGGGACATTTAATACTTGACACCAAGCTCAGGAGGAAGAAAGAATGCAATGTGAATAAAGATGGGACAGGGCCAAGAAAGTCCAACTATTCATCTGGAGGTAATACTAGAAATGCAAGTCAAATGACCACGGGACCCAAGATTGCCAGCAAAAGCCCACACAGGCCATGACCAGCCTTCAGACAAATAGGTCATTGGATGAGAGACTGCCCTCAGTCCTGAAGAGCAAGGGGGGCTCCTGCTCCTGAGATGGCCATGCTAGGTAACCGATGCAGCCTGGGGATTCTGGCAGCTCCCCAAAATGATATGTCTATCTCCATCAAGGAGCCCCTGGTAGTCCTTAATTTGGCAAGAGAGAAAGTTGATTTTTTTTATTGATAGGGGAACCATTTACTCTGTCTTTATTTCTGATGTTGGACCTCTCTCCTCCAAATGCTGTACTGTGACTAGTGTCGATGGAAAGCCTCTCACTCATTATTTTACTGGACCTCTCATTTGCCAATATGACCAGCAGTTGATTTTGCATACCTTTACAGTTGTGCCTCAGTGTCCTATGCTTCTCCTTGGGAGGGACCTTCTGAGATCCCTCAGGGCCATACTCCAGTTAGGAGGCCCCAAGCAGCCTCCTACTTTGACTCTGACTGAGACAGACCAGCAGGTAGAACAAGATTCTATACCCAGCCATATCCTACAAGCAGTAGACCATTCAGTATGGGACAAAGGACTCCCTGGAAAGGCTGTAAATGTTCAACCTGTAAGAATTACCCTTAGGCCAGAAATCGTCTTCCCTAACAAGAGACAATATCCAATAAAGTTGGACGTGAAGAAGGGTTTACAACCCCTTGTAAATTCTTAAGCTGTGGCCTCTTGGTGCCCTGCCAGTCTCCATGCAACACTCTTGCCAGTTGTTAAGCCAAATGCATAATATAGGATAGTACAAAGACCTTAGAGCAGTAAAAGTTGCAGTAGTGCCTATACATCCCCTTGTGGCCAAACCTTATAATATATTAACCCCAATCCCTGAGGATGCCGATCCAAAGGATGCCTTCTTTTGTATCCCAGTTCATTCCTCATCACAATATCTGTTTGCTTTTGACTGAAATAATCCTGACTCATGCCATATGCAACAAAATACCTGGACAGTATTGCCTCAGGGGGTTGGGGGCCACCCACATCTGTTCATCTAAGACCTAGTAAAATAACTAAGGGAAATACATCTAAAAGAAGGTGCTATTCTACAGGTGCTATGCAGATGATATTTTAATATGTAGTCCCTCCTTGGAGGCCTCAGATAAAAATATCATTGAAGTCTTTAAATTTCCTGGGGCCCATGATTACCGAGTCTCTCAGAAAAAGGCACAAATCTCAAAGCAACAAGTTAGATATCCAGGACATAGTATAAACCCTGGAAGGAGAGTTATCTTCATATAGCAAACAAGTTATATTAGACCTAAGCACTCCAAAGACAAACATCTCTGTACCTTTTTGGGTGTGACAGGTTTTGTAGAATTTGGATTCCAGGATTCAGGCTTATGGCTAAGCCCCTATTAGTTCAGTTCAGTTGCTCAGTCGTTTCCGACTCTTTGCTACCCAATGGATGTCATGCTTCCCTGTCCATCACCAACACCTGGAGCTTACTCTAACTCATGTCCATCCAGTCAGTGATGCAATCCAACCATCTTAACCTCTGTCGTCACCTTCTCCTCCTGCCTTCAATCATTTGAATTTTGATTTTATGCAGGCTTCTTCATGCTCCTCTTTCAACTTCATCAAGTGGCTCTTTGGTTTCTCTTTGCTTTCTGTCCTAAGGGTGCTGTCATCTGCATATTGGAGGTTACTGCTAACTCTCTTGGCAATCATCTGCCCAGGTTGAGCTTCATCCAGGCCGACAGTTTGTATGGTGTACACTGTATATGAGTTACATAGGCAGAGTGACAATCTACAGCCTTGATGTACACCTTTCCCAATGTTGAGTCAGTGCATTCTTCCATGCCAGGTTCTGACTGTTGCTTCTTGACCTGCATACAGGTTTCTCACTAGGCAGGTGAGCTGGTGTGCTATTCCTGTCCCTTTAAGAATTGTCCACAGTTTGGTGTGATCCACATGGTCAAAGGCTTTAGTGTAGTCAATGAAACAGAAGTAGAGATTTTCCTGGAATTGTTCTCAATCCTGGAGAGTTGGGAATCAGCAGAACGTTCCTGCTGCCAGTTAAATATAGTCACCCCTTGTTACGCACGAATAACTCTGTGACAAGCCTCTGTACCCTTCAGTTCTCCCCTGCTCCACCCTCAGACAGCAATCACCAGGTCAACGTCTGTTAATGGACCCTATTAGGAAACTTTTTGAGCAGGGAAGATTCAAGAATCCTTAGTCTGGCCCTTTATGTGCTCCATTCCAACAAAGTGAAGCCTCCAGGGCCAGGCTGACCCATCCACAGCTGCCTCCTGATGCATACACTTCACTCAGCAGGGAGAAGCCTATGAACCCAACCCTGTACCTACAGACGACATCTCCCTGCCCCATATCTGTATCTGTTACTTGGCATAAAGAGACATCCTGGACGGGCCTGAGTTCATGCCTAATCAGAGCATGTTTAGTCTCACTTCAAGTCTTCCCCTATTCTCACTTGGTGCTGTGCATCAGTATAAATTCATATGCTTGGTGATTTTCGGTGCCCTCTGCTAGTCTCTGAAGACATCAGCTGGTATCCTGGGAAGTGCACTGGGATAGGAGTCTGGATGGACAAATTCTAGCTCTATGTTGACATGACTTTATCAATTCGGAGTTTGGCGGTGAATGCTAGGTAGAATTCTAAATTCAAGTGTCTGCCTCTCCTGTGTTTCCTCTCACATCCTGTGCTAACTCCCCCAGAGCACTCGCTCCATGGTGTAGCCACCGTCAGATTTCTCTGAGGTTTCTCTCCAGTAGGTTGTGGGCTCCTTGAGATAAGGGGCCATCTTCTTCCTTGTGATGCAATTCCTAGTGCCTGGCACAGTGTCTGGCACAGGAAGGCACTCAAATATTCTCCGAGTGAAGGATCTCCACTGTTTCTGTGTGAATGGATTTGGATATATACCCATAATGAGTGATTGAATACTCAATCTCCTAATACAGTAGGTTAGCTTTTCATGTGGTGTAAAATGCCTCTGGATGTAAATGAGAAAAGTATTTGGATCTTGCTACTTACAATCCAGTGTCCTTGATCTGTAACATGAGGTTTTAAAGACCTCTGTTGGTTTCAAGTATCTGTGGCTCATTTTCCTCACCTCCAAACCCAACTCCTGCCTCCATTCCATCAACTCCACCACATGTTCAAGTAAAGACCAGGATAGGAATGACACTCCCAAGCAGAGCTTCTCTGTTTCAAGGGATTTAGGTGGGCTGAACTGCACCTACTCAGCCTTCCAGGAATCTTCTATAGGCCCCCTGGAAGAACTCAACCAGGAAGCACAGATGAAGACTACGGACTACAGGCTTCTATTCAGCTCCAGGGATGCTTCCTTGCTGACAACAAAAATTACACTTGTTTTCCTTCCTTTCAGGTTCACCCTGACAGATTTATAGAGATATCGTCTAAGTTTAAGTTATACAATATGATAATATTCATACAGGTGTCTGTTGGAAAACCTTTCCCAGAATAAGATTAAGGAACACATCCTTCCCCTCACATAATTAACATTTCCTTGTTATTGTCATGGTGAGAACATTAATGATCTACTCTCATAGCGAGTTTCAAGTATACAAGACAGTACTGTTAACAATTGTCTCCATGCTGTACCTTAGGTCCTCATAACTTACTCATCTTACAACTCAACGTTTGTACCCTTGGATGAGCATCTCCACATTGTCCACCACCCCCAGCCTCTCATGCCCATTTTCATTTGTATCCTTCAATGGTATTAGAACGAGTCCCTTAAAAAAAAAAAAAAAAAAAAAGTAAAATAAAATTCGAAAGAGGCAAATTATGCTTCCAGAGACTCACAGTTTTACTGCTCATGGTGTTTTGCTCAGTTAAAACACCAAGTACTAGCGAAGGAGTAAGTGTGGGTAGTTGGGCCCCACCCTCCCAACTTATTGCTCTAATTCCGGGGCAGGGGAAGAGGATGGAAATGACTGAGATGAGGATACATCTTTCTTCATGCATTTTCCCCCTTTAGAACACCCTGAGATGTTCAACTTGTTAAGTCCAGAAATAGTCTTAAATTCATGACTTGTAAAGAGATCAATATGTATGACCTTTGTTAAAACTCATTCTGAAAGTAAATCAATCAATAAATAAAGACTGTAAGCACTGTCAATACATTTTTGGGCTAGTAGGCTTTAAAAAAATTCAGAGAACAGTGATAAGAGTTAAAGGCAACATGAAATGTTTTATTGGGAAAATACCAGCCAGGTGAGCAATGTAACATCATCCCCAGTTTCAGATAATCTTTTTTTTTTTTTGGTTAAAAATAAGTCAGAGTTTTTTTAACATTACTTCACGTAATTCACCTGGGGATGCAGAATAATAGGTGTGGTCCTGGTCTTGCAGAGGCCTGTGGCATCTCCTGGAACAACAGGCACGAGGACCAAATGATGGCTGCCATGGTGATGGTGAGCTCTCGAGGGGTGGGGGCAGGTTGGGTTCCGGAAGTAGCTTGAGCTAGGGGGGACGGGGGGCGGGGCAAATACCCTTTGCCCCAGCCTCGCGCCACCACGTCATAGTACCTCCTGCTTCCGAGTGGAGATGGAGGCGCACCTGAAGCTCTAGGAAACGGCCGTGAGTACCCTCTTGCTTGTTTGAGTGGATGTGAGGAGTGGACCCACTTTCCACCCCTCTTCCTTGGTTGGGAAGATTCACGGCCTTCTAAGGACACTCGCTCAATATTCTCTCACAAATCTCTGGTCCTCTTCCGACCCCTGGGGAGCCCATTGTGCAGGTCAGGCATTTTGTGTCACTTGTGGCGAGATGACAACTGCGTGATTTGACGACCCAATCAAAGAAACCCGCTGTGGGTTTTGTCTGTTTGTTTTGTTTCCGTTTCACTTCTGAAGGGTGCCAGGCCTAGAATGCTAGTGCTGAGACGACCCTAAGGTAGCGCATGTTTATCCAGACTGGTGTTAAGATTGTGTTGACCTAAAACAAATAGACTGCCAGGGTTTGCTCCACCAAAAATGAGTTTACTATAGATCAACAGAGAATTGCAGTTCAGGGTCAGTCACGCACAAGCTTCCCTAAAAAGGAGAAGATAACTCTTTGAAAGAATGGGGAGGTTAGGAAGGCTGCACTAAGCAGTGCCTATGGGAGACTGAGGCTTTGAAGTATGGTGGCTCTTCATTCACTGAGCCCTGACAGTCTCTATTTGGTTCAGCTCTTAGCACTCAAGAAGAGGAAGTCTTTGTTCTTCCTGCTGGGCTCTGCTGTCATGTCTGAGAGCCTTCCCTTCTGGCCTCCCAACTCTATCTTAATGGAAGTTTCTCTTTATTAATTTTTACCCTTCTCCCTTTGACTGAAATCTTTCTCTGAAAGCATCACTGGATCAAGAGTTAGATTTTTTTCAGTTTCAGCATCTTTCTACCAACCCCTGCCCACTTTCCCCCGCCCACTTCCCTTCCCCTCCTCCCCCCTCCACCCCCCCTCCCCGCTGATGCCCCCATGCCAGGAAAGACCTCTCCTGGGCAAAGCATCCTATGTTAGAGTGAAATCCAAGATTTTGGAAGCCTATTGAAGTCATTTTAGAGTAAGAAGGAGGTGCCCGAGGAAGAACTCTCAGGCACTTTTTCTCTAAAGTTCATGTTTTCAAGATCATAGACAATGGAGATCACCAGAAGCATTGTACCCTCATCAGAGGTTTGGCAGACAAAGTTTCAAGAGATGACCCTCCAGCATCCTCCTGTCAATGGTCGTTCAACAGCTAGTTGCATTTTTGGTGCTCTCTCAGGAGGAGAGGAGTACATGTCTTTCTACTCCACTTTCTTGAGAGAAAATCATGAGCTCTCTGTTCTTACCCAGGCTTGGGATGAGGGCATGGCAACCCACTCCAGTGTTCTTGCCTGGAGAATCCTGCAGATGGAGGAGCCAGGAGGCCTACTATCCATGGGGTTCCAAAGAGTCAGACACGACTGAAGTGACTTATTAGGCACACAGGCTTGAACTTTGTGTTCTGTTCAGTCGCTAGGTTGTGTCTGCCTCTCTGCAGCCCCATGGACTCCAGCATGCCAGGCTTTCCTGTCCATCACTTTGCTCAAGTTCATGTCCATTGAGTCACTGATGCTATCTAACTGTCTCATCCTCTGCCAGCCCTTTCTCCTTTTGTCTTCAATCTTTCTCAGCATCAGGGTCTTTTCACATCAGTTGGCCAAAGTACCAGAGCTTCAGCTTCAGCATCAATCCTTCCCATGAATATTCAGTGTGTATTTCCTTTAAGATTGATTGGCTTGATCTCCTTGCAGCCCAGGGGACTCTCAAGTGTCTTCTTAAGTGCAAAACTGCTGCTACTGCTGCTGCTACTAAGTCACTTTAGTCATGTCCGACTCTCTGCGACCCGATAGATGGCAGCCCACCAGGCTCCCCCATCCCTGGGATTCTCCAGGCAAGAACACTGGAGTGGGTTGCCATTTCCTTCTCCAATACATGAAAGTGAAAAGTGAAAGTGATGTCACTCAGTCCTGTCCAACCCTCAGCGACCCCATGGACTGCAGCCATCCCGGCTCCTCCATCCATGGGATTTTCCAGGCAAGAATACTGGAGTGGGGTGCCATTGCCTTCTCCAAAGTGCAAAACAAACAATATTTAAATTTATAGTAGATATGCTTTCAAAGTAGCTCATGGCTTTGGAATGGTGTAGAAACAACACGACTTCCTAACTGCCAAGGGAAGCAAAATTTAAGATGGCTTTTGTTCACGGATTAGTGGATGCAATCCTTACCGAGGCATTCTAAACTTCATGCTCTGGAACCTATGGCAAATCAAATCACCTTGCTGATACTTCCCCAAGGAATGCTGCTATTAAAGTAGCTGACAGTAGCCAAGCCTCTGTCATGGTGCACAGGGATATTTCCCCAAATTATAACTTGGAAAAACTGGCTAGAGGGGCCTGACAGTTAGCCTCAGAGAAGGGAAAGCAAGACTGGAGGGTTAAACAACTGTTGGTTTGATTAAAAGGGAAAGATCCGAGTCAGACCAAATAGCAGCGCAGCTTTACTGGAGACTAAAATTCCCCCTCGCAGCCACTGTAACTTGCATTAAACTACTACCGACTGATGGAATGATAGCATCTGTGAATCCCTATTGGTGGGGAAATACTAACAAGGGGCCAAAAAGTGCCTACCTCAATGGATCTCAAGGTGTGAGGCCTGCTTAGCTTCGGAAAATACTGACAATCTCTTTCTTGAGAGGCAGCAAATGTGTTCTTTCAGCAATGAGTTAAAGTTGGTATTGTTTCCCAGCCTCCAGTATTTGGTGTTTTCATTTGGGTGAGTGGGGAGGGAGGGAGCAGTTCTAATAGGTGTGTGTTCTTGTTGCTCAGTCGGTAAATCATATCCAACTCTTTTTGACCCCATGGAGTGCAGCATGCCAGGCTTCCCTGTCCTTCACTCTCTCCCAGAGCTTGCTCAGATTCCTTTCAACTGCATCGGTCATGCTATCAACCCATCTCATTCTCTGTCACCCTCTTCTCCTGTTGCCTTCAGTCTTTCCCAGCATCAGGGTCTTTTCCCACAGGTGCGTGGTGCTACCCTATTCTTTTCATCTGTAGCTCCCTTACGCTGTATGATGTGTATCATGCTTGTGTCAACTTAGCTATTATTAGCTGTATATCTTCTTTGAAACCACCTGGCCCACTTGTCCAAAATACACCCCAGAGAAGACCAGCTGTACTCCTCCTGGACAGTTTAAACGGCTTCAGCGAAGCATTCAGGCACTGGAAATAGGATTCCTTACAACCTTCTTCACCCCGTGGATGTGTTTAAGTCATGGTCGGTCAGAATTTGATATTACTACACTACCTAATGTTAAATGGGCAAAAAAGGACTCTGTACTGGTCCCCAATATTAAAAGTCAAATAAGACTTTTCTTTTTATCACAGTTTTAAAACAGTAGTATCAATTTTTTTAATTAAGTAATTTACTTTAATTTGAGGGTAATTACTTTACAATATTGTGGTGGCTTTTGCCATACATCAATATGAATCAGCCATGGGTGCACATGTGTTCCTGCATCCTGAAACCCTGTCTCACTTCCCTCCCCACCCCATCCGTCTGAGTTGTCCCAGAGCACTGGTTTTGAGTGCCCTGCTTCATGCATCAAAATTGCACTGGTTATCTATTTTGCATATGGTATTATACATGTTTCAATGCAATTCTTTCAAATCATCCCACCCTCAGCTTCTCCCACATAGTCCAAAAATTTGTTCTTTATATCTGTTTCTTTTTTGCAGCCTTGCATATAGGGTCGTCATTACAGTCTTTCTAAATTCCATATAAATGCATTAATATACTATATTTGTGTTTCTCTTTCTGATGTTCTTCACTCTGTAATAGGCTCCAGTTTCATCCACCTCATTAGAAGTAATTCAAATGCATTATTTTTTATATCTGTGTAATATTCTATGGTGTATATGTACCACAATTTCCTTATCCATTCATCTACCAATGGACATCTAGGTTGCTTCCATGTCCTAGCTATTGTAAACAGTGCTGTGATGAACATTGGGGAACATGTGTTTCTTTCAATTCTGGTTTCCTCAGTGTGTATGCCCAGGAGTGGGATTGCTGGGTCATATGGCAGTTCTATTTCCACTTTTTTAAGGAATTTCCACACTATTCTCTATAATGGCTGTGCCAGTTTGCATTCCTACCAACAGCGTAAGAGGGTTCCCTTTTCTCCACACCCTCTCCAGAATTTATTGTTTGTAGATGTTCGAATGATGGTCATTCTGACCAATTTGAAAGAATAGCATTGAAACATATACATTACCATATGTAAAATAGATGACTAGTGCAAGTTCGATGCATGAAGCAGGGCACCCAAAGCCAGTGTTCTGGGACAACATAAAGAGACAGGGTGGGGAGGGGGTGTGAGGGGATTCAGGATCAGGGAGACACATGTATACCCATGGCCGATTTATATTGACATATGGCAAAATATCATCAAAATATTGTAAACTAATTATACTCCAATTAATATAAATAAATGAATTTAAAAATAAAAGCAATTTAAAAATCTTTTTTTAATCACACAATGCCTATTCTACTTTTTTGGAGCTTCAGCATCAGTCCTTCCAACGAATATTCAATATTGATTTCCTTTAGGATTGAATGGTTTGATCTCCTAACTCTCAAGAGACTTCTCCAACAGAACAAGATGCTACATCAGCTTTGGAGAAATTCTTATTATTTTATATCTGTGTAGTTGTATACCAAAAATGTCTATGTGTTATATGATTGAATAGAGGTGTGTATTTAAGATTATGTATCTTTGAAAATGAATATCAGAAATACATAGAAAAATATGTATGCACATAAATATGTATATGAATATAAAGGATTTCTGTACCCATATATATGTTTTGCATGAATTTTGTGTGTCTGAAAAAAAATGTTAAGAATGTGTGGAGAATAAACAGGCATTCTAGCAGGGCAGCTGAGGGGTAGAGTTAGAGAGTCTGATGGGGTGAAGTTGGAAGAACCTGCAAAGGAAAGGACCACCTATCATTTCCAGATATTTAAATTTGGAAGGAGAGGAGCCGCTTGGAGTGCCTCCAAAGCAAGGGATGATATATGGCAGAATAGGGCTGAGGATAAAAGGGGTCAAACTTCATTAACAAGAAACTAAGATCCCAGTCCTGTACAGAAAGAGGGAGGAAAATACATCATCAATAGCACTGATGGAGGCATATGTTTCAGAGGGGGCCATCACCAACAACAAGGAGGCAGAATACAGCTCTGAAAACACCACTACCTCCTCACCTACCCGAGCCCCACCCTTTTGAATTAGCTCCTCCCTAAAGGATCCGCCCATCCCAAGCACTCAACTCATCCCCTGCCTATCCTGCTTGCACACAGACTCACTGCAAAGGAAGCTGCGAGGTGTCCGATTTGCACAGGTGAAGCCTGAGATCCGGGCGGTGGACGCCAGGAAAGGAAAGGCCATTGGTGGGTGCAGGGACAGAGAAGGGGGTTGGGATGGATTCCTGCCAGAGATAAGGGGTGGAGCAGGCACCGGTGAGGCTAAGGTGGGAAGGGGGAGTGCAATGGTCAATAGGAAAGGGGCATCGCATTAGGAAGCAGGCAAGATATTGAAGATGAGCACAGGGAGCCGAGGGCACTGGGGGCCAAGAAAGCGAGCGGAGGTAGACAGGGGGCATGTGAGTAGCAGACTACTGGGGTGTTCTGAGCAGAACGACAGTGAGTGAGGGCATGTGGGTCAGGGCTGTGGAGGTATAGGAGTTCTGCAGGGGATTCAGAGTAGGTGTCAGTGGCGGTGACAGAGGCTGAGGTCTCTGAACAAGGATGTAGTCTGCCCCCTCCTGCAGACTTCCTAAACCTAGGCAGCACCACTGCTGCTGCCGCTGCCGCCTTTCACCGCAGCCTCAGGGAACCTAGAAGGAAGAGCACTTTCAGGCACACAGCCAGAATTTCCAGCATTACTGCCAGGCTCATGGGGAAATTTTAGGCGCTGGCGCGGGGCACATGGAGACGTCACTGTCGGCAGAACTTCACCTTATGGCATATTCAATGTTTCTCTCTTATCTTCTCTCCTCCTCCTGCAGACATGAAAACCCCCAACTCACAGGAGGCCGAAGGGCAGCAAACTAGGGCTGTTTCACGAAAAGCCACTGGATCTGCAAATATGATGAAGAAAAAAGCTTTGCAAAAGAAGCAGAGAGGCAGACCTTCGTCCCTGCCCTGCAGTAACATTGTGGGCTGCAGAATTTCACATGGATGGAAGGAAGGTGATGAACCCATCACACAGTGGAAAGGAACTGTTCTGGATCAAGTGCCTGTAAATCCTTGCCTTTATCTGATAAAATACGATGGAATTGACTGTGTTTATGGACTAGAACTTAACAGAGATGAAAGAGTTTTGTCTCTTAAAATTCTTTCTGACGGGGTGGCATCAACTCAAGTCAGTGATGCAAACCTTGCAAATGCCATAATTGGTAAATCTGTGAAACATATGTTTGAGGATGAGCATGGTTCTAAGAATGAATGGAGAGGAATGGTCTTAGCCCAAGCACCGATCATGAAAGCCTGGTTTTATATTACCTATGAGAAAGATCCTGTCTTGTACACATACCAACTTCTAGATGATTATAAAGAAGGAGATCTCCATATCATACCAGAGTCCAATGAGTCTCGTCTCGCAGAAAGGGAGCCAGGAGAAGTTGTATATGCTCTGATAGGTAAACATGTGGAATATAACAAAGAAGATGGCTCCAAACAGACAGGAATAGTCATTCACCAAGTTGAAGCTCAACCCTCTGTGCATTTCATCAAGTTTGATGATGATTTCCATATCTATGTCTATGATTTGGTGAAAAAGTCCTAACTGTCAGGATAAACTTTGCCACGTTTGTAAAAACAAATGCGTACTTTGTAGACATGCAAGATAATGTTACTTTTCAGTGTATTGAAAGCTTTAGGGTCCATGTTGATTCAACATCTTTGCCATCATAACTATTGTCTTATTCTAACAAATAAAGATGTATGTGGTCATGAAATGCTGTGTGTAAGGAATTTTTCATGTTGAAAAGGTTGGGTGTGTTTGGTGGATGGAACATGAAAGGAAGGATCAGCTGTAAAATTCAGGCTGTGAATAAATTGCAGCTACTATCATATTCAGCCAAATAAAAATATTGTAAAGTAATTAACCTACAATTAAAATAAATAAATTTATATTTAAAAAAGAAAATAAAAATGGGATAGGACTTAGCTGGTTTGGGCTAGGGAGAGGAGAGGAGAATGAACTAGAGATGGGCTGAGGGGGAAAGGAAAAGGGAAGGTGGCTGCTTAAGAAAGGATGTGGGAAGGGGCTGGGAATGGAGAGGCTCCTAAGGGGAGGGTGACCTAAGAGTGGGAGGCAGCCAACTGGAAGAGGGTGAAGAATAACAGGGAGAGTGAAATCTTGGGGCTAAGAGGAAAAACGGACAGGATAAATTGAGTAAAGAGGGACACAAAGATGTTTAGAAGAGGTCCAGAGCAAGGGAGAGAAAGACAAAGTTGGCAGAGATCAGAGGAGAGACTAAAGGGACACTCCAGAAGGGAAGGGACACTGAGGAAGGAGGAATTCTAAGAAGAAAGACTGACAGAGGGAGTGAGAACAGAGAAAAAAGGGTATGAGGTGTGGAGCCTATGAGAGATGGAAAGACCCAAGAAAACTAGGCCCTCTGGCAGTATCCAAGTTGCCCTCCCTAGCTCTGTGCACAAAGGATGTGGCAACAAACAAACCACATGGATTGGAGCTTCCCTAGAGGGGAATTTTGACAGGACAGTCTCAAGAGTTAAGCAGGAACCAAGTTTATACTTAAAAGACTTTTATTATATCAGGGACATCATGCCACACCTGCTGAGCAGAGCCCAGCCCTCAGCTTAAACGCACTGCATGGTGCTCCATAGCAGAGGGGCTGTGGGCAGTTTCCTCGTAGTTTCCAGAGGACCCAGGATCAAGAAATCTCAGGCCTGAAGTTCTTGGTTCACTTCCCCTACACGGAATAAACGATTTTTTCAAGAATGAGTTAGTGGAGTTCTCAGAACATAAGAGATGTGCCACCTTGCATTTGGAAAGCATTTTATCCAGAAAAATGGAAACTTGCTCGACCCAGGTATTGCACTCCTCTCACTGCTCTTCATCCTCCGGGGCTATGCCTTGCATCCTTACAGAAGAGAAGCAACAAAGGATTGAGCCTAAGGTTTCTCTCCAGGGCATGGGGAATACTTGACTGCCCGCGCTTCTCTCAGCCCCTGCCTGAAACCACAGGTATCCCACCCCTGTCCCCCTGCCCGTGCTTCACCAGATGGAGGTCTGCTGCCTCCAGAAACCCCATTCTGGCAATATCCCAACAAAACCAGTGCCTACTGACCCTTCACGGTACCTCCTGACTAGTCTTGCCCACTTCAAGCACACAGGGAACTGTGCTGGAAATGTGTGCAGTTCTATTTCCAGGTGAGATAGGTGGCATGGGCAGTTCAGCAGGGAGATGTGACTTTGTATAACTAAGTCCTTCCACTGTATAGTGCCACATAGGTGGATGGTGGGAAGAGGGTGTGGTAATTCGCAATAAATTCCCTCTGAGGTATGGTGTCCCAATACATGGGTCTTTGTCCTTCTCTTTCTTTCCTTCTCCCAGTTCAGCTGTGGGAAAAGCTTCAAAACTCTCTCTGGTTTTCCCACTACACACCCTTCACTGCCCTCAAAGAAACAATTCTGGTGTCTCTCTTCTGGCCAATAACTCCAGGCATAGCAGGTAGAGGGGGAGGCAGGGAGCTTCCCAGAGTGGAAAGAAGTTGGTAATTTCAGTTCATTCTCTCCACCCAACATGATCTGAAGCTGTTTGCCTCAAGAATTCCACAAGACAAGCCCACCTCACCAGAGCAGGGATAGGTTTTCTTTCATACATCACATAATTCAGTCTAGCAAACACCTGCAGGCCACTCATGGGCCAGTTTCAGCCCACTGTCATATTTTGGTTGGTCAATCATATTTTTATCATTCTCCGTTTTAAAATTAGCTATATAGACGTTTGGGGGATTTCACATTTCAAAAATCCACATTCTTGGCTTGCCTGAGAAAACAAAACGATAGACCAAGGGTTGAGGCCCGCATTCCAACAAGGACACAAGCAGTTGACTCTAAGGAAAGGCTCAGCCCATTTTAAACTCAGAATACTCTCTCGAGTAGGCCATGCCCCCGGATGGCCTGCTTCACGCTCATAAAATGCCCAGATGTCCCCTGGAAGCATTTGCATTGGTAGCTTAGGCCTCCGTTGGCTTACTTTAACCCCATTTGGTTTTTATTTTGGTTGCTTTATCTTCATCTCACCAATACTTACTTCAGGGTGGCTCTCTGCCAGGCAGTCTTCTAGACAGGAGGTTAGGATATGGTCATAAAAAGATAAAGTAATCTTACCCTCATGGAACTTTCATTGTAGTGTAGGAGACAGACAGTAGCCAAGAGACAAAAAGTAAAATATAAAGTATTTTCACACTGATAAATGTTAAGAAAGAAAAAATAAAGCAAAGAATGGGGGAACTGGAATTCCAGGGAGGAGGCTGAAATTCGATAGATAGGGAGTCCAGAGAGAGCCTCACTGAGAGCACAGTTTTTGAGTAAAGACCTGAAGGCATTGAGAGGACTAGCCCTGTGGTTGTTTAGGGAAGGAACATTCCAGCAAGAGGGACAACAAGTGCTGAGGCCCAAGGCAAGAGTAGGCCTGACATGTTCAAGCCATATTGAGAATACCAACATGGCTGGAACTGAGTGAGCAAGGTAGAGAATACCAAGGAAGAGAGCTCAGAGAAGTGATGCGGATCTGGGAGAAGAATGGAATTTGACTTTTATGCTGTGTGTGATGGGGAACCATTCAGTATTTTAAGCAGAGGCACATTATTTATTGTGGCAACACTCGAGACTAGTTTGTAATGGGGTGCAGACTGAAAATGTGAGATAATTTTGTGACTTTTTCAATAATCCAGGTAACAGATATGGTTTAAAGCAGTCTGGCATCCCTATGTGTAATGTGAAATTTGTCTTGTTTTTATGATTGTTTAGTTGCTAAGTCTTGTGTGATTCTTTTGAGACCCCCATGGACTATAGCCTATCAGGATTCTCTGTCCATGGTGTTTCCCATACAAGAACACTGGAATGGGTTGCCATTTCCATCTCCAGGGGACCTTTCCAACCCAGGAATCATACCCACATCTCCTGCATTGGCAGGAGATTCTTTACCACTGAGCTACCAGGAAAGCCCAAAATTGGTCTATCTCACTATATTTTACAGTATAGTGTAGCATGCCCGATTTGCCCTTTAGACAAGATATCTGCTTGAAGGGAAATGTAAGAGGTGTCACTTACAATATTAGGTTTCCTGATATCCTTGAGCCACACAATTTCCCAAGTGAAAGAATAGATGAAGCATTTGGGCTCTTCCTTCCTTAAATTGAGTATATAATGCTGATGAAGTGAGAATTAGAAACTGTCCAAGAAAGCCTGTATACATTCCTACTTTTGCTTCACCTCCTTGGAATGTTCCCTAGTCCTTCTATTGTAACCAGATAAGAACTAATAGTTGCTCTCATGATAATGGGCAGAAGGTACCCCCAACAGAGTTTATCATTGGTTTAAATCAGTTAGTAAAGAATTTAACATAACTGACTCTTCAAAAGGAGGCGGGTTTTGGACAGGTCTTGAATTTTCTTATTAGTAAAAGTGCCTATAGTAATGTAACATTGTTTTAAGTGCATTGCCTAGATAACATTCCATCCTCCTTCCCCAAGCCCAGATGATATTTTCCTTTCTGAGTTAAAATGGATGTAGGTATGGTACTAGTGATTAATTACTAATGGGAGTCACACAATCAGTCTTGGTTTGGGCATGCATTACATTTAAAGGAATACTGTCAGAATCTCCCAACCCTTTCCTCCAGGTTATTACCAGAGGCACTTACAAACATTTGGAATACCAAAGGTTTTCTTTCATGTTTTAGAGATGACAGTACATCCTCTAATTATCCAGGTCCTCTATTTATCTTGAAGAAATAATGCCAGGCCATGGCTTATCTATAATTGTTGCTCCTTCACTTGCAGATTGAAATTGTTCCACAGCTCAACATAATGTTTGGATTGAGGTTCCAAAAGACAAATAAATAAAGCCCCTTTTCTCCTTGCAAGTTTTTAACCATTTGAGGAACAGACACAATAATGACACAAATGGAGGTCAAAATATTTCCTTTATAATTGATAAAGCTGGCTTGGAGGACATGCTTAGCTCTGAGGCCACAGGTACTTCCTCATACTTCACTCAATCACAGGCAAAGCTGGATACCACTGCAAGTCTAAAGTTTACTCTGTCTTAAAGTTGATTAGATTGTGCCTAAAAGAGATAACTACAAGAAACAACTCAAAAGGTTTCTCATATATCCATCCTATCAAACTCACATTATAGAAGTTATTGGGAGATGTGAAGTAAGGGGAATGAGGGTCTGCAAAAATAACTTGCATTTTATTTTCAAAAAATAATATTTCTTTTTACTGAGGTATATAATTGGCATATAATATTATTTAGTCTCAGGTGTGCAATATTTTGATTTTGCATATATTGCAAAATGATTACAGTAGTCCAGTTAATATTCATCATTCATAGTTTTCCTTTTGATGAGAATTTTTAAGCTCTACTCTCTTAGCAGCTTTCAATATGCAATAAAATATTATTAACTAGAGTCACATTGCTGTACATTATGTCTATATGACACATAACTGGAAGTTTGTACGTAGTGACTCCTTTCATCCATCTCACCCAACATTTCTTGCCTTGTACTGTTAATATGTTGTACAACATACCTGGGCATAATTTGCAATGTGTTATAGTTTAAAGAATTAATGTTTAAGTGTGGCTTTAATGTCATTTTTAATATCAATTTGAGAGGATTCTGAAATAAGCCATGAACCACCTAGCTCACTCATTAAAGAAAAAACAGTAGGTATTGAAGGAGGGCTCTCACAAAATATGGGCATGACTCCTCTGACTCCCCTGTAATCTTCTTGTATCCATCATGAAGGGAAAGAAGTGCACAACTAGTTGACTAAAAGAGTGGCTAATGAACCCACAGGCTTAAAAAAGAATAAAGTGTAGGTAGAGGAAAACTCTTCTATTAAATCACTTTAAAATGTTGGATGAAATATGAAAGCTCTCCTTTTAAATTTATAGCTGAACTTTAAAGATTGTGAGAAAAACCCCAGAACCAATGATGAAGAACAAACTGAAAACAAAAGCAGTAAGCATATGACTTGATGCTTTGGCAGATAGGGAGAGAAATGTGTTATCTCAGTAACTAAAGGATTTAGTGTAGAATATAAAACCTGGTGGCTCAGAGGTTAAAGCTTTTGCCTGGAATACAGGAGATCCAGGTTCGATCCCTGGGTCAGGAAGATCCCCTGGAGAAGGAAAATGGCAACCTACTCCAGTACTCTTGCCTGGACAATCCCATGGAGGGAGGAGCCTTGTAGGCTACAGTGCATGGGGTCACAAAGAGTTGGACACAACTGAGCAAAAAGTAATAATAATAATAAAACCTTAAGCTTGATTAAATTGAGTGTTGGGAATGAAGATCTCCTTGCTTTCCTTTCAATTCTCAACATAATAGCTGGAGTGAGATTTTAAAAATATAATTGAGATTATATCACCTCGCTTAAAATTCTCCAAAAGCTTCCTATTACAGTTGACATACAACCCAATCTCCTTGCTTTACCCTGCAAGCTCTAGATCACGAATTCTCAACCAGAATGATATTGCCCACAAAGGGGAAGAAAATGACTCTTTGTTTGGGAGGTGAAAAAGAAAGTCTTAGCTTTAGAATGGTTTGTGGCCTTCCAAAGCTCAACTGTATCTGAAAAAAATCTTATTCTTTAGAATTCAATTACTCTCACTGGGTTTTCTCAGATATAGCATGAGCAACATTGACATTGAGTTTATAGAAATATACAAGGTGTATGCGAGATCAGTGTTACAAAATACTAGCAAAAATAATGGCTGTGACTGGAAGGCTTTCAAATCATTGCTCATTTCTGAAGTCATATCTTGAGAAGTGACCTATGTGAGCCTATTGGCTGCCATTGAAGGCCTTTATATATTGTCCTCTATGTCCTTGTGTATGACTTGGGCTTTGAGAGTTAAATAAAAATAGTATTTATTTAATTCTACAAAATTTATTCAGCATGTCCTTTATTATGTCAAATGATGAAAAGAAAAAATGTCAATAATATATGAATGAACATCTAACCACTAGTTAAAACTTATTTTCTCATATGAAGTAAAAGTTAAAAGTCAAATTCACTGAAAATACTTTTAAGAAATGTAAAATTTCAAGTGTTCTGCTTTGTCTAGAAAAATAAGATTTGAAGTATTTTGTAAAGTTTGATTATACTGATATAAATATATATATAGCTAATTTGCAGATTTTATACATTATAATTCATGTAAGTAAATAAATTCCATTAAGCCACTCAAAAAAATATAAAGTTACATGCTAAGAGTTTGCAAATTTTAAATTTAACTTCTACCTTCAAATTTTATTTATTCTTAATCCTACATAAGACTTACTATTTTTTATGTATGAGTGTATTTTTATGTGTAAAACACAGATGCACATACATTTATTAAACAGACTCTGCCATTTCAGATACCTTCCATTTCAAGTATTGTTATTATTAAAACCCAGACTCAAATTGCTTTACTTATAAAGAAGTTTCTTATCTCATAACTTGGAGTCAGAACTAGGACTCCAGGAATGGTATGATCAGAAGCTAAATGAAATGACAAAGAGCTCAGAGTATTTTCATTTCCTCCTAAGCCATATTCAATGTGCTGGTTTTGTCCTCAGGCTGGTTACTGATTCCAACGGTCATATACAGAAATAGCATTGCCCTAAAGAAGAAAAGGAAACACCATTTTCTGTTTCCCTTAAGAATAATTTTTTTTTTCCTCAGAAGTACCTTATCATGTTTAATTGGCCAAGATTAGATCATATGCCAAATGCTAAGCCAACCACTTGCAGGGGGAGTAGCATTACCATGAATAGCTTAGAATAAACTTTTAGAGTGGGATGAATATTGGGAAATCAGTGGCCATGACCACCTATAGGTACAGAATGTGTCATTAGGACAACAGTCTCCCTCTTTTGCCTAGTTTTGCTGTGATCTCGTCTCTGTGCAGCTTTGTCCTCAGTCTCCAGACCATTGTAGGGTAAATAGAGCAGCTCGATCTTCATATCCTCTCAGGTTCACTCATGTCCAGTGGACAAGATCATTTACTTCACACCCAGCAGTTTGTGCAGAAATAGCATTGTGCTTCATTGACTCTGACTAGGTTGTATACCTCGTCATAAAACAGTCACTTGGACAGTATTTCAGTGCTCTGAAAGGTCAGATTTAGGTTGTTCCCAAGAGGAAGAAGGACATATTATTACCAGAAAAAGTGTGATTGAATGCTAGGCTGCAATGTGTTACAATTCAACACATTTTGCTGCATATCATCCTTATGAATCATTCTTGCTATATATACATGTTAAAATATGTCTCCATTGTGTCAAATGTTATGCAGTCCTAAAACAGAATGAAACTGGGTCATTTGCACAGACATGGATGGACCTAGAGACTGTCATACAGAGTGAAGTCAAAAAGAGAAAAAAAATATTAGCACATCTATGTGGAATCAAGAAAAATGGCATAGATCATTTTATTTGCAAAACAGAAATAGATATACAGATACAGAGAGCAAATGTATGGATACCAAAGGGGAGAAACAGGGCTTGGATGAGTTGGGAGATTGAGACTGACATATATAACTATTGATACTATATATAAAATAGATAACTAATGACAACCCACTGTATAAGTCAGGGAACTCCACTCAGTGCTCTGTGGTGACCTAAATGGGAAGGAAATAAAAAAAAAAAAAGAGGGCATATCTGTATATGAATAGCTGATTCACTTTGCTGTACAGTAGAAACTAACAACATTGCAAAACAACTATATCCCCCTACAAATTTTAAAAATTGTAGAAAATGAAATTCAACCTACAGTGACAGCAAGCAGATAAGCAGAGGAGGCAGTAAGTAAGTGTGGGATGGTGGGATAAACAAGGGGGTATGAGGAAAGTTAAGGATTTGGATTTGTTCACTATCATCACTGTGGGTATGGTTTCATGGATGTATGCCTGTGTCAAACTCATCAAATTGTACACTTTAAAAATGAAAGTTTATTGTAGGTCATTATACCTCAATAAAGCTCTTAAAATTTATTAATAAAAATGGAAAGGAGGAAAATTTTTTAAAAGCCTCCATGCATTCTTTCATCAATTACCAGTGAAATGTGAATTGTTACCATCTATTTTGAAAACATCCTTGTAAGAATAACTGCTTTTTTTTAAATTTTAAGATAATAGACTATTGATTTTTGAAACTTAAATAAATTGGAAAGAAAACGTGTGCCCTTTTGTTTCTTCTTTTTAACAACATATTTGTGAGATTCATTCAAATTGTTGCATGCAGTTGTAGTTTACTCATTCTCAATCCTGTATGATAGTCCATTGTATGAATGGATATACCACAAATATGCCATCTACCATTTATGGAAATTTGGGTGATTTCCAGTGTGGAGCTATTATAAATAGTTGATATGAAAAGTAAGATGATAGGAAATAATTTCCCAACCAAGATATGGAGGACAACAGGTCCAAGAGACAGAGAATTTGGTGGATGTTTTCTCACTGAGGAAGTTTAACCACTCTAGAGGGAACTGCTGAAAGGCTTATCTCAGAAGAGGTTATGACACCCTATTGAAGCTAAGGATAATTGGAATCCAGAGTCCTGGCAAATCCCATTAATTTTTGGTTGGGACTCCAAGGAATAAAAGTTAGCTGGAAATAAACTCTCCCATGAACTAAAGCATGTCTGAAATTTGCTTTCTATTAAAAAAATTGTATGAACTTTTATTTGCATCAGTTTTAGATATGAATTTTTTTCATAATCAATATTAATATTTTATACTTTGATAATTGAATCAGATTTTTATTGATCTTTCCTTTTTAGTAATTATTTTAAGCTTTGTTGCTTTGTTAACATTCAATCTATCACTTGATTCAGATATTATATGTATTTAATAACCACTAAACATTGAGTTTGTTTAGTTGGTTTTGAGTTATTTTGTTGCATTTTACATTTTAATAAATCTATTGATATTAGAATAAATTTAGTGTAAAATTTTTCCTTCAAATTTTTAAAGAATCATTCCAGCATTCCTTAAAGAATAATTCTTCATTGATTCTCCATCATTTTATCTAATTGGTTCTTATAAACTTATTTTTTTATGAAGCTCTCTTTTCTGATAGACTAAATTACCAGCTATTGTGGAAACATAATCCCAATGTTCAGTAATGGGAGAAATTAAATTGTGGCCCCTGTAAAACTGAGTTTCATCAACCAAAGGCCATACATGCAGTAGGTGCTCAATAAATATTTGATGAATGAATAAGAGAAATAATGGTTTTCAGAATATTTAATATTTTAAGAAAATGCATAATCAATAAGGAAAAAAAAACAGTATTAACTTGCCTATGCAAAGTGATCTTAGTTTTGTAAGATCCTAGAAAAAATGACAAAACAAATAATGAGTGGTAGTATATGACTGGGAACCCTAGGGAATGAGAGCTAGAATTGCAGCTGATTGTTTTCTTCATATCAATTTTCCAAAATTTCCACAATGTTAACATTGTGAAGGAAATTCATTTGCAATAGAGTAAAAGTAAAAGAAAGGGGACTTAAGAAATCAAGTCCAACCAGTAAGTCCAACCAGTAAGGTTGTTCTAGTGGTAAAGAAACTGCCAGCTAATGCAGGAGTTCCAAACTTTGGTCGGGAAGGGAGTCCGAAATTGCAACTGACTCCAGTATTCTTGCCCGGAAAATTCCATTGACAGAGCAGCCTGGTGGGCTACAATCCATGGGGACTCCAAGAGTCACACACCACTGAGCTCACACACTTACTTACAAGGAAAGCTTACATAGAGATTGGGTCAAGATGGCAGACTGAGCACATTTCTCCCTTTCTACCAAAAATCCTTGTAAATGATAGGAAAGGCACATTTTAGTATGAAAAATAACTACATAAGTGCACTGGGGGAAAGTAAAGACAAATTCCTAGTAGATGGAAAGCAGATGAAACAGGGACGCTTACAGGATGGAGGTGGAGGTGCACAGGAGAAACAGGACCCTGAAACGGGGAGGAAAGAGGAGGGGGCAATAGGGAGAAGGATTACAAGCCCAGCTGCTTCAGATTTGGAAAAGGGGCGGGATCGGGAGACAAGTAGCACCTCCCATGCTCAGAGCAGTGGTGGGCTTAAGAGTTGAGGTGGGGCAGGCGGTGTTTGGCAGGAAGGGGAGGCTTCTCTCCTGGCAGGAAGCTGCGCTACGGAAAAAGGGAGGAGACTACTGCACCAGTAGCGGCTGGTGGGATCCCGATGTCGCAGAGGGGCAGCCGCCACCAAGAAAGAGGCGGAGGGCCTCAGAACAGAGTGCTGAAGACACCGCCGCCATCCTCCTCTCCTACTCCTCCGCCCTTCTGAAAGAGCTCCTCGACTAAGGATCCTCCCCTCCCAGCTGTTGCAAGCACCCAGCTCATCGCCTGCCTATCCTGCTTGCAAACAGACTCACTGTAAAGGAAGCTGCGAGGTGTCCAATTTGCACACGTGAAGCCTGAGATCCCGGCGGTGGACGCCAGGAAAGGAAAGGCCATTGGTGGGCGCCGGGACAGAGAAGGGGTTTGGGATGGATTCCTGCCAGAGATAAGGGGTGGAGGCAGGCGCCGGGTGAGGCTAGGGTGGGAAGGGGGAGTGCAAGGGCAATAGGAAAGGGGCATAGCGTTAGGAAGCAGGCAAGATATTGAAGATGAGCACAGGGAGCCGAGGGCACTGGGGGCCAAGAAAGCGAGTGGAGGTAGACAGGGGGCATGTGAGTAGCAGACTACTGGGGTGTTCTGAGCAGGACGACAGTGAGTGAGGGCATGTGGGTCAGGGCTGTGGAGGGATATGGGGTTTTGCAGGGGATTCAGAGTGGGCGTCAGTGGCGGTGACAGAGGCTGAGGTCTCTGAACAAGGACGTAGTCTGCCCCCTCCTGCAGAGTTTCTAAACCCAGGCAGCACCACTGCTGCTGCCGCTGCCGCTGTCGCTGCCGCCTTTCACCACAGCCTCAGGGAACCTAAAAGGGAGAGCACTTTCAGGCACACAGCCAGGATTTCCAGCATTACTGCCAGGCTTATGGGGAAATTTTAGGCGCTGGCGCAGGGCACATGGAGACGTCGCTGTCGGCAGAACTTCACCTTATGGCATATTCAATGTTTCTCTCTTATCTTCTCTCCTCCTCCAGCAGACATGAAAACCCCCAACTCACAGGAGGCCGAAGGGCAGCAAACCAGGGCTGTTGCAGGAAAGGCCACTGGGTCTGCAAACATGATGAAGAAAAAAGCCTCCCAAAAGAAGCAGAGAGGCAGACATTCGTCCCAGCCCCGCAGGAACATTGTGGGCTGCAGAATTTCACATGGATGGAAGGAAGGTGATGAACCCATCACACAGTGGAAAGGAACTGTTCTGGATCAGGTGCCTATAAATCCTTCTCTTTATCTGGTGAAATATGATGGAATTGACTGTGTCTATGGACTGGAACTTCACAGAGATGAAAGAGTTTTGTCTCTTAAAATTCTTTCTGACAGGGTGGCATCAACTCAAGTCAGTGATGCAAACCTTGCAAATACCATAATTGGTAAAGCTGTGGAACATATGTTTGAGGATGAGCATGGTTCTAAGGATGAATGGAGAGGAATGGTCTTAGCCCAAGCACCAATCATGAAAGCCTGGTTTTATATTACCTATGAGAAAGACCCTGTCTTGTACATGTACCAACTTCTAGATGATTATAAAGAAGGAGACCTCCGTATCATGCCAGAGTCCAATGAGTCTCCTCTCGCAGAAAGGGAGCCAGGAGGAGTTGTAGATGGTCTGATAGGTAAACATGTGGAATATACCAAAGAAGATGGCTCCAAACGGATCGGAATGGTCATTCACCAAGTGGAAGCCAAACCCTCTGTGTATTTCATCAAGTTTGATGATGATTTCCATATCTATGTCTATGATTTGGTGAAAAAGTCCTAACTGTCAGGATAAACTTTGCCACATTTGTGAAAACAAATGCGTACTTTGTAGACATGCAAGATAATGTTGCTTTTCAGTGTATTGAAAGCTTTAGGGTCCATGTTGATTCAACATCTTTGCCAGCATAAGTATTGTCTTGTTCTAAGAAATACAAATGTATGTGGTCATGAAATGCTGTGTGTAAGGAATTTTTCATGTTGAAAAGGTTGGGTGTGTTTGGTGGATGGAACAAGAAAGGAAGGAGCAGCTGTAAAATTCAGGCTGTGAATAAATTGCAGCTACTATCATAATCAGCCAAATAAAAATGGGATAGGACTTAGCTGGTTTGGGCTAGGGAGAGGAGAGGAGAATGAACTAGAGATGGGCTGTGGGGGAAAGGAAAAGGGAAGGTGGCTGCTTAAGAAAGGATGTGGGAAGGGGCTGGGAATGGAGAGGCTCCTAAGGGGAGGGTGACCTAAGAGTGGGAGGCAGCCAACTGGAAGAGGGTGAAGAATAACAGGGAGAGTGAAATCTTGGGGCTAAGAGGAAAAACGGACAGGATAAATTGAGTAAAGAGGGACACAAAGATGTTTAGAAGAGGTCCAGAGCAAGGGAGAGAAAGACAAAGTTGGCAGAGATCAGAGGAGAGACTAAAGGGACACTCCAGAAGGGAAGGGACACTGAGGAAGGAGGAATTCTAAGAAGAAAGACTGACAGAGGGAGTGAGAACAGAGAAAAAAGGGTATGAGGTGTGGAGCCTATGAGAGATGGAAAGACCCAAGAAAACTAGGCCCTCTGGCAGTATCCAAGTTGCCCTCCCTAGCTCTGTGCACAAAGGATGTGGCAACAAACAAACCACATGGATTGGAGCTTCCCTAGAGGGGAATTTTGACAGGACAGTCTCAAGAGTTAAGCAGGAACCAAGTTTATACTTAAAAGACTTTTATTATATCAGGGACATCATGCCACACCTGCTGAGCAGAGCCCAGCCCTCAGCTTAAACGCACTGCATGGTGCTCCATAGCAGAGGGGCTGTGGGCAGTTTCCTCGTAGTTTCCAGAGGACCCAGGATCAAGAAATCTCAGGCCTGAAGTTCTTGGTTCACTTCCCCTACACGGAATAAACGATTTTTTCAAGAATGAGTTAGTGGAGTTCTCAGAACATAAGAGATGTGCCACCTTGCATTTGGAAAGCATTTTATCCAGAAAAATGGAAACTTGCTCGACCCAGGTATTGCACTCCTCTCACTGCTCTTCATCCTCCGGGGCTATGCCTTGCATCCTTACAGAAGAGAAGCAACAAAGGATTGAGCCTAAGGTTTCTCTCCAGGGCATGGGGAATACTTGACTGCCCGCGCTTCTCTCAGCCCCTGCCTGAAACCACAGGTATCCCACCCCTGTCCCCCTGCCCGTGCTTCACCAGATGGAGGTCTGCTGCCTCCAGAAACCCCATTCTGGCAATATCCCAACAAAACCAGTGCCTACTGACCCTTCACGGTACCTCCTGACTAGTCTTGCCCACTTCAAGCACACAGGGAACTGTGCTGGAAATGTGTGCAGTTCTATTTCCAGGTGAGATAGGTGGCATGGGCAGTTCAGCAGGGAGATGTGACTTTGTATAACTAAGTCCTTCCACTGTATAGTGCCACATAGGTGGATGGTGGGAAGAGGGTGTGGTAATTCGCAATAAATTCCCTCTGAGGTATGGTGTCCCAATACATGGGTCTTTGTCCTTCTCTTTCTTTCCTTCTCCCAGTTCAGCTGTGGGAAAAGCTTCAAAACTCTCTCTGGTTTTCCCACTACACACCCTTCACTGCCCTCAAAGAAACAATTCTGGTGTCTCTCTTCTGGCCAATAACTCCAGGCATAGCAGGTAGAGGGGGAGGCAGGGAGCTTCCCAGAGTGGAAAGAAGTTGGTAATTTCAGTTCATTCTCTCCACCCAACATGATCTGAAGCTGTTTGCCTCAAGAATTCCACAAGACAAGCCCACCTCACCAGAGCAGGGATAGGTTTTCTTTCATACATCACATAATTCAGTCTAGCAAACACCTGCAGGCCACTCATGGGCCAGTTTCAGCCCACTGTCATATTTTGGTTGGTCAATCATATTTTTATCATTCTCCGTTTTAAAATTAGCTATATAGACGTTTGGGGGATTTCACATTTCAAAAATCCACATTCTTGGCTTGCCTGAGAAAACAAAACGATAGACCAAGGGTTGAGGCCCGCATTCCAACAAGGACACAAGCAGTTGACTCTAAGGAAAGGCTCAGCCCATTTTAAACTCAGAATACTCTCTCGAGTAGGCCATGCCCCCGGATGGCCTGCTTCACGCTCATAAAATGCCCAGATGTCCCCTGGAAGCATTTGCATTGGTAGCTTAGGCCTCCGTTGGCTTACTTTAACCCCATTTGGTTTTTATTTTGGTTGCTTTATCTTCATCTCACCAATACTTACTTCAGGGTGGCTCTCTGCCAGGCAGTCTTCTAGACAGGAGGTTAGGATATGGTCATAAAAAGATAAAGTAATCTTACCCTCATGGAACTTTCATTGTAGTGTAGGAGACAGACAGTAGCCAAGAGACAAAAAGTAAAATATAAAGTATTTTCACACTGATAAATGTTAAGAAAGAAAAAATAAAGCAAAGAATGGGGGAACTGGAATTCCAGGGAGGAGGCTGAAATTCGATAGATAGGGAGTCCAGAGAGAGCCTCACTGAGAGCACAGTTTTTGAGTAAAGACCTGAAGGCATTGAGAGGACTAGCCCTGTGGTTGTTTAGGGAAGGAACATTCCAGCAAGAGGGACAACAAGTGCTGAGGCCCAAGGCAAGAGTAGGCCTGACATGTTCAAGCCATATTGAGAATACCAACATGGCTGGAACTGAGTGAGCAAGGTAGAGAATACCAAGGAAGAGAGCTCAGAGAAGTGATGCGGATCTGGGAGAAGAATGGAATTTGACTTTTATGCTGTGTGTGATGGGGAACCATTCAGTATTTTAAGCAGAGGCACAACATTTTTTGTCTGATTTTTTAACCAGGACTCTTTGGCAACTCTCGAGAATAATCTGTAATGGGGTACAAGAACAGAGAGAGGAACATCAACTATTTCAGTGAAATAACTGATATTTGCCTATAAGAACTGGAAGTTGAATATAGGTTACATTTTAGGTGAGTAAGAATAGAATTTTTTTTCAATAATAAGTGTGCATGTGTGCCGGCTTAGTCACTTTAGTCCTATCCAAATATGTGACGCCAAGGATGGTAGCGCCCCAGGCTCATGTCTCCATGGAATTCTCCAGGCAAGAATACTGGAGTGGGTTGCCATTTCCTTCTCCATTGGAATCTTTCCGACTCAGGGATCAAACCCACATCTCTTATTTTTCTTGCATTGCAGGTGTTTTCTTTTCCACTAGAGCCACCTGTGCTAGTGGTAAAGAACCCATCTGCCAATGCAGGAGATGTAAGAGACGCATGTTTGAGCCCTGAGTCAGGAAGATCCCCTGGAGGTGGGCATGGCAACTCACTCCCATATTCTAGCATGGAGAATCCCATGGACATAGGATCCTGGCAGGCTAGTCCACAGGGTCACAAAGAGTCTTCATGACTGAAGCAATTTAGCATGCATTCATGCACAGAGCCACCTGGGAAGCCTCAATAAACAGTGCAGGATTAATCTATTTTCCATTTGCCAGGGAATATACTCAAATCCCTTCACACCTTACACACAAAATTAGTCCTGAATGGATAAAAAGTTAGTACTCAATTTAGGAAGTAGCATTTATAAAATATTAGAATAAAGTAGAAGAAAGTATTTATATTTTTCCTATGGAAATGGTGAAAATTTTAACTATAATATTGACATATTGATGGAAATTTTGATAAATATTGTCATTAAAATATAAATCCTCTAATTTGAAAAAAATCATGCTGTACTGTGAAAATTGTTATGATATACACCTTTCTATTTATCAGATCAACAACATGCATGAAGTTGAAAAATATTTGTTGTCAATCAGATAAAAAAAAGTGAGAGATCCCATCCACTGCTAGGAGTTCTGTTGGAAATATGTTTGCCATTATCTAGTGAGTTTGATGGAGAAGGCAATGGCACCCCACTCCAGTACTCTTGCCTGGAAAATCCCATGTACGGAGGAGCCTGGTAGGCTGCAGTCCATGGAGTCGCTAGGAGTCGGACACGACTGAGCGACTTCACTTTCACTTTTCATTTTCATGCACTGGAGAAGGAAATGGCAACCCTCTCCAGTGTTCTTGCCTGGAGAATCCCAGGGACGGGAAGCCTGGTGGGCTGCTGTCTCTGGGGTTGCACAGAGTTGGACACGACTGAAGCAACTTAGCAGCAGCAGCAGCAGCAGCAGTGAGTTTGATGATGGCATATTTCCAACAGTTTTACTGTTGAAGGACAATTCTGTATGGATCCCTCCCTACATTTTGCAAGCAAAGGAATGAATGGTTTTGGCTTGCCACTTTCCTTTGAAGGATGTTTGAATAACTAATATCTTTTTGAGATGGAATAGTGGTTCCTTCTATAGCAATGAGCAGGAATGCTTACTGCAGTATAATAAATATGTCTTATTCTACAATAAGAGGAAGACATGTTTACTGCCCATTATAAAAGATTAAGTTAATTAAAGTAGTTTCCTTTCCTCTAATGCTATCTATTGTGTATATACGAGCCCTGTGTCCACTTACTGTCACCCTGTGATAAGTGGGACTCAGGGATTTAGAGTAAAACTGCTGATAAGGTTGACTGTAGCTGTTGCTGTAAATAATAAGCTGTTAATGAGGAGTAATTGAGGAAATTGCTGCAAGATGAGTACCAGGAAATACATACAAAGACAGGCTTTAATCATGCGTTATTTCTTTTTTCTTAATTTTAATTTTTAATTAGAAGATAACTTACAATATTGTGATGGTTTCTGCCATACATCAACATGAATTGGTCATAGGTATGCATATGTCCCCTCCCTCTTGAACATCCTTCCCACCTCCCTACTCATCCCATTCCTCTAGATTGTCACAAAGCACTGGCTTTTGGTTCCCTGTGTTATACAGCAAATTCCTACTGGCTATCTATTCTACATATAGTAATATGTTTCAATGCTACTCTCTCAAATCATCCCACCCTTTCCTTATCCACTGTGTCCAAAAGTCTGTTCTTTATGTCTGCATCTCCTTTGCTGCCCTGCAAGTAGACTCATCAGTATTATCTTTCTAGATTCTATACATATGCATTAATATATTCATGCATTATTTCTTGATAATTCAACTGCAGTTGAAAGTTATTCCTCAATCTAGTCATTAACTTCAGGTCCACTCCACTACAACAAATATTCCTAAGATTAATCCTAAGTAAGCAGAAGTTTTTGTATCCTTTCATATAACAGTGACAGAGACACACAGAGACCCAGAGTTAAAGGAAGGAAAGCACAAGCACCCTAAGCACAAACTGGAGAATCCTTGGAACTTTTGGTAGTTGGCTTGGGATATGAGAGGGCTGGATAAACAATTATTGTAAATGAAGAATGTAAACAGCTGGCTTACTCAACCACAGCTGCTATAAGTAGAAAAATTATTAGAGATGACACTGAGTCCTCTCTGTCCCTAATGGAAATCAGATGTCATATGCACTTATCTGAGTAGGCTGGAGAATTTTGGTAAGGAGAGAGAATCAAATTTGATGGCTTTGGTAGATATGGATGTCCAAATTACTATTGTACAGGACCTGTGGAGGGGAACAGCATCTAGATTTGTGTTATAGGTTTTGCCCAGGTTTAGAATAGGGAAAACTTGAATATGAAACTTGAATGAAACCATTTGTGCCAATTCTGTGCAATCTCAGTGTTACCTTCATATCTGAATATATAGTAGGAAATAATGCTTGTATTTTCCTGTCCCATAAGTGCTAGATGAAACTCAGCCACATGTAGAGAAGTATTAGGGAAACATAAATTGTTCCACCAGTAGCCTCTCTGACTCATCCTGGGTGGTTTCACACACAGAGTATAGAATCCCAGGAGGAATAAAAAATTCACAGCCATGATTAAATATTACTTAAAGGAAGCAATGGGAGTAAGAAATGAAAGTTCTGTATAGAAAAGCCATGCATGCACAGTATAAAAGTCTAAGAAGAGCTGAAGGTTTATAGTGGATTATTGTCAGGTAAATTCAATTGTTTCTTCTATCATCTCAGCTGTTCCATACAATGTGACTCTAACTGAACCTATTACACACACTATCTTGAACATTGGCAGCACCTTCTTTGCCATACTATTGGCACCCGATGATCAAATCTGTTCACATTTATGTGACAAGGCATCTCATATATGTTTTCTTGTACTCCTCTTGGTTACCTAATCTTCTTTGCCATTTGTGAAAATCAGATAGTTTAGAATTTAATGTATTTATTGTTGTTCAGTCACTCAGTTGTGTCTGACTCTGCGACCCCATGGACTGCAGCATGCCAGGCTTCCCTGCCCTTCACTATAAGTAAGGCCTCTGATTTATAGTTTTCACATATATGCATGATGTCCTGATGGTTGGCTTTCAAAAGCTTCAGTTTTAAAAGTATTGGTTTCCTAGGAAGAGTGCTTGAAAACCTTCAACAGAATTCAGTAGTCTGCTTGCCTAGTAACGTTTCTTGGGACTTTGCAGGCAGATTCACAGTACTAGTCCTTAGGCAGTCAAGGAAAATTTGTTGTCTATTCAGCCCCCTACCACTAAAAAGGAGGACTATCATTAAGCTGGATCCCTCGGATATTGAAGAGTTTGTGATTCTTTGAAAATTCTGCTTGGTCCTATATATTGGCTAACCCATAAATTACCATCTTTTGAGTGGGGCCCAAAACAACATTCTGCTGTGGAAACTGTCTCTCAAGCTGTGTCATACTCTGTATGTTTGGGGCCCTACATTCATACTGACCTAGTTGAGATTTAAGGCCCTGTAACTGATGATTTTCCAACTGGAGTCTCTGGCAGAGGGAAACATTCTTTGCCAGGAGGTGTGCTTTGGGATTCTGGACTTAGCTTCTCCTTGATATGTATGTTAAATATATCCCTATAGAAAGCATCTGTTTTCAAAACTGAACACCCACACCATGGAGGCCTTGTCTCTCTCTCGCCTTTTTTTCCCTTTTTGTGATAGATAATTCCAACTTACCATTTATAATGGTGGGAAAAGATAAGTCTTGCTTGTCAGAGGTAAATAGCATATTTAATACTTACCTGGCTTCAACCCGATGGCATATGGACTTTACATGAAAAAGTGGGTACTACACCTTCAGGGAAGCTCTATTAACCACTCTGCCACTTGAAGTAAAACTGCTAGCTAAGTGAGGTCTTGATTCATTTAGAGGTTCAACTAATCCCTAGGCCTGGTTCACTGATGGTTTGGATAAGTTGAAACCTAGTGGTGTCTACTATGTTACTATGTATGTTTAATCTCACTACCAGCTAAACAGAATTGAAAGCAGATCATGGTCACTGTCCTCAGTGTTCAGACTGAAGGGCACTTGCATAGGTCTTGGTACTACTCTAGAGGAAGTTTGTCCTATTTTAACAACTCATGATATATTAACAATAGCCTAGTTTTTGGTCTACCATTTGGAAAGTTACCAACTTGTAGACTGAAGACTTCAAACTATAGAATCAGAGGAATGAGACTACCAAGATGGTGACAGATTGTCCCAACTTCATTCCCACTCACAAGAAGAAAAACTACTTATGGACAAAACACCACTGAGAAAATAATAGAACATGAATAAGCCTGAAGCACCCCTCCTGTACCACAAAGACCAAAACAGTGCACACTAGAAGATTAAAAGAAGTGACTACATGCTGATTGCATTGCCAGTCCTTCAGGCTGGCACTGTACCACACTGAGAGATTTCCCCAAGACTAAAGTCCCTCCAGTGAGAAAGAGTGCCCAGGGTAGGTACCCAGGTCCCAGCATTATAGATTGCTTTTTGGGAGTCCCTGTTTCAATCCTGCCTCACAGGGATTGAGAAGAAATGTGCATGGCTTGCCCACTGAGACTCTAGTTGTGAGGAGAAGTGGGGAGGATTGCAACAACCACCACATTGATCTTGGAAGACTGAGTTCCTACCCATAGCACCTATGTAGTCATCCCAATCAGCAGATTTTCTCATCTGCAGAAAGCAGACTGTAGTGCAATCTGACTAGGAAACTTGACCGAGTGCAGATCTTGCTGATTCAAGTCCTTAAACAAAAAGTTTTGCTGGATCTAGAATTCTGCCCACCTTCTACCCAGATAGGGAAGATAGTCATAGCCCAGCCCATGACTGAGTGTAGCTACTGGCCATTTCTTGAGCAGGAAGCATAACTAGGAGCACCTGGCAGGCTTCTTGGACCCAACTTCCCTGCACCATCAGCTGAGGAGCTAATCAATTGCCTCACATAGTGCTGAGTGAAACTCCCAGCTCCACCCAACAAGAAAACCTGGACAGAACACCTGGAGAGCTCAGTAGCCCAGCAACACTTGATCAGAGAGCCCAGCAAGAGAGTTGATCATCCACAGGGAAAAATCAGTGCTTCAGTTCAGCCAGAGAATTGAGGCATGTGTCCACTTGAGTAAAGACCATGGAGTCTTGTTGACTTCGAAGTGGGTTTTCTCACTCTGCCCAGGCAGGAAAGCAAAGTCATACCCCTATGCATTGCTAAATAGAGTTTTCAGTCTTCCCAACAAGGGAACCTAACAGAACACACAGAAAATGCTCTAGCTTATCCAACATCCTGCTTATGGTTGCACTCGAACAGAGACCACAGACTGATTTTTCCCAACTTCAGAGAAAAACTTGTGACCATCTCTGGCCAGGGAATTCAATGCACAGTCTTGCATAATTCAGGTTCCTAAACAATAAGCCATGAAGAACTTGGAGCCTTTTCAGCTGCCCCACTAGGCAGGGAAACTGTTGTTGTCCCACCTACTGCTGAGTATGGTACTGAGTCCTGGTGGTCTAGGAAGCCGAACAGAGAACACAGGTAACTGCAGAGCCTGACATACAGCCTTGCTTGGACAAAGAATAGAGCCAGCAATCATATACAACTTTTCTCAGTCAGTATTACCCACCTTAACCTCAGAGCTTGGCAGTGGCCTCACCCCAAAACAGACCTTGATAGCAGACTCTACATGCCTGAGGTACATAACCAGCAGATATGTACAGAAACCCAAGCTGAACTTACTAAAAGATAGCTGTCTCTTTCAAAGAGAACCTATAAAGTCTGGAAGAGGAAACTGCTTACCCAACCACACAGATACCAACATAAGGAATCAAGGTTCATAAAACATTAGAAAAACACAATAACATCAAAAGTGAAAGTCGTTCAGTTGTGACTCTTTGTGATCGCATGGACTATAGCCCGCCCCCCCCCCCCCACCCCCGGCTCTTCTGTCTATAGGGATTCTCCAGACAAGGATACTGGAGTGGGTTGCCATGCCCTCCTCCAGGGGGATAACATCAAAGAAAATAATAAATCTCCAAGAAATGACCTAAAGAAATGAAGTTTTAAGCCAGCTTTTTCACTCTCCTCTTTCACCCTCATCAAGATGTTCTTTAGTTCCTCTTTGCTTTCTTCCATTAGAGTAGTATCATCTGCATATCTGAGGTTGTTGATATTTCTCCGAGCAATCTTGATTCAAGCTTGTGAATCATCCAGCCTGGCATTTTGCATGATGTACTGTGCATATAAGGGGCTTGTCTGGTGGCTCAGACAGTAAAGAGTCTGCCTGCAATGCAGGAGACTTGAGTTCGATCCCTGGGTCAGGATGATGCCCTGGAGAAAGAAAAACCCACTCCAGTATTCTTGCCTGGAAAATCCCATGGACAGAGGAGTTTGCAAGGCTACAGTCCATGGGGTCACAAAGAGTTGGACATGACGGAGAAACTTCACTTCACTTCATTATACAAATAAGTTAAATTAGCAGGGTAACAGTATACAGCCTTGATGTACTCCTTTCCCAATTTTGAATGAACCTCCAGTTCCAAGTCTTGTTCTAAATATTGCTTCTCAACCAGACAAAAAATTAATAAATCTCCTAAAGAAGTTTAGTAAACTACAAAAATATACAGTTAAGTGAAATTAAGAAAACAATTCATGAACAAAACAGGAAGTTTAACAAAGAATTAGACACTACTAAAAAGACAAAAACCAGAAAACCTGGAGCTCCAAAATAAAATGACAAAAGCGAGGAATTCAACAAACAGCTTTAAGAACAGACTTGAACATGTAAAAGAATCAGTGATCTAGAAAACAGAACTTTATAAATTATCCAGAGGAGCAAAATGAAAAAAAGAATTAAAAAAGTGAAGAAAGCCATTGTGACTTATGGGACACAAACAAGAGAAACAATGTTTACATTATGAGAATTCCACAAGGAAAAAAAGAAAGATAAAAGGACAAAAAGTGTATTATTAGTAAAAGCAAAAATGGCTAAAAGCTTTCCAAACCTGAGGAGAAAGATGAACATCCAGATTTATGAGGCTCAAAAGACCCCAAATATATTGAACTTGAATAAAGCTATGCTGAGAGATTATAATTAAATTGTTAAAAGTGAAGATAATAATTTTTTGAAAGAAACAAGAAAAGTTACATATAAGGAGACTCCCCCACCCTAAATACTATGGATAGATTTCTTTTTTTTTAATTAAGTAATTTAATTGCATCATAATTGTTTTGCAATATTGTGATGGTTTCTTCCATGCATCAACATGAATCAGCCACAGGTATACATTTGTACCCCCATTCTGAACCCTCCTCCCACTTCCCTCTCCACCCTACCCAGAGCATCAGCTTTGGGTGCCCTGCTTCATGCATCAAACTTGCACTGGTCATCTATTTTACATATGGTTATATACAGGTTTCAATGCTCTTCTCTCAAGTCATCCCACACCTGCCTTCTCCCACTGAGTCCAAAAGTTTATTCTTTACATCTGTGTCTCCTTTGCTGCCCTGCATGTAGGATCATCAGTACCACCTTTCTAAATTCCATATATATGCATTAATATACAGTGTCTGTCTTTCTCTTTCTTAGTTACTTCACTTTGTATAATAGGCTCCAGGTTCATCCACCTCATTAAAACTGACTCAAATTCCTTTTTATAGCCGAGTAATATTCCATTGTGTATATGTACCACAACTTCCTTATCCATTCATCTGCCAATGGACATCTATGTTGCTTCCATGTCCTAGCTATTGTAAACAGTGCTGCAATGAACATTGGAGTACATGTGTCTCTTTCAATTCTGGTTTCTTTGGGGTGTATGCCCAGCAGTGGGATTGCTGTGTCATATGGCAGTTCTAGTCCCAGGTTTTTAAAGAATTTCCACACTGTTCTCCATAGTGGCTGTACCAGTTTGCATTCCCACTAAAGTGTAAGAGGGTTCCCTTTTGTCCACACCTTCTCCAGCATTTACTGTTTATAAACTTTCTGATGATGGCCATTCTGACTGGTGGGAGATGATAACTCATTGTGGTTTTGATTTCCATTTCTCCAATAATGAGTGATATTCAGGATCTTTTTATGTATTTATTAGCCATCTGGTTGTCTTCTTTGGAGAAGTGTCTATTTAGATCTCTTGCCAACTTTTTGATTGAGTTGTTTTTCTAGTATTAAGCTGCATGAGCTGCTTGTATATTTTGGACATTAATTCTTTGTCAGTTGTTTTGTTTGCTATTATTTTCTCCCATTCTGAGGGCTGTCTTTTCACCTTGCTTATAGTTTTCCTGCAGGATAGAATAATCCAACCTATAAGGGAGTGAGTCCCTTGGACTCCCTGAGTGCCATACAGGTGCTACTGGTGGGAAGGGTGGGTGGTAAGGTTGCTCATTTTCTCTACCTTCTGCCTAGTCAGAGGAATGCCATCATCTCCCATACCCTATACTTCACTAACCATTCCTGGATACTCTCCCTGGCCTTTGGGGTGGGGGGGAGGGGGGGCGGGGATTAGCAGCTATGCCAGTAAGCTCAGTGGATGTATGTTCTCTTATCATGAATGTTCTTGAGTTGTGGATGCCCCACCGTTAGAGTTGTTGTGCCTTTTCTTTCCTCTGTATTAGGGATCTGATCGCACGAGGCGTTTTATCTGTTTCACTGTGAATTACCATAGCATCTTCCACTTTGCTCTTCTCACTTTTCCAGGGATTCCACCTTCTAGTGTCACAATAAGGCTTTCTCATGAGCACTTAGGCCTTAAGCCATAGCAGACTTCATCCACCTGGCTTTGCAAAACAATATGCTAAAGTATCCAAATTAATTTGTTGCTGTTAATATCTCACCCTGTCAGCTCAGCCTGAATCCAGAAACATAGTGGATGACTACACTTCCTTCTCTACCCTCAGCTCTTCTTCCAACTTTCTAACTGGAGCCTCAGCCTCTAGTTGGGCATCAGTTACTAGTCAAACTCCTCAGTAGAGGCCAGTATGTTGCAGTAGCCATTCATTTTCCTTCTTGGCCACAGCATGTGATGCCAAGTTCCATAATGCCCTAAATAAATTGGCATTTGGGGGCATACCAATATTCATAAACATGTAACGTGCAGGCCATTCATCCCCACATAGTCAACACAGTATTTCAACCACAGATTCCTCTTTCACAAAACCCGTATCTTCAGTCTCCTGACTGGTTCACCAAGTGTTGGTTTGCATCCTCAGAAATTTCCTAGGTGAAATTCAAAACTGACCTCTCTACATGGTGGGGAAGGAGAGACTGAAGAAAAAGGAAGACCACTCCAGATTGATAGGTATCAGGTTGAATAACAAGGCAATTTGTATATGAGACTTGTCCTATATGGCTGCAAGATTAGTAGATCTTCAAACCTGCCCACGAAAATCTTGAAAGTTTATATAGGGAACTTAATGGAATTCAGGCATGTATACAATCCAGATGTCCTTCACAAAATACTACTCCCTCAAGGTTTCATCTTTGAAATGACTCTCAGTGTGAGAACAGTGGGTGCAGCATGCATTCCAAATGACAGAGATGAGGTAAGGAAACTCTGATACCTGGGTCCACCTTGTGGGTCAACCAATGCACATGTCCTCTCCATGACATTCTCCAATAATAAGCAGGTTAATATTTCAAGAAGATATAACAATTGTTAACATTTATGGATCAAACATTGCAGCATATAAATATATAAAGCAAAAGCTAACAAACTAAAATGAAAAATAAAAAAGTATACAATAACAGGTGGGACAATTTACAATAGCTGGGACATAGAAGCAACCTAGATGTCTATCAACAGATGAATGGACAAAGAAGCTGTGGTACATATATACAATGGAATATTTACTTCAGTTCATTTCAGTCCCTCAGTCGTATCCCACTCTTTGTGACCCCATGAATCACAGCACGCCAGGCCTCCCTGTCCATCACCAACTCCCGGAGTTTACTCAAACACGTGTCCATCGAGTCAGTGATGCCATCCAGCCATCTCATCCTCTGTCGTCCCCTTCTCCTCCTGCCCCCAATCCCTCCACCAGCATCAGGGTCTTTTCCAATGAGTCAACTCTTCGCATGAGGTGGCCAAAGTATTGGAGTTTCAGCTTCAGCATCAGTCATTCCAATGAACACCCAGGACTGATCTCCTTTAGGATGGACTGGTTGGATCTCTTTGCAGTCCAAGGGACTCTCAAGAGTCTTCTCCAACACCACAGTTCAAAAGCATCAATTCTTTGGCGCTCAGCCTTCTTCACAGTCCAACTCTCACATCCATACATGACTACTGGAAAAACCATAGCCTTGACTAGATGGACCTTTGTCGGCAAAGTAATATCTCTGCTTTTGAATATGCTATCTAGGTTGGTCATAACTTTCCTTCCAAAGAGTAAGCGTCTTTTAATTTCATGGCTGCAATCACCATCTACAGTGATTTTGAAGCCCAGAAAAATAAAGTCTGACAGTGTTTCCACTGTTTCCCCATCTATTCCCCATGAAGTGATGGGACCAGATGCCATGATCTTCGTTTTCTGAATGTTGAGCTTTAATCCAACTTTTTCACTCTCTTTCACTTTCATCAAGAGGCTTTTTAGTTTCTCTTCACTTTCTGCCATAAGGGTGGTGGAATATTACTCAGTCATAAAAAGGAATGCATTTGAGTTAGTGCTAATGAGGTAGATGAACTTAGAGCCTATTATACAGAGTGAAGTAAGTAGGAAAGAGAAAAATAAATATTGTATATTAATGCATATATATGGAATCTAGAAGGATGGTACTGATGAACCTAATTTGTAGGGCAGCAATGGAGACACAGACATAGAGAACAGACTTATGGACAGAGGGGTAGAGGGCAAGAGTGGGTGGTGTTAATGGAGAGAGTAGCATGGAGACATATACACTACTATATTTAAAATAGATAGCCAGTGGGAATTTGCCACACAACTCAGAGAACTCAACCCAGGGCTCTATGACAACCTAGAGGGGTGGGATAGAGTGGGAAGTGGGAGAGAGGTTCAAGAGGGTTGAGATATTTTTACCTATTGCTGATTCATGTGGATATATGACAGAAACCAACACAATATTGTAAAGAAATTATCCTTCAATTAAAAATATAGTGATTAAAAAGTAATAGCTGAGGAATTTTTACCTCATCTCAACAATGGACAGATCCTCCAGCTGGAAAATCAATAAGGAAACAATGGATATCAAAAACACCACAGATCAAATGGACATAACAGTCATACATAGAACATTCGATCCAAAAACAACATAATACATATTTTCTCTCAAGCACACATGGAACACTTTTTAGGGTAAATCACATATTAGACCTCAAGTCTAGCAAATTCAACAAGATTGAAATTATACCAAATATTTTCTCTGATTACAATTGTATGAAACTAGACATCTACAACATGAGGAAAACTAAAAAAAAAGAACTCACAAACAAACAATGACAACAACAACAACAAAACTCACAGAACTAAACATTAATCTCCTGAACAACCAGTGAATCAAAGAATAAACCAAAGGGGTATTTAAAAATATCTAGAGACAAAGGAAAATGAAAACACAACACACTGGAATGTATGGGATTCTGCAAAGGCAGCTCAAGAGGGAAGTTCACAGAAATAAATGCCTACAGTAAGAAACAAGACAGATATTAAATACAAAACATATATCTATGCCTCAAGGAACTAAAAAAAGAAAAAACTGAGCTCAATGGTAGAAGAAGGAAGAATTAATAAATATTAGAGTGTAAATAAGTAAAAGAGAGAACAAGAAAGCAATAGAAAATAGTAACATCACTAGAAGTTGATTCTTGATATACTTTCAAGATGGAGGAGGAATAAGACAGGGGGATCACCCCACCACACACACACACACACACAAATACATCAAAAATTAACCTGCATGTGGAACAGCTCCTACAGAACAATTTCTGAATGCAGGCAGAAGACCCCAGACTTCCAAAAAGGTAAACTAATTTCCTCAGAATTAGATAGGGCAAAAGATAAAGATAAAAAAGAGACAAATGATTTGGGGACAGGGACCAGAGCCCTGGGGAGGGAGTCATGAAGGAGGAAAAGCTTCTGAACACTCAGAAACCTCCTCACGAGTGGGGTCAGGGAGGGAGAGCTTCAGAACATCAGTGGGGAAATGCAGCAACAGATGCCTGAGGGGCAAAATAGAAAATTCACCACAAAGATTGATGCTAAACAGCACTTCCCAGCTGAGAAGTGTCTTGCACACACACACACACACCCCCATAGTGAATGGGAGCTGAATTCTCAGGCTTCAGGGGCTGGATCCAAGGGAAAGGACCAGGGTTGACTGCCATAAAGATACTCTGAGGGGGTTAGTACAACACAGCTGAGGGAGTTCAGAGAAAAGCCTGGGTCTCACAGAGAGACAAGAGATTACAGCCACCAAGGCACTCTAACTCTTCATGCTCACAGACAGCAGCTATACACCCAACAACCATCACCAAAGATATGAGGACCACCAGTGCCAGTGGTGGAACTAGATGTGACAGCAGAGGGGGAAACATAAGCCACTGCAAAAGGCAGGGAGAGTCCCTGAAGCAGTAGACAAAACACCACCACTGTAGTCAGAACCCCAGAGGTGGGAGATACTACCAAGTTGTGAACAGGCACAAGTTAATGCCCATACATTGCTGGGAGCCTAAGCAACTTGGCTTCTCCTAGGGAAACATGATAAGGGGCCAATTCCTCTGGGAGAGCTCATGACCTGCCTCAGACTGTAATAACATCCCATTGGCCTCTAGTGCTCCAGGCACTCCCTGGTACATTTCAATTGTGGCTATCATACCCTCCCTCTCCCCAGCCTAACTGAGCAAGTGAGCACTAATAAACCTCCAGCTTCGGGCTTCATCCCCTCTTATCTAGTCAGAGAATGAACACTGGGGCATGGCGTACCAGCAGAGGTGGGGCCAAAACCAAAGCAGAACACCAGGAGATGTGTGACCAAAGAGGAGGGGAATTATCTCCTGCAGCTACAAGTGCAGTGGATTAAATCCCTGCAATTAGCTCAACACTGTGGACTTTAGGGGTAACTGTGGATTTTGGGAGCAAGTACAAATGAAGTAAGGCAAATCTGAGTCTCAGTTGACCTAACACTTCCCAAAGCAGGTCCAGAGACCTTCCTGGAAATATTAGAGGACTTTCTGCATAGGCAGAGTGACTAGAGCACACTGTGTGAAGAGAAAAATGGAGGAATCATAAGGACATTCTTACTACCACTCTCTATACAATTTCCCTTTTTTTTTTCATATTATTCTAATGTTGTTCTTTCTTTATCATCTCATTAATTTTTATTTTTATAACATACATTTTCCTATTTTAAAGCACCTTATTTATTTTTAAATAAATTCATTTTATTTCTACTTTTCCTATTTTTGCAGTATTGTTTAGTTATAGTGCATTTTTCTATGTTTGTTTTGTTGTTTCTATGTTTGATTTTATATTTTTGCTAGTCTAGTTCTTAATATACATTTTCAGTTGGGTATTTATTGGCTTGATTGCTGTCTTCCTTTTTGACTTCTACTTTTATCCTTTTTTCTTTTTCTTTTCTCTATCTTCTTTTCTATTATAAGTGTGTGAGTTTCTTTGGGTTCTCTTAGCTGTTGAGTGTTTTTTCACCATTAATCTTGGGGTTTTGTCTTCTGTGCTGTGTGGTCTGTGAACTCTTGTTGCTGCAATAAGGGGTTGGGCCTGAACCACTGAGGTGGAAGATGCAATTACAGGACTTCGAACCACCAGATAACTACCAGTCCCATGAAACATTAATCAGTGAGAACACTCCCAAAAGCCTCCATCTCATCATTAAGACAATGCCCCACCCAAAGGCCACCAAATTCCAGTGCTGGACGTTTCATGCCAAACCTTTAGCAAAATTAGAACACAAACCTACCAGATAGTAAGGCTAACAAACCTGGCAGCAGAAAGGCTGCCCAAAGCCATAACAAACCCATAGACAGGACAAAACACTACAGGGCACAGCATTTACCTTCAGAGAGACAAGATCTAGCACCATCCACCAGAACACAAGCACAAGTTACACCAACCAGGAAATCTTCACAACACACTGGACCAACCCCACCCATGGAGGGCTGACTTCACAATTAAGAGGAATTCTGACCTTCCATACTGCAGAAAGGAGACAACAAACTCAGTAAATTAAACAAAATTAGAAGATAGAGAAGCATGGGGTGGATAAAAGGAAAACAAAAAAAGCCCACAGAACCAAACAAATGAATGGGAAATAAGCCATCTACCTGAAAGAGAACTCAGAATAATGATAGTAAAGATGATCCAAAAATTTGTAAATAAAATAGAGGCACAGAAAAATAGACTGGAGGCACAGATCAAGAAGGACCTAGAAAAAATTAAAGAATAGAAAATAAGCAGTGAGCAACATAATAGTAGTAGTAGTAATAGTTTAGTCGCTAAGTCATGTCTGACTCTTGAGACCCCATGGACTGTAGCCTGCCAGGTTCCTCTGTCCATGGGATTCTCCAGGCAAGAATTCTGGATTGGGTTGCCATTTCCTTCTCCAGGGGATCTTCCCAACCTGGGAATCCAACCCGGGTCTCCTGCATTGCAGGCAGACTCTTCACTGACTGAGCTATGAGGGAAGCCCGAGCAACATAATAAATGAGATTAAAACTACAACAGAGGGAGACAAAAGCAGAATAACTGAGGCAGAAGAATGTATAAGTGAGCTGGAAGATAGAATGGTGGAAATACCTGAGGCAGAACAGAATTTAAAAAAAAAAAGAATAAAAAGAAATGAGGACAGTCTCAGAGACCTTTGGGACAATATTAAGTGTATTAATATTCAGGGTCCCAGAAGAAGAGAAGAAAAGGAAAGAATATGAGAAAATATTTTGAGGAGATTATAGTCAAAAAATTCCTTAAAATGGGAAAGGAAATAGCCACCCAGTTCCAGGAAGCACAAAGAGTCCCATACAGGATAAACTCAAGGAGGAACACACAAAGACACATATTAATTTAACAAGAATGAAACACAAAGAACAAATACTAAAAGTGTCAAGGCAACATCAAAAAATAACATACAAGGGGATCCCTGTAAAGCTGAAAGCTGATACTTCAAAAGAAACTTTGAAGGCCAGAAGGGAGAGGCAGATACTTATATTGATGAAAGGGGAAAAAAAAAAAAAAAAAACCTACAACTCAGATTACTCTATCTAGCAAAGACCTCATTCAGATTCCAAGGAGAAATCAGTAGCTTTAAGACAAGAAAAATTTAGAGAATTCAATACCACAAAACCAGCTCTACAAAAAATATTAAAAGAACTTCTCTATCCATGAAACATGAGAGAAAGAAAAGGCCTACAAAAACAGCAAAGTGCCGGGAGCCAGGAGCTCCGCCTGTGGCAAAGGTCATGAGGAAGGAGGGTCGACATACGCAAAGGCGGGATCGAGCCTCAGGAGTCCCCCTGGAAATTCTCGAGCATCTACCCCCAAAACCAGAGCCTGCCTACTTTACTACTTTGTGCTCTCACCTACACCTCTGACTTTAGGGGGGACTGTCCCCCACCACCTCTTTCGGAGAAGGAGTTAACTTAGAGCTCCAGTTAATAATAATTCCTGCACGTGATAGCAGTGTTTCAACCTACAAACTCCTCTGAAGGTTCTCTAGCCTGCCTGACAGGCTTGTCCGGTCACATGTGATTGCTCACAGCCTCCCAACCGTGAGAGGCATGAGATGCTTTAAACCTTCTAAAAACAAGTTCTTTAGAGAAGTTAGAAAACTATTAGTATAGTATAGTGGGCTGATTAGAAATTGTATTGGTGAAGGGTTTTTCATTTGTTGAGCCAATGTTTGCTGCTAAGTCTCCACATCCCCTGCCCTTATACACATTAATGAATATATAGAAGAAATAAGTATTAACCTTTGATACTAATCACGTTAGACCTTAGGCTAAGCAAATTCTTTCCTTAGTTAAAACCCACTACACCCTCACCCTATAGGAATGTAACTTTATCTGGTACCTTCGGAAGGTGGCATCTGTTTTAAGAATAATCACCCCTGGAGAAATAAGTGTTCTGGTTGACTGACCACTGTCACAAGGAGAGGGTCATAAATTGTCAGCAGGCCCCCTGGCCAGAAGATGATGTAACACCCCTAAGAGCTCTGTATACATCTGTATGAAGCACCTGACTTTAATAAAAGTCAGGACTGCTGACCCTGCATGACTTTTGTATAACATCTCAGTGTATAGAAACAGACCCTGGAAAAATAAAAAATGGGATCAGTTCCTCGAAAGACTGGTCTCCCCATGTCGCTCGTTCTCTCACCTTCTGGCTGAATTATCTGGAACGTGGAGGCTCGTCAATCCTACTAATTATGCCTGGGCTTCTAAGATCTGACCGGGAGGCCTTAGTGTCTCCTCTCCTTCAGGAGAACGGGAGGATGCCTATGGCCTACGTAGGTGACGTAAATTCCTTGCCTTGGAATTATTAGCTTTCCACGTAAACCATTCAGCCTCTTTTCTCCACTGAATTTTCCTACTGAGCTACCCTCATTCTATTACTCTTTATATCTCTAATTAATATCTAATTAAAGCCAGTGTATTCGTCAACGCCGTCTCCCCTTCAAACTCCCTGGATCAGCCGGGACTGGACCTCGGCAGAAAAGTAAATGATAATGGGATCATATATATCAAGAATTACCTTAAATGTAAATGGATTAAATGCTCCAACCAAAGGACACAGATTGGCTGAATGGATTTAAAAAAAAAAAGAAAAAGAAACCAGATCCCTATATACACTGTTTACAAGAAACCCATCTCAGACTTATGGACACATACAAACTGAAAGTGAGGGCCTGTGAAAAGATATTCCATACAAACAGAAATAAAAAGAAAGTGAGAACAGCAATATTTATATCAGAAAACAAATAGACTTTAAAATAAAGACCATTACAAGAGACAATGAAGGACAGTACTTAATGATCAATGGATCAATCCAAGAAGAAGATATAACTGCTATAAATATATATGCACCAAACATAGGAGCACCTCAATACATATGGAACATGTTAACAACTATTAATGGGGAATTTGACAGTAACAAAATAATAGTGGGAGACTTTAATACCCATTCACACCAATGGACACATCATCTAGAGAGAAAATTAATAAAGAAACACAAGCTTAAAATAATACATTGGACCAGTTTGACCCATTGATATCTACTGGGCATTTCAATCCAAAAAAGTAGATTTCACATTTTTCTATAGTGCACATTGAGCATTCTCCATGATGAATCATATCTTGGGTCACAAATCAAGCTTTGCTAAATTAAAAAAAAAATTGAAATAATGTCAAGCATCATTTCTGACCACAACACTAAAAGATTAAAAATCAACTGGAGGGCAAAAAATATAAAAAACACAAACACACACAGGGAAAATGATACACTGCTGAATAACCAAAAAGTCACTGAAGAAATCAAAGAGAAAATGTAAAAAAAAATACATAGTAGCAAATGACAATGAATACATGATAACTCAAAACATATGAGACAAAATAAAAGCAGTCCTAGGAGGAAAGTTTATAGTAATGAAAGTCTACCTTAAGAAACAAGAGAAACATCCAATAAGCAACCTTACACTTAAAGAAACCGCAAAAAAGAGAACAAGAAACCCAAAGTTAGTAGAAAGAAATAAATCATAAACATTGAGCAGAAGTAAATGAAAAACAAATGAATGAAGCAATAGCAAAAACCAATAAAACTGCAAGTTGGTTCTTTGATAAGGCAAACAAGATCTACAACCGTTAGCTAGACTCATCAAGAAAAACAGAGAAACGATTCAAATCAATAAAATTAGAAATGAGAAAGGACAATTTAAAACAGACTATGCAGAAATACAAAGGATCACAGAGACTATTATGAGCAACAGTGCGTCAATAAAATGCACAACTTGGAAGAAATGGACAAATTCTTGGAAAAATATAACCTTTCAAAACTAAACCAGAAAGAAATAGAAAGCATGAACAGACTAATCACAACCATGGAAATGAAAACTGCAATAAAAAAATCTTCCAACAAACAAAAGCCCAGGGCCAGATGACTTTGCAGGTAGCTTCTATCAAAAGTTTAGAGAATAGTTAACATCTATCATTCTCAAACTCTTCCAGAAAGTTGCAGAGGAAAGAAACCTCCCAAACTCATTCTACAAGGCCACTATCACCCTGGTATCAAAACCATACAAAGATGCCACAAAGAAAGAAAATTATGGGCCAATATCACTGATGAACATAGACGTAAAAATCCTCAACAAAATTCTAGCTAACAGAATTCAACAACGTATTTAAAAGATCATACATCATAATTAAATGAGCTTTGGATATTGGTTCAAGATGGTGGAGTAGAAGGATGTGTGCTCATCTCTTGCCAAAGCACCAAAATCACTACTAGCTGTTGAACAACCATCGACAGGAAGACACTGGAACCCACCACAAAAAAGATACCCCACATTCAAGGACAAAGGAGAAGCTGCAATAAAATAGTAGGAGGGGCACAATTATGATAAAATCAAATCCTATACCCTCTAGGTGGGTAAGCCACAAACTGGAAAACAATAATGCCAAAGAAGTTCTTATACTGTTGTAAAGGTTCTAGGCCCCGCATCAGTCTCCCCAGCCTGAGGACCAGACCATGTGACTGGGAATCCCCAGGGAATTTGGCTTTGAAGGCCTTTGGGATTTGATTACAGAGCATTCACAGGATTGGGAAAACAGAGACTCTTGGAGGACACAAACAAGATTTTGTGCACACCAGGACCCAGAGGAAAGCAGAAGTGACCACACAGGAGGCTGAGTCCGTCCTCCCTGTGAGTGTTTGAGGGTTTCCTGCAGAGATGTGGGTTGGCAGGGGTCTGCCACGGGACAGGGACACTGGCAGCAGCAGTCCAGGGAGATGTGTCTTGGGGTAAATCCTCTTGGAGCTTACCAATAGCCTTTCAATAGAGCCTGTAGACCCCAGAACTATGTTGCCTCAGGCCAAATAACTAATAGGGAAGCAAAGCCCCACCCATCAGCAGACAATTGAATTAAAGTTTTACTGAGCATGGCCCTACCCACCAGGGCAAGACCCAGTTTTCTCCACAGCCAATCCCTCCCATCAAGAAGCTTGCACAAGCCTCTTACTCACATCCACCAGAGGGCAGACTGAAGAAATAAAAACTGCAATCCCAGCAGCCTCTAGAACTAATATCACAGTCATATAAAGCTATATAATTTCTTTGAAATGAAAATAAATAGGATTATGTTCCAGATGAAGAATCAAGATAAATCTCCAGAAAAACAACTAAATGAAGTGAAGATAAGCAAATTCCCAGAAAAAAATTCAGAATAATGATAGTGAAGATGATTCAGGATCTCAGGAAAAGAGTGGAGAATATGCAAGAAATGTTTACAAAAAACCTGAAAGAGCTAAAGAACAAACATAGATGAACAATACATTAGAAGGAATCAAGAGCAGAATAACTGAGGCAGAAGAATGGATAAGTGACCTAGAAGATATAATGGTGGAAGTCAATGCTGCAAAACAGAGTATGATCAAATGGGCTTTATTCCAAGGATGTGAGAATTCTTCAATACCAGCAATCAATCAGTGTGATACAACATAATAACAAATTTAATGATAAAAACCATATGATCACCTCTATAGATGCAGAGAAAGCTTTTGACAAAATTCAACACCAAATTATGACAAAAAAGAAACAACAACTCTCCAGAGAGTAGGCACAGAAGGAACATACCTCAACATAATAAATGCCATGTACCACAAACCCACAACAAACATTATTCTCAATGGTGAAAAACTGAAAGCATTTCCTCTAAAATCAGAAGCAAGAAGAGTGCCCACTCTCACCACAGTTATTCAACATAGATTTCGAGGTCCTAGCCAGAACAATCAGAGAAGAAAAAGAAGTAAATAGAATCCAGATAGGAAAAGAAATAAAACTCTTACTGTTTTCCAATGACATGACTCTATATATGTGCATGTGTACTAAGTCGATTCAGTCATGTCCAACTCTTTGTGACCCTATAGCCTGTAGCCTGCTAGGTACCTCTGTCCATGGGGATTCTCCAAGCAAGAATACTAGAGTGGGTTGTCATGCCCTCCACCAGGGTATTTTTCTGACCCAAGGATCAAACCCACATTTCTTATATCTCCTGCATTGGCAGGCAGGTTCTTTACCAATAGCACCACTTGGGAAGCTTGATACTATACATAGAAAACCCCAAAGATAACACTAGAAAATTACTAGAGTTAATCAATGAATATAATAAAGACATAGGACATAGAATTAATACACAGAAATCCCTTGTATTCCTATACACTAACAATGAAAAATCAAAAAGGGAAATTAAGGAATCAATTCCATTCACCATTGCAAACAAAATAATAAAATTCTGAGGAATAAACCTACTGAACAGATAAAAATCCTGTATGCAGAAAACTATGACATTCATGAAAGAAATCAAAGATGACACAAACAAATGGAGAGATATACCATATTCTTGGATTGGAAGAATCCATATTGTAAAAATTACTATACTACACACAAAAAAAATCTATGTATTCAATGCAATCCCTATCAAACTGCCAATGGTATTTTTCATAGAACTAAAACAAAGAATCTCATAATTCGTATGGAAACACAAAAGACTTCAAACAACCAAAGCAATCTTGAGAAGGAAGAATGAAACTGGAGGAATCAATCTTCCTGTCTTCAGCCTATACTACAAAGCTACAGTCATCAAGACAGTATGGTACCAGCACACAAACAGGAATATAGACCAATGGAACAAGATAGAAAGCCCAGAGATAAATCCAGACACCTCTGGGCAACTTATCTTTGACGAAGGAGGCAAGAATATACAATGGATAAAAAACAGTCTCTTCAATAAGCAGTGCTGGTAAAACCAGAAAGCTACACATGTAAAAGAATGAAATTATAACATTTCTTAACTCCATACACAGAGATAAACTCAAAATGAATTAAAGATCTAAATGTAAGATCAGAAACTATAGAACTCTTAGAGGAACACATAGGCAGTTCACTTGCTGACAAGTCACAGAAAGATCCCTTATGACCCACCTCCTAGAATAATGGAAATGAAAGCAAAAATAAACAAACTGAACCTAATTTAACTTAAAAGCTTTTGCATAGCAAAGGAAACTACAAACAAGGTAAAAAGAAAACCCTCATAATGGGATAAAAAATAGCAAATAAAAAAAGTAACAATGGATTAATCTTCAAAATATACCAAAAAGTAAACAAACAATCCAATCTAAAAGTGGGCAGAAGACCTAAACAGATATTTCTCCAAAGAAGATATAAAGATGACTAATAAATGCATGAAAAGGTACTCAGCATCACTCATTATTAGAGAAGCACTATCCTAAACTACAATGAGGAATCATCTCACACTTGACAGAAAGGCCATCATTAAAAAATCTTCAAACAATAAATCCTGGAGAGGGTTTGGAAAAAGAGAAACTTTTGCACTGTTGGTAGAAATGTACATTGTTACAGCCACTGTGTAAAACAATATGGAGATTCTTTAATAAACTAGGAATAAAAAACTACCGTATGACCAAGCAATACCACTATTTGGCATGTACCCTGAGGAAACCTGGTGACTCAGTGGTAAAGAATCCGCCTGCAATGCAAGAGCCACAATTGACATGGGTTCAATCCCTGGGTCAGGAAGATCCCCTGGAGAAGGTAATGGCAACCCACTCCAGTATCCTTGCCTGGAGAATCCCCATGGACAGAGGAGCCTGGCAGGCTACAGTTCATATGGTCGCAAAGAGTCAGACGTGACTGAAGAAAATTTTTACTCACACACTGAGGAAACCATAATTGAAAAAGACACATGTACCTCAATGTTCATTGGAGGACTATTTATAATAGCTAGAGTATGGAAGCAACCTAGATGTCCATTGACAGATGAATGGATAAAAATCCTGTGGTACATATATACAATGGAATAGTACTCAGCATAAAAAGGAACACATTTGGGTTGATTCTGATGAGATGGATGAACCTAGAGCTATTATACATAATGAAGTAATTCAGAAAGCAAAAAACAAATATTGTATATTAATGCATATATATTGAATCTAAAAGAATGGTATTGATGAGTCTATTTGCAGGGCAGCAGTGGAGATGAAGACATAAATAATAGACACATTGACACAGTTGGGGAAGGAGAGGGTGTGGGGAATTGGGACATTAGCATTGAAGCATATACTTTATCATATGTAAAATGGATAACCAGTGAGAATTTGTGGTATGATGCAGGGAGCTCAAACTGGTGCTCTGTAACAACCTAGAGGGGTGTGATAGTGTGGGAGGGGAGAGGGAGGTTCAAGAGGGAGGGGACATGTGTATACCTATGTCTTATCCATGTTAATGTATGGCAGATACCAGCATAATGTTGTAAAGCAATTATCCTCCAATTAAAAATAAGTTTTAAAAGAGAAAATAATATAAAAATGAAGTTAGTTCCTTGAAAAGCTAAACAAAATTGACAAACCTTTAGATAGACTGATACAGGAAAAGTATAGGCTACATTAGTCAACAAAATTAAAAAATGAAAGAGAAAACATTACAATTGATACCACAAAAATACAAGATTTGAAAGAAACTACTATGAGTAACTACAACCAAATGAACAAACCAGAAGAAACGGAAAAATACTTAGTAGCATATATTGTACCAAGAAAGAATCAGGAAAACATAAAAATCTGAACAAACCAATTACTACTAAGGAAATTGAGTGAATAAAAAAAAATTCTTCCAGTGACAAATAGTCCAGGACAAGATTTCACTCGTGAATTTTACCAAACATTTAAAGAAGTGCTACCAATCCTTCCCAAAATCTCCCAAAACATCCAAGAGACAGAACATTTCCACTATTCATTTTATGATGTCAGCTTTAACCTGATATCAAATTAGAAAAGAATACAAGAAAAGAAAACTACAGGCCTATATCCATGAAGAATATAGATACAAAGCTCTAAGTATAATATTAGCAAACTGAATTTCAGTTCAGTTCAGTTCAGTCACTCAGTCGTGTCCAACTCTTTGTGACCCCATGAATTGCAGCACGCCAGGCCTCCCTGTCCATCATCAACTCCTGGAGTTCACTCAAACTCACACCCATCGAGTCGGTGATGCCATCCAGCCATCTCATCCTCTGTCATCCCCTTTTCCTCCTGCCCCCAATCCCTCCCAGCATCAGAGTCTTTTCCAATGAGTCAGCTCTTCACATGAGGTGGCCAAAGTACTGGAGTTTCAGCTTTAGCATCATTCCTTCCAAAGAACACCCAGGACTGATCTCCTTCAGAATGGACTGGTTGGATCTCCTTGCAGTCCAAGGGACTCTCAAGAGTCTCTCCAACACCACAGTTCAAAAGCATCAATTCTTCGGTGCTCAGCTTTCTTCACAGTCCAACTCTCACATTCACACATGACTACTGGAAAAACCATAGCTTTGACTAGACGGACCTTTGTTGGCAAAGTAATGTCTCTGCTTTTGAATATGCTATCTAGGTTGGTCATAACTTTCCTTCCAAGGAGTAAGCGTCTTTTAATTTCATGGCTGCAGTCACCATCTACAGTGATTTTGGAGCCCAAAAAACTGAATTTAGTGGTATGCTAAAGGTCAATTCACCATGATCAACTGGGGTTTGTTCCTGGAAAGCAATGACATTTTAATGCACACAAATTAATGCTGCTAAGTCACTTCAGTCGTGTCCAACTCTGTGCAACCCCAGAGATGGCAGCCCACCAGGCTTCCCGTCCCTGGGATTCTCCAGGCAAGAACACTGGAGTGGGTTGCCATTTCCTTCTCCAATGCATGAAAGTAAAAAGTGAAAGTGAAGTCGCTCAGTCGTGTCCAACTCCTAGCAACCCCATGGACTGCAGCCTACCAGGCTCCTCCATCCATGGGATTTTCCAGGCAAGAGTACTGGAGTGGGGTGCCATTGCCTTGTCCAACACAAATTAATAAATGTGATACATTTTAAGGATAGAATAAAATAAAAAATCATATGATCATCTCAATAGACTAAAAAACTGACAAAATTCAACATCATTTCATGATTAAAAAATTCTTAACAAATTAATCTTAGAAGGAACATACTTTAATCTAATAAAGACCAAAAATGGCAAGCTCTCAGCTAATATACTCAATAAGGAAATGTTGAAAGTTTTTCCTCCAAGATCAAAAACATGATAATGGTACTCATTCTTACTGCTCCTATTGAACATAATATTGAAATTCATAACCCCAGCAATCAACCAATAAAAAGAACTAGAAGATGTAAAATAATAAGTAAAATTGTCTCTATTTGCAGATGACATGATTATATATAGAGAGAGAAAATAGTAAATATTACAGCAAAAAATGTAAGGACTACTCAGAAATTTATTAAAGTTGTAGGATACAAAATTAACATACAAAATCAGTAGCATTTCTACATATTAAGAACCAATTATGTGAAAAAAGAAAATTGATACAGTAGTATCAAAAACAATAATATAATTAGCAATACATTTAACCAAGATGATAAAAGATCTCTGCACTGAAAACCACAAGACACTGATGAAGGAAACAAATAAAATACAAATAAATAAATGGTGTCCCATGCTCATGAACTAAAAGAATTAATATTGTGGAAATGTCTATACTACCCAAAGCCATCTATGGATTCAATAATATCCCTACCAAGATTCCCCGAGATGGCATTTTTTTAGAGAAGTGAAAAAAAAAAAAATACTAAAATTTATATGAAGCCAGAAAAGACCCTGTAAAGTCAAAGCAGTTTTGTACTGGAGTAAAAACAGATATATAGGTGAGATGAACAAAATGGAGATCCCAGAAATGAATACAAGTATATATAGTAAACTTATCTTTAACAAAGGAGCCAATGGTAGTCAATGGAGAAAAGATAATCCCTTCAATAAATGCTGCTTAGAAATTGTATATTCACACTCAAAATAGATCCTTACTCTACACCATACACAAAAATTAACTCAAATGGATTAAAAACTTAAATGTATGATTCAAAACCATTAAATTCCTTTTTAAAATTTTCTCTTTTAAAATTAATAAATTTATTTTAATGGGAGGCTAATTACTTTACAGTACTGTGGTGGTTTTTGCCATACATCAATATGATTCAGCCATGAGTGTACATGTATACCCCCAAACTGAAACCCTTCCCACCTACCCCACTAACCCATCCTACTGAGTTCTCCCAGAGCAGTAGCATTGACTGCCCTGCTTCATGCATCAAACTTACACTGGTCATTTATTTTTACAAATGGTAAGATACAAGTTTCAATGCTATTCTCTCATATCGCCCCACCCTCGCCTTCTCCCACATAGTCCAAAAGTCTATTCTTTACATCTGGGTCTCTTTTGCTGTCTTGCATATAGGGTCGTTGTTACTGTCTTTCTAAAGTTCATGCATATGCATTAATATACTGTATTGCTGTTTCTGTTTCTGACTTATTTCACTCTGTATAATAAGCTCCAGTTTTGTCTGCTTCATTAGAACTGACTCAACTGTGTTCTTTTTTATAGCTGAGTAATATTCCATTGTGTATATGTACCATTACTTGCTTATCCATTCGTCTGTGGATGGACACTTAGGTTGCTTCCATGTCCTGGGTATTGTAAACAGTGCTGCAATGAACATTGGGGGTATACGTATCTCTTTCAATTCTGGTTTCCTTGGTGTGTATGCTGAGCAGTAGGATTACTGGGTCATGTGGCAGTTCTATTTCCAGTATTTTAAGGAATCTACACTGTTCTCCATAGTGGCTGTAATAGTTTGCCTTCCCACCAACAGTGTAATAGGGTTCCCTTTTCTCCACACCCTCTCCAGCATTTATTTCTTGTAGACTTTTTGATGGCAGCTATTCTAACCAGCGTGAGATGGTACCTCACTGTGGTTTTGATTTGCATTTCTCTGATAATGAGTGATGTTGAGCATTTTTTTTTATATGTTTGTTAACCATCTGTATGTTTTCTTTGGACAAATGTCTGTTTAGGTCTTTGGCCCATTTTTTATTGGGTCATTTATTTTTCTGGTACTGAGCTGCTTGTATATTTTGGAGATTAATTCCTTGTCAATTGTTTAATTTGCTATTTTTCCCCTCATTCTGATGGCTACCTTTTCACCTTGCTTATACTTTCCTTCATTGTGCAAATTTTTTTTTTCTTCCAATTCTGAACGTTTTTATTTGTTATGTCGGTTGAATATATATATACATACGCTAATATAAATTTATTTATTTTAATTGGAGGCTAATTACTTTACAATATTGTAGTGGTTTTACCATACATAAGCTTTTAAGTTTAATTGGGTTACATTTGTTTATTTTTGTTTTTATTTCCTTTACTCTGGTGGGTGGGTCATAGAGGATCTTGCTGTGATTTATGTCAGAGAGTGTTATGCCTATATTTTCCGTTTTATAATTTCTGGTCTTACATTTAGTTCTTTAATCCATTTTCAGTTTATTTTTGTGTAAGGTGTTAGATTTTTTTTTTTTTTTTTTTGTACAGTTCTTCTGGGTTTTCTTGCCACCTCTTTTTAATATCTTCTGCTTCTGTTAGGTCCATACCATTTCTGTCCTTTATCGAGCCCATTTTTGCATGAAATATTCCCTTGGTATCTCTAATTTATTTGAAAAGATTTCTAGTCTTTCCCATTCTGTTGTTTTCCTCTATTTCTTTGCATTGATCACTGAGGAAGGCGTTCTTCTCTCTCTTTGCTATTCTTTGGAACTCTGCATTCAGATGCTTATATCTTTCCTTTTCTCCTTTGCTTTTCTCTTCTCTGCTTTTTACAGCTATTTGTAAGGCCTCCCCAGACAGCCATTCTGATTTTTTGCATTTCTTTTCCCTGGGGATGGTCTTGATCCCTGTCTCCTGTACAATGTCATGAACCTCTGTCCCTAGTTCATCAGGCACTCTATCTATCAGATCTAGTCCCTTAAATCGATTTCTCACTTCCACTGTATAATTGTTAGGTATTTGATTTAGGTCATACCTGAATGGTCTAGTGGTTTCCCCTACTTTCTTCAATTACGTCTGAATTTGGCAATAAGGAACTCATTATCTGAGCCACAGTCAGCTCCCAGTCTTGTTTTTGCTGACTGTATAGAGCTTCTCCATCTTTGGCTGAAAAGAATATAATCAATCTGATTTCAGTGTTGACCATCTGGTAAGGTCCATGTGTAGAGTCTTCTCTTGTGTTGTTAGAAGAGGGTGTTTGCTATGACCAGTGCATTCTCTTGGCAAAACTTTATTAGCCTTTGCCCTGCTTCATTCCATATTCCCAGGCCAAATTTACCTCTTACATCAGGTGTTTCTTGACTTCCTACTTTTGCATTCCAATCCACTATAAGGAAAAGGACATCTTTTGGGGGTCTTAGTTCTAAAAGGTCTTGTAGATCTTCATAGAACCGTTCAACTTCAGCTTCTTCAGTGTTACTGGTTGGGGCATAGACTGTGATACTGAATGGTTTGCCTTGGAAACAAACAGAGATCATTCTGTTGTTTTTCAGATTGCATTCAAGTACTGCATTTCAGACTCTTTTGTTGACCATGATGGCTACTCGATTTCTTCTAAGGGATTCCTGTCCACAGTAGTAGATGTAATGGTCATCTGAGTTAAATTCACCCATTCCAGTCCATTTTAGTTTGCTGATTCGTAGAATGTCGACGTTCACTCTTGCCATCTCCTGTTTGACCACTTCCAATTTGCCTAGATTCATGGACCTAACATTCCAGGTTCTTATTCAATATTGCTCTTTACAGCATCAGACCTTGCTTCTATCACCAGTCACATCCACAACTGGGTGTTATTTTTGCTTTAGCTCCATCCCTTCATTCTTTCTGGAGTTATTTATTCACTGATCTCCAGTAGCATATTGGGTACCTACTGACTGGGGAGTTCCTCTTTCAGTGTCCTATAATTTTTCCTTTTCACACTGTTCATGGGGTTCTCAAGGCAATAATACTGAAGTGGTCTGCCATTCCCTTCTCCAGTGGACCACATTTTGTCAAAACTCTCCAACATGACCCGTCTGTCTTGGGTGGCCGTACATGGCATGGTTTAGTTTCATTGAGTAAAGATCTTCATGACCAAGATAATCACGATCGTGTGATCACTCACCTAGAACCAGACATCCTGAAATGTGAAGTCAAGTGGGCCTTAGAAAGCATCACTATGAACAAAGCTAGTGGAGGTGATGGGATTCCAGTTCAGCTATTTCAAATCCTGAATGATGATGCTGTGAAAGTGCTGCACTCAATATGCCAGCAAATTTGGAAAACTCAGCAGTGGCCACAGGACTGCAAAAGGTCAGTTTTCATTCCAATCCCAAAGAAAGGCAATCCCAAAGAATGCTCAAACTACCGCACAATTGCACTCATCTCACACACTAGTAAAGTAATGCTCAAAATTCTCCAAGCCAGACTTCAGCAATACATGAACTGTGAACTTCCATATGTTCAAGTTGGTTTTAGAAAAGGCAGAGGAACCAGAGATGAAATTGCCAACATCTGCTGGATCATCGAAAAAGTGAGAGAGTTCCAGAAAAACATCTATTTCTGCCTTATTGACTATGCCAAAGTCTTTGACTGTGTGGATCACAATAAACTGTGGGAAATTCTTCAAGAGATGGGAATACCAGACCACCTGACCTGCCTCTTGAGAAACCTATATGCAGGTCAGGAAGCAACAGTTAGAACTGGACATGGAACAACAGACTTGTTCCAAATAGGAAAAGGAGTATGTCAAGGCTGTATATTGTCACCCTGCTCATTTAACTTATATGCAGAGTACAGCATGAGAAATGCTGGGCTTGAAGAAGCACAGGCTGAAATCAAGATTGCCAGGAGAAATATCAATAACCTCAGCTATGCAGATGACACCACCCTTATGGCAGAAAGTGAAGAGGAACTAAAAAGCCTCTTGATGAAAGTGAAAGCGGAGAGTGAAAAAGTTGGCTTAAAGCTCAACATTCAGAAAACTAAGATCATGTCATCTGGTCCCATCACTTCATGGGCAATAGATGGGGAAACAGTGGAAACAGTGGCTGACTTTATATTTTGGGGCTCCAAAATCACTGCAGATGGTGACTGCAGCCATGAAATTAAAAGACACCTACTCCTTGGACGGAAAGTTACAACCAACCTAGACAGCATAGTAAAAAGCAGAGACATTCCTTTGCCAACAAAGGTCCTTCTAGTCAAGGCTATGGTTTTTCCAGTGGTCATGTATGGATGTGCGAGTTGGACTATAAAGAAGGCTGAGCACCAAAGAATTGATGCTTTTGAACTGTGGTTTTGGAGAAGACTCTTGAGAGTCCCTTGGACTGCAAAGAGATCCAACCAGTCCATTCTAAAGGAGATCGGTCCTGGGTGTTCTTTAGAAGGACTGATGCTGAAGCTGAAACTCCATTACTTTGGCCACCTCATGTGAAAAGTTGATTCATTGGAAAAGACTCTGATGCTGGAAGGGATTGGGGGCAGGAGGAGAAGGGGACGACAGAGGATGAGATGGCTGGATGGCATCACCGACTCGATGGACATGAGTTTGAGTGAACTCCGAGAGTTGGTGATGGACAGGGAGGCCTGGCATCCTGCAGTTCATGGGGTTGCAAAGAGTCGGACACGACTGAACGACTGAACTGAACTGAAGGTTTTAGAGAATGTTCTGGTTTCACTTTTTTACAGGTGGTTGACCAATTTTCCCACTTGTTAAAGAGACTGTCTTTTCTCTAATGTATATTTTTGCCTCTTTTGTCAAATATAAGGTGTCTATAGGTGCATGGATTTATTTATGGGCTTTCAATTTTGTTCCATTGGTCTATATTTCTGTCTTTGTGCCAGTACCATACTGTCTTGATGATGGTAGCATTGTAGTATAGTCTGAATTCAGGCAGGTTGATGCCTCCAGTTCCTCTCTTCTTTCTCAAGATTGTTTTGGCTATTTGAGTTTTCTTGTGTTTCCATACAAATTGTAAAATTATTTGTTCTAGTCCTGTGAAAAATACCCTTGGAAGTTGATAGGGATTGCTTTTAATCTATACATTGCTTTGGTTTGTATACACATTTTCACTATACTGATTCTTCCAGTCCATGAATGTGGTGTATTTTTCCAACTATTTGGGTCATCTTTGATTTTTTTATCAGTGTTTTATAGTTTTCTATATATATAGGTCTTTTTTTTCTTTTTTATTAACAAATTTATTCCTAGGTATTTATTTATTTATTCCTAGAATATTTATTTCTAGGGTAAATTTATTGCTAAGCATTTTCTTATTTTCCTTGCTATGGTGAATGGGATTATTTCCTTAATTTTTCTTTCTGGTTTCTCATTGTTAGTGTATAAAAATGCAAGGGATTTCTGTGTATTAATTTTATATCTTACAACTTTCCTATATTCATTGATTAGCTCTAGTAATTTTATGGTTGTGTCTATGGGGATTTCTATGTAGAGGATCACGTCATCTGTAAACAATGAGAGTTTTACTTCTTTTTTTCCCTTATGAATTCCTTTTATTTCTTTTTCTCCTCTGATTGCTGTGGCTCAGACTTCCAAAACTTTGTTGAATAGTAGATGAGAGTGGGCACCCTTCTTTTGTTCCTGATTTTAGAGGAAATGCTTTCAATTTTTCATCACTGAGGATAATGTTTGTTGTGTGTTTGTCATATATGGCTTTTATTATATTGAGGTATGTTCCTTCTATGCCTGTTTTCTGGTGAGCTTTGATAATAAATGAGTGTTGAATTTTGTCAAAGGCTTTCTCTGCATCTATTGAGATACTCATATTGTTTTTATCTTTCAATTTGTTAATATGATGTATCACATTCATTGATTTCAGAATATTGAAGAAACCTTTTATCCCTGGGATAAAGCCCACTTGGTCATGATGTTTGACCTTTTTAAAATGTTGTTGCATTCTGTGTGCTAGAATTTTCTTGAGGATTTTTCATCCATGTTTAACTGTAATATTGACCTGTAGTTTTCTTTTTTTGTGGTGTCTTTGTCTGGTTTTGCTATTAGATTGATGGTGGCCTCATAGAATGAGTTTGGAAGTTTACCTTCCTCTGCAATTTTCTGGAAAAGTTTGAGTAGGATTGGTATTAGTTCTTCTCTAAATTTTTGGTAGAATTCACCTGTAATGCAGTCTGTTCCTGGGCTTTTGTTTGTTGGAAGATTTTTTTATTATACCTTTGATTTCTGTGCTTGTGATGGGTCTGTTAAGATTTTTTATTTCTCCCTGGCTCAATCTTGGTAGGTTATACTTTTCTAAGAATTTGTCCATTTCTTTAAAGTTGTCCATTTTATTGGCATATAGTTTCTCATGAAGAAGTGAAGTTTCTCAGCTGTGTACGATTCTTTTTGATCCCATTGACTGTAGCCTAACAGGCTCCTCTGTCCATGGCATTATCCAGGGAAGAGTACTGGAGTGGGTTGCCATTTCCTTCTATAGGGGATCTTCCCAACCTGGAAGTTGAACCCAGGTTTCCCACATTGCAGGCAGATGCTTTAACCTCTGAGCCACCAAGGATGCCCTAATTGCTTGTAGCAGTCTCTTATGATGTGTTGTATTTCTGTGTTGTCTGTTGTGATTTCTCCATTTTCATTTCTAATTTTATTTGTTTGATTCTTCTCCCTTTTTTCATGCTGACTCTGGCTAATTGTTTGTCTATTTTATTTATCTTCTCAAGAACCAGCTTTTAGTTTTGCTGATTTTTGCTATAGTCTCCTTTGTTTCTTTTTCATTTACTTCTGCTCTAATTTTTATAATTTCATTCCTTCTACTAATTTTGGGATTCTTCTTTTCTTCTTTGTCTAGTTACTTTAGGTGTAAAGTTAGGTTACTTATTTTATGTTTCTCTGGTTTCTTGAGGTAGGCTTGTATTGCTATGACCCTCCCTCTTAGCACTGCTTTTACTGAATGCTGTAGGTTTGAGGTTGTCATGTTTTCATTTTCATTTATTTCTATGTATATTTTTATTTCCTTTTTGATTTCTTACATGATCTTTTGGTTATCTGGAAGTGTATTTTTTAACCCCCATATGTTTGTATTCTTAAGAGTATTTTTTTTCTTAGTGTTGACATCTAATCTTACTGCATTGTGATCAGAAAAGATGCTTGGAATTATTTCAATTTTTTAAAAAAAATTTACAAAGTCTAGGCTTATGGCCCAGGATGTGATCTATCCTGTAGAATGTTCCTTGTGCACTTGAGAAAAAGGTGAAATTTTGGGGTAAATGTCCCATAAATATCAATCATGTCTAAATTGTCCATTGTATCATTAGAGCTTGTGTTTTGTGAATTTTCTGTTTGGTTGATCTATCCATAGGTGTGAGTGGGGTATTAAAGTCCCCCACTATTATTGTGCTACTTTTAATTTCCCCTTTCATACTTGTTAGAATTTGTCTTACATATTGAGGTGCTCCTATGTTGGGTGCATATATATTTATACTTGTTATATCTTCTTCTTGGATTGATCCTTTTATCATTATGTAGTGTTCTTCTTTGTCTCTGATCATGGCCTTTATTTCAAAGTCTGTTTTTTCTAATATGAATATTGCTATTCCTGCTTTCTTTTGGTCCCCATTTGCATGAAATATTTTTTTCCAGCCCTTCACTTTCAGTCTGTATGTGTCCCTAGGTTTGAGATTGGTCTCTTGTAGACAGCATATATAGGGGTCTTGTATTTGTATCCATTTGGCCAGTCTTTGTCTTTTGGTTGGAGCATTTAACCCATTTGCATGTAAGGTAATTATTGATAACTATGATCCTATTACCAATTACTTTCTTGTTTGGGGTTCATTTTTATTTATTTATTTATTTATTTATTTATTTATTTTCAGTGTGTGGGGCTATTTATTGACCTTTACATCCCCCAAATGACTATGGTCAGGGGTTGAAGGAATTGGAGGGGATACAGACAGAAGCGAACAGGTATACCCTCAATATTCTGTATTGAGGGCTGAAAAGAGATTGGTCTGCAATTGACAAGTCCCTACCCCTACCCTCTATTTGAGATGCTCAGGAACTCTGGGCTCAAGAATACACACTCATTCAACCAAATCCCTTCCATCAGCCGGAGAAGGACCAGGCCTCTTTAAGGCCTGGCTTCTGCACCAGTGGGACAACTGTACTAATGGTCTTGGCGTCTTGACCTAAAAAAAATAGGAGAGGTCTGGCCCAGCTTCCTCTGCACAAGCAGAGACAAAGATGACTGATTAGCAGGAAATCTGATCTGCAGGGCATGGATAATGGCAGAGGGTGGTGCTTGCAGCAGTAGATGAGGACTCTAAAACATAGTGTAAACCTACAAGGTGGATGACTAAAATTAGGACATGGGAATTAAGTCAGAAAATGGAACTCTGTGAGCTGACCCAACTTTTCAAGAGGCTTCCAGGACAGTCTCTGTTCACAGGGTATTTCAGCCCCCTTGGCTCTAACCCCTCAGGAAGGCAGAAGGAAGAAGTGGTGGTCTGCCAGCTGGGGCCTGGGCACTGTCATGATTGTCTAGATCTCTGCGTTCAGAGGGAATCCCAGACACCTGAGACCTTATGCCCCAGGAGGGCTGGCCTCAGGGCCCTTACTGCCTGCCAGGCTGTGAAGGCCGCCTCTTCTACCTCTTCTTCTTGGCCTCCTTCTTGGGTTTCTTGTTTGCAGAAGGAGCAGTGACCTTGGGTTTCCTCATCACCTCTGCACTTCGGGGCTCAGATTGTTCTGCGTCTGCCTTGTGGGACTTGGGAACAGGAATGATTATGGCCAGCATGCAGATGACCTGGAAGATGGCCCCCAGAAAGAGTCTATACCACAGCAGGTTCCCCAGATACATGGTCTCAAGCACCGCGGGAGGGGAGATATCCAGGTCGGAGGCCATGGGCCCAGCTGCCTGTTGCCTGAGGTAGCCTCCAACTCACTGCTGTCCAGAGCCAACTTATCCTATGCTGCAGCACCGTGCCCCCAGAAGTCTGGGTTCATTTTAAAAAACCTTTACTGTGTTTCCTGTCTAGAGATGATCCTTTAGCATTTGTTGAAGAGCTAGTTTGGTGGTGCTGAATTCTCTCAGCTTTTGCTTCTCTGTAAAGCTTTTGATTTGTCCATCAAACCTGAAGGAGAGTCTTGCTGGGTAGAGTATTCTTAGTTATAGGTTTTTCTCTTTCATTACTTTAAGTATGTCCTGCCATTCCCTTCTGGAGAAGGCAATGTCACCCCACTCCAGTACTCTTGCCTGGAAAATCCCATGGATGAAGGAGCCTGGTAGGCTGCAGTCCATGGGGTCGCTAAGAGTTGGACACGACTGAGCGACTTCTTTCACTTTTCACTTTCATGCATTGGAGAAGGAAATGGCAACCTGCTGGGGGCCAGCGTGAGGCACTCCACCCATGGCAAAGGTCATGAGGAAGGAGGGTCGACATACGCAAAGGCGGGATCGAGCCTCAGGAGTCCCCCAGGAAATCCTCGAGCATCTACCCCCATAACTAGAGCCTGCCTACTTTACTACTTTGTGCTCTCACTTACACCTCTGACTTTATAGAGGGCTGTCCCCCACCACCTCTTTAGGAGAAGGAGTTAACTTAGAGCTCCAGTTAATAATAATTCCTGGGTGTGATAGGAGTGTTTCAACTTACAAACTCCTCTGAAGGTTCTCTAGCCTGTCTGACAGGCTTGTCCGGTCACATGTGATTGCTCACAGCCTCCCAACTGTGAGGGGCACGAGATGCTTTAAACCTTCTAAAAACAGGTTCTTTAGAGAAGTTAGAAAATTATTAGTATAAGTATAGTGGGCTGATTAGAAATTGTATTGGTGAAGGGTTTTTGATTTGTTGAGCCAATGCTTACTGCTAAGTCTCCACATCCCCTGCCCTTATACACATTAATGAATATATAGAAGAAATAAGTATTAACCTTTGATATAAATCACTTTAGACCTTAGGCTAAGTAAATTATTTTCTTGACTAAAACCCACTACACCCTCACCCTATAGGAATGTAACTTTATTTGAGTGACGTCTGTTTTAAGAATAATCACCCCTGGAGAAATAAATGTCCTGGTTGACTGACCACTGTCACAAGGAGAGGGTCATAAATTGTCAGCAGGCCCCCTGGCCAGAAGATGATGTAACACCCCTAAGACCTCTGTATACATTTGTATGAAGCACCTGACTTTGATAAAAGTCAGGACTGCTGACCCCGCATGACTTTTGCATAACATCTCAGTGTATAAAAGTAGACCATGGAAAATAAAGAATTGGGATCAGTTCCTCCAAAGACTGGTCTTCCCATGTCTCTCTCTCAAATTCTGGCTGAGTCTCCATCTGGAGCGTGGAACCCGCCATGCTTACTAATTATGCCTGGGCTTCTAAGATCCGACCGGGGAGGCCTCAGTGTCTCCTCTCCCTCAGGAGAAGGAAAGGACACCTGCGGCCTACGTAAGTGGTGCAAACTTCTTGTCTTGAAGTTTTGTTGATCTCCCGCATAAACCAAGCTACTCAGCCTCTTTTCTTCACTGAATTTTCCTACTGAGCTATCCTCATTCTATTACTCTTTACATCTCTAATTAATATCTAATTGAAGCTATTGTATCCTCATCCTCGCCGACGCCATCCCCGCTTCGAACTCCCTGGATCAGCCGGGGCTGGACCCCGGCAGCAACCCACTCCAGTATTCTTGCCTGGAGAATCCCAGGGACGGGGGAGCATGGTGGGCTGCCGTCTATGGGGTCGCACAGAGTCAGACACGACTGAAGTGACTTAGCAGCAGCAGCAGCAGCAGCCATTCCCTTCTGGCCTGGAAAGTTTCTGTCAAAAATTCAGCTGTTATCTTTCAGGGTAACCCTTTGTGTGTTATTTGTTGCTTTACCCTTGCTGCTTCTAATATTTGCTCTTTGTGTTTCATCTTTGCTAGTTTGATTAATATGTGTCTTGGGGTGTTTTGCCTTGGGTTTACCCTGTTTGGGACTCTCTGGGTTTCTTGGACTTGAATGGCTATTTTCTTCCCCATTTTAGGGAAGTTTTTGTCTATTATCTCAAGTATTTTCTAGTGTGCTTTCTTTTTGTCTTCTTATAGGATGTCTTTGATTCAAATGTTGGGGCACTTAACACTGTCCCAGAGGTCTCTGAGGTTGTCCTCATTTCTTTTAAATCTTTTTTCCTCTCTGCTTCATTTATTTCCACCATTCTATCTTCCACCTCATTTATCCTCTCTTCTCCCTCAGTTATTCTACTGTTGGTTCCTTACAGAGTGATTTTGATCTCACTTATTGCATTATTGATTGATTCTTCTTTATTTCTTCTAGGTCCTTGTTAAACGTTTCTTGCATCTTCTCAATCCTTGCCTCTATTCTATTTATCTACAAATCCATTTTGCTTTCAAAATTCTGGATCATTTTACTGTTATTATTCTGAATTCTTTTTCAGGTAGACTCCCTATTTCCTCCTCTTTGGTTTGGTTTGGTGGGTTTTTATTTCATGTTCCTTCACCTGCTGAATATTTCTCTGCATTTTCATTTTATGCACATTGCTGTGTTTGGGCTTCCCTTTCTGCAGGCTGGAAGTTCTTTGGCCCTCTTAATTGTGGATTCTGCTCCCTGTGGGTGGGGTTGGACTAATGGCTTGTCAAGGTTTCTTGGCTGGGGGAGATTGTGTCTGTGTTCTGGTGGGTAGAACTGGATCTCTTCTCTCTGGAGCGCAATGAAGTGTCCAGTAGTGAGTTGAGGGTGTCTATGGGGTTAGCATGGCTTTAAGAAGGCCATCTTTTAATGTTCATGGTTGTGTTCCTGTTTTCCTGGAGAATTAGCATAGAGTGTCTTGCACTGGATCTTGTAAGCTCTTGGGTGTAACTTGGTTTCAGTGTAGGTGTGGAGACTTTTGGATGAGCTCTTGTCTATTAATATTCCCTGGAGTCAAGAGTTCTCTGATGTTCTAAAGTTTTGGAGTTAAGCCACCTGCCTCTGGCTTTTGGTCCTTCTCTTTCAGTAGCCTTAAGACTTCTCTATCCATACAGAATAGAAAATAGAGTCCCTAGTTTAACTGGTGAAACAATGCTCCACAGTCAGCAACACCCAGAGAGATTCACAGAGTTATACAGAGAAGAGAACAGGGATGAGGGAAACAGGTGAGCAGGAGGAGACAAGGGAGAGTCAAAAGTGGAGAGAGTAATCTACCCAATAATCTAATCCTTAAGTGCTCTACAGAGCCTGGAACACCCAGAGAGATTCACAGAATTATGTAGAGAAGAGAAGAGGGAGGAAGGTGATAGAGGTCACCTGGAGGTGAAAAGGGAGAGTCAAAAGGAGAGAGGGCAATCAAGCCAGTAATCAAATTCCTCAGTGAAAATGGGTACTGAAGATTAGATTTTAGAAGTACAAAATTGATTAAAAAAATCAAAAGGAAAGATTAAAAATCTAGAATAGAGGTCAGACTCTCAAAAATACAATATAAAAAATATAAAACATAGCCATTCACAATAATTAAAACATATATATGTAGTTTATTTTTTTTAAAAAAACACGTTTTTTTTTTGAAAGGTAATAGTAGGCTAGAATTTTTTTAATTAAAAAGTGATAATAGAACACCATATCAACAGACAACACAGAAATACAAAGGATCATAAGAGGCTACTATCAGCAATTATATGCCAATAAAATGGACAACTTGGAAGAAATGGACAAATTCTTAGCAAAGTACAACTTACCAAAACTGAACCAGGAAGAAATAGAAAACATTAACAGACCCATCACAAGCACAGAAATTGAAACTGTAATCAGAAATCTTCCAGCAAACAAAAGCCCAGGACCAGACGACTTCACAGCTGAATTCTACCAAAAATTTAGAGAAGAGCTAACACCTACCCTACTCAAACTCTTCCAGAAAATTGCAGAGAAAGGTAAGCTTCCAAACTCATTCTATAAGGCCACCATCACCCTAATACCAAAACCTGACAAAGATGCCACAAAAAAAGAAAACTACAGGCCAATATCACTGATGAACATAGATGCAAAAATCCTTAACAAAATTTTAGCAATCAGAATCCAAAAACACATTAAAAAGATCATACACCATGATCAAGTGGGCTTTATCCCAGGGATGCAAGGATTCTTCAATATCTGCAAATCAATCAATGAAATACACCACAGTAACAAATTGAACAATAAAAGCCATATGATTATCTCCATAGACGCAGAGAAAGCCATTGACAAAATTCAACATTCATTCATGATAAAAACTCTCCAGAAAGCAGGAACAGAAGGAACATACCTCAACATAATAAAAGCTATATATGACAAACCCACAGCAAACATTATCCTCAATAGTGAAAAATTGAAAGCATTTCCCCTAAAGTCAGGAACAAGACAAGGATGCCCACTTTTACCACTACTGTTCAACATAGTTTAGGAAGTTTTGGCCACAGCAATCAGAGCAGAAAAACAAATAAATGGAATCCAAATTGGAAAAGAAGTAAAACTCTCACTGTTTGCAGATGACATGATCTTCTACATGCTGCTGCTACTGCTAAGTCACTTCAGTCATGTCCTACTCTGTGCGACCCCATGGACAGCAGCCCACCAGGCTCCCCTGTCCCTGGGATTCTTCAGACAAGAACACTGGAGTGGGTTGCCATTTCCTTCTCCAATGCATGAAAGTGAAAAGTGGAAGTGAATTCACTCAATCACGTCCGACCCTCAGCGACCCCATGGACTGCAGCCTACCAGGCTCCTCCATCCATAGGATTTTCCAGGCAAGAGTACTGGAGTGGGGTGCCATTGCCTTCTCCATAGATCCTCTACATAGAAAACCCTAAAGACACACCAGAAAATTACTAGAGCTAATAAATGAATATAGTAAATTTGCAGGATATTAAATCAACACAGAGAAATCCCTTGCATTCCTATACACTAATAATGAGAAAACAGAAAGAGAAATTAAGGAAACAATTCCATTCACCATTGCAACGAAAAGAATAAAATACTTAAGAATATATCTACCTAAAGAAACAAAATACCTATATATAGAAAACTATAAAACGCTGGTGAAAGAAATCAAAGAGGACACTAATAGATGGAGAAATATACCGTGTTCATGGATGCGAAGAATAAATATAGTGAAAATGAGTATACTACCCAAAGCAATCTATAGATTCAATGCAATCCCTATCAAGCTACCAACGGTATTTTTCACAGAGCTAGAACAAATAATTTCACAATTTGTATGGAAATACAAAAAACCTCAAATAGCCAAAGCAATCTTGAGAAAGAAGAATGGAACTGGAGAAATCAACCTGCCTGACTGCAGGCTCTATTACAAAGCCACAGTCATCAAGACAGTATGGTACTGGCACAAAGACAGAAATATTGATCCATGGAAATAATAGAAATAACAAAATAGAAAGCCAAGAGATAAATCCACACACCTATGGACACCTTATCTTTGACAAAGGAGGCAAGAATATACAATGGAGAAAAGACAATCTCTTTAACAAGTAGTGCTGGGAAAACTGGTCAACCACTTGTAAAAGAATGAAACCAGAACACTTTCTAACACCATACACAAAAATAAACTCAAAATGGATTAAAGATCTAAACGTAAGACCAGAAACTGTAAAACTCCTAGAGGAGAACATAGGACAAACATTATCTGACGTAAATCACAGCAGGATCCTCTATGACCCACCTCCCAGAATATTGGAAATAAAAGCAAAAATAAACAAATGGGACCTAATTCAAATTAAAAGCTTCTGCACAACAAAGGAAACTCTAAGCAAGGTGAAAAGACAGCCTTCAGAATGGGAGAAAATAATAGCAAATGAAGCAACTGACAAAGGACTAATCTCAAAAATATACAAGCAACTCCTGCAGCTCAATTCCAGAAAAATATATGACCCAATCAAAAAAATGGGCCAAAGAACTAACCAGACATTTCTCCAAAGAAGACATACAGATGGCTAACAAACACATGAAAAGATGTCCAACATCACTCATTATCAGAGAAATGCAAATCAAAACCACGATGAGGTACCATTTCATGCCAGTCAGAATGGCTGCTGTCCAAAAGTCTACAAGCAATACATGCTGGAGAGAGTGTGGAGAAAAGGGAATCCTCTTACCCTGTTGGTGGGAATGCAAACTAGTACAGCCACTATGGAGAACAGTGTGGAGACTCCTTAAAAAACTGGAAATAGAACTGCCTTATGAGCCAGCAATCCCACTGCTGGGCATACACAACGAGGAAACCAGAAGGGAAAGAGACACGTGTACCCCAATGCTCATCACAGCACTGTTTATAATAGCCAGGACATGGAAGCAACCTAGATGTCCATCAGCAGATGCATGGATAAGAAAGCTGTGGTACATATACACAATGGAGTATTACTCAGCCATTAAAAAGAATACATGTGAATCAGTTCTAATGAGATGGATGAAACTGGAGCCTATTATACAGAGTGAAGTAAGACAGAAAGAAAAACAGCAATACAGTATACTAATGCATATATATGGAATTTAGAAAATGGTAATGATAACCCTGTATGCGAGACAACAAAAGAGACACAGATGTATAGAACAGTCTTTTGGACTCTGTGGCAGAGGGAGAGGGAGGGATGATTTGGGAGAATGGTATTAACACATGTATAATATCATATATGAAATGAATCGCCAGTCCAGGTTCGACGCATGATACAGGATGCTTGGGGCTGGTGCACTGGGATGACCCTGAGGGATGGTACGGGGAGGGAGGTGGCAGGGAGGTTCAGGATGGGGAACATGTGTACACCTGCGGCAGACTGATGTTGATGTATGGCAAAACCAATACAATATTGTAAAGAAATTAGGCTCTGATTAAATAATTTATATTAAACAATAAAAAATGATAATAGTATCACCATATTATTAATATATTATTAATAATATAATATATTATTGACATATAATTATTAATAGAATATTATTAGTATCACCATATTATTAATATATTATTAATAATATAATATATTATTGACATATAATTATTAATAGAATATTATTAGAATAATATTAATTAAATATCATATTAATAAACCTTTTAAATTAAAAGGTGATAATAACATCACCATATTATTATTTATTAAAATATTATTATATATTATTTATACTAATAAAATATATTTAGGAATTTCTCTGGAGTTGTTGTGGGCAGTGTGGGGTCAGTTCAGTGTCAGATAGTCCCTTGTTCCAGCTTGTACTAGTTCTCAAGGTCTATAGGTGCCCCTCAAATATCTCCATTGTTAAATGCTTTAACTCACTGCACCTGTTACTTCCAAGGTGGTTCCCCCTTCTTTCCTTATTTTGGCTTCCTCTGTTTGCAAGCCTCTTCAGTGTCTAATTTCTGCCCTGACACAAGGGGGCAAAGGTGACCACTTATTTAGACTTACTTGTTCAATTGTGTTGTGGGGAGGAAGGGACCCTGGAAACAAGTGCTGGCATGTGTGGGAAGTACTCGCAGTGGATGTACCACACTGGGTTTGCCATAGCCCAAGGTGGCATGTGTTTCCTGGGTCTACACTGCTCAGGCACCAGGGTACTTTGCAAGGAAACTGTCCCACATGGGCCCTGCATTTCATGCACTTCCCAGATCTAAGCTTCTCAGGTTCTCGGGTGCTTTGCAAGGGCACAGACTAGGATGGGCTGTGTGTTTTTTGCCCCTCCTAGGTCCAAGCAGCTTAGGCAATTGGGTGCTTGGCGAGCACACTGCCCCAGGTGGGCCATGGATCTTAGTCACCTCCCCAGTTCCCATTGCTCAGTTTCCCGGGTGCTCCATGAGAGCACAATCCCAGGTGTGCCATGGGTCTCCTCTGGAGAGCTGATCTCAGGCTGTGACTTTCCTGGCAGATGTCAACCAACCAGGATTCCAGGAAGACGTGGTTAGCAACTGGGAACCTGCTCACAGTGTGGTTGAAGATGTGGTCTCTGGGGCCGAGATTGAAGCAGTCCCTTGCCTTCTGGCTCTGACTGTTGCACACCTGTCTCTCTGCCTCCAGGGAAAGAGGGACATATGTGGTAAGCAGCTTGATTTCCTTTGGTATTTGCTCAATCCGTTGTTCTAAGAGTGGGCCAGGGGTCACCATGAGGCATTAAAGCCTTTCATCGGAAAGGTCTTTCTTTTTTGTCTCTGTGGCGACCTCACAGTTTGGGTTGCTATCTCACATTAGCTCCCTAAGATTGTTCTCAAGGCATTCCAGGCTGGTCCTTACCCTAAAGACTGATGACGGAGCCCACACCTCACTGCCCATTCCCCACTTGCTGGTAGTGGACAAAAGTGTCTGGGCCACTTCTCTGTTGGCAATTGTGGTTAGGTGCATATTCTGTTGGTTTTTTTGTTTGTTTTTCCTCCCAGTGATGTTGCCCTCTGAGATTCCAAAACTCCTCATATACATGCCTGTGACAGGGTTTCCTATTGTGTGGAAACTTCTCCTCTTTCACAGCTCCCTCCCTAGGATGGGTCTCCATTCCTAAATCTTTTGTCTCAGTTTTTATCTTTTATATTTTGTCCTACATCATTTTGAAGAGATTGGGCTGCCTTTCTGGGTGCCTGGTGTCCATCTCCGCTGTTCAGAAGTTGTTTTACGGATGTTGCTCAGCACTCAGTTGATCTTTTGATGAATTTATGGGGTAGAAAGTGGTCTCTCAGTTCTATTCCTCCTCCATATTGGGACTGTCCTTTACACAGGTTTTGAAATTAATTTATCTGATATCCAAGGAACAAAATAAAAAATAAGTGAGACTGCATCAAACTAAAGAGTCTAAACAGCAAAAGAAAAAATCAACAATATAAAAAGATAACCTATGTTCCACATATAAGCAACATTCATTCAGTTCAGTTCAGTTGCTCAGTCATGTCCGACTCTTTGCAACTCCATGAATCACAGCATGCCAGGCCTCCCTATCCATCACCATCTCCCGGAGTTCACTCAAACTCCCATCCATCAAGTCGGTGATGCGATCCAGCCTTCTCATCCTCTGTCGTCCCCTTTTCCTTCTGCTCCCAATCCCTCCCAGCATCAGAGACTTTTCCAATGAGTCAACTCTTCACATGAGGTGGCCAAAGTACTGGAGTTTCAGCTTGAGCATCATTCCTTCCAAAGAACACCCAGGACTGATCTCCTTCAGAATGGACTGGTTGAATCTCTTTCCAGTCCAAGGGACTCTCAAGAGTCTTCTCCAACACCACAGTTCAAAAGCATCAATTCTTCGGTGCTCAGCTTTCTTCACAGTCCAACTCTCACATCCATACATGACCACTGAAAAAACGATAGCCTTAACTAGATGAACCTTTGTTGGCAAAGTCATGTCTCTGCTTTTGAATATGCTATCTAGGTTGGTCATAGCATTTCTTCCAAGGAGTAAGCGTCTTTTAATTTCATGGCTGCAGTGACAATCTGCAGTGATTTTGGAGCCCCCAAAAATAAAGTCTGACCCTGTTTCCACTGTTTCCCCATCTATTTTCCATGAAGTGATGGGACCAGATGCCATGATTTTAGTTTTCTGAATGTTGAGCTTTAAGCCAACTTTTCCACTCTCCTCTTTCACTTTCATCAAGAGGCTTTTTAGTTCCTCTTCACTTTCTGCCATAAGAGTGGTGTCATCTGCATAGCTGAGGTTATTTATATTTCTCCCGGCAATCTTGATTCCAGCTTGTATTACTTCCAGTCCAGCGTTTCTCATGATGTACTCTGCATAGAAGTTAAATAAACAGGGTGACAATATACAGCCTTGATGAACTCCTTTTCCTATTTGGAACCAGTCTGTTGTTCCATGTCCAGTTCTAACTGTTGCTTCCTGACCTGCATATAGGTTTCTCAAGAGGCAGGTCAGGTGGTCTGATATTCCCATCTCTTGAAGAATTTTCCACAATTTATTGTGATCCACACAGTCAAAGGCTTTGGCATAGTCAATAAGGCAGAAATAGATGTTTTTCTGGAACTCTCTTGCTTTTTCCATGATCCAGCAGATGTTGGCAATTTGATCTCTGTTTCCTCTGCCTTTTCTATGACTAGCTTGAACATCTGGAAGTTCATGGTTCACGTATTGCTGAAGTCTGGCTTGGAGAATTTTGAGCATTACTTTACTAGTGTGTGAGATGAGTGCAATTTTGCGGTAGTTTGAGCATTCTTTGGCATTGCCTTTCTTTGGTATTGGAATGAAAATTGACATTTTCCAGTCCTGTGGCCACCACTGAGTTTTCCAAATTTGCTGGCATATTTAGTGCAGCACTTTCACAGCATCATCTTTCAGGATTTGAAATAGCTCCACTGGAATTCCATCACCTCCACTAGCTTTGTTCGTAGTAATGCTTCCTAAGGCCCACTTGACTTCACACTCCAGGATGTCTGGCTCTAGGTGAGTGATCACTCTATCATGATTATGTGGGTCATGAATATCTTTTTTGTACAGTTCTTCTGTGTATTCTTACCACCTCTTCTTAATATCTTCTGCTTCTGTTAGGTCCATACCATTTCTGTCCTTTATTGAGCCCATCTTTGCATGAAATGTTAATATAATTTTAATAGAATTTTGCCAAGAGAATGCACTGGTCATAGTGCATTCTTTCAACAACACAAGAGAAGACTCTACACATGGACATCACCAGATGGTCAACACCAAAATCAGATTGATTATATTCTTTGCAGCCAAAGATGGAGAAGCTCTATACAGTCAGCAAAAACAAGACCAGGAGCTGACTATGGCTCAGATCATGAACTCCTTATTGCCAAATTCAGACTGAAATTGAAGAAAGTAGGGAAAACCACTAGACCATTCAGGTATGACCTAAATCAAATCCCTTATGATTATACAGTGGAAGTGAGAAATAGATTTAAGGGCCTAGATCTGATAGATAGAGTGCCTGATGAACTATGGATGGAGGTTCGTGACATTATACAGGAGACAGGGATCAAGACCATTCCTATGGAAAAGAAATAAGCAACATTATACTATATTCATTTATTTTTTTTTTTCTGACTTACTTCACTCTCTATGATGGACTCTAGGTCCATCCACGTCTGTAAATGACCCTATTTTGTTCCTGTTAGTGGCTCAGCAATATATTTATGTACAATAATTATTGTACAGAAGAAACAAATACAGCATTGTAAAGAAACTATATTCAAATTAAAAGCAAACTATTGAGTAGGACAAATATTTCTTTTTTTTTCTTTTTAAAACTGTATTTATCTTTTAATTGCAGGAAAATTACAATATTGTGATAGTTTTTGCCATATATCAACATGAATGTGCCATACGAATACATATGGCCCCTCCTTCATAATCCCCCCTCCGTCCTGATTTACAACCCCATATTATAGGTTGTCACAGAGCATTGGCCTTGGGTTCCCTGAATCATACATCAAACTCTCACTGGCTATCTAATTTACATATGATAAATATATGTTTTAATGCTATTCTCTCAAATCATCCCACCCTATCCTTTCCCAACTGTATCTAAATTTGTTCTTAAAGTCTGTGTCTCTTTTGCTTCCTTTCCTGAAGGATCTTTGGTACTATCTTTGTAGATGCCATATATATGCAATGTTGTTTTTATTCAGTGACTATGTCATATTTGGCACTTTGCAACCTCATGTACTGTAGTATGCCAGGCTACACTGTCCTTCACCATCTCATGGAGTTTGCTCAAACTCATGTCCATTGATTCAGTCATGCCATCCAGCCATCACATCTGTTTCACCCTTCTCCTTGTACCCTCAATCTTCCCCAGCATCAGGGTTTTTGCCGATTAGTCGGCTCTTCACATTAGGCGGCCAAATTACTGGAGCTTCAGCTTCAGCACCAGTACTTCCAATGAATATTCAGGGTTGATTTCCCTTAGGATTTACTGGCTTGATCTCTGTGCTGTCCAAAGGACTCTCAAAATTCTTCTTCAACAGCACAGCTTGAAAACATCAATTCTTCAGTGCTTAGCCTTCCTTACAGTCCAACTCTCACATCTGTACATGACTACTGGTAAAACCATAGCCTTGCCTAGACAGACCTTTGTCAGCAAAGTGATGTCTCTGGTTTTCAATATGCTATCTTGGTTTGTCATGATTCTGCTACCAGTAGATGGTTCAGATGGTAAATAATCTGCTAGCAGTGTAGAAGACCCATGTTCGATCCACAAATAACCACACTAGCTTTGTCATAACTTTTCTTCCAAGGACTAAGCATCTTATAATTTCCTGGCTTCAGTCACCATCAACAGTAATTCTGGAGTCCAATAAAATAAAATCTCCCCCTGTTTACACTATTTCCCCTTCTATTTGCTGTGAAGTAATGGGACTGGATGCCATAATTTTAGGTTTTTTAATGTTATTTTTAAGCCAGCTTCTTCATTCTCTTTCATCCTCATCAAGAGGCTCTTTAGTTCCAATTCTCTTTCTGCCATTAGAGTGGTATCATCTGCATTTTGCAGGTTGTTGATATTTCTCCAGGCAGTCTTGATTCCAGCTTGTGATTCATCCATCCTGGCATTTCACATGATGTACTCTCTATATATGCTTTGTGGCCAAAAACAGAGAAGTTATGTACAGTTAGCAAAAACAAGGATGGGTGCTGACTGTGGCTAAGATCATGAAACCCATATTGATAAATTCAAACTTAGATTTAACAATGTATGGAAACCCTTAGGCCATTCAGATATGACATATATTTCTTATGATTATGCATTAGATCAGATCAGATTAGATCAGTCACTCAGTCGTGTCCGACTCTTTGCAACCCCATGAATCGCAGCATGCCAGGCCTCCATGTCCATCACCAACTCCCGGAGTTCACCGAGATTCACGTCCATCGAGTCAGTGATGCCATCCAGCCATCTCATCCTCTGTTGACCCCTTCTTCTCCTGCCCCAATCCCTCCCAGCATCAGAGTCTTTTCCAATGAGTCAACTCTTTGCATGAGGTGGCCAAAGTACTGGAGTTTCAGCTTTAGCATCAGTCCTTCCAAAGAAATCCCAGGGCTGATCTCCTTCAGAATGGACTGGTTGGATCTCCTTGCAGTCCAAGGGACTCTCAAGAGTCTTCTCCAACACCACAGTTCAAAAGCATCAATTCTTCGGCGCTCAGCCTTCTTCACAGTCCAACTCTCACATCCATACATGACCACAGGAAAAACCATAGCCTTGACTAGACGAACCTTTGTTGGCAAAGTAATGTCTCTGCTTTTGAATATTCTATCTAGGTTGGTCATAACTATCCTTCCAAGGAGTAAGCGTCTTTTAATTTCATGGCTGCAGTCACCATCTGCAGTGATTTTGGAGCCCCCCAAAATAAAGTCTGACCCTGTTTCCACTGTTTCCCCATCTATTTCCCATGAAGTGGTGGGACCAGATGCCATGATCTTTGTTTTCTGAATGTTGAGCTTTAAGCCAACTTTTTCACTCTCCACTTTCACTTTCATCAAGAGGCTTTTTAGTTCCTCTTCACTTTCTGCTATAAGGGTGGTGTCATCTGCATAGCTGAGGTTATTTATATTTCTCCCAGCAATCTTGATTCCAGCTTGTGTTACTTCCAGTCCAGCGTTTCTCATGATGTACTCTGCATAGAAGTTAAATAAATAGGGTGACAATATACAGCCTTGACATACTCCTTTTCCTGTTTGGAACCAGTCTTTTGTTCCATGTCCAGTTCTAACTGTTGCTTCCTGACCTGCATACAAATTTCTCAAGGGGCAGGTCAGGTGGTCTGGTATTCCCATCTCTTGAAGAATTTTCCACAGTTTATTGTGATCCACACAGTCAAAGGCTTTGGCATAGTCAATAAAGCAGAAATAGATGTTTTTTCTGGAACTCTCTGGCTTTTTCCATGATCCAGCACATGTTGGCAATTTGATCTCTGGTTCCTCTGCCTTTTCTAAAACCAGCTTGAACATCAGGAAGGTCACGGCTCACATATTGCTGAAGTCTGGCTTGGAGAATTTTGAGCATTACTTTACTAGCGTGTGAGATGAGTGCAATTGTGCGGTAGTTTGAGCATTCTTTGGCATTGCCTTTCTTTGGGATTGGAATGAAAACTGACCTTTTCCAGTCCTGTGGCCACTGCTGAGTTTTCCAAATTTGCTGGCATATTGAGTGCAGCACTTTCATAGCATCATCTTTTAGGATTTGAAACAGCTCCACTGGAATTCCATCACCTCCACTAGCTTTGTTCGTAGTGATGCTTTCTAAGGCCCACTTGACTTCACATTCCAGGATGTCTGGCTCTAGGTCAGTGATCACACCATCATGATTATCTGGGTCATGAAGATCTTTTTTGTACAGTTCTTCTGTGTATTCTTGCCATCTCTTCTTTATATCTTTTGCTTCTGTTAGGTCCATACCATTTCTGTCCTTTATCAAGCCCATCTTTGTATGAAATGTTCCTTTGGTATCTCTGATTTTCTTGAAGAGATCCTTAGTCTTTCCCATTCTGTTGTTTTCCTCTACTTTGTATTGATCACTGAAGAAGGCTTTCTTATCTCTTCTTGCTATTCTTTGGAACTCTGCATTCAGATGTTTATATCTTTCATTTTCTCCTTTGCTTTTTGCTTCTCTTCTTCTCACAGCTATTAGTAAGGCCTCCCCAGACAGCCATTTTGCTTTTTTGCATTTCTTTTCTATGGGAATGGTCTTGATCCCTGTCTCCTGTACAATATCATGAACATCCATCCATAGTTCATCAGGCACTCTATCTATCAGATCTATGCCCTTAAATCTATTTCTCACTTCCACTGTATAATCATAAGGGATTTGATTTAGGTCATACCTGAATGGTCTAGTGGTTTTCCCCACTTTCTTCATTTTAAGTCTGAATTTGGCAATAAGGAGTTCATGATCTTAGCCACAGTCAGCTCCCCATCTTGTTTTTGCTGACTGTATAGAGCTTCTCCATCTTTGGCTGCAAAGAATATAATCAATCTGATTTCAGTGTTGACCATCTGGTGATGTCCATGTATAGAGTCTTTTGTGTTGTTGGAAGAGGGTGTTTGTTATGACCAGTGCATTTTCTTGGCAAAACGCTATTAGTCTTTGCCCTGCTTCATTCCGTATTCCAAGGCCAAATTTGCTTGTTACCCCAGGTGTTTCTTGACTTCTTACTTTTGCATTCCAGTCCCCTATAATGAAAAGGACATCTTTTTTGGGTGTTAGTTCTAAAAGGTCTTGTAGATCTTCATAGAACCATTCAACTTCAGCTTCTTCAGCATTACTGGTTGGGGCATAGACTTGGATTACTGTGATATTGAATGATTTGCCTTGGAAATGAAGAAAGATCATTCTGTCGTTTTTGAGATTGCATCCAAGTACTGCATTTCAGACTCTTTTGTTGACCATGATGGCCACTCTATTTCTTCTAAGGGATTGCTGGCCACAGTAGTAGATATAATGGTCATCTGAGTTAAATTCACCCATTCCAGTCTATTTCAGTTCACTGATTCCTAGAATGTCGACATTCACTCTTGCCATCTCTTGTTTGACCACTTCCAATTTGCCTTGATTCATGGACCTGACATTCCAGGTTCCTATGCAATATTGCTCTTTACAGCATCGGACCTTGCTTCTATCACCAGTCACATCCACAGCTGGGTATTGTTTTTGCTTTGGCTCCATCCCTTCATTCTTTCTGGAGTTATTTCTCCACTGATCTCCAGCAGCATATTGGGCACCTACTGACCTGGGGAGTTTCTCTTTCAGTATCCTGTCATTTTGCCTTTTCATACTGTTCATGGGGTTCTCAAGGCAAGAATACTGAAGTGGTTTGCCATTCCCTTCTCCAGTGGACCACATTCTATGATAGATTCAAGGTATTAAATCTGATAGACAGAGTACCTGAAGAACAACGGACAGAGGTTTGCAACATTGTATAGGAGGCAGTGAACAAAATCATCCCGAAGAAAAACAAAAGCTAAAAGCCAAAATGGTTCACTGAGGAGGACTTACAAATAGCTGAGAAAAGAAGAGAAGCTAAAGGCAAAGGAGAAACAGAAAAATATACACATCTGAATACAGAGTTCCAGAGAATAACAAGGAGAGAAAAGAAAGTCTTTTTAAGTGAACTATGCAAAAAAAAAAAAAAAAATAGAGGAAAACAATAGAATGGCAAAAACTGGAGATCTCTTCAAGAAAGTCAGAGATACCAAGGAAACACTTTATGGAAAGAGAGGCACAATAAAGGACAGAAATGGTATGGACCTAACAGAAGCAGAATATATTAAGAAGTGGTGGCAATAATACACAGAAGAACTATATATTAAAAAAATAATAATAATGACCCAGATAATCATAATGGTGTGATCACTCACCTAGAGCCAGATATCATGGAATGCGAAGTCAAATGGTCCTTAGGAAGCATCATTATGAACAAAGCTAGTGGAGGTGATAGAATTCCAGCTGAGCTAATTCAAATCCTAAAAGATGATGCTGTGAAAGTGCTGCACTCAATATGCCAGCAAGTTTGGAAAATTCAGCGGTGGCCACAGGACTGGAAAAGGTCAGTTTTCATTCCAATCCCAAAGAAAGGCAATGCCAAAGAATGTTCAAACTACCATACAATTGTACTCATTTCACATGCTACCAAAGTAATGCTCAAAATCTTCCAAGTTAGGCTTCAACAGTACATGAACCGAGAACTTCCAGATGTACATGCTGGATTTAGAAAAGGCAGAGGAACCAGAGATCAAATTGCCAATATCTATTGGATCATTGAAAAAGCAAGAGAATTCCAGAAAAACATCTTCTGTTTCATTGACTACGCTAAAAGCTTTGACTGTGTGGAATGCAACAAACTGGAAAACTCTTAAAGAGATAGAAATATCAAACCACATTAGCTGACTCCTGAGAAACCTGTACGCAGGTCAAAACAACAGTTAGAAATGGACATGGAACAGCAGACTGGTTGCAAATTGGGAAAAGAGTGTGTCGAGGCTGTATATTGTCACCCTGCTTATTTAACCTATATGCAGAGTACATCATGTAAAATGCTGGACTGAATGAAGCAGAAACTAGAATTAAGATTACTTGGAGAAATATCAATAACTTCAGATTTGCAGATGATAGAACCCTTATGGCAGTGAAGATAAACTAAAGAGCCTCTTGATGAGGCTTTTTCTCCTTTCACGGTGAAAGAGGAGAGTGAAAAAACTGGCTTAAACTCAACATTCAAAAAATGAAGATTATAGCACCTTGTCCCATCCCTTCATGGCAAATAAATGGGGAAACAATGGGAATAGTGACAGACGTTATTTTCTTGGGCTCCAAAATCACTGTGGATGGTAACTGAAGCCATGAAATTAAGAGGCTTGCTCCTTGGAAGAAAAGCTATGACAAACCTTGACAGTGTTTTTAAAAAGCAGAGACATTACTTTACCAACAAAGGTCTGTCTCTTCAAAGCTATAGTTTTTCCATTAGTCATGTATGGATGAGAGAGCTGGACAATAAAAAAGGTTGAACACTGAATAATTGATGCCTTCGAATTGTCATGCTGGGGAAGACACTTCCGAGTCCCTTGGACAGCACGCAGATCAAACCAGTCAATCCTAAAGAAAATCAATACCAAATATTCTTTGGAAGGATTGATGCTGAAGCTCCAATACTTTGGCCACCTGATATGAAGAGCCAACTCATTGGAGAAGACCCTGATGATTGGAAAAATTGAAGGCAGGAGGAGAAGGGGATGACAGGATTAGATCTTAGGATAGTATCACTGACTAAATGGCAATGAATTTGAGCAAACTCTGGGAGATGGTGAAGGACAGGGAAGCTTGGCATGCTACAGTCCATGGGATCACAAAAAGTTGGACAAGACTAAGCAACAACCAATCCAGGTATAATATAAGTAAGCACGGTGACAATATACAGCCTTGATGTACCCCTTTCCCAATTTTGAACCAGTCCATCGGTCCATGTCTGGTTCAAATGGTTGCTTCTTGGCCTGCATACAGGTTTCTCAGGAGACAGGTAAGGTGGCCTGGTATTCCCATGTCTTTAAAAAATTTTCCCACAGTTATTTTGTGATTCATGCAGGCAAAGGCTTTAGCACAGTCACTGAAGCAGTTTATAAAATATTTGCCTCTAACTTTTCAACTTACTTCACTCTGTATAATAGGCTCTAGGCTCATCCACCTCATTAGAACTGATTCAAATGCATTCCTTTTCATAGCTGAGTAATATTCCATTGTGCAAATGTACCACAACTTTGTTATCCATTCATACACCAATGGACATCCAGGTTGCTTCCATGTCATAGCTATTATAAATGGTGCTGCGATGAACTTTGGGGTGCATGTGTCTTTTTCAATTATATTTTTTTTCCAGGTATAGGCCCAGTAGTAGGATTACTGCATCATAGTTGGTGATGGACAGGGAGGCCTGGCGTGCTGCGATTCATGGGATCACAAAGAGTCGGACACAACTGAGCAACTGATTTGATCTGATAGTAGTTTAAGTCTTAGTTTTTAAGGACTCTCCATACTGCTCTTCATGGTGGTTGTATCAATTTGCATTCCCATCAGCACTGTAAGATGTTTCCTTTTTGTAAACACCCTGTCCAGCATTTATTCTTGTAAACTTTTTGATGATGGCCATGCCAACAGTCATGAGATGATACCCACTGTAGTTTTCATTTTCAGTTCTCTAATAATGAGAAATGTTGAGCATATTTTCAAGTGTGTATTAGCCAGTGTATGTCTTCTTTGGATAAATGTCTGTTTGGATATTCTTCCCACTTTTTGATTGGGGTGTTTGTTTTTCTGGTATTGAGCTTCATGAGCTGCTAGTATATTTTAGAGATTTATTCTTTGTTGGTTGTTTCATTTGCTATTAATTTCTCCATTCTAAGTGTTGCCTTTTTAACTTGCTTATAGTTTCCTTCACTGTGCAAAAACTTTTCTGCTTTAATTAGGTCCCATTTGTTTACTTTTGTTTTTATTTCCATCACTTTAGGAGATAAGTAATAGAGGATCTTGTTATGATTTATATCAAAGAATGTTTTGCCTAAGTTTTCATCTTTGAGTTTATAGTTTCTGGACTTGTGTTTAGGTCTTTAATCCAATTTGAGTTTATTTTTGTATATGGCTTTAGGAAGTGTTCTAATTTCATTCTTTTACACATGGTTGACAGTTTTCCCTGTAACACTTATTGAGGAGACTGTCTTTTCTCCATTGTATATTCTTGCCTATTTTGTCAAAGACAAGGTGTCCTTAGAGGTGTGGATTTATCTCTGAACTCTCTGTCCTGTTTCATTGGTCTTTCTATTTTTTTGCTAATACCATACTGCCTTTATGCCTGTAGCTTTGTAGTTTAATCTGAAGTCAGGAAGGTTGATTCTTCCAGTTCCATTCATCTTCTCAAGATTGCTTTCACTGTTCATGGCCTTTTTTGTTTCCATACACATTGTGAAATTATTTTTCCTAGTTCTGTGAAAAATTTCGTTGGTAGTTTTAGAAGTATTGCATTGAATCCATAGATTGCTTTGGCTAGTAAATTCATTTTCACTATATTGATTCTTATAATCCAACAGCATGGCATATCTCTCCATCTCTTTTTGTCGTCTTTGATTTCTTTCATGATTGTTTTTATAGGTTTCTGCATACAGATGTTTTGTCTCTTTGGGGAAAACAAGAAAGGGGTATAAAAACAAACAATAGAATAAATGGTAATGGGATCATACTTATCAACAATTACTTTAAAGGTAAATGGGCTAAATACTTCAACCAAAAGACACAGTTTGGCTAAATGGATTAAAAAAATATAGGAACCTGGTATATGCTGTCTAAAAGAGACCCACCTCAAATCTAGGGACACATACAGATTGAAATTGATGAAGTGGAAAAAGATATTCCTTGCAAATGGAGACCAAAAGAAAGTGGGAGTAGGAATACTTATAACAGATAAGATAGACTTTAAAATATAGACAATTTGAAGATACAAAGAAGGACACTATATAATGATCAAGGGATCAATCCAAGAAGAAGACATAACAATTATAAATGTATATGCACCCAGCATAGGAGCACCTCTATACATAAATCAAATGCTAACAACTATCAAAGGGGAAATTAATGAATGATGTTGGAGGATTTTAATACCCCACTCACAGAAATAGACAGATCATTCAGACAGAAAATGAATAAGGAAACACAAGTTTTTTTTTGTTTGTTTGTTTGTTTTTTTTGTTTTTTTTTTGTTTTTTTTTTTTATGGAGCCTATTATACAGAGTGAAGTAAGCCAGAAAGAAAAACACCAATACAGTATACTAACACATATATATGGAATTTAGAAAGATGGTAACAATAACCCTGTGTACGAGACAGCAAAAGAGACACTGATGTATAGAACAGTCTTATGGACTCTGTGGGAGAGGGAGAGGGTGGGAAGATTTGGGAGAATGGCATTGAAACATGTAAAAAATCATGTATGAAATGAGTTGCCAGTCCAGGTTCGATGCACGATACTGGATGCTTGGGGCTGGTGCACTGGGACGACCCAGAGGGATGGAATGGGGAGGGAGGAGGGAGGAGAGTTCAGGATGGGGAACACATGTATACATGTGGTGGATTCATTTTGATATTTGGCAAAACTAATACAATTATGTAAAGTTTAAAAATAAAATAAAATTAAAAAAAAAAAAGAAACACAAGTTTTAAATGATACATTGGACCAATTGGACTAATTGATATCTAAAGTTCATTTCATTTGAAATCAATAGATTTCATTTTTTTCTCAAGTGCACATGAAACATTCTCGACGATAGATCACATTCTGGGCCACAAATCAATCCTTGGTAAATTTTTATAAATTGAAATGCTTTCAAACATCTTTTCTCATCACAATACTGTAAAATTAGCTATCAAATAGAGGGAAAAATACAAAAAAAAAAACAAATGGAGACTAAACAACGTGCTTCTGAATAACAAACAAATCACTGAAGAAATCAAAAAATAAAAATAAAATAAAAATATGCCTGAAACAATTGACAATGAAAATACAACTCAAATTTATGGGCTTCAGTAAAAGCAATTCTAAGAGGGAAGTTTATAGCAATACAATCCTACCTCAAAAAACAAGAGAACCATCAATAAACAACCTAACCTTACACCTAAAGAAACTAGAAAAATATTTTTTACAAATTTTTTGGTATAAGGAAAGAAATCATTCAATCAGCACAGAAAGAAATGAAAAAGATTATAGCAAAGATCAATAAAACTTAAGCTTGTTCTTTGAGAAGATAAAATAGAAAAAACTGTTAGCCATACTAATCAAGAAAGAAAGGGAGAAGAATCAAATCAATAATATTAGAAATAAAAAAGAAGTTACAACAGACAACACAGAAGTACAAAAGATCATAAGAGACTACTATATGCCAATAAAATGGACAAATTCTAAGAAAAGTGTAACCTTCCAAAACTGAATCAGGAAGAAATAGAAAACATGAACAGACCAATCACAAGCATGCAAATAGAAACTATAATAATAAAAAAAATTCTTACAGCTAACAAAAGCCAGGGCCAAGTGGATTCACAGGTGAATTCTACCAAAAGTTTAGAGAAGATCTAAAATGGCAACTCACTCCAGTATTCTTGCCTGGAGAATCCTGTGGACAGAGGAGCCTGGTGGGCTTCTGTCCATGGGGTCACACAGAGTCCGACACAACTGAAGTGACTTGGCATGCATGCATGCATTGGAGAAGGAAATGGCAACCCACTCCAGTATTCTTGCCTGGAGAATCCAGGGGACAGAGAAACCTGGTGGGCTGCCATCTATGGGGTCACACAGAATTGGACACGACTGATGTGACTTAGCAGGAGCAGCAACAACACCTTTCTTGCTCAGATTCTTCCAGACAATTGCAGAGGAAAGAAAACTCGAAACTCATTGTTTGAGACCACCATCACCCTAATACCAAAACCAAACAAAGATACACAGACAGAAAGAAAATTGCAGGCCAATATCATGCTTCCTAAGTGGTGCTAAAGCAAAAACCAAAATCCCATGGCCTCCAGAATGAAAACCACAACCACAGAAAACTAACGAAAATTATCTCATGGATCACAGACTTGTGTAACTCAATGAACAGTATGAAAAGGTAAAAAGATATGACACTGTAAGATAAGCCCCCCAGGTAGGTAGATGTCTAATACACTACTGGGGAAGTGTTGAGAAAGAGCTCCAGGCTGAACCAAAGAAGAAACTACACCAAGTTGTGGGTGTATCTGGTGGTGGAAGTAAAGTCTGATGCTGTAAAGAACAATATTGGATAGGAACCTGAAATATTAGGTCCATAAATCAAGGTAAACTGGATCTGGTCAAACAGGAGATAGCAACAGTGAACATCAACATCTTAGGAATCTTTTAAGAATTATCATAGGAAGACTCTGGAGAGTCCCTTGGACTGCAAGGAGATCAAAGCAGTCAGTTCTAAAGGAAATCAACCCAAAATATTCATTGGAAAGACTAATGCCGAAGGTCCAATATTTTGGCCAGCTGATGCAAAGAGTCGAGTCATTGGAAAATGCCTTGATACTTGGAAAGACTGAGGGCAGGAGAAGAAAGGTATGACAGAGGATGAGATGATTGGCTGGCATCACCAACTCAATGGATATGAGTTAAAGCAAACTCTGGGAGATAGTGGCACTAGTGGTAAAGAACCCACCTGCCACTGTGGGTAGATACCAGAGACAAGGGTTCTATCTCTGGGAAGGGAAGATCCCCTGGAGGAGGACATGGCAACCCACTCCAGTATTCTTTCCTGGAGAAACACATGGACAGAGGATCCTGGCAGGCTACAGTCTAGAGTCGCAGAGTCGGACACAACTGAAGTGACTCAGCATGCACACACGCATGCATGCACATTGATTGTTGTTAAGGCACTATTTCATGCCTAACTATTTGCAACCCCATGGCTTTAGAATGCCAGGCTTTCCTGTCTTTCACTACCTCCCAGTGTGCATGCTAACTCACTTCATTCGTGTCCAACTCTGTGCATTCTGCAGTCCATGGGGTTGAAAAGAGTTAGGCATGAAACAAAAACAGGCCAATATCACTGATGAACATAGAGGCAAAAATCCTCAACAAAATTCTAGCAAACAGAGTCCAACATCACATTAGAAAGATCTTACATAGTGATCAAGTCAGCTTTATCCCAGGGAGATAAGGATTCTTCAATATCCCCAAATCAATCAATGTGATACACCATATTAACAAACAAAGATAAAACTATATAACCATCTCAGTAGAGCTAGAGAAAGTGTTTGACAAATTCAACAGCCACTTATGATGAAAAATCTCCTGATTGCAGGCATAGAAGTAATCTACCTTAATATAATAAAGGCAATGTACAGTAAACCCACAACAAATATTATCCTCAATGGTGAAAACCTGAAAGCATTTCCTTTAAAATCAGGAATAAGAGAAGGGTTCCCACTCTTACCACTGTTATTCAACATAGTTTTGGAAGTCCTAGCCACAGAAATAAATAGAAGAAATTCACATTGGGAAAGTGGTAAAACTCTCACTGTTTTCAGATGACATGATTCTCTATATAGAAAATCCTAAAGATGCCACCATAAAATTGCTAGAGCTAATCAATGAATATAGTAAAGTTGTAGGACATAAAATTAATACACAGAAATTTATTGCATTCCTATACACTAAAAATGAAAAATCAGAAAGAACAATTAAAGAAACAGTCCATTGCAATAACGGGATTTTTTTTTTAATTTATATCTGATAAGTTAATATTCAAATTATATAAATAGCTCCTATAGCTTAATAGCAATCCCCTTAAAATCCAATTAAAATTGGCTTAGGATCTTAATAGACATTTTCCCAAAGAAGATATACAAATGACTAAAAGTAACATGAAATGACACTGCATGTCATACTAATCATTAGGGAAATGCAAATAAAAATCTCAAAGAAATATCACCTGTTTTAATGGCTATCATCAAAGATAAGAGATAACAAATGCTCGTGAAGTTGTAGGGAAAAGGAAATCCTTGTGCACTGTTCATGGCATTGCAAATTGGTACAGTTAGCATTGAAATCAGTTTCAAGGTTCTTTAAAAATTAAAAGTAGAGCTATCATATGATTTGGCAATATCACTTCTGGATATATATCCATTAAAACAGAGCACTATGTTGAAGATATATCAGCACTCTAGTGTTTATAATAGTATTATCTCTAAGAGTTAAGACATGAAAAGAACCTACATGCTCATTGACAGATAAGTAAAAAATGTTATAGTAGATGGAATATTCAGTTCAGTTCAGTCACTCAGTCGTGTCCGACTCTTTGCGACCCCATGAATCACAGCACGCCAGGCCTTGCTGTCCATCACCAACTCCTGGAGATCACCCAGACTCACGTCCATCGAGTCATTGATGCCATCCAGCCATCTCATCCTCTATCGTCCCCTTTTCCTCCTGCCCCCAATCCCTCCCAGCATCAGGGTCTTTTCCAATGAGTCAGCTCTTCACATGAGGTGGCCAAAGTACTGGAGTTTCAGCTTTAGCATCATTCCTTCCAAAGAAATCCCAGGGCTGATCTCCTTCAGAATGGACTGGTTAGATCTCCTTGCAGTCCAAGGGACTCTCAAGAGTCTCTCCAACACCACAGTTCAAAAGCATCAATTCTTTGGTGCTCAGCTTTCTTCACAGTCCAACTCTCATATTCATACATGAGCACAGGAAAAACCATAGCCTTGACTAGATGGACCTTTATTGGCAAAGTATTCAACTATAAAAAGAGAAATCCTTCCATTTGTGACAACACAAAGGGAACTTCAGAGAATTATGCTAAGTGAGATGTTAGACAAAGACAGATATTGTACAATATCACTTATATACTAAATATAGAACACACAAAAATCAAACTCATATAAAAAGATAAGATTTGTGACTATCAAATGTGGTAGGTAAGGAGTAGGAGAATAAATGAAAGTGGTCAGTTGGTACAAACTCCAGTTATAAGATGAGTAAGTACTGGGAATGTAATGTACAGCATGGGGCTACTAGTTGACACTGCTATTTGGTATATTTAAAAGTTGTTAAGAGTTGTCATCACAAGGAAAAAAATTTGTCTTGTGTTTACATTAATATGAAATTATGGATATTAGTAACTTTATTGTGATAATCATTTCACTATGATTTTTGTAAGTTGATTCACTATGCTGTACAGCTTAAGCTTACACAGTGCTGTATATCAATTTAATCTCAAAAAGTGTGGGAAAAGTTTTTGGAAACAAATTGCTACTGCTGCTTAAATATCTGAGTCATTCATATATAGATGACAACAGTAAGAGACCATTTTCTGATGAGATCCAAGTCAAGCTGCTCACTAAACATACACCACATAGATGGCTGATTGCTGTTTGGACTGCATCACTGTATTGGACATGAAACACAATTTAGGACTCTGATACAGAAGATATCACTGAATGCCTAGCAATGACCCTTTCCAAACCTGATTTCACAGTGAGAGTGGCCATATCCCATGAAACTTTGCCCTATCTAGAGATAGAACATTGGCACAACAGATTTCTTCCTCCAACAGTGGGAATTAGCTGTGCCTCACTGCTGCTGGCAATTCTTAAAATTAATGGTGTTGCTGTTCGAATACAATCAACTAACTCTTGACAAAACATTATGGTCCTTGAGGTAATATGCTATGATTTTGATTTTCTTAATTATCTGTATAGGCAATTGTGCACGTTGAATCATGAAATCCACTCAGGGATGGCTTGATAGTAAACATAGAGTTAACCCTTGAGCAACATGGGTTTGAACTGCATGGGTCCACTTATAGACACTTTTTTTTTTTTTCAATAGTAAATATTAGTTTACTACAAGATCTGGATTTGGTTGAATTCACAGATGTGAGAGACTGGATATGGATGAATTTGATATATAGAAGGCTTACTTAATTGTATGCATATTTGTGACAATGTGGAAGAACAGCACCTCTAACCACAGCACTGTAATAGCATCAACTGTATTCATGGACTATCCATGATCCCTACCATACATAGTTAGTTCAGTTGCTCAGTCATGTCCAACTCTCTGTCACCTCAAGGACTGCAGCATACCATGCTTCCCTGTCCATGACCAACTTCTGAAGCTTGCTCAAACTCATGTCCATTGAGTCAGTGATGCCATCCAACCATCTCATCCTCTGTCATCCCCTTCTCCTCCTGCCTTCTATCTTTCCCAGCATCAGGGTCTTTTAAAATGATTCAGTTTTTCGCATCAGGTGGCCAAAGTATTGGAGTTTCAGTTTCAGCATGAGTCCTCCCAATGAATATACAGGACTGATGTCCTTTAAAATTGACTGGATGGAACTCCTTGTAGTCTAAGGGACTCTCAAGAGTCTTCTCCAACACCACAATTCAAAAGCATCAATTCTTCAGCACTCAGCTTTCTTTATGGTCCAACTCTCACATACATACATGAATACTGGAAAAACCATAACTTCCACTATATGGACTGTTGTGGGCAAAGTGATGTTTCTGCTTTTTGATACACTGTTTAGGTTTCTCATAGCATTTCTTCCAAAGATCAGAATATTTTAATTTCATGGCTACAGTCACCATCCATAGTGACTTTGGAGTCAAGAAAATAAAGTTTGTCATTGTTTTCATTTTCCCCATGTGTTTGCCATGAATTGATGGGACCAGATGCCATGATCTTTGTTTCTGGAATGTTGAGTTTTAAGCCAGCTTTTTCACTCACCTCTTTCACTTTCATCAACAGGCTCTTTAGTTTGTCTTCGCTTTCTGCCATAAGGGTGGTGTTATCTGCATATCTGAGGTTATTGATATTTCTCTTGGCAATCTTGATTCCAACTTGTGCTTCATACAGCCTGGCATTTCACATGATATACAATGCATATAAGTTAAAGAAGCAGGGTGACAATATACAACCTTGATGTAATCCTTTCCTGATTAGGAACCATTCTGTTGTTCCATGTCCAGCTGTAACTTGCTTCTTGAAATACATACAGATTTCTCAGGAGGCAGCTAAGTTGGTCTGTTATTCACATCTCTTTAAGAATTTTCCAGTTTGTTGTGATCCACAAAGTCAAAGGCTTTGGTGAAGTCAATAAAGCAAAAGTAGATGTTTTTCTAGAACTCTCTTGCTTTTTGGATGATTTAATGGATGTTGACAGTTTGATCTCTGGTTCCTCTGCCTTTTCTAAAATCAGCTGGAACATCTGGAATTTCATAGTTCACATACTGTTGAAGCCTGGCTTGGAGAATGTTGAGCATTACTTTGCTAGCATGTGAGATGAGTGCAGTTGTGCAGCAGTTTGAACATTCTTTGGCATTGCCTTTCTTTGGTATTGGAATGAAAACTGACCATTTCCAGTCCTATGGCCACTGCTGAGTTTTCCAAATTTGCTGGCATATTGAGTGCAGCACTTTCACAGCATCATCTTTGACGATTTGAAACAGCTTAACTGGAATTCCATCACTTCCTCTAGCTTTGTTCATAGTCATGCTTCCTAAGGCCCAATTGACTTTTCATTCCAGGATGTCTGGCTCTAGATGAGTCAGCACACCATTGTGGTTATCTGGGTCATGAATATCTTTTTCGTACAGTTCTTCTGTGTATTCTTCCACCTCTTCTTAATATCTTCTGCTTCTATTAGGTCCATACCATTTCTGTCCTTTATTGTGCCGTTCTTTGCATGAAATGCTCCTTTAGTATCAAAATTTTCTTGAAGAGATCTCTAGTCTTTTCCATTCTATTGTTTTCCTGCATTTCTTTGCACTGATCACTGAGGAAGGCTTTCTCTTCTCTCCATGCCATTCTTTGGAACTCTGCATTGAAATGGTATATCTTTCCTTTTCTCCTTTGCCTTTCACTTCTCTTCTTTTCTCAGCTCTTTGTAAGTCATCCTCAGACAACCCTTTTGCCTTTCTTCTTTTCTTTTTCTTGGGGATGGTCTTGATCCCTGTCTCCTATACAAAGTCATGAACATCTGTCCATAGTTCTTCAGGCAATCTGTCTATCAGGTCTAATCCCTTGAATCTATTTGCCACTTCCACTGTATAATCATAAAGGATTTGCTTTAGGTCATACATGAATGGTCTAATGGTTTTGCCTACTTTCTTTAAGTCTGAATTTGGCAATAAGGAGATCATAATCTTAGCCACAGTCACCTCCTGGTCTTGTTTTGGCTGACTGTATAGAGCTTGTCCATCTTTGGCTGCTAAGAATATAATCAATCTGATTTTTGTATTGACTGTCTGCTGATGTCCATGTGTAGTGTCTTCTCTTGTGTTGTTGGAAGAGGGTGTTTTTTATGACAAGTGCATTCTCTTGGCAACACTCTGTTAGCCTTTGCCTGCTTCCTTTTGTATTCCAAGGCCAAACTGGCCTGTTACTCCAGGTATCTCTTGGTTTCCTACTTTTGCATTCCAGTCCCCTATAATGAAAGGGACATCTTTTGGGGTGTTCTAGAAAGTTTTGTAAGTCTTCATAGAACCATTCAACTTCTGCTTCTTTGGGATTAGTGTTTGGGGCATGGACTTGGATTACCATGATATTGAATTGTTTGCCTTGGAAAGGAACAGAGATCATTCTATTTTGAGAGTGCACCCAAGTACCTCATTTCATACTCTTTATTTCACTATGATGTCTACTCCATTTGTTCTAAGAGATTCTTGCCCACAGTAGTAGATATAATGGCCATCTGAGTTAAATTCACCGATTCCATTCCATTTTAGTTCACTGATTGCTAAAATGTCAGTGTTCACTCTTGCTATCTCCTGTTTGACCATTTCCAAGTTTTACCTTGATTCATGGACATAACATTCCAGGTTCCTATGCAATATTGTTGTTTACAGAATCAGACTTTACTTCCATCACCAGTCACATCCACAGCTTGGAGTTGTTTTCACTTTTGCTCTTTCAATCTTTCTGAAGTTATTTCTCCACTTTTCTCCAGTAGCATATTGGGCACCTACTGATCTGGGGAGTTCATCTTTCAGGATCATACCTTTTCATACTGTTCATGGAGTTCTCAAGGCAAGAATACTGAAGTGGTTTGCTATTGCCTTCTCCAGTGGACCACGTTTTGTCCGAACTCTCCACAATGACCCATCTGTCTTTGGTGGCCCTTCATGGCATTGGTCATAATTTCATTGAGTTAGAGAAGGTTGTGGTCCATGTGATCAGTTTGATTAGTTTTCTGTAATTGTGGTTTTCATTTTTTCTGTCCTCTGAGTGATAAGTATAAGAAGCTGATGGAAGCTTCCTGATGGGAGAGACTGACTGTGGGAAACTGGGTCTTGTTCTGATGGGCGGGGCTGTGCTTAGTAAATATTTAATCCAATTATCTGTTGATTGGCAGGGATGTGTTCCTTCCCTGTTGTTTGACCTGATACTTCCCTGTGTTTTGACCTACCACACATAATCACCTGTTATTTTTTAAACAATTTTTTCAGATGTAATTTACATACCATAAAATTCCCAATATAAATATATAACGCAAATTGTTTTAGTGTATACAGAGATATGTGAAATGTAATCACAGTCAATTTGAAACATATTTTTTTCCTCAGAAAGAAAGCGGTACTCCTTGTCTATCATTGTCCCAATTGTATCAAATTCTAAGCATTAAAAACTACTAATATGTTTTCTGTTCTTATAGATTTACCAATCTTGAACATTCTGTATACATGGAATCATATATTACATGGCTGTATTATGCACCTTGCATCATGAAAGCCACTTAGAAATGGCTTGATAGTAAACATATAGTTAACCCTTGAGCAACATGGATTTGAACTGCACAGATCCACTTATAGACACTTTTATCAATAATAAATATTAGTGTACTACAAGGATCTACAGTTGGTTACATTCATGGATGTGGAACTGTGGATGATATTATGCACCATACAGCAAATTTCCACAGGCTACTAACTTTATATATAATAATGTATATGTTTTAATGCTACTCCTCTCAATTCATCCCACCCTCTCCTCTCCTGTGCCCCTTGTCCACAAGGCTTTATGTCTGTGTCAACATAACATCTGCAGATCGCTTCATTGTACTATCTTTTTAGATTCCATCAGTTGAGTTCAGTTCAGTCGCTCAGTCATATCCGACTCTTTGCAACCCCATCAATCACAGCAGCCAGGCCTCCCTGTCCATCACCAACTCCTGGAGTTCACTCAAACTCATGACCATCGAGTCGGTGATGCCATCTAGCCATCTCATCCTCTGTCGTCCCCTTCTCCTCCTGCCCTCAATCCCTCCCAGCATCAGTCTTTTCCAATGAGTCAACTCTTTGCATGAGGTGGCCAAAGTACTGGAGTTTCAGCTTTAGCATCATTCCTTCCAAATAACACCCAGGACTCATCTCCTTTAGAATGGACTGGTTGGATCTCCTTGCAGTCCAAGAGACTCTCAAGAGTCTTCTCCAACATTACAGTTCAAAAGCATCAATTCTTTGGTGCTCAGCTTTCTTCAGAGTCCAACTCTCACATCCATACATGACCACTGGAAAAACCATAGCCTTGACTAGACGGACCTTGGTTGGCAAAGTAATGTCTCTGATTTTTAATATGCTGTCTAGGTTGTCATAACTTTCCTTCCAAGGGGCGAGTGTCTCTTAATTTCATGGCTGCAATCACCATCTGCAGTAATTTTGGAGGCCAGAAAAATAAAGTCAGCCACTGTGTCCACTGTTTCCCCATCTATTTGCCATGAAGTGGTGGGACTGGGTGCCATGATCTTCGTTTTCTGAATGTTGAGCTTTAAGCCAACTTTTCCACTCTCCTCTTTCACTTTCATCAAGAGGCTTTTTAGTTCCTCTTCACTTTCTGCCATAAGGGTGGTGTCATCTGCATATCTGAGGTTATTGATATTTCTCCCGGCAATCTTGATTCCAGCTTGTGCTTCTTCCAGCCCAGCATTTCTCATGATATACTCTGCATATAAGTTCAATAAGCAGGGTGACAATATACAGCCTTGATGTACTCCTTTTTCTATTTGGAAAGAGTCTGTTGTTTTCATGTCCAGTTCAAACTGTTGCTTCCTGAGCTGCATACAGATTTCTCAAGAGGCAGGTCAGGTGGTCTGGTATTCCCATCTCTTTCAGAATTTTCCTCAGTTTATTTTGATCCACACAGTCAAAGGCTTTGGCATAGTCAATAAAGCAGAAGTAGATGTTTTTTTTTTTTTTTTTCTCCTGGAACTCTCTTACTTTTTCGATGATCCAGCAGATGTTGGCAATTTCATCTCTGGTTCCTCTGCCTTTTCTAAACCCAACTTGAACATCTGGAAATTCATGATTCACGTATTGCTGAAGCCCAGCTTGGAGAATTTTAAGCATTACTTTACTAGCGTGTGAGATGAGTGCAATTGTGCGGTAGTTTGAGCATTCTTTGGCATTGCCTTTCTTTGGGATTGGAATGACAACTGACCTTTTTCCAGTCCTGTGGCCACTGCTGAGTTTTCCAAATTTGCTGGCATATTGAGTGCAGCACTTTCACAGCATCATCTTTTAGGATTTGAAATAGCTCAACTGGAATTCCATCACCTCCACTAGCTTTGTTCATAGTGATGCTTCCTAAGGCCCACTTGACTTCACATTCCAGGATGTCTGGCTTTCGGTGATTGATCACACTATCATGATTATGTGGGTCATGAAGATCTTTTTTGTACAGTTCTGTGTATTCTTGCCACCTCTTCTTAATACCTTCTGCTTCTGTTAGGTCCCTACAATTTCTGTCCTTTATCGAGCCCATCTTTGCATGAAATGTTCCCTTGATATCTCTAATTTTCTTGAAGAGATCTCTAGTCTTCCCCATTCTGTTGTTTTCCTCTATTTCTTTGCATTGATTGCTGAGGAAGGCTTTCTTATCTCTCCTTGCTATTCTTGGAACTCTGCATTCAACTGGGTATATCATTGCTTTTCTCCTTTGTTTTTTTGCTTCCCTTTTTTCACAGCTATTTGTAACCCCTCCTCAGACAGCCATTTTGCTTTTTTGCATTTCTTTTTCTTGGGGATGGTCTTGATTCCTGTCTCCTGTACAATGTCACGAACCTCCACCCATAGTTCATCATGTGCTCTGTCTATCAGATCTAGTCCCTTAAATCTGTTTCTTGCTCCCACTGTATAGTCATAAGAGATTTGATTTAGGTCATACCTGAATGGTCTAGTGGTTTTCTCCACTTTCTTCAATTTCAGCCTGAATTTGACAATAAGGAGTTCATGATCTGAGCCACAGTCAGCTCCCGGTCTTGTTTTTGCTGACTGTATAGAGCTTCTCCATCTTTGTCTGCAAAGAATATAATCAATCTGATTTCGGTGTTGACCATCTGGTGATGTCCATGTATAGTCTTCTCTTGTGTTGTTGGAAGAAGGTGTTTTCTATGACCAGTGCGTTCTCTTGGCAAAACTCTATTACCCTTTGCCCTGCTTCATTCTGTACTCCAAGGCCAAATTTGCCTGTTATTCCAGGTGTTTCTTGACTTCCTACTTTTGCATTCCAATCCCCTATAATGAAAATGACATCTTTTTGGGGGTGTTAGTTCTAAAAGGTCTTATAGGTCTTCATAGAACTGTTCAACTTCAGCTTCTTCAGCATTACTGGTTGGGGCATAGACTTGGATTACTGTAATATTGAATGGTTTGCCTTGGAAACGAACAGAGATCATTCTGTCTTTTTTGAGATTGCATCCAAGTACTGCATTTTGGACTCTTGTTGACTCTGATGGCTACTCCACTTCTTCTAAGGGATTCCTGCCCATAGTAGTAGATATAATGGTTATCTGAGTTAAATTGACCCATTCCAGTCCATCTTAGTTCGCTGATTCCTAGAATGTCGATGTTCACTCTTGTCATCTCCTGTTTGACCAATTCCAGTTTGCCTTGATTCATGGACCTAACATTCCAGGTTCCTATGCAATATTGCTCTTTACAGCATCAAACCCTGCTTCCATCACCAGTCCCATTCACAACTGGGTTTTATTTTTGCTTTGGGTCCATCCCTTCATTCTTTCTGGAGTTATTTCTCCACTGATCTCCAGTAACATATTGGACACCTACTGACCTGGGGAGTTCATCTTTCAGTGTCCTATCTTTTTGCCTTTTCATACTGTTCATGTGGCTCTCAAGGCAAGAATACTGAAGTGGTTTGCTATTCCTTTCTCCAGTGCACCACATTCTGTCAGACCTCTCCACCATGACCCAGCCACCCAGCGTGGCTTAGTTTCATTGAGTTAGACAAGGCCGTGGTCCGTGTGATCATATTGGATGATATAAGTGTACTATTCTGTCTTTACTTCAATTTCCATTTGCACAGAATACCTATTTCCATCGCCTTAGTTTCAGTCTGAGTGTCTTTGTGTCTGAACTGATTATGTTATAGGTAGAATATATATGGACTTTATTTTTGTATCCATTCAGCCTTTCTAAGTCTTTTGATCATTAAGTCCATTTATATATAAGGTAATTTCCACTACTTTGTTCTCCAGCTCACTCATCCATTTCTCTGTATGATTTAGTCTATTTTTTATACCCTTTTTGTATTTTTTATCATTTCAGTTATAGTATTCTTCATCTCTATTTGGTTGTTATTTATATTTTCTAACTCCTTTAAAGTTTCTAATTTCTCACTCTGTGAATCCATTCTTCTTCTGAGTTATTTGATCATCCTTTTGACAACTACCCAATATCTTTCTTGGGTAGCTTGCTTATCTCCACTTCACTAGGGTTTTACCTTGTTCCTTATCTGAATTACATTCCTCTATAGCCTAATTTTAACTAAATTGATGTTTGTATTTGTGTATATCTAGAAAGTTAGTTACATTTCCCAACCTTGGCAAACTTGCCTTTTGTGGGAGATATCTTATGAGTTCCAGCTGCACACTCTACTTTCAGCCCCCAAGATTTAGTTTCCAGGCCCCCTTGTACAGAGACCACTGATTGCTGGTTAACAATATTGAGTCATGAGACAGCTGACTGTAGAATCCCATGTGACCCTGGGGTTAGTACTGACTGATTGGTGGGTGCAGTGTCTGGGAGACTCTAGGGTTGTTGTTCACCCACTTTTAGGTGAAACCATGTCCTGGATTAGCACCAGACTACTGGCAGACAGTCAGATCTTTAAGTCTTGTTGTAGGGTCCAAGGTTACTAGAACTGTCATCACTTTACTGGTGGAAGTGTAGTTCTTGACATGGATTGATATGAGTTCCAGTGTGCCCCAAAACTTTTGCTGGACTGCTAGTGGATATAACAAAGGCATGTTGGTGGGCAGGCTGTAGAATGTTTGTTTTCTTGTGCTTAGTGTCTGATCACTGGTCAGTAAGCCTGGTTCAGAGGCTAAAACAGGATTCCTAGAGGACACAGCCATGGCCCAGTGAATTCTATGGTTGATGCCTGTTCACTGGTATGTGGAACTGTGTCCTGAGCCTTCTCTTGGGCAAGGCTTTGTCCAGAGGCAGGGGTTGGCTCAGAGGGTCTTAAAGCAGGCTGTTTGCTGATGGGAGTCCATTTCCCCACTCAGTTAGTTCCTTGGCCTGAGGCATTGCATCACTGATGCTTACAAGCTATTATCTCAGGGCAGAGCTGGGCCCTGGGACTAATAAGCCAGAGGTTATATTCCACAGTGATACTTGCTTTCTCCAGCATTTATGCAGTAGAAGGAGCTCCCAAGAATTTCTGCAACCACAGTTTGCTTCTCTAGGAAACTATTGAAGACTAGCAGGTAGGTCTGGCCCAGGGTCCTGTCAAGTGACTTATTTCGCTCTGCATCCTAGTTCATGTGATGTTTTGTGTGTGCTTTATCAATGAAGTCAGTATTTCCCTTAGTCTTATGGCACTTCCAAAGTTAAGTCTTTCTGGCTTTCAAAACCAAATGCTCTGGGAGCTCATCTTTCCAGTGCAGGAATCCTTGGCTACAGATCCCAATTTGGAGCTCAGGACTTTCATTGCTGTGGGAGACCCTCTGCAATATAATTATTCTCCAGTATGTGGAAGCTTTCCGGGTGGCATTAGTGGTAAAGAACCTGCCTGCCAATGAGATTTGAGTTCAATTCCTAAAGAAGGCTACCCATTCCAGTATTCTTACCTGGAGAATCGCATGAACAGAGGAGCCTGGAGGGCTGCAAAGAGTTGGACATGACTGAAGCAACTTGGGAGGGGGGGTGTTATGGGACTTGAATACGTCAGAAGTCTGACCCTCCTACCAATCTCATTGTGATTCCTTCTTCATGTCTTTTGTTGTAGAGACATCTTTCTGATAGGTTCTACTCTTTTTCATCAATGGTTATTCTGCAGATAGTTGTAATTTTGGTGTCCTTTTGAGAGGAGGTGACTCCAAAGTCTTTCTACTCTGCCATCTTGGCTAAATCTCCCACTCACTTTGAGAATGAACAATGATTAATTGCATGGATATACCACATTTTTATTCATTCACTCAGTCATAGCTATTTATGTGACTTTCACCTTTTGGCTATTATGAATAATGCTGTTGTAAACATTTGTGTGCATGTTTTTGTGTGGACACATGTTTTCATATCTCTTGGGTTTATAACAAGGAGAGTAATTACTGAGTCAAATTACAATTTTCTGTTTAACTGTTTGAATTATTGTTAGAGTATTTTTAAAAGTAGTTTTAAAAACTACTTTTTATGCAAAACAGCATTTTGTATTCTCACCAGTAATATAAGAATGCCCTAATTTTTCCACATTTTCAAAATTATCTCATTTTTTAAATCTAGTTATTCCAGAGTGTTTTATGTAATATCTCATTATGTATTGATTTGCAATTCTCTGATGACTAATGATGTCAGGCACATTTTCACCAGTTATATTCCTTCCTTAGAGAAATGCTGATTTAAATACTTTGCTTATTTTAACTGGGCCATCTTTTAATGTTGAGTCCTAAAATATCTTTATAAATTTTAAGAAGACACTTAGATGTAAAAAGTACAAACATTTCCTTTCATTCTGTGGTTGTCCTTTCACTTTATAGGTAGTGTCTTTTGAAGCTTAAGATTTTAAACTTTTTTATTAAGGTCAGCTAATCTATTTTTTCCTTTGTGGCCCATGGTTTTCATGTCATAGGAAAACCCAGTTAATAGAGATGTATCTCTAAGCTTTATTTTTTTCTCTTCCACTTTTATTGAGATAAAATTGACCTACAACACTAAAGAAGTTTAAAGTGCACAGCCTAATGTTTTAACTTACAGACAACACAAAACGATTACTGCAATAGGTTTACTGAACATCCATCATCTCGTACAGATGAAACATTAAAAAAATAGAAAAAAAATTTCTTGTGATGAGAATCCTTAGGATTTACTCTCCAAAGAGAGTAAAAGTAAAGTCTGATGCTGTAAAGAACAATCTTGCATAGGAACTTGGAATCTTAGGCCCATGAATCAGGGAAAATTGAAAATGTTCAAACAGGAGATGGCAAGAGTGAACATCGACATTTTGGAATCAGTGAACTAAAATGGACTGGAATGGACGAATTTAATCCAGATGATTGTTATATCTACTACTGTGGGCAAGAATCCCTTAGAAGAAATGGGGTAGCCCTCTTAGTCAACAAGAGTCCAAACTGCAGTACTTGGGTGCAATCTCAGAAAAGACAGAATGATCTCTATTTGTTTCCAAGGCAAACCATTCAGTATCACAGTAATCCAAGTCTATGCCCTAACCACTAACCCCAAAGAAGCAGAAACTGAATGGTTCTATGAAGACATACAAGGCCTTCTAGAACTAACACTCAAAAAGATGTCCTATTCATCATAGGGGACTGGAATACAAAATTAGGAAGTCAAGAGACACCTGGAGTAACAGGCAAGTTTGGCCTTGGAGTACAAAAATGAAGCAGGACAAAGGCTAACAGAGTTCTGCCAGGAGAATTTGTTGGTCATGGCAAAAATCCTCTTCCAACAACAGAATAGAAGACTCTACATATGGATATCAGCATATGGTCAATATAAAAATCAGATTGATTATATTCTTTGTAGCAGAAGATGGAGAAGCTCTATACAGTCAGCAAAAACAAGACAGGGAGCTAACTATGGCACAGATCATGAATTCCTTATTGCCAAATTCAGACTTCAATTGAAGAAAGTAGAGAAAAACACTAGGCCATTCAGGTATGACATAAATCAAATCCCTTATGATTACACAGTGTAAGTAACAAAGAGATTCAATGGATTAGATCTGATAGAGAGAATGACTGAAGAACGATGGACAAAGTTTGTAATATTGCACAGGAAACAGTGATTAAAACCAACCCGAAGGAAAAAAATGCAAAAAGGCAAAATGGCTGTCTGAGGAGGCCTTACAAATAGCTGAGAAAAGAAGAGAAGCTAAAGGCATAGGAGAAAAGGAAAGATATATCCATCTGAATGCAGAGTTCCAAACAATAACAAGAAGAGATAAGAAAACCTTCCTAAGTGAACGATACAAAGAAATAGAAGAAAAAGATAGAATGGGAAAGACTATAGGTCTCTTCAAGAAAATTAGAGATATCTAGGGAACATTTCATGCAAAGATGGGCACATTAAAGGACAGAAACGCTATGGACCTAAGAGAAGCAGAATATATTAAGAAGAGGTGGCAAGAATACACAGAAGAACTATACAAAAAATATATTCATGACCCACATAAGCACGATGGTGTGATCACTCACCTAGAACCAGACATCCTGGAGTGTGACATCAAGTGGTCATTAGAAAGCATCACTATGAACTAGTGGATGCTCACTATCACTATGGAGGTGATAGAATTCCAACTAAGCTATTTCAAATCCTAAAAGACAGTGCTGTTTAAGTGCTGCATGCAATATGCCAGCAACTTTGGAAAACTCAACAGTGGTCAAAGGATTGGAAAAGGTCAGTTTTCATTCCAATTCTGAAGAAGGGCAATGTCAAGGAATGTTCAATCTACTGCACAGTTGTACTCATTTCACATGCTAACAAAGTAATTCTCAAAATCCTCCAAGCTAGGCTTCAACAGTATGTGGATTGAGAACTTCCAGATGTACAAGCTAGATTTAGAAAAGGCAGAGTAATCAGAGATCAAATTGCCAAGATCTGTCTGATCATAGAAAAAACAGGGGAATTCCAGGGGTGGGGGGTGGGGGGAGGGGGGCGGGAATCTACTTCTGCTTCATTGATTGTGCTAAAGCCTTTCTGTAGAACACAACAAAATGTGGAAAATTCTTAAAGAGTTTGGAATACCACACCACCTTATCTGTTTACTGAGACACCAGTATGCAGGTCAAGAATCAAGAGTTAGAACTGGACATGAAACAGAAGACTGGTTCCAAATTGGGAAAGGAGTACATCAAGGCTGTATATTGTCACTCTGCTTATTTAACGTATGTGCAGAGTACATCATGCAAAATGCTGGGCTGGAAGAAGCACAAGCTGGAATCAAGATTGTAGAGAGAAATATCATTAACCTCAGATATACAGATGACACCACCCTTATGGCCGAAAGTAAAGAGGAATTAAAGAGCCTCTTTATGAAGGTGAAAGAGGAGAATGAAAAAGCTGGCTTAAAGCTCAACTTTCAAAAAACAAAGATCATGACATCCAGTCCCATGGCTTCATCGCAAATAGATGGGGAAACAGTGACAGACTTTATTTTCTTGGGCTCCAAAATCACTGTGGATGGTGACTGCAGCCATGAAATTAAAAGATGCTTGCTCCTTGGAAGATAAGCTATGACAAACGTAGACAGCATATTAAAAAGCAGAGAAATTAATTTGCCGACAAAGGTCCATAGAGTCAAAGCTATGACTATTCCAATAGTCATGCATGGATGTGAGAGCTGAACAAAGGCTGAGTGGTGAACAATTGATGCCTTTGAATTGTCGTGCTGGAGAAGACTCTTGAGAGTCCCTTGGACAGCAAGGAGATCAAACCAGTCAATCCTAAGGGAAATCAGTGCTTAACATTCATTGGAAGGACTGATGCTGAAGTTCCAATATTTTGGCCACTGATGTGAAGAGCTGACTCATTGGAGAAGACCCTGATGCTGGTAAAGATTGAAGGCAGGAGGAGAAGGGTGCAACAGAGGATGAGATGGTTGGATGGCATCACTGACTGAATGGACATGAGTTCGAGCAAACACTGGGAGATGGTGAAAGACAGGGATACCTGGCGTGTGGCAGTCTATGGGGTCACAAAGATTCAGACATGCCTGAGCAACTGAACAGCAATAACAACAACGACTCTCTTAACAACTTTCATATACAGAATTAGTTATGTTTGTCATATAGTGCATTGCATCCATAGTATTTATCTTATAACTTGACCACCTCCATTCAATTGCGCCTCCCACCTCGAGAAACCCGAAATCTAATCTTTTTCTCTATGAGTTGGTCTGTTTGTTTTTGAAGTACAATTGATATACAACACTGTTAGTTCCCAGTACAGAACATAGTGATTCAATATTTTTATATTTTTCAAAATAATCACCATGATAAGTCTAACCATCTTCTGTTACCACACAAATAAATCACATAATTATTGACTCTATTTCCCACACTGTAATTTTCATATCTGACCATTTATTTTGTAACTGAATGTTTATATCTCTAAATCTCCCTCACCTATTTCTCTCCTCTCCCTGCCTCCTCCCCTCTGGCAACTACCTGCTTTTTTTTTTTTTTTTTTTTTTTTCCTTTCTGTGTCTATGATTCCCAAGTCGTAGTTTAAGAGGTTTTTAGTTTCTACAAGTAGGTCCCATATCCATTTTGAGTTAATATTTGCATATTAGGGGAGTTATACATCCAAACTCATTTCTTTGAGTATAATATCTGTCCCAGCACCATTTGTTGAAAAGACTCTTCTTTCCCTTTGAATGGTCTGAATACCCTTGTTAAAAATAAGCTGAACATAAACACATGCTTTTATTTCTATACTTATACTTCTATTATATTGAATATATATATACCCATATGCCAGTTACCACACTGTCTTGATTATCATCCCCAGGTAGCAAATTTTGCAATCAGAAAGTGTGATTTTTTCCTATTTTTCTATTTCAAGATTGCAAATTTCTACAAGGAATTCAGTTGGGATTCTGATAGAGATTGTATTAAATCTGTAAATCAATTTGGAGATAATTTTCATCTTATATATTAAATCTTCTTATTCATAAACATGGAATATTTTCCATTATTTATATTTTCTTTAATTTCTTTCAAAATGTTTTGTAGTTGACAGAATATACTCTTACTTCCTTTGATAAAATTAGTTCTAATAATTTTATTCTTTTTGATGGTGATGTAAATGGAATTTTTTCTAAATTACATTTTAGATCACTCATTGCTGCTGCTAAGTCGCTTCAATCGTGTCCAACTCTGTGCGATCCCATAGACGGTAGTCCATCAGCCTCCCCCGTCCCTGGCATTCTCCAGGCAAGAACACTGGAGTGGGTTGCCATTTCCTTCTCCAATGCATGAAAGTGAAAAGTGAAAGTGAAGTCTCTCAGTAGTGTCCGACTCTTAGCAACCCCATGGACTGCAGCCTACCAGGCTCCTCCGTCCATGGGATTTTTCAGGCAAGAGTACTGGAGTGGGGTGCCATTGCCTTCTCCAGATCACTCATTGCAAGTATATAAATATATAGTTGATTTTTATATATTGATCTTGTATCCTTCAACATTTCTGAATATATTTATTTATTAAGGACTCTTGGAAATTTTCTGTGTACAAAATTGTATTATCTCTAAATAGATACAGTATTATTTCTTTCTTTCATATCTGGATGATTTTTATCCTTTCCCTTGTCTAATTCCAGTGACCAAAACCTCTAGCATAAGGTTGAATAGAAGTGGAAAGAGCTTCCTGATCATAGGGGAAAGCATCCAGTTTATCACCATTAAGTATAATGTTAGCAGCATTCATAGATACTCTTGAGGTTGAGAAAGTTCCCTTACACTAATTTATTGATTAATTTTGTCATAAAAGGGTATTATAATGTGTCAAATACTCTTTCTCCATCTATTGACATATCATATTTTTTAAATTGTATGACTATATCATATTACATTCATTTGTTTTCAAAGTTAAACCACCTTGAATTTCTAGGGTAAATACTGTTTGCTCACATTGTGTAATTTTTGTACATGTTGCTGCATCAAGTTTTATATTCATGCTCATAAGAGATATTGCTCTATAGTGTCCATTTCTTATGATATTTATTTCTAGTTTTGTTATAAGGGTGAAACTAGCATCACAGAATGAGAAAGGAAAGGCTACTTCTGTTTCTCGGTGGGAAAGCTTGTAAAAGAGTTGTGTTACTTCATGAAATGTTTGATAGAATTTGATGGTGAAGCCATCTGGGCCTGGGCTTTTCTTCTTGGGTAGCTTTTGACTTAGTCTCTTACACTTGATTTGTGTACCCATATTGTTTACTTTTTCTTGAGTCAATTTTGGTCATTGGATCTTTCTGAAATTTGACCATTTCATGTAAGTTATCGAATTTTAGGCATACCATTGTGAACATTGGGCTTCTCTGGTGGCTCAGAGGTTAAAGCATCTGCCTGCAATGCGGGAGACCTGGGTTTGATTCCTGTGTTGGGAAAATCCCCTGGAGAAGGAAATGGCAACCCACTCCAGTATTCTTGCCTGGAGAATCCCATGGACAGAGGAGCTTGGTGGGCTACAGTCCACGGGGTCGCAGAGTCCGACACAACTGAACGACTTCACTTTCACTTTCATTGTGAACATTATTCCTTTATAATCCTTTCACTTCTGAATAACTTGTAGTGATGTTCCCTCTTTCATTTCCAATTCTAGTAATGTTATTCTTCTTTCATTTTTTTTTGTTCAGTCTAGATAAAAGTTTAACACTTTTTAAAGTCTTTTCAACAAAACTTCTTTTGGTTGCATTGAATTTGTTTTCTACTCTCTATGTCATTAATTTGCATTCTAAATTTTATTATATCTTTTCTTATGCTTGTTTTAGGTTTATTTTGCTTTTCTTTTTCCAGTGCTTAATGGTGGAAGGTCAAAATATTAATTTTAGATTCTCTTCTTTAATACAAGCATTCACAGCCATAAATATCCATCTTAAAGCTACTTTATCTGAGTTCTTTTTTAATCTGTGTTTTTTCTTTCAGTTTGAAATAGCACATAAAGCTTTAACCAACTAAAACTGGTTTTGCTTCCTTAAAACAAGTTGTTGATTAACTATATCTGGAGTAATTTTACAGACAACACTGCACATATGCAAGATGAGAATCCATGTCTCCAAGATGACCTGGAAATGGTGGCTCAGATGATAAAGAATCTGCCTGCAGTGTAGGAGACCCACCTTTGATCCCTGGGTCATGAAGATCCTCTGGAAAAGTGAATGGGTACCCACTCCAGTATTCTTCCTTAGAGAATTCCACGGACAGAGTATCGTAGTGGGCTATAGTCCATGGATCACAGAGTCAGACACGACTGCATGACTAACATTTTCACACTTTCACAAAGCTCAAAGAATAGAATTGTTGCCACTTGAGGCTTTTATGCGGAGAAGGCACTGGCGACTCACTCCAGTACTCTTGCCTGGAAATCCTGTGGACGGACGAGTCTGGTAGGCTGCAATCCATGGGGTCGCGAAGAGTCGGACACGACTGAGCGACTTCACTTTCCCTTTTCCCTTTTATGCACTGGAGAAGGAAATGGCAACCCACTCCAATGTTCTTGCCTGGAGAGTCCCAGGGACGGGGGGGAGCCTGGCGGGCTGCCATCTATGGGGTTGCACAGAGTTGGACACGACGGAATAAACTTAGCAGCAGCAGCAGCAGCAGAGGCTTTTCTGAAGTGAGAAGTCTTTCAATAAGGAAAATACTGCATCCAGCAGCATGAATAGTTTAATTATCATATATGAACCAATTCGAGTCTAGCCGATCAGCTCCTGTCCCTAATCCCTTAAATTTCACCCTGAATCTTTCCACTTTGAATAAAGCTCTTTCATTTATCAATACCCAATGCCACAGTATTGGTTTTTATTCACATGAGGCAACAAGCCCTTGCTCAATAACAAGTTCAGAGTATTTTCTAATTTTCCGTTTGACTTCTTACTGATCTATTTTATATTTAGGAGCAAAATTAATTTACACATATTTGTGAGTTTCCTAAATGTCTTTTTGTTATTTATATCTAATTTCTTTCCACTGTTGTTAGAAAACATACTTTGTATTATTTCTATCTTTTAAATTTTATGCAGATTTATTTTATATGTTAGCATATATTTCATGTTGCAGAATATTTCATATGTACTTGAGAAGAATGCATATTCTACTATTGTTAGGTGGACTATTGTGTAGCTGTGTGCATGTCTATGTATGTGTGTGCATGCCCACTCAGTCTCTTCAGTCATGTCTAATTCTTTGCAACCCCATTGACAGCAGCCTGCTAGTCTCCTCTGTCCATTGGATTTTCCCAGAAAGAATACTGGAGTAGGTTGCCATGACCTCCTCCAAGGGATCTTCTTGACCCAGAGATCAAATCCCTGTGTGCTGCTTCTCCTGCATTGTAGGCAGATTATTTACCTGCTGAGCCACTGGGAAAGCCCGTGTAGATGTCTGTGAGAGAACTTATTCTTAAGTAGGTTCATAGGGGACAAACATTTTTTCTACATTCTTTTGTCTTCGTCACATAAGATGTTTTTTTCTTAAGCTCTGAGTTGTTATGGCCACAGTATATGTCTTCTAAAACTAACTTTCTTTAAGCCCAGAGCTAATGATTGCACAACAAAACAACTTATCTTGCTCAAGGGTATACTTTTCCTTAAGCTCTGTACTAATTCTTATATAACAACATGTATGTTGCTCAAGGACATATTTCTCCTACTTAATAAAAACCTTCCAACTAATCCTGCTATCTTAAGATGTATCTTGTAGGAGTGGGTCTGAAAAAGTATATAAGGCCTTGATAAGACTAGAAGTTTTCTCTATCCCTTTTTCACTGTAATAAAACTTTTGCCACACAAAACTGTGAGTGACTGAAGCTGTATCTTTGGTTCCGAAGCCAAATTCTCTCCTTTGGAGATCATGACTCCAACACCATTCACTGTAAGCTATCATCCATTAGGTCTAATTGTTTTATATGTGTTTTTCAAATCTTATGTTTCCCTCTTGGTTTTCTACCTTGCCGTTCTATCCATTATTAAATATCAGGTATTAAAGTTTCCAACTATTATAGTTTACTTGTTTATTTCTCCCTGTAATCATCAGTTTTTGCTTCATGTATATTTTGCTGCTGTGTTATTAAATGCATATGTATTGATCATTCTTATATCTTTCTGATGAGTTGAACTTTTATCATTATATGATGTTTTATTCTTTAACTCTAGTAATATTTTAATGTCTGTTTTATCTGATATTAGTATAGATTGTCCAGTTTTACTGTTATTATGAATTTCATGATGTATCATTTTCCATCCTAACTTCCAATCTCGTATCTTTGAATCTTAACTGTCTCTCTTGTAAATCACATGTGGTTGGATTTTTTTTTTTAAATCAAGCTCAATAATCTCTGTCTCTTAATGGGATTGTTTAATCCATTTACACTTTATACTAATATTGATTGAGTTGTATTTAACCTGCCAATTTACTCTTTGTTTTCTGCTTTAAAAAATTTCCCCTCGATTCCTCCATTAATCCCTTCTTAGTATTAAATAATTTTTCCTAATGGAACACTTACATTGCTTAAATGTTTCTCTTCATACAGTTTTTATTTTTTTAGTTATTTACTTAGTTATCAATCTAGCATTTCAACAGCTAACACAAGAATGACATTAGCAAAATGGCAAAATTGGAATTATCATCCCTCATTCCCCCAAAGAAAACACCAATTCTGACAACCATTCATGGATGAGAGTACCTTTGTTGGAGCTTAAGAGGCCAGTGCAGAGGTTATAGTACAGTATACTGAGCAAAAAAAAAAAAAAAAAATGAGAATAGGTTCATTGAAGAGTGTAGGAAAAACCATTTCACTTTATATCTCCCCTACCTCAATGTGGCACAACTCAGTTCTAAGAGTGCCCCACTCAGCTCACATTCCTTATGAGGGAAAGTGAGAGTACTGAACACCTGACTTCCCAGCTATGCAGGACATTGCCCAAGAGACACACATCTTACTTGCTCCACTTGGAACACTGAGGGGCCCAGCCTAGTTGGATAGTCTGTTGACAGATAGGAACAGGAAAAGGGCCATAGTCTCACAGCAAACAGGACACAGAACTCATCAAAGGGTAACATTTTCTACCAACCACTTCACAGACTATACCAAGAGACCTGCTAATGAAACTTGTAGCAAGCATTGCCTGCAAAACTGCTCAGCTAGACCAAGTGCACTGCTAGCACTCCATACTATCCCCCCCCCCCCATAGCCAGGGTTCTACATATGCCTCTGCAGACAGCACTTGAGCCTCTGTAATTCACACATGAGTACATAAAGATGATTAGCTTAACTTTGTTTGACTGAGAAAAGGTAAATAACTTTGAACACTCCAGAGCTCTGCCATAGTGAAAATAAACAGTAGACTCTCAGTCACTGACCTGGCATTGCAGAATAGAGAAAAGGCAAATAATCTTAGACTACCTTGCTCAAGTGGTAATAACAGGAGTGGAGTAGGCACATTCATAGAAAAGTTCTAGGAGAAACCCATAATTGCTATACAACCTGACTAATGGAAGTCTCTCTCACCTAAAGCAAGTCAATAAAGTCTGAAGGAGGAAAATTCTTTTTCAATGTGAAGAAAGCAAAAAGAAAGACTTTAAGGAGCAGGAAAATCAAGGAAGCATGACACTACCAAACAAAATAATAATTTTTAACCAACCCTGAAGAAATGGATAACTATGAATTGCCTGACAAAGAATTCAAAATATTTTTTTAATTAGTGAAAAATTATTTAACAATGTTCTATTAGTTTCTGCCATACAAAAATATGAATCAGTCATAACTCATGAGGTTACCTTTGAATTTTAGGTTCTCTTTCTTGAGGTTCCTTCTCACTTCCCATCAATCCATCCCTCTATGTCATCACAGAATGCCAGGCTGGGCTCCCTGTGTTATATAGAAACCTCCCACTAACTGTCTATTTTACACATTATAGTGTATATATGTCAATGTTACTTTCTCAATTTGTCCCATGCTCACCTCCCCCTGCTGTGTCTACATGTCTGTTCTCTACTAGATTCATTAAAATGATCTTTGTAGATTATGCACATATGCATTAATATACAATGTTTGTTTTTCTCTTTCTGACTTACTTCACTCTGTATAACAGGCAATAAGTTCATCCACTTCACTACAACTGATTCAAATTCATTCCTTTTTATGACTGAGTAATGTTCCATTCTATGTATGTATGTGTGTGTGTATATATATATCTATATATATCTCTTTGTTTTTATCCACTAAGCTGTCAGTGGACATGTACATTGCATCCATGTCCTGACTATTGTAAATATTGCTGCAATGAACATAGGCTTTTATTTATTTATTTTTGAATTGGGATATAGCAGATTAACAAACAATATTGTGATAGCTTCCAGTGAACAGCAAAGGGACTCAACCATCTATATAAAATGTATCCATTCTCCCCTAAACTCTCCTCCAATCCAGGCTGCCACATAACATTGAGAAGAGTTCCATGTGCTATAAAGTAGGTCCTTGTTGGTTTCCATTTTAAATATAGCAGTGTGTTCATGCCCATCCAAAACTTCCAAACTATTCCTTCACCCAATGCTTCCCTCTGGCAACCATAAGCTTGTTCACAAAGTCTGTGAGTCAGTTTCTCTTTTGTAAGCAAGTTCATTTGTATAATTTCTTTTTATATTCCACATATAAGTGATGTCATATGATATGTATTTTAGAATTCTGGTTTTCTCAGGATATAGGCCCAGTTGCTGGGTCATATGGTATTTTTATTCATAATTTGTTAAAGAATGTCCATATTGTTCTCTAAAGTGGCTGTATCAGTTTATGAGCCTCTTGATAAAGGTGAAAGAGGAGAGTGAAAAAGCTGGCTTAAAACTCAGCACTCAAAAAGCAAAGATCATAGCATCTGGTCCCAACACTACACCATAAATAGATGGGAAAACAATGGAAACAGTGACAGATTTTAATTTCTTGGGCTCAAAAATCACTGAGGATAGTGACTGCAGCCATGAAATCAAAAGACACTTGCTCCTTGGAAGAAAAGCTATGACCAATTTAGTGTATTAAAAAGCATAGACATTACTTTGCCAACAAAGGCCCATATAATCAAAGCTATGGTTTTTCCAGTAGTCATGTATGGATGTGAGAGCTGGACAATGAAAAAGGGTCAGCACAGAAGAATTGATGCCTTCGAACTGTCATGCTGGAGAAGACTCTTGAGAGTACCTTGGAGACAGCAAGAAAATCAAATCAGTCAATTCTAAAAGAAATCAGCACTGAATATTTATTGGAAGGATTGATGCTGAAGCTGAAGCTCCAATACTTTGGCCACCTGATGTGAAGTATTGACTCATTGGAAAAGACGCTGATGCTGGGCAAGATTGAAGACAGGAGAAGGGGCTGACAGAGGATGAGATGGTTGGATGGCATCACCGACTCAATGGACATGAGGTTGAAAAAATTCTAGGAGATGCTGAAGGACAGGGAAGCCTGGTGTGCTGCAGTCCATGGAGCTGCAAAGATTTGGACACAACTGCATGACTGAACAACAACAAAACCAACAGTGCAGTAGGGTTCTCTTGTCTCCATATCCTTTCCAACGTTTGTTTGTAGAATTTCTTTCTTTTTTTCTTTTTTTTTTTTTTTTGATGGCCATTCTGACTGGTGTGATATGATACCTCATTATAGTTTTGATTTGCATTTCTAATAACAATCAATACTGAGCATTTTCCATGTGTTTATTTGTCATCTGTAGGTCTTCTTTGAAGAAATGTTTATTTAGATCTTGTGCCCAATTTTTGATCAAGCTGTTTCCTTTTCTGATACTGAGCTGTATGAGCTAATCATGTACTTTGTGGATTAATCCTTTGTCAGTTGCTTCATTTGCAATTATTTTCTCCCATTCTGAGGTTGTCTTTTCATCTTGTTTATAATTCCTTTGCTATGTAAGAGCTTTTAAATTTTATTAGGTCCCATTTTTAAAGCTTTATTTTTATTTCCATTATTCTCGGAGGTGGATTAAAGAGGATCTTGCTGTGATTCATGTCGAAGGGCACACTGCCTGTGTTTTTCTCTAAGAGTTTTATAGAGTCCAGCCTTACTTCTAAGCCTTTAAACTATTTTGAGCTTATTTTTCTATATGGTGTTAGGAAATGTTCTAATTTCATTCTTTTAAATGCAGCTGTGCAGTTTTCCCAGCACCAGTTATTGAAAAGGGTATCATTTATCCATTGTATATTCTTGTCTTCTTTGTCAAAGATAAGATGCCCATATAGGTGTAGCTTTATCCTTGGGCTTTTATCTTCTTCCATTAGTTTACATACATACTTATTGTGGCAATACCATACTGTCTTGATAACTATAACTTTTGTAGTATCGTCTGAAGTCAAGAATCTTGATTCTTCCAGGTCCAATTTTCTTTCCCAAGTTTGCTTTTCTGCCGGGAGCCAGCATGAAGAACTCCGCCCATGGCAAAGGTCATGAGGAAGGAGGCTCGGCATACGCAAAGGCGGGATCGAGCCTCAGGAGTCCCCCTGGAAATTCTCGAGCATCTACCCCCAAAACCAGAGTCTGCCTACTTTACTGCTTTGTGCTCTCACCTACACCTCTGACTTTATGGGGGGCTGTCCCCCACCACCATCTCTCTCTCTGAAAAAGAGTTAACTTACAGCTCCAGTTAATAAAGTTCCTGGGTGTGACAAGAGTGTTTTGGTTCGCAAACCCCTCAGATGGCTCTCTAACTTGCCTGACAGGTTTACCTGGACTCCTACAGCTATGCATAAGATTGTTTACAGTCTCCCAACCGCGAGAGGCACGGGGAGCTTAAGATATTCAAATAGTATAGAGCCTCTCAGAGAGTTAGAAATTGTCAGAATAGAACTAGTAGAAGATTTCATTGTTGAGCCAATGCTTGCTGCCAAATTTCCACATCCCCTGTATTGTATCCTTGAAAGTGTATTAATTAATATAGTTGGTATGTAGAAAAAATAAGTAGTGGCCTTGGTGTTAACAACTTTAGACCCTTAAGATAATAAATTATTTCCTTTGTTGTAAACCCACTGCACCTTTGCCCTATAGGAATGCAACTTTATCTAACACCTTTGGAGGATGGCGCCAAACTTTAAAATAATTACTCTTAGAGAAAATAAGCTATTGTTTCCTGATCGCCGATGCCGTTCCCCCTTCGAATTCCCTGGATCCACTGGGGCTGGACCCCGGCACTTTTCCTATTCCGGATCTTTTGTGTTTCCATACAAATTGTGTGTGTGTTTTTTTTTTTTTTTCTCTAGATGTGTGAAAAGAGCCATTGATAGTTTAAAAGAAATTTCATTGAATCTGTAGATTTCTGTGAGTAGTATAGTCATTTTGACAATATTTATTCTTTCAATCTAAGAACATGTTATATCTTTTCATTTGTTTGTGTCATCTTTGATTTCTTTCATCAGTGTTTTACAATTATCTACACACAGGTCTTGGTCTCTTTAGGTAGGTTTATGCCTAGGCATTTTATCCTTTGGTTTGCAATAGTGAATGGGATTATTTCCTTATTTCTCTTTCTGATTATTAATTGTTTGTGTATGGGAATACAAGGGATTTCTGTGTAATAATTTTATATCCTGTGACTTTACTAAATCCATTGATTAGATCTAGTAATTTCTGGTGATATATTTAGGGTTTTCTATATATTTTAACATGTTGTCTGCAAGCAGTGAGATTACTTCTTTTCCAATCTTGGTTCTTTTTATTTCCTTTTCTTCTCTGATTGCATTGTCTAGAACTTCCAAAATTATACTGAATAAAAGTCTCAACAGTGGGCATCTTTGTCTTGCTCTTGATCTCAGAGGAGATATTTCAATTTTCACTTTTGAGAAAATATTTGCTATGGGTTTATCAGGTATGCCCTTTATTATTTTGAAGTAGGTTCTTCTATGCTGATTTCCTTGTGTTTTTATAATAAATGAGTGTTGAATTTTATCATAAGCTTTCTCTGTATCCATTGAAATGATCATATGCTTTTATCCTTCAATTTGTTAATATGGTGTATCACATTGACTGTTTTGCATATATTGAAGAATTCTTGCTTCCTGAGTTAAATCCCACTTGATCATGGTGTATCTTTCTTTTAATATGCTGTAGGATTCTCTTTGCTATAATTGCATTGAGAATTTTTACATCTATGTTCATTGATGACAGAGACCAGGAATTTTCTTTTTTGTTGTTGTTTTTTTAATTTATTTATTTTAATTGGAGGCTAATTATTTTACAATATTGTAGTGGTTTTTGCCATACATTAACATGAATCAGCCATGGGTTCCAATGCATGGAAGTGAAAAGTGAAAATTCCATGGATGGAGGAACCTGGTGGGGTCGCTAAGAGTGGGGCATGACTGAGTGACTTCACTTTCACTTCCATGCATTGGACAAGGAAATGGCAACCCAATCCAGTTGTCTTGCCCGGAGAATTGCAGGGATGGGGGAGCATGGTGGGCTGCCATCTATGGGGTTGCACAGAGTCAGACATGACTGAAGTAACTTAGCAGCAGCAGCAGCAGCAGCAGCAGGATTCTCTTTGCTAGAATTTCATTGAGAATTTTTACATCTATTTTCACTGATGATAGAGACCAGGAATTTTCTTTTTCTTTTTAATTTATTTACTTTAATTGGAGGCTAATTATGTTACACTATTGTGGTGATTTTTGTCATACATTGACATGAATCAGCCATGGGTTTACATGTGTTCCCCATCCTGAACCCCCCTCCCCATCCCATCCCTGAGGATCATCCCAATGCACCAGCCCTGAGCACCCTGTGATATCTACTTTTGATATCAGTGTGATGATGGCCTCATAGACTGAGTCTGGGAGTGTTACTTCCTCTGCAATTTTTTGGAAATGTTTGATCAGGATAGGTATGCAGTTCAGTTAAGTCACTCATTCATGTCCGATTCTTTGCAACCCCATGGACTGCAACACACCAGGCTTCCCTGTCCATCACCAACTCCTGGAACTTACTCAAACTCATGTCCATCGAGTTGGTATTGTCATCCAATCATCTCATCCTCTGTTGTCCCCTTTTCTTCCCACTTTCAGTCTTTCCCAGCATCAGGGTCTTTTCCAATGAGTCAGTTATTTGCATCAGGTGGCCAAAGTATTGGAGTTTCAGCTTCAACATAGTGCTTCCGATGAATATTCAGGACTGATTTCCTTTAGGATTGACTGGTTGGATTCCTTGCAGTCCAAGGGACTCTCAAGAGTATTCTCTACCACTATAGCTCAAAAGAATCAATTCTTTGGTGCTTAGCTTTATTTATAGTCCAAATTTCACATCCATACATGACTACTGGGAAAAAAAAAAAACATAGCTTTGACTAGACAGAACTTTGTTGACAAAGTAAGGTCTCTGCTTTTTAATATGCTGTCTAGGTTGGTCATAGCTTTTCTTTCAAGGAACAAGCCTGTTTTAACTTCAAGGCAGCAGTCACCATCTTCAGTGATTTTGAGCTCAAAAAAAATAAAGTCTAACACTGTTTTCATTGTTTCCCCATCTACTGGCCATGAAGTGATGGCAACTGATGCCATGATCTTAATTTTCTCAATGTCGAGCTTTAAGCCAACTTTTTCACTCTTTTTCATTTTCATCATGAGGTTCTTTAGTTCTTCTTAGCTTCCTGCCATAAGGGTGGTGTCATCTGCATATCTGAGGTTATTGAGACTTCTCCAGGCAACCTTGATTCCAGCTTGTGCTTCATCCAGCCTGGCATTTTGTATGATGTACTCTGCATATAATTTAAATAAGCAGGATGACAATATACAGCATTGACGTACTCCTTTCCCAATTTGGAACAAATCTGTTGTTCCATGTCCAGTTCTAAATGTTGCTTCTTGACTTGCATACAGATTTCTCAGGAGGCAGGTGAGATGGTCTGGTATTCCCATCTCTTTCAGAATTTTCCACAGTTTCTTGTGATCCACACAGTCAAAGGCATTGGCAAAGTCAATAAAGCAGAAGTAGACATTTTTCTGGAACTCTTTTTCATTTTATTTTTTTTTCCAGATTCCATTCAAATTTTACTAATTGTCTATTGTGTATGTGTTTTAAAGTATATTTTATTGGAAAACTATAGATTTGAAGTTATAGTTACAGCAACAAAGTTAAAAGTAAAACATGTACTTACTGACAGATGTATAGATGCTCTGGTATAAATGAGAAGATACCACTTTTGTTATGATATTATACATGTTTTAATGCTATTCTTCCAAATCATCCACCCACTCCCTCTCCCACAGAGTCCAAAAGACAGTTCTATACATCTGTGTCTCTTTTATTGTCTCTCATACAGGGTTATCATTACCATCTTTCTAAATTCCATATATATGCATTAGTATACTGTATTGGTCTTTTTCTTTCTGGCTTACTTCACTCTATATAATGGCTCCAGTTTCATCCACCTCATTAAAACTTATTCAAATGTATTCTTTTTAATGGCTGAGTAATACTCCATTGTGTATATGTACCACAGCTTTCTTATCCATGCATATGCTGATGGACATCTAGGTTGCTTCCATGTCCTGGCTATTATAAACAGTGTTGCAATGAACATTGGGATACACGTGTCTCTTTCCCTTCTGGTTTCCTCGGTGTGTCTGGCCAGCAGTAGGATTGCTGTGTCATATGGCAGTTCTATTTCCAGTTTCTTAAGGAATCTCCACACTGTTCTCCATAGTGGCTCTACTAGTTTGCATTCCCACCAACAGTGTAAGAGGGTTCCCTTTTCTCCACACCATCTCCAGCATTTATTGCTTGTAGACTTTTGGATAGCAGCCATTCTGACTGGCGTGAAATGGTACCTCATTGTGGTTTTGATTTGCATTTCTCTGATAATGAGTGATGTTGAGCATGTTTTCATGGGTTTGTTAGCCATCTGTATGTCTTCTTTGGAGAAATGTCTGGTTAGTTCTTTGGCCCATTTTTTGATTGGGTCGTTTATTTTTCTGGAATTGAACTATAGGAGTTGCTTGTATATTTTTGAGATTAGTTGTTTGTCAGTTGCTTCATTTTCTACTAATTTCTCCCATTCTGAAGGCTGTCTTTTCACCTTGCTTAGAGTTTCTTTTGTTGTGCAGAAGCTTTTAATTTTAATTAGATCCCATTTGTTTATTTTTGCTTTTATTTCCAATATTCTGGGAGGTGGTCATAGAGGATCCTGCTGTGATTTATGTCGGAGAGTGTTTTGCCTATGTTCTCCTCTAAGAGTTTTATAGTTTCTGGTCTTATGTTTAGATCTTTAATCCATTTTGAGTTTATTCTTGTGTATGGTGTTATAAAGTGTTCTAGTTTCATTCTTTTACAAGTGGTTGACCAGTTTTCCCAGCACCACTTGTTAAAGAGATTGTGTTTTCTCCATTGTATATTCTTGCCTCCTTTGTCAAAGATAAGGTGTCCATAGGTGCGTGGGTTTATCTCTGGGCTTTCTATTTTGTTCCATTAATCTATACTTCTGTCTTTGTGCCAGTACCATACTGTCTTGATGACTATAGCTCTGTAGTAGAGCCTGAAGTCAGGCAGGTTGATTCCTCCAGTTCCATTCTTCTTTCTCACAATTGCTTTGGCAATTCGAGGTTTTTTGTATTTCCATACAAATTGTGAAATTATTTGTTCTAGCTCTGTGAAAAATACCGTTGGTAGCTTGATAGGGATTGTGTTGGATCTATAGATTGCTTTGGGTGGTATACTCATTTTCATTATATTGATTCTTCACATCCATGAACACGGTATATTTCTCCATTTATTAGTGTCCTCTTTGATTTCTTTCACCAGTGTTTTATAGTTTTCTATATATAGGTATTTTGTTTCTTTAGGTAGATATATTCCTAAGTATTTTATTCTTTTCGTTGCAATGGTGAATGGAATTGTTTCCTTAATTTCTCTTTCTATTTTCTCATTATTAGTGTATAAGAATGCAAGGGATTTCTGTGTGTCAATTTTATATCCTGCAACTTTACTATAGTCATTGATTAGCTCTAGTAATTTTCTGGTGGGGTCTTTAGGGTTTTCTATGTAGAGGATCATGTCATCTGCAAACAGTGTTTTACTTCTTTTCCAATTTGGATTCTTTGTATTTATTTTTCTGCTCTGATCGCTGTAGCCAAAACTTCCAAAACTATGTTGAATAGTAGTGGTGAGAGTGGGCACCCTTGTCTTGTTCCTGACTTTAGGGGAAATGCTTTCAATTTTTCACCATTAAGGACAATGTTTTTTGTGGGTTTGTCATATATAGCTTTTATTATGTTGAGGTATGTTCCTTCTATTCCTGCTTTTTGGAGACATTTTTCTTGAACTCTTTTTCATTTTAAATGATCCAACAGATATTGACAGTTTGAGCTCTGGTTCCTCTGCCTTTCCTAAATTCAGCTTGAACATCTAGAAGTTCATGGTTCACGTATTGCTGAAGCCTGGCTTGGAGAATTTTGAGCATTACTTTGCTAGAGTGTGAGATGAGTGCAATTGTGCGGTAGTTTGAACATTCTTTGGCATTGTCTTTCTTTGGAATTGGAATGAAAACTGACCTTTTCTAGTCCTGTGATCACTGCTGAGTTTTCCAAATTTTCTGGCATATTGACTGTATGACTTTAACAGCATCGTCCTTTAGGATTTGAAATAGCTCAACTGGAATTCCATCACCTCCACTAGCTTTGTCCGTAGTGATGCTTCCTAAGGCCCACTTGACTTCTCATTCCATGGTGTCTGGCTCTAGGTGAGGGAACAGACCATAGTGGTTATCTGGGTCATGAAGATCTTTTTCGTGTAGTTCTTCTGTGTATCCTTGCCATCTCTACTTAATATAATCTGCTTCTGTTAGGTCCATACCATTTCTGTCCTTTATTGTGCCCATCTTCACATGAAATTTTCCCTTGGTATCATTAATTTTCTTGAAGAGATCTCTAGTCTTTTCCATTTTATTGTTTTCCTCTACTTTTCTGCATTGATCACTGAGGTAGGCTTTCTTATCTCTCCATGCCATTCTTTGGAACTTTGCATTCAAATGGCTATATCTTTCTATTCTCCTTTGTCTTTCACTTCTCTTCTTTTCTCAGCTATTCATAAGGCCTCCTCAGAAAACCATTTTGTCATTTTGCCTTTCTTTTTCTTGGGGATGATCTTGATCACTGCCTCCTGTGCAATGTCACAAACCTCCATCCATAGCTTTTCTGGTACTCTTTCTATCAGATCTAATCCCTTGAAGCTTTTTGTCCCTTCCATATCATAAGGGACTTGATTGAGGTCATGCCTGAATGGTCTAGTGGGTTTCCCTGCTTTCTTCAATTTAAGTCTGAATTTGGCAATAAGGAATTCATGATCTGAACCACAGTCAGCTCCCAGTCTTGTTTTTCTAACTTTATAGAGCTTCTCCATCTTTGACTACAAATAGCGTAATCAGTCTGATTTCATTATTGACCATCTGGTGATGTCCATGTGCAAAGTCTTCTCTTGTGTTGTTGAAAGAGGGAGTTTACTATGACCAGCACATTCTCCTGGTAAAGCTTTGTTAGCCTTTGCCCTATCTCATTTTCTACTCCAAGGTGAAACTTGGCTGTTACTCCAGGTATCTTTTGACTTCCTACTTCTGTATTCCAGTCCCCTATAATGAAAAGGACACTTTTTGGGGGTGTTAGTTCTAGAAGCTCTTGTACGTCTTCATAGAATCGTTTAACTTCAGCTTCTTCAGCATTATTGGTTGGGGCATAGTCTTGGATTACTGTGATATTGAATATTTTGCCTTGGAAATGAATAGAAATCATTCTGTCGTTTTTGAAAGTGCCACCAAGTACTGCCTTTTGGACTCTTTTGTTAACTTTGAGGACTACTCCATTTCTTCTAAAGGGTTTTTGCCCACAGTAGTGGATATAATGGTCATCTGAGTTAAATTCACCCATTCCCATTCATTTTAGTTCACTGAATCCTAAAATGTGATGTTCACTGTTGCCATCTCCAGTTTTACCACTTCCAATTTACCTTGATTCATGGACTTATCATTCCTGGTTTATGCAATATTGTTCTTTACAGCATATGTACTTTACTGCCATCATCAGACACATCCACAACTGGGTGTTGTTTTTGCATTGGCTCTGTCTTTCATTCTTTCTGGAGTTATTTCTCCACTCTTCTCCAGTAGCATATTGGACACCTACTGACCTGGGGAGTTCATCTTTCAGTGTCCTATCTTTTTGCCTTTTCATAGTGTTTACAGGGTTCTCAAGGCAAGAATACTGAAGTGGTTTGTCACTCCCTTCTCCCGTGGACCACATTTTGTCAGAACTCTCCACCATGATCCGTCCATCTTGGATGGCCTTACATGGCATGGCTCATGGTTTCATTGATTTAGACAAAGCTGGGTGAAATCACATTTAGAATTAAACCCCATATCTGCCAGAGATGCTTGGAGGCCTCAAACAGTACCTTGTGCATAGCAGTAGACCCCACAGAGGCTGAACAAGACCTGTGTTTGAGTGTTTCCTAAGGAGATACATGCCAGCAGTGTCCTGCCACAAGGGCAGGGGCTCTGGGTGCAGCAGACCTGGGTATGGCATAAGCCCTCTTGGGGGAGGTTGCCATTAACCCCACCATAGAACTGCCAGAACTTACACAGGACTGGGGAAACAGACTCTTGGAGGGCACAAACAAAACTTTGTGTGCATCAGGACCCAGGAGGAAGGAGCAGTGACCCCACAAGAGACTGACCCAAACTTACCTGTGAGCATCCAGGAGCTTCCAGCAGAGGTGTGGATGGGTAGTGGCCTCCTGAAGGGTAGTGACACTGAGTGAGGACCTTTTGAAGGAGATCACCATTATCGTCATTGCCTCCATCATAGTTTGGCCTCAGATCAAACAACAGTGAGGGAACACAGCCTTCCCATCAACAGAAAACTGGATTAAAGTTTAACGGAGCATTGCCCCGCCCATCAGAACAAGACCCAGTTTCCCCCACAGTCAGTCTCTCCCTTCAGGAAGTTTCCATAAGTCTCTTCTCGTTATCCATCAGAGAACAGACAGAATGAAAATCACAGTCACAGGATAGGTATTAGCTCTTCTCTAAACTTTTGATAGAATTCCTCTGTGAAGTCATCTGGCCCTGGGCTTTGGTTTTTTGGAAGGTTTTTACCACAGTTTTGATTTCAGTGCTTATTACTGGTTTGTTCCTTTTTTCTGTTTCTTCCTGGTTCAGTCTGGAAAACCTGTACTTTTCTAAGAATTTGTCCATTTCTTCCATATTTTCCACGTTATTGGCATGTAGTTGCTTATAGTTGTTTCTGATGATCTGTATCTCTACATTATCTGTTGTAACTTCTCACTGTAATGTTATATGTTGTAACTTCTCCCCTTTTTCTTGATGAGTCTCACTAGCAGTTTGTAAATTTGTTTCTCTTCTCAAAGAATCAGATTTTGGTTTTATTGATATTTGTTATTGTTTGCTTCATTTACTTTTCATTCATCTCTGCTCTGATATTTATGATTTCTTTCCTTCTACTACCTTTGGGCTTTTTTAATATCTTTTTTTTCCAGTTGCTTTAGGTATAAAGTTAGGTTTGATGTTTTTCTCATTTCTTGAGGTAGGCTTATATTGCTATAAATTTCCCTCTTTGCAGTGCTTTTACCTCATCCCATTGGTTTTGAGTTGTCACGTTTTCATTGTCATTTGTTCCTATACATATTTTTAATTTCCTCTATGATTTCTTCAGTGACCTCTTGGTTGTTAAGAAGCATATTTTTTAGCTAGCTTCTGTGTGTTTGTGGGTTTTTTTTTACAGATTTATTTCCTGTCACTGATATGTAATTTTATAGTTCTGTGGTCAGAATAAAATGCTTCATACAATTTCAATTTTCTTAAAATTACAGACTTGATTTGTGACACAGGATGTGATCTATTATAGAGAATGTTTCATGTGTCCTTAAGAAAAAAGTTAATTCTACTACTTTGGATGGAAAGTCCTGTAAATTTCAATTAGGTTCATTGACTCCAATGTATCATTTAAGACTCATATGTTTTAAAGTTAATGTGCTGTCTGGATGATCTGTCCACTGATGTGAATGGGTTATTAAAAGCCCCCACTCTTACTATGCTATTTTCATTTACCTCTTTTTACAGTTGTTAGTCTTTGTCTCATTTATTGAGGTGCTCTTATATTAGGTGCATATGTATTTTTAATCATTGTATCTTCTTCTTGGTTTGCTCCATTGATCATTATGTATTGTCTTTGTCTCTTGTCACAGTCTTTATTTTAAAGCCTATTTTATCTGAGTATCACTACCCCTACTTGCCTTTGTTTTATTTTGCATGAAATATCTTTTTCCAGACCCTTACTTTTTGTATGCTTTTATCCCTATTTCTGAAGTGGGTCTCTTGTAGGCAGGGAATCTTGATTTTTAATCCATTCAGGCTTTGTCTTTTGGCTGAAGTATTTAATCCACTTACATTTAAGATAATCAGTGTTATATATGACACTATTACTATTTACTTTGGATTTGTTTTGTGAGTATTTTCTTTCTCTTGTGTTTCCTGTGTAGAGAAGTTCCTTTAGCATTTGTCATAAAGCTGGTTTTGTGGTGCCAAATAGTGCTGTTATCTTTTGCTTACCTGTAAAGTTTCGTTTTTGCTGCCAAATCTGAATGAGGTCCTTGTTGCATGGAGTAATTTTGCTTGTAGATTATTTTCTTTCACCACTTTATGTATAAACTGGCACTCCCTTCTGGCCTGTAAAGTTTCTGCTGAAAGATGAGCTGTTTGGCTCAGATATGGCCTTACTCCTGCTTGTACTTCCTTCCAAAATCCACAATTGACCCCCAAATCCATAATCTCAAGCTAATGGCAGGGATTTAATTCACTGCTCCTTTGGTTTCATATACAAATTCCCTTCCTCTTCTTTGGTCACAAAGCCCCTGGTACTTAGCTTTGGTTTTAGCCCTGTCTCTGTTTGTAGGCTTCCCTCCAGTGTCTTTTCCCCACCTAGACAAGAAAATGTGAAAGAAGTGGCTTATTAGGACTCACTTGCTCAGTCAGGCTGAGGATAGTGATGTGTTGCAGATACAATTCAGATGTGTGGGGAATGTCTGAGAGGTTAGAGTCTCATGGGAAGGTGCCACAGCCTAAGGCCTATCACACACTCAACTATGGTGTTGGGGACCACAGTGGTGTCTTGTGTCCTCCCTCTGGCACTTCCATATGCCTTTGCAGCAGCCAGCTAGCCTTCCCACTTCTGGGACTGCAGATCATGTCTTCCATCTCTCTTCTCTTGCTCTCATGTGGGCTTTTACAGCCGCTAGTGCCCAGCTGGCTTACCCACCTCTGGATTGCAAACCACCACCATGTCCTGCCCTGACTCTGGCACTCACAAAGGTAGTATTCTGCCATCTTCAAGTGTACAGAGTTAGAGGGCCACCATGATAATGATATCTTGCCTCTCTGGTTGGCCCAGGCTTTTTCCTGGACTCTCTCATATGTGTTGTACTACCCCTTCCACAGAGTATCTTCACAGAATTTGACCCCAGTCCTTTCCCTGGAGTCTGCTTCTGAAGCCTGAGACTGAGGACCCAGCCCCCTTCACCACAGCAGGTGTGCAAATAAGTATCCTGGGATGGTGAGTGCTGCTTGGTGCTGACTTCTTTGGTGAATTCTCTCCATTTTGGCTTCCACGAACCTGCTGCTGTTCTCCCCTCTGAGGCTCTTAAGGACATCTCTGTCATCACCCATGAGGGGATTTCCAGCTGTGTAGAAACCTTTCCTCCTTCACAGCTCCATCCTCAAGGCAAAAGCCCTATACCATTACATTTGTCTCTTTTTTCCTTATTTTTCTGGCCCTACTCCATTTTGTAAAGATAGACTTGCCTTTTTGGAAGTCTAGGGTCTTCTTCCAGTGTTCAGTAGGTGTTCTATAGGAGCTGTTCCACGTTCATATGTATTCTTGAGGCATTTGTGGGAAGGAAGATTATCTTTAGAATAATTAAAAAAAAAATACTACCTAAAGAAAGGTGTTCTCTACTTCAAATGTGCCAGCCAAAGAACAGTAGGTCGAGCATTATGAAAGCCACCATAAAGTGATATCACAAAAGAAAAATATTTCAGGACACTAAACCTAAAATAAAGGAATATTATAATCTCACTGATACAGAATTCAATACATCTGTAATGAAGAAACAAAACATAGTACAGGAAAACTCAAAAAGGCAGTTCAATGAGCTCAGGAATAAATTTAATAAAGGAAAAGAATATTTTACCAAAGAGATTGAAGCTCTAAAAAGAAACACGCAAAAAAAAAAAAAAAAAAAAAAAAAAAAAAAAAAAAAGAACTGAAGAACTCAACAAACAACACGGATAATGCATTAGAAAATATTAGAAATAGAACAGGTCAAAAAAAAAAAAGAAAAAGAAAAGAAATAGAACAGGTCATAAGGAATACAGAATTAGTGAATCAAAGATAGACTCTAAAAATCATATAGGTAAGTGAATTAAGTTCCTTAAAAAATGAGGAAATTCCGTAAGAATTATTCAACTCTTTTTGAAAGGAGAGCATTAGCATAATGAGTATCCCACAAAGAGAATAGAGGGAGAAGGGAACAATAAGTTTACTAAATAAATAATAGCTAGGAAATTCCCAAACCTATGGAAGGAACTAGATGTACAAGTCTGTGAAGCTAATAGATCATCTAACAATCTTAATACAAAAAGACCTTTTCCAAGACACATTATATCAAAAAACAATGAAAAGTAAAGGATTTTAAAAGCAAGGGGGGAAAACACAATAACTGGAAAGAAGCTCCAATTAGATATCATCATATTTCTCAACAGAAATTCTACAGTACAGGAGAGAATGGAAATATGTACTAAAATATTGGCAGATTAAAAACTATCAACTAAAAAGATAAGGGTAGAGATAGGCTAGTAGAGGAATCTTGAACTTATGTCCTCCCAAAAGAATATCAAAATCATAACCAACTACTGAATGGCCATCAATTAAAAAGACTGAAACCTATCCTCCAGAAAAGATATTCTACATCCAAAGACAAAGAAACCACAACAGATAATAGAAAGGGCATATTCACATATAATCAAATCTCATCACCCACAAATTGGAGAATAATTATATTTCAGAAGCTCTCCTATAGGAATGAGAGTTCCAAGCCCCATTTCAGGCTTTCCAATCTGGGTGTCTGGCATCAGGAGGAGGAGTCACCATAGCCTTTGGCTTTGAAAGTCAGTGGGACTTGATTGCACTAGCCCAATAAACTTGAGGGAAATAGAAATTCCATTATTGGAGGATTGGAACAAGGTCTTGTGCCCACTGTGACTCAAGGCAAAAGCAACGGTTTTATAAGAGCTTGGGCCAGACCTACCAGCTGGTTTTGGAGGGTCTTCTAGGGAGGCACAGGGAAAGTTTGGCTCTCTCTGGTGACATAAAAGATGGTGGTGAACATGTCCAGGAGTACTCATCTGAATGCTTATATCTTGAAGGGATCATTAGCATCAAGAAGTGGCCCCACCTAACAGTCTGGAGGGTCCAGTGTTGAGATGCCTTAAGAAAAACAAACAGGGCAGGAATACAGCTCCATCCACCAGCAGACAGGCTACCTAAAGAATTCTTAGTGCATTTTCACCTCTAGACATAGCCCTTGACATGGCACTGACCACCAGGGAACCACATACCAGTGGGCAGGCACCAGTCCCTTCCATTAGAAAGCCCTCACAAAACTCTAGACAAATTTCATCCTAGAGGGGGAAGAAATTAGAAGCAAGAAAACTATAATCCCACAGTCCGTGGAACTGAGTTCACAAACAGGTCAGAAATTACCCTGTGACTAGCTGGAACCAGATCTTTGGCTGAAAAAAAGAAAACTGTACTACTTGGACACATAGAACATCCTTCATTAAGGGCTACTTGTGCAAGATAAAAATAAATAAATAAATAAATAAATAAAATAACTAACCTTCAAAATATGTAAAGATACAAACAGGAATGTAGAGACAATGATATGGCAGAGGAATATGTTTCAATGAGGGAACAAGATAAAATATCCAAAGAAAAACTAAGTGACATGGAAAGAGGCCATCTACCTGAGAAAGAGTATACAGTAATGATCATAAAGATCATCCATGAGTTTGGGGAAAGAAAGGATGCACAGATGAAGAAGTTACAAGTAGTTTTTTAACACAGCTAGAAAATATAAAGAATAACCAAACACAGTTGAAGAAAAAAATAACTGAAATGAAAAATATACTAGAAGGAATGAAGAGCAAAATAAGAGGCAGAAAAACAGATAAGTGAGCTGGAAGACAAAGAGGTATGAATCATTTCCATGGAATAGAATAAAGAAAGAAAAAAAGAGGATAGTTTAAGGGACCATTGAGACAAGGTAAAAATGCAACAACATTTACAGTGTAGAGCTCTCAGATGGGGGAGAGAGAGAGAAAAGGCCTGAGAAAATATTTGCAGATATAGTAACTAAATAGTTCCCTAACATGGGAAAGAAAGAAATCACACAAGTCCCAGAAACACAGAGAGTCCCATACAGGATCAAATCAAGGAGGAACCTGGTGAGACACAGAGTAATCAAATTGACAAAAATTTAAAAAGAGAGAAATTATGGAAAGAAATGAAGGAAAAACAATAAATAATATAAACGGGAAATCCATATAATTACCAGCTGATTTTTCAGCAGAAACTCTGCAGGCCAGAAAACAGTGACCTTTTTTCTGTCTATATCTATAAAAAAAAAGTGACATATTTAAAGTGATAGAGGAAAAACCTACAACCAAGAATACTCTACTCAGCAAGGATCTCATTTCGATGTGGCAGATAAATCAAAAGCCTTACAGATAAGCAAGAGCTAAGAGAATTAAGAACCACAAAACCATCTTTACAACAAATGCTAAAGGAACTGCTCTAACAGGGGGGAAAAGCCCACAAACGGAAACAAGAAAATAACAAAATGAAAAGTTCAACAATAAAAGTTAACATACAGTAAAGGTAAGAAATAATTTATACACAGATATGCTATCTAAACTAGGAATCATGGAAAAGGAACTAAAGAGCCTCTTGATGAAGGTGAAAAAAGAGAGTGAAAAAGCTGACTTAAAACTCAACATTCAGAAAAATAAGATCATGGCATCTGGCCCCATCACTTCATAGCAAATAGCTGGGGAAAGAGTGGAAACAGTGACAAATTTCATTTTCTTGGGCTCCAAAATCACTGTGGACAGTGACTACAGTCATGAAATTAAAAGACCCCTGCTCCTTGGAAGAAAAGCTATGAGAAGCCTAGACAGCATATTAAAAATCAGAGATATTACTGTGTTGACAAATGTCCGTATGGTCAAAGCTATTGTTTTTCCAGTAGTCATGTGAGAGTTGGACCATAAAGAAGGCTGAACACCGAAGAATTGATGCTTTCAAACTGTGGTGCTGGAGAAGACTCTCAAGAGTCCCTGGGACAGCAAAGAGATCAAAGCAGTCAACCCTAAAGGAAATCAGTCCTGAATATTCATTTAAAGGACTGATGCTGAAGTTAAAGCTCCAATACTTTGGCCTTCTGATGTGAAGCATTGACTCATTGGAAAAGACCATGATGCTGGGAAAGATTGAGGACAAAAGGAGAATGGGGCGACAGAAGATGAAATAGTTGGATGGCATCACTGACTTAAAGGACATGAGTTTGAGCAAACTCAGGGAGATAGTGAAGGAGGGAAGCCTGGCATGTTGCATTTTGTGGGGTTGCAAAGAGTCAGACATGACTTAGCGACTGAACAACAAACCAGTAATCATGAGAGAAGGAGAGTATAAAAGCAATATATCTGAAAAGCATTTGAAGTTAAGGGTTCAGCAACTTTAAACAGTGATGTATACATATAGACTACTATACCTAAGTGAAAATAAAAGTCACTCAATCATGTCCGACTCTTCATGACCCCATGGATTATACAGTCCATGGAATTCTCTAGGCCAGAATACTGGAGTGGGTATACTTTCCCTTCTCCAGGGGATCTTCCCAACCCAGGAATTGAACTCAGGTCTCCTGCATTGCAGGTGGATTCTTTGCCAGCTGAGCCACAGAGAAGCCCAAGAATACTGGAGTGGGTAGCCTATCCCTTCTCTAGTAGATCTTCCCAACCCAGGAATTGAACTAGGGTCTTCTGCATTGCAGGTGGATTCTTTACCAAATGAACTATCAGGGAAATGCAAACCAAAAGTTACAATAGATAAACATGCACAACAGAATAAGTAATCCAAACATAAAAGTTAGTCAACAAATAATAAGAGAACAAGTAATGGAATCAAAAAGTTCTATGAAAACAAATCCAAAACAGTTAACAAAATGGAAATAAGAGCATGTTATAGATAATTATAGTAAATGTAACAGAATAAAATGCTGCAACCAAAAGACATGGACTGGCTGTGGTTTTAATTGCTAAGTTGGGTCCGACTCTTGCAATATCATGGATTCTAGTCTTCCAGGCTCCTCTATCCATGGGATTCTCTAGGCAAGATTACTGGAGTGGGTTGCCATTTCCTTCTCCAGGGAATCTTCCTGACCCAGGAATCAAACCCAGGTCTCTTGCATTGCAAGCAGATTCTTTACTGACTGTGCTATGAGGGAAACCTTAGACTGGCTAGGTAGATACAACAATAAGATCTGTATATATATGCTGTATACCAGAGACCACTTCAGATGTAGGGACACATACAGACTTAAAATGAGGAAGTGAAAAAAGATAGCTCATGCAAATAATCAAAATAAAGCTGGAGTAACAGTACACATATCAGAAAAATAGACTTTAAGACGAAGACTCTTACAAGAGATAAGGAAGGACACTAACATAATGATTGAGGGATCAATCCAAGAAGGAGCTATAACAATTGTAAATACATATGAGCCCAACATAGGAGCACCTCAATACATAAGGGAAATACCAACAATCATGGAGGGAAAAATCAACAGTTACACAATAATAGTGGGGAACTTTAACACCCCCACTTACATCAAAGGACAGATCATGCAAACAGAAGACCAACAAGGAGTCACAGGCCTCAAACGGCAGGTTAGGGACATCCTGTTGGTACAATGGATGAGAATCCACCTGCAAATGCAGGGAACATGGGTTCAATCCCTGGTGAGTGAAGATTCCACATGATGTGGAGCAACTAAGCCCATTCACTACAACTACTAAGCCCATGAGCCACAACTATTGACCTCGTGCACCACACATTGAAGCCTGCACCCTCTTGGGCCCATGAACCACAACTACTGAGCCCGTGTGCTGAAACTACTGAAGTCCATACACCTAGAGCCTCTGCTCTGAAACAAGAGAAGCCACTGCAATGACAAGCCTGTATACCACCATGACTAGAGAGGAGCAAGTGCTCTCTGCAACCAGAGAAAGCCCATATGAAGCAATGCAGACCCAGCACAACCAAAAAAAAAAAAAAATCACATTAGACCAGAAGGACATAATTGATATTTGCACATCATTCCATTTAAAAGCAGCACAATAAACATTCTTCTAAAGTTCACATGGAACATTCTCTAGGATTTACCACATTAGATCAGATCAGTCGCTCAGCCGTGTCCGAATCTTTGCAACACCATGAATCACAGCACGCCAGGCCTCCCTATCCATCACCAACTCCCGGAGTTCACTCAGACTCAAGTCCATCGAGTCACTGATGCCATCCAGCCATCTCATCCTCTGTCGTCCCCTTCTCCTCCTGCCCCCAATCCCTCCCAGCATCAGAGACTTTTAAAATGAGTCAACTCTTCGCATGAGGTGGCCAAAGTACTGGAGTTTCAGCTTTAGCATCATTCCTTCCAAAGAAATCCCAGGGCTGATCTCCTTCAGAATGGACTGGTTGGATCTCCTTGCAGTCCAAGGGACTCTCAAGAGTCTTCTCCAACACCATAATTCAATAGCATCAATTCTTTGGCGCTCAACCTTCTTCACAGTCCAACTCTCACATCCATACATGACCACAGGAAAAACCATAGCCTTGACTAGCCGGACCTTTGTTGGCAAAGTAATGTCTCTGCTTTTTAATATGCTATCTAGGTTGGTCATAACTTTGCTTCCAAGGAGTAAGCGTCTTTTAATTTCATGGCTGCAGTCACCATCTGTAGTGATTTTGGAGCCCAGCAAAATAAAGTCTGACACTGTTTCCACTGTTTCCCCATCTATTTCCCATGAAGTGGTGGGACCAGATGCCATGATCTTCGTTTTCTGAATGTTGAGCTTTAAGCCAACTTTTTCACTCTCCGCTTTCACTTTCCTCAAAAGGCTTTTGAGTTCCTCTTCACTTTCTGCCATAAGGGTGGTGTCATCTGCATATCTGAGGTTATTGATATTTCTCCCGGCAATCTTGATTCCAGCTTGTGTTTCTTCCAGTCCAGCGTTTCTCATGATGTACTCTGCATAGAAGTTAAATAAACAGGGTGACAATATACAGCCTTGATGAACTCCTTTTCCTATTTGGAACCAGTCCGTTGTTCCATGTCCAGTTCTAACTGTTGCTTCCTGACCTGCATACAAATTTCTCAAGAGGCAAGTCAGGTGGTCTGGTATTCCCATCTCTTGAAGAATTTTCCACAGGTTATTGTGATCGACACACTCAAAGGCGTTGGCATAGTCAATAAAGCAGAAATAGATGTTTTTTTGGAACTCTCTGGCTTTTTCGATGATCCAGCGCATGTTGGCACTTTGATCTCTGGTTCCTCTGCCTTTTCTAAAACCAGCTTGAACATCAGGAAGTTCACGGTTCACATATTGCTGAAGCCTGGCTTGGAGAATTTTGAGCATTACTTTACTAGTGTGTGAGATGAGTGCAAGTGTGCAGTAGTTTGAGCATTCTTTGTCATTGCCTTTCTTTGGGATTGGAATGAAAACTGACCTTTTCCAGTCCTGTGGCCACTGCTGAGTTTTCCAAATTTGCTGGCATATTGAGTGCAGCACTTTCACAGCATCATCTTTTAGGATTTGGAATAGCTCAACTGGAATTCCATCACCTCCACTAGCTTTGTTCGTAGTGATGCTTTCTAAGGCCCATTTGACTTCACATTCCAGGACGTCTAGCTCTAGATCAGTGATCACACCATCGTGATTATCTGGGTCGTGAAGATCTTTTTTGTACAGTTCTTCTGTGTATTCTTGCCATCTCTTCTTAATATCTTCTGCTTCTGTTAGGTCCCTACCATTTCTGTCCTTTATCAAGCTCATCTTTGCATGAAATGTTCCTTTGGTATCTCTGATTTTCTTGAAGAGATCCCTAGTCTTTCCCATTCTGTTGTTTTCCTCTATTTATTTGCATTGATCGCTGAAGAAGGCTTTCTTATCTCTTCTTGCTATTCTTTGGAACTCTGCATTCAGATGTTTGTATCTTGCCTTTTCTCCTTTGCTTTTTGTTTCTCTTCTTTTCACAGCTATTTGTAAGTCCTCCCCAGGCAGCCATTTTGCTTTTTTGCATTTCTTTTCTATGGGAATGGTCTTGATCCCTGACTCCTGTACAATGTCACAAACCTCATTCCATAGTTCATAAGGCACTCTATCTATCAGATCTAGGCCCTTAAATCTATTGGCCCTTAAATCTAGTTCTCACTTCCACTGTATAATCATAAGGGAGTTGATTTAGGGCATACCTGAATGGTCTAGTGGTTTTCCCTACTTTCTTCAATTTAAGTCTGAATTTGGCAATAAGGAGTTCATGATCTGAGCCACAGTCAGCTCCTGGTCTTGTTTTTGCTGACTGTAGAGAGCTTCTCCATCTTGGCTGCAAAGAATATAATCAATCTGATTTCGGTGTTGACCATCTGGTGATGTCCACGTGTAGAGTCTTCTCTTGTGTTGTTGGAAGAGGGTGTTTGTTATGACCAGTGCGTTTTCTGGGCAAAACTCTGTCAGTCTTTGCCCTGCTTCATTCCGTATTCCAAGGCCAAATTTGCCTGTTACTCCAGGTGTTTCTTGACTTCCTACTTTTGCATTCCAGTTCTCTATAATGAAAAGGACATCTTTTTTGGGTGTTAGTTCTAAAAGGTCTTGTAGGTCTTCATAGAACCGTTCCACTTCAGCTTCTTCAGCATTACTGGTTGGGGCATAGACTTGAATTACTGTGATATTGAATGGTTTGCCTTGGAAACGAACAGAGATCATTCTGTCGTTTTTGAGATTGCATCCAAGTAGTGCATTTCGGACTCTTTTGTTGACCATGATGGCCACTCCATTTCTTCTGAGGGATTCCTGCCCGCAGTAGTAGATATAATGGTCATCTGAGTTAAATTCACCCATTCCAGTCCATTTTAGTTCGCTGATTCCTAGAATGTCGACATTCATTCTTGCCATTTCTTGTTTGACCACTTCCAATTTGCCTTGATTCATAGACCTGACATTACAGGTTCCTATGCAATATTGCTCTTTACAACATCGGACCTTGCTTCTCTCATCAGTCACATCCACAGCTGGGTGTTCTTTTTGCTTTGGCTCCATCCCTTCATTCTTTCTGGAGTTATTTCTCCACTGATCTCCAGTAGCATATTGGGCACCTACTATCCTGGGGAGTTTCTCTTTCAGTATCCTATAATTTTGCCTTTTCATGCTGTTCATGAGGTTCTCAAGGCAAGAATACTGAAGTGGTTTGCCATTCCCTTCTCCAGTGGACCACATTCTGTCAGATCTCTCCACCATGACCCGCCCATCTTGGGTTGCTCCACGGGCATGGCTTAGTTTCATTGAGTTAGACAAGGCTGTGGTCCTAGTGTGATTAGATTGACTAGTTTTCTGTGAGTATGGTTTCAGTGTGTTTGCCTTCTGATGCCCTCTTGCAACACCTACTGCTTTACTTGGGTTTCTCTTACCTTGGGTGTGGGGTGTCTCTTCATGGCTGCTCCAGCAAAGTGCAGCCATTGCTCCTTACCTTGGACAAGGGGTATCTCCTCACCACCGCCCTTCCTGACCTTCAACGTGGGATAGTTCCTCTAGGCCCTCCTGTGCCTGCGCAGCCATGGCTCCTTGGGCTTTTAAACAGATATTATATACCTTTTTACCTTTTCCTTTGTGCTTCATGGAGCTTTACTTTCTCACAAGCTACCACTGACAGAGGCCTTCACCGGGCACTTCACAGCAGAGTTCCTAGTGAGAAACCATGGCGGCACCAGAGCTGCAGTGTTGGGATTTACCACATGCTGGATCACAAAGAAAGATTCAGTATATTTAAGAAAACTGATATCATATCAAACATGCCTGACCACAATGTTATGAGATTAGAAACCAGCTAAAGGAAAAAGACTGTAAAAACACACATACATGGAGGATAAACAATATGCTACTTAAATGGATCACTGAAGAAATCAAAGAGAAAAACAAAACAAACAAACAAAAAAACCCACTTATAAACAAATTAAAATAAAAACATGACAACCCCAAACCTATGGGATCCAGCAAAGGCAGTTATAAAAGTGTAGTTTATAACAATAAAATCTTACCACAGCAAACAAGAAAAATCTCAAATAAACAATATAAATTTACACATAAAGCTAGTATAGAAAGGAGAACAACAAAAGACAAAGTTAACAGAAGGAAAGAAAGCTGACTTTGAAAAATTAAACAAAATTTATAAACCTTTAGCCAGACTCATCAAGAAAAAAGGGAAGTGGGCTAAGGTTGATGAAATTAGAAATGAAAACTGAAAAGTTACAGCAGACAATACAAAAATACAAAAGTTCATGATAAACTACAGCAAGCAAATATATGCCAATAAAATAGACAATGAAGGAGAAATAGACAATTTTTATAAATGTGCAATCTCCCAAGACTGAATCAGGAAACAAATGCAAATATGAAAATACAAATCAAAAGTGCTGAAATTGAAAGTGTGGTTCAAAAACTACCAACAAAAAAACATCCCATGATTAGATGAATTCCCAGGCAAATTCTATCAAACATTTAGAAAAGAATTAACACCTATCATTCTGAAACTCTTCCCAAAAACCTCAGAGGAAGAAACTCTCCTTAACTCAATGAGGTTACCATCACCCTGATCACAAAATCAGACAAAGATACCAGAACAAAAATAAAATTATAGGCCAATATCACTGATGAGCATAGACACACAAATTGTCAACAAAATACTAACAAAACAAATCCAGCAATACATAGGAAGAATCATAAGCCATGATCAAGAAGGATTTATCCCAGGGATATAATCATTTTTCCATATCTACAAATCAATCAGTGTGATATATCATATTAAAAAAACTGAAGAATAATAACAATATGGCCATTTCAACAGATGTAGAAAAGCTTTTGAAAAAATTCAATACCTGATTATGATTAAAAAAATAAAGAGCCTGTCCAGAATGTGGGCTTAGAGGGAATATAACTCAGCATAATAAAAGCCACATATGACAAACCTACAGCTAACAGTATACTCAGTGGTGAAAAGTTAGAAGAATTTTCTCTAAGATCAGGACGAAGATGAGCATGGCCACTCCTGCCACTATTTATTGGTCATAATGTGTGGCTTGAGGGATCTTACTTCCCCAACAAGGAATTGAATCTAGGTTCAGTTAAATTGCTGAGTCCTAACCACTGGACTTCAAGGGAATTCCCCACTCTTGCCATCTTTATTCAACATAGTTTTGGAAGTCCTAGCTATGGTAATCAGAAAATAAAATGAAATAAAAGAAGTCCATGTTTGAAAAAAAAGTAAAAATGCCACTGTTTGCAGATAAAAAGATACTATACATAGAAAAGCCTAAAGATGCTACCAGAAAACTACTAAAGCTCATCAATAAATTCAGTTAAGTTTCAGGATAAAAATTAATACACAAGTGGTGGTTTAGTTGCTAAGTTGTGTCTGACTCCTGTCATCCCATGGACTGTAACTTGTCAGCCTCCTCTGTCCATGGGATTCTCCAGGCAAGAATACTGGCGTGGGTTGCCATTTCCTTCTCCAGGGGATCTTCCTGATCCAGGAATGGAAACTGGGTCTCCTGCATTTCAGGCAGATGATTTACCAACTGAGCTATGAGGGAAGCCCCAATACACAGGAATCTTTTGCATTTCTATACACTAACAAAAAAGATCAGAAAGAGAAATTCAATAACAATCCCAAGGGGAGGAGAGGGTGAGATGTATGGAAAGAGAAACATGAAAACTTACATTACCAGATGTGAAATAGATAGCCAGTGGGAATTTGCTGTATGGCTCAGGAAACTCAAACAGGGGCTATGTATCAACCTAGAGGAGTGGGATGGGGAGCAAGATGGGAGGGAGCTTCAAAACGGTGAGGAGATATATATATATATATATATATATATATATATATATATATACCTATGGCTGATTCATGTTGGGGTTTGACAGAAAACAGCAAAATTATGTAAATCAATTATCCTTCAATAAAAAATTAGTTTTTCACATTTTTTTTACATTTACCGTAGAAACAAAAAGAATACAATATCTATGAATAAACTTACATAAGGAAGCAAAAGACCTGTACTTTGATAGCTATAACATGTTGATGAAACAAATTGAAAATCACACAAAAAGATGGAAAGATATTCAATGTTCTTGGATTGGAAGAACCAATGTTGTCAAAATGACCAGACTAACCAAGGCAATCTGTAGATTCAATGCAATCCCTATCAAATTGCCAATGGCATTTTTTTTACAGAACTAGAAAAAAAATCTTAAAATTTGTATAGACATGAAAGACATGGACTAGTCATCTTGAGAAAGAAAAATGGAGCTGGAGAAATTAGGTTCCCTGAATTCAGGCTATATTACAAAGCTTCAGTCATCAGAACAGCATGGTACTGGCACAAAAATAGAAAGTCCAGAAATAAACCCATATACTTACGATCAATTAATCTGTGACAGAGGAGACATTACTGTAAAATGGAGTAAAGACAATCTCTCCAATAAATGTTGCTAGGAATGATGGACAACTACATGGGAAAAAAGAAATTGAAATATTCTTTAACACCATACACAGAAATAAACTCAAAATGTATTAAAGACTTCAATGTATGACTGGATACTATAAAACTCATAGGAGAAAACATAGGCATAACTGTCTTTGCAATAAATTACAGTAATATCTTTTCCTAGAGTAATGGAAGTAAAAACAAAAATTAAAAATGGAATCAAATTAACCTCAAAAACTTTTGTAGAGGAAAAGAAAACAAGACAGCCTTCAGAATGAGAGAAATTATTTGCAAATTATGCAACCAACAAAGCATTTATCTCCAAAATTTATAAAAACTCATAAGGCTTAATATAAAAAGCCCCAAACAATCCCTCCCAAAATGTGCAGAAGGTGTAAATAGATACTTCTACACAGAAGACATACAGATAGCCAAGAGGTCAATTAAAAGATGCTCAACTAATTATTAGAGAATTATTAGATAATTGCAATTATTAGAGAAAAGCAAATCAAACTTCAATATAACTTCACACAAGTCACAAGGATGTCCACTTTCACTACTTTTACTTAACTTAGTTTTGAAAGTCCTAGCCATGGAAACCAGAGAGGAAAAAGAAATAAAATGAATCCAAATTTTTAAGGTGAAATAAAACTATCACTTTTTGTAGCTGACATGACAATATATTAGTACATAGAAAATCCAAAAGCTGCTACCAGAAAACAATCAGAGCTCATTGATAAATTCAGCAGAGTTTTATAATGCAAATTAATATACAGAAATCTGTGGCATTTCTATACCCTAACAATGAAATATCATAAAGAGACATTAAATAACAACCCCAATTAAAAGGAATAAAATATAGATGATTAAACCTGTGTAACAAGACAAAAACCTGTATTCTGAAAACTTTAAGATGCTTAAAAAAAAAAAAGAAATTGAAGATAATACAAACAGATGGACATGTTCTTGGATCAAAAGAATTGATAGCTTATGGTGAACGATGTCAGATTTGTGATCTCTGAAAAAGAAGATTTAGCTTCAGGACCAGGGACCAGACTTGATTACTCAAATGCTTTTGTGTAGCAGAGTTTTACTAAAATATAAACAGGGACAGAGAAAGCATCTGACATAGGCATCAGGAACCCTTATATACTTTTACCAGACCCACTCCTACCACATACATCTTAAATTAACAATATTTAAACTAACAATAGAAAGGTCTTACAAGACCCCACCCCCACACAAGATAACATGATTAGTATACATTATTGTTATATAATCCTTAGTACAGAGTTTAAGATGAGTTGTTTTGTTGTGTAGTCATCAGCCCTGGGCTTAAAGAAAATAATATCTTACTTGTCTAAGACTAAGGAGTGTAGGAAAAGTTGTTTCTCCTTTTCTCCTCTTGAGAGCCCTGGACTTCTTATCAACCAAGCTAATAATTAACTGTTTTCTTTTAGAATTATGTTACCATGGGAACGGAGTGGCGTTTTCATTCCATGACTACTTCCTGCTGGGAAGGGGCTTTATCCCTAAATTGCTGAGGTAACATACTCTACTAATCCTTATATTGAGGGTCTCTGATCCAGGAGCAACAAGTAATAGTTGGAGGAGGCTGTGACACTTATAAGTGTTTGGACAACCATTTGTAACCTAAAAGCTTTCACACGGTTAGAAAAAAAAAAAAAAAAAAACCCATTATGCAGTTGCAGATGTAAGGCAAAAAAGTCATTAAACTAAGTTAAAACATAATCAAAATTAAAAGTCACATTATGTCCACACTTAAGGTACATGGTGTTATACCAGTCCATCTTAGGATTGTTCAGTTCAGTTCAGTTCAGTTGCTCAGGTATGTCTGAATCTTTGTGATTCCATGAACTGCAGAAGGCCAGGCCTCCCTGTCCATCACCAACTCCGAGAGTTTACTCAAACTCATGTCCATTGAGTCAGTGATGCCATCCAACTATCTCATCCTCTGTCGTCCCCTTCTCCTACTGCCCTTCCCAACATCAGGGTCTTTTCAAATGTGTCACTTTTTCACATCAGGTGGCCAAAGTATTGGAGTTTCAGTTTCAACATCAGTCCTTCCAATGAACACTCAGGACTGATCTCCTTTAGGATGGACTGGTTGGATCTTCTTGCAGTCCAAGGGACTCTCAAGTCTTCTCCAACACCACAGTTCAAAAGCATCAATTCTTCAGTGCTCAGGTTTCTTTATATTCCAACTCTCACATCCATACATGACCACTGGATAAGCCATAGCCTTGACTAGAAGGACCTTTGTTGGCAAAATAATGGCTCTGCTTTTTTAATATGCTGCCTAAGTTGGTCATAACTTTTCTTCCAAGGAGTAAGCAATTTTAATTTCATGACTGCAGTCACCATCTGCAGTGATTTTGGAGCCCAAAATCAGCCACTGTTTCCACTGTTTCCCCATCTATTTGCCATGAGGTGATGGGACCGGATGCCATGATCTTAGTTTTCTGAATGTTGAGCTTTAAGCCAACTTTTTCACTCTCCTCTTTCACTTTCATCAAGAGGCTCTTTAATTCTTCTTCACTTTCTGCCATAAGGGTTCTGTCATCTGCATATCTGAGGTTATTGATATTTCTCCGAGCAATCTTGATTCCAGCTTGTGCTTCCTCCAGCCCAGCCTTTCTCATGATGTACTCAGCATAGAAGTTAAATAACCAGGGTGACAATATACAGCCTTGACGTACTGCTTTTCCTATTTGGAAACAGTCTGTTGTTCCATGTCCAATTAAAACTGGTGCTTCCAGACCTGCATACAGATTATTCAAGATGCAGGTCAGGTGGTCTGGTATTCCCATCTCTTTCAGAATGTTCCACAGTTTATTTTGATCAACAAAGTCAAAGGCTTTGACATAGTCAATAAAGCAGAAACATATTTTTTCCTGGAATTCTCTTGCTTTCTCGATGATCCAGCAGATGTTGGCAATTTGATTTCTGGTTCCTCTGCCTTTTCTAAAACCAGCTTGAACATCTGGAAGTTCACAGTTCATATATGTTTTAAGCCTGGCTTAGAGAATTGTGAACTAGTGTGTGAGATGAATGAAACTGTGTGGTAGTTTGAGCATTCTTTGCCACTGTCTTTCCTTGGGATTGGAATAAAAACTGACCTTTTCCAGTCCTGTGGCCACTGCTGAGTTTTCCAGATTTGCTGGAATACTGAGTGCAGCACTTTCACAGCATCATCTTTCAGGTTTTGAATAGCTCAACTGGAATTTCATCATGTCCACCAGCTATGTTCTTAGTGGTGCTTCCTAAGGGCCACTTGACTTCACATTCCAGGATGTCTGGCTCTAGGTGAGTGATCAAGCCATCATGATTATTTGGTTCTTGAAGATCTTTTTTGTACAGTTCTTCTGTGTATTCCTGCCACTGCTTCTTAATATCTTCTGCTTCTGTTAGGTCCGTGCCACTTATGTCCTTTATTGAGCCCATCTTTGTATGAAATGTTCCCTTGTTATCTCTAATTTTCTTTAAGAGATCTCTAGTCTTTCCCATTCTATTGCTTTCCTCTATTTCTTTGCATTGATCACTGACAAAGGCTTTCTTATCTCCCCTTGCTATTATTTCAACTCTGCATTCAAGTGGGTATATCTTTCCTTTTCTCCTTTGATTCTCACTTCTCTTCTTTTCACAGCTATTTGTAAGGCCTTCTCAGATAGCCTTTTTTTTTTTTGCACTTCTTTTTCTTAGGGATGGTCTTGATCCCTGTCTACTGTACAGTGTTATGAACCTCTGTCTATAGTTCATCAGGCACTCTGTCTATCAGATCTAGCCCCTTTTATCTATTTCTCACTTACACTTTATAATTGTAAGGGATTTGATTTAGGTCATACCTGAATGGTCTAGTGGTTTTCAATACTTTCTTCAATTTAAGTCTGAATTTGGCAATAAGGACTTCATTATCTGAGTCACCGTCAGCTCCTGGTCTTGTTTTTTTTGTTTTTTTTTTTTTTTTTTTTTTTTGCTGACTGTATAGAGCTTCTCCATCTTTGGCTGCAAAGAATATAATCAATCTGATTTCAATGTTGACCATCTGGTGATGTCCATGTGTAGAGTCTTCTCTTGTTTTGTTGGAAGACGGTGTTTGCTATGACTAGTGTGTTCTCTTGGCAAAACTCTATTAGCCTTTACCCTGCTTCATTCTGTAATCCAAGGCCAAATATGCCTGTTACTCCAGGTGTTTCTTGAATTCCAATTTTTTCATTCCAGTCCCCTATAATGAAAAGGACATCTTTTTTGGGTGTTCATTCTAGTAGGTCTTGTAGGTCTTCATAGAACCATTTAACTTCAGCTTCTTCAGCATTACTGCTTGGGACATAGACTTGGATTACTGTGATATTGAATGGTTTGCCTTGGAAACAAACCAAGATCTTTCTGTCATTTTTGAGATTGCCTCCAAGCACTGCATTTCGGACTCTTTTGTTTACTATGAGGCTACTCCATTTCTTCTAAGGGATTCTTGCCCACAGTAGTAGATTTAATGGTCATCTGAGTTAAATTCACCCATTCTGGTCCATTTTAAAGTTCACTGATTCCTAAAATGTTGACGTTCACTCTTGCCATCTCCTGTTTGACCACTTCCAATTTGCCTTGATTCATGGACCTTACATTCCAGGTTCCTATGCAGTATTGCTCTTTACTGCATCGGATATTGCTTTTATCTCCAGTCACATCCACAACTAGTTGTTGTTTTTGCTTTGACTCCATCTCTTCATTCTTTCTAGAGTTATTTCTCCACCAATCTCCAGTATCCTATTGGCACCTATTAACCTGGGTAATTCATCTTTAAGTGTCCTATCTTTTTGCCTTTTCATACTGTTCATGGGGTTCTCAAGGCAAGAATGCTTAAGTGGCTTGCCATTCCCTTCTCCAGTGGACCACATTTTGTCAGAACTCTCCACCATGACCCATCTCTCTTTGGTGGCCCTACATGGCATGGCTTAGTTTCATTGAGTTAGACTAGGCTGTAGTCCATGTGATTAGATTGGTTAGTTTTCTGTGATTGTGGTTTCAGTCTGTCTGCCCTCTGATTTCCTCTCTTGGTGCCTACTGTCTGACTGGTGTTTCTCTTACCTTGACATGGGCTATCTCTTCATGGCTGCTCCAGCAAAGTGCAGCCACTGCTCCTTGCCTCAGTGGGGTATCTCCTCTGAGCCGCTCCAGCACTGAGCAGCCACCACTTGCTGCTCCAGCATCGCTTGCCTCTCCAGGGCCCTGCAGCTGCCACTCCAGCACTGCACAGTTACTCATTGAGACTTAAACACCTTATATCAATAATTTATAGTTCCAGCCTTCAGAAAATCAGTAAGGATATAGTTGAACTGAACAGCACAATTTCTCAGTTGGATCTAATTGATTATTGTTGTTGTTCAGTTGCCCAGTCATATCTCTTTGTGATGCCATGGACTACAGCATGCCAGGCCTCCCTGTTCCTCATCATCTAATGGAGTTTGCCCAAGTTCATGTCCATTGCATCAACCATGCTATTCAGCCAACTCATCCTCTGATGCCCTTTTCTCCTTCTGCCCTCAATCATTCCTAGAGTCAGGGACTCTTCCAACAAAACAGCTGTTTTGAACAGGTGAAGGAGCTTCAGCATCAGTCCTTCCAAAGAGTATCAGGCTTGATTTCCTTTAAGATTGACTGTTTTGATCTCTTCACTGTCCAAGGGACTCTCACGAGTCTTCTCCAGCACCACAGTTCAAAGGCATCAATTTTTCAGCACTCTGCCTTCTTTATGGTCATGTTCTCATGGCTGTACGTGACTCCTGGGAAGACCATAGCCTTGACTATAGGGACCTTTGTCAGCATAGTGATGACTCTGGTTTTCAACACATTGTCTAGGTTTGTCATAGCTTTCCTGACAAGAAACAATCATCTTCTAATTTCATCTGCTGTAATTTTAGAACCCAAGAGGAAGAAATCTGCCAGTGTTTCCACCTTTCCTCTTTCTATTTTCCATGGAGTAATGAGGAGTAATCACATGCCATGATCTTAGTCTTTTTTTCCCATTTTTTTTTTATTGAAGGGTATTTGCCTTACAGAAATATGTAGTTTTCTGTCATATGTCAACAAGAATCAATATTCAGTTTAAGCTTTTTTTTTTTTTTTTTTTTTTTCACTCTCCTTCTTCACCCTCATAAAGAGGCTCTTTAGTTCCTCTTTGCTTTCTGCCATTAGGGCAGTATCATCCCCATATCTAATGTTGTTGATGTTTCTCCTGCCTATCTTGATTCCAGCTTCTAACTCATGCATCCTGGCATTTCTTATGATGTGCTCAGCATATAAGTAAAATAAGTAGCATGACAACAGACAGCCCTGTTGTATTCCTTTCTCAATCCTGAACCAGTCAGTTGCTCCATCAGTCAGTTCAGTTCAGTCGCTCAGTCGTGTCTGACTCTTTAAGACCTCATGGACTGTAGCATGCCAGACTTTCCTGTACATCACCAACTCCCAGAGCTTGCTCAAACTCATGCCCATTGAGTCACTGATGCCATCCAACCATCTCATCCTCTGTCATCCCCTTCTCTTCCTGTCTTCAATCTTTCCCTGAATCAGGATCTTTTCCAATGAGTCAGTTCTTCACATCAGGTGGCCAAAGTATTGGAGTTTTGCTTCAACATCAGTCTTTCCAATGAATACTTAGGATTGATTTCTTTTAGAACTGACTGGTTTGATCTCCTTGCAGTCCAAGGGACTCTCAAGAGTCTTCTCCAAAGCCACAGTTCAAAATCATCAATTCTTCAGGGTTCAGCTTTGTTTATAGTCTAACTCTCACACCCATACATGACTACTGGAAAAATCATAGCTTTGACTAGATGGACTTTTGTCAACAAAGTAATGTCTCTGCTTTTTATGTACTGTCTAGATTTGTCATAGCTTTTCTTCCAAGGAGCAAGCATCTTTTGATTTCATGACTGCAGTCACCATCTTCAGTGATTTTGGAGCCCAAGAAAATAAAGTCTGTCACTATTTCCATTGTTTATCCATCTACTTGCCATGAAGTTATGAGATTGGATGCTAGGATCTTCAACTTTTTGAATGTTCAGTTTTAAGCCAACTTTTTCCCTCTCCTCTTTCATTTTCATAGAGAGGCTCTTTAGTTCTTCTTTGCTTTCTGCCATAAGGATGGTATCATTTGCTTATCTGAGGTTATTGATATTTCTTGATATTTCAGTTGCTCCATATAGGGTTCTAAATGTTGCTTCTTGACCCACATACAGTTTTCTCAGGAGACAGGTAAGATGGTCTGGTAGTTCCATCTCTTTAAGAGCTTTCTGCAGCCATGAAATTAAAAGACACTTACTACTTGGAAGAAAAGTTATGACCAACCTAGATAGCATATTGAAAAGCAGAGACATTACTTTGCCAACAAAGGTCCGTCAAGTTAACGCTATGGTTTTTCTAGTGGTCATGTGTGGATGTGAGAGTTGGACTGTGAAGAAAGCTGAGCAACGAAGAATTGATGCTTTTGAACTGTGGTGTTGGAGAAGACTCTTGAGAGTCCCTTGGACTGCAAGGAGATCCAACCAGTCCATTCTAAAGGAGATCAGCCCTGGATGTTCTTTGGAAGGAATGATGCTAAAGCTGAAACTCCAGTACTTTGGCCACCTCATGCAAAGAGTTAACTCTTTGGAAAAGACTCTGATGCTGGGAGGGATTGGGGGCAGGAGGAAAAGGGGACAACAGAGGATGAGATGGCTGGATGGACGTGAGTTTGAGTGAACTCTGTGAAATGGTGATGGACAGGGAGGCCTGGCGTGCTGCGATTCATGGGGTCACAAAAAGTCGGACATGACTGAGAGACTGGACTGAACTGAACTGAATGGATCACTTTCCTCCCAATCCACTACCATCATGGGGCTATCTGGATGAGCCAAACACTGTTGTTTCAGTCATCCTTTAAGCTACAACTGGGACTCTGTGCTATTTTCTCACAAGTTTCTAATTGCGCAAGAGTTTCCCTCACACCTTCTGGGAAGGGATACACTGAGCAAGGTCCAGGCCTCCTTTTTTTTTTTTTTTTTTTTTAATGAATATGGAACACACTTTTTTCATTAAAAAAAAAAAAAAATGTGTATCCTAGAGTGTGGCCTGACAGAAAAACTGCGGGTCAAGCCCCTGCCACTATCAAGCTCAAAGACACTCACCTATTTCCACATCAAAAGCAGTATCCACTAAAGCCTGAGGTTAAGGAAGAGCTAAAACTCATCACTGAAAATTTAAAGGAACAAGGGCTATGAATTCCCTATTATAGTCCATACAACACTTCTATTTTTTGTGTAATAAGGTCCAATGATAAATGGATACCAGTTCAAGATTTATGAATAATAAATGAAGATGTGGTTCCTGTACATCCTATGGTGCCTAATCCTTATACTGTATTGCCTGAAATTCCTGAATGAGCCAAATATTTTTCAGCCATTGATTTGAAAGATGCTTTCTAGAATTAAACCTGTACTAAATAATCCACTACCTAGGACCTTGAGACAATTGAGAGGATTCTTAGGCATTACAGGCTATTGCCACATTTGGATTCTGGGTTATGGGAAACTTGCCTGGTCTGTATTTAAACTTATAGCTGAAACTCAACAGACCAAATAGGACAATCTGGTTTCGTCTCCAGAGACTCAAAAGGCTTTTAAGACTCTTCAAGTTCTCTTACAAGCTCCTGCTTTAAACTTGCCCACAAGGTCAGAGTTTAATCTGTTTGCTACTGAAAGAAAAGGTATGGCCTTGGAAGTGATGACACAACCCTGAGGGCCTCACAAAAACCTGTAGCTTCTATTGCTTTGCTAGTGCTTGATGCTCTTAAGTTTACTAATGGGTGAAATCTTACTGTACTGACTTCTCATGATATGAGTGAAATCTTAAACTCTAAAGTTCAGAGGGACAATGACTCCACCTTTAAAGCTGCTGTAACTCAAGGGGTGTAAAAAATCTAAGAATAGAATATCACTTACACTGTTCCTGTAGACCCCAATCTTCAGGAAAATTTGAAAAGGTTAATGACATTATTAAGAGGCATCTGGGTAAGCTAACTCAGGAAACATGATGACAGTTGGTTTATTATTTTACCGATAGCTTTAGTGAGGGCTCTAACTGCCCCTAAGAAGAAAGGAATGCCTCTATGGCAGACCATTTTTGTGCACAGATATTGTCATAGATCCTGAAACTTTATAATTAAGTATGTGACTCAGCTTTCAGCCTTTCAACAGACATTACAAGAACTCCAAGAGGTGACCCCTGACCCAGCCTTCACAATCGGTATATTGCTGAGTCTGCATAAAGCTCCCCTCTTCATCAGTTGAAGCCTTTACATGGTGGGTTTCTCTGCTTCACAAAAAGGACTTTCTCCAATTCTATGACTACCTTCATTGACAACAACCACATGTGATGCCTCTTCTTGATCTGATGACATCAAACAATCCTAAGATGGACTGATGTAACTATGGACATAATGTAACTTTTAATTTTGATTATGTTTTAACTTGGTTTAGTGACCATTTTGCCTTATATCTGTAACTGTATAACAAGGTTTGTTTCTAACCGTCTAAAAGTTTTTAAGTTACAAATGATTGTCCAAGGTCCTATGAGTGCCACAACCTCCTCCAACTATTACTTTGGGCCCCTGGATCAGAAACCCTCAGTATGAGGGTTAGGATAATATGTTGTCTCAATAATTTAGGGACAGTGCCCCATCCAAGAAGGAAATAGTTATTGAATGAAAATGCTACCCCTTTCCCTTGACAACATAATTCTCCTAAATTAAAAGGTAGGGGGCATGAGAGAGCTAATTCTTAGGTAGGTTGATAAGAACTCCAGGGTCCCTGAGGAAGACAAAGAGGTCTGGGGCTCTTGAGGTGGAGAAAAGGACAAGTTTTTGTTTCTACATTCCTTCATCGTAGTCACATAATTTTTTTTTTTTCTTTAAGCCCACAGCTAATGATTGCACAACAAAACAACTCATCTTGCTCAAGGATATTTTTTTTCCTTGAACTTTGTACCAGTGATTATATAATATCAATGTATCCTGCTGGAGGACATGTTTCTCCTTCTTAAGAACCTCCTGACTAAGCCTGTCATCTTAAAGTGTATGTTGTGGGAGTGGGTCTGGTAATAGCTTTCTATTCTTAGTTCTAATACTGTTATGTTAAAGTGTATGTTGTGGGAGTTGGTGAGGTAAGATATTTCCATTAGTAGTTCTAATCCTGTTATCTTAAAATAGAAATTGTGACAGTGAGTCTGGTAAGACCTTTACAACCTCGAGACATTCTTTTGATTTACTGTTAATAACCAATTAGTGAAGTGAATTCGCTCAGTCATGTCTGACTCTTTGTGAACACATAGACTGTAACCCATCAGGCTACTCTGTCCATGGGATTCTCCAGGCAAGAATACTGGAGTGGGTAGACATTCCCTTCTCCAGGTGATCTTCCTGACCCAGGGACTGAACCCAGGTCTCCTGCACTGCAGGCAGATTCTTCACTAACTAAGCCACTAGGGAAGCCTGTGGGATCTAAGAATTAAACGAAAATAACAAAATATAAACTAATTCACAGAACTATGGACATACTGGTGGTTTCCAGTATGGAGAGAAGTAAGATAAGGCAAATTAAGAGAAAGAGATTAAGAAAGGAAAACTACCAGGTATAGAGAGGGGTTGAAGATGGCAGAGGTGTAAGACATGATCATCTTTCTCCCCACAAATGAATAATAAAAAAAAAAAAACAGTTGTAAGTGGAACAACTTCTACATAATACCTACTGAATACTGACAAAAGACTTCAGGCTTACAAAAAGGCAAGATAATATCCAAATAAAGCAATAAGAGAGACAAAGGAAATGGGATGGGTCCTGCACCTTCAGAAGGGAGTTGCAAAGGAGGAAAAGTTCTTGCACACTTGGAAACCCCCTCACAGGCAGGGTCAGAGGGGAGCTTTGGCATCACAGAGGGGAATGCAGTAACAGGTGTTGGAAGACAAGACAGAAAAAAATCAGCACAAAGATCATTGCTGATCAGCACTTCCCAGCCAAGACACTGTTTGCACACCAGCTTCAGTGAGTGGAGGGTGGGTGCTGATGCTCAAAATTCTCCAAGCCAGGCTTCAGCAATATGTGAACCGTGAACTTCCTGATGTTCAAGCTGGTTCTAGAAAAGGCAGAGGAACTAGAGATCAAATTGTCAACAACCGCTGGATCATAGAAAAAGTAAGAGAGTTCCAGAAAAACATCTATTTCTGCTTTATTGACTGCCAAAGACTTTGACTGTGTGGATCACAATAAACTGTGGGAAATTCTTCAAGAGATGGGAATATCAGACCACCTGACCTGCCTCCTGAGAAATCTGTATGCAGGTCAGGAAGCAACAGTTAGAACTGGACATGGAACAAAAGACTGGTTCCAAATAGGAAAAGGAGTACGTCAAGGCTGTATATTGTCACCGTGCTTATTTAACTTCTATGCAGAGTACATCATGAGAAATGCTGGGCTGGAAGAAACACAAGCTGGAATCAAGATTGCCAGGAAAAATATCAATAACCTCAGCTATGCAGATGACACCCCCCCTTATGGCAGAAAGTGAAGAGGAACTAAAAGGCCTCTCTATGAAAATGAAAGAGGAGAGGAAAAAAGTTGGCTTAAAACTAAACATTCAAAAAGTGAAGATCCTGGCATCCAATTCCATCACTTCATGGCAAGTAGATGGAGAAACAATGGAAATAGTGACAGACTTTATTTTCTTGGGCTCCAAAATCACTGCACATGGTGACTGCAGCCATGAAATTAAAAGACGCTTACTCCTTGGAAGGAAAGTTATGTCCAACCTAGATAGCATATTCAAAAGCAGAGACATTACTTGGCCAACAAAGGTCCGTCTAGTCAAGGCTATGGTTTTTCCAGTGGTCATGTATGGATGTGAGAGTTGGACTGTGAAGAAAGCTGAGCGCCAAAGAATTGATGCTTTTGAACTGTGGTGTTGGAGAAGACTCTTGAGAGTCCCTTGGACTGCAAGGAGATCCAACCAGTCCATTCTGAAGGAGATCAGCCCTGGGATTTCTTTGGAAGGAATGTTGCTAAAGCTGAAGCTCCGGTACTTTGACCACCTCATGTGAAGAGGTGACTCATTGGAAAAGACTCTGATGCTGGGAGGGATTGGGGGCAGAAGGAGAAGGGGATGACAGAGGATGAGATGGTAGATGGCATCACTGACTCGATGGATGTGAGTCTGAGTGAACTCCGGCAGTTGGTGATGGACAGGGAGGCCTGGCGTGCTATGATTCATGGGGTTGCAAAGAGTCGGACACGACTGAGTGATTGAACTGAACTGAACTGATTGGACACCAGGGAGAAGACTGGGGTTAACTACCATGAAGATACTCTTAGAGGGCTGGTACAGACACAGATAAGGGAGTCCAGGGAAAAGCCTGGGCCTGACAGAGATCATTGTCCCAGGGACACTCTAACTCCATATGCTTGCAGGACACAGAACCCTGCCTTCGAGAGTGCCATAGGTGGGACTAGCCAGCTGCAGCCTGCAAACTCAGAGGTGGGCATATTCATTGACTTGCCACAACCAAGGCTGTCACAAGTGCTAGGGGTGAAAGGCAAGAAGGGGTTGTGGTCTGAGACCCCAGAAGTTGGCATGATGGTCACTACAGTGGCTGCCAAGCTGTGAGCAAGTAGAGGTCACTACCCACAACTTCCTGGGAGCCTATGCAGCTTGGCTCTTCAAAGGGGCCCACGACCTAGGGCCAATTCCTCTGGAAGAGTGAATGACACACCGCAAACTGTAGCAACTTTTGGCAGGTATCTGCTGCCACAGCCACCCCACACACACCCCAATTGTGTCTGCCGTACCCCTCTCTTTCTCCAGCCTGACTGAGAAAATGAGTCTGTCTTTATCCCCTCTTGTCTGGGCGGGAAACATGTCAGAGGGCAGCCTACAGGCAGAGGCAGGGCCTGTCAGGGGATGTTCAACTTTAAGAGATCCAGTATCTTTTCTTCCTTTGTGTGCCATTTCTCAAGGACTCTCTGTTCCTTATCAGTTCCTGGAAAACAGAAATGAGCAGAGCTGCACACAGTTCTCAGGACTGAGATTACGGGAAAGAGCACCTGCTTGGATTCCCTTCAGTGACTCCCTTCAGTGACCTTTTACTTAAAAGACTATCCCTTTTGTTGCAACTGGTGGAATTTCATTCTTTTTAATGGCTGAGTAATCATTTTATTGAAGATGTATAAGCATGCGTTTCTGCAAATATAGTACCCTTGTTTCACTCGAGACTTGGGTCCCTGTGTACTTCTCATTGACTCCAGTCCCCAGGTTCTGATCTACGAAGACCGTGACAAGGGCCAAAACCAAAGCAGAGCATAAGACTCTGTGTGGCCAAAGAGGAAAATAATTCACTCCTGAAGTGGCAGGTGCAGCAGGTTAAATCACTACAATTAGCTTGAGACTATGGAGTTTGCGGACAACAGTAGACTTTGGAAGCAGGTAAAAACTAGAGTAAGGCCAGATCTGAGTCAAAGCAGACCTAACAGTGCCCACAGCAGGTCCAGAGGTCTCCCTAGAAATCATGGAGGACTTTCTGAGTAGGTAGATTGGCTGGTGTTCACTGTGTGGCGAGGACAACTGACATCACAGGAAAGTATAATTTTTACTACCACTGTCTCTCTACATATTTTTGTGCTTTTTCTTTTTCATTTTGCTCTATTGTTTTTCATTTTTATTAATCCTTTAATTTTTATTTTTTACTTACTCTTTCCTTTTTAAATGTTTTTATTTTTAAATAAATTCATTTTCCCTATTTCCACAATACTTTTTCATTATATAGCATTTTTCCATGTTTTCATTTTGTATTTTTGCTGCTCTAGTTTTTAGTGTTTGTTTCATTTATGGATCTGTTTACTGATTTGAATGCTCTCATCTTTTTTGATACCTCTCTTTTTGGAATTGTGACATTGTGCATTTCCATCTAATTAATGTTGCTTTAACATTTGTCTTAGGGTTTTTTTCCTAGCTGTTCTTTTCTGGTTTGTATGTTTGTTTGAATTTTTCCTTGTTTCCTTATTTTTCCTGACTGTGCTCTGTGGCTTGTGGAGTCTTGGTGCTCCAGAAAGGATTAAGACCTGAACCTCTGAGATCAGACACCTAAATTCAGGATGTTGACCACAAGAGAACTCCCAACCTGACAGAATATGAATCTAGAGTGAGAGCTTTCCCAAGGGCCTCTATCTCAACACTAAGACCTGGCACCACCCAAAAGCCAGCAAGTTACAGTGCAGGACACCTCATGTATCCTGCAACTAACAAAACAGGAACACAACTCTCTCCATTATCAGACAGGGTGCCCAAAGTTATACCAAGTTCATAGTCACTGTATAACACATCACTGACTGTGGCACTGCCTTTTAGAGACAAGATCTTGCTACATGCACCAGAACGTAGGCATCAGTCATCCTACCAGGAAACCTTCTTAGGCACTGTTCCAATCCCACACACTGGGGGAAGACTCAATAAGTAAAAGGAAATATGACCTGGCAGCCAATGGAAAGGTGACCCCAAATGCAGTAAATTAAACAAAAAGAAAATACAGATAAACACGCAGCAGATGAAGGAACATGGTAAAAGCTCATCAGACCAAACAAATCAAAAGGAAATTAGGTAGTCTACTTGAAAAAGAATTAGGAGTAATGATAGTAAAGGTAAAATGAAACCTCAGAAATAAATTGGAGGCATTAGCAAAGACTCTTGAGAGTCCCATGGACAGCTAGGACATCAATTCAGTCAATCCTAAAGGAAATCAACCCTGAGTATTCATTGGAAATACTGATGCTAAAGCTGAAGTTCCAATATTTGGCCACCTGATGAGAACAGATGACTCATTGGAAAAGACTCTGATGCTGGGAAATATTGAAGGCAAAAGAAGTAGGAGACTGCAGAGGATGAGATAATTAGATAGCATCACCAACTCAATGAACATGAATATGAGCAAACTCCAGGATAGTGGAGAAGAGGAGTCTGGCATGCTGCAGTGTACGGGGTTGCAAAAAGTCAGACATGACATAGTGACTAAACAACAACAACAGATAAATAGAATGGAGGCACAGGTTGATAAGATACAAGAAATATTTAACAAAGACAGAGAATAAAGAACAAACAATCAACAATGTTAAAACTGAAATAAAAAAATACACTAGAGGGACCCAATAGCAGAATAACTGAGGCAGAAGAACAGATAAATGACCTGGAAGAAAGAATGGTGGAAATAACTGAAGCAGAGCAGAATGAAGAAAAAAGAATGAAAAGAAATGACAACAGTTTTGGAGAACTCTGGACAACATTAAGCACACCAACATTTGAACTGTAAGAATCCTAGAAAAAGAAGAAAAAAAGAAAGGATATGAGAAAATGTTTGAGGAGATTATATTAAAAAAAAAAAAAAAAAAAAAAAAAACTTCACTGACATGGGAAAGGAAATAGACACCCAGTCTAGGAAATCCAGAAAGTCCCATACAGAAATAGACCAAAAGAGAAACATCCCCAAACTTATTAGTCAAACTAACAAAAATCCAACACAATGGAAAAATATTAAAATCAGCAAGGAATAAGCAACAAAAAACTTATAATGAAATCAGAAAAATTCTGATCTTTCAGCAGAAACTCTGCAGACCGGAAGAGAGTGGGAGGATATCATTAAAATGATGCAAGGGGGGAAAAAAAAAAAAAAACTACAAACAAGATTACTCTATCAAGCAAGGATCTTATGCAAATTCGACCAAGAAATCAAAAGCATTACCAATAATCAAAAGTTAAGATAATTCAGCACCACCAAACCAGCTCTACAACACATGCTAAAGGAACTTCCCCAGACAGGAAACACAAAGAAAAGAAAGAAGACCTACAGAAATAAATCCAAATTAATAAAGTAAATCATAATAAGATCATCCATATCAATAATTACCTTAAATGTAAATGGATTCAACACCACAACCAAAAGACACAGACAGATAAAATAGAAACAAAAACAAGACCTCCATATATGTTGTCTAGAAGAGACTCACTTCAGACATGGGGACACATGCAGACTGAAAGTGAGGAACTGGAAAAACATATTTCACACAAATGGACTATCAAAAGAAAATAATACTCACATCAGACAAAAAAGACATTCAAATAAAGACCATTACAAGAGTCAAAGAAGAACACAGCATAATGATCAAGCAATCAATTCAAGAAGATATAACAATTATCAGTTCACTTCCGTCACTAGTCACATCTGACTCTTTGAGAATCCATGAGCTGCAGCATGCCAGTCTTCCCTGTCCAACACCAGCTCCCAGAGCCCACCCAAACTCATGGCCATTGAGTCGGTGATGCCATCCAACCATCTCATTCTCTGTCTTCCATTCTCCTCCTGCTCTCAATCTTTCCCAACATCAGGGTCTTTTCCAAAACAGTCAGCTCTTCGCATCAGGTGGCCAAAGTATTGGAGTTTCAGTTTCAACATCAGTCCTTCCAATGAACATCCCGGACTGATCTCCTTTAGGACGGAATGGTTGGATCTCCTTGTAGTCCAAGGGACTCTCAAGAGTCTTCTCCAACACCAGAGTTCAAAAGCATCAACTCTTCAGCTCTCAGCCTTCTTTATAGTCCAACTCTCACAGGAATACATGACCACTGGAAAAACCATAGCCTTGACTAGATGGACCTCTGGTTTTTAATATGCTGTCTAGGTTGGTCATAACTTTCCTTCCAAGGAGCAAGCGTCTTTTAATTTCATGGCTTCAGTCACCATCTGCAATGATTTTAGAGCCCAGAAAAATAAAGTCAGCCACTGTGTCCACTGTTTCCCCATCTATATGCCATGAAGTAGTGGAGGTGATGGAGTTCCAGTTGAGCTATTTCAAATCCTGAAAGATGATGCTGTGAAAGTGCTGCATTCAATATGCCAGCAAATTTGGAAAACTCAGCAGTGGCCACAGGACTGGAAAAGGTCAGTTTTCATTCCAATCCCAAAGAAAGAAATGCCAAAGAATGCTCAAACTACCGCACTATTGCACTCATCTCACACACTAGTAAAGTAATGCTCAAAATTCTCCAAGCCAGGCTTCAGCAATATGGGAACCGTGAACTTCCTGATGTTCAAGCTGGTTTTAGAAAAGGCAGAGGAACCAGAGATCAAATTGCCAACATCCACTGGATCATCGAAAAAGCGAGAGAGTTCCAGAAAAACATCTATTTCTGCTTTATTGACTATGCCAAAGCCTTTGACTGTGTGGATCACAATAAACCGTGGGAAATTCTGAAAGAGATGGGAATACAAGACCACCTGATCTGCCTCTTGAGAAATTTGTATGCAGGTCAGGAAACAACAGTTAGAACTGGACATGGAACAACAGACAGGTTCCTAATAGGAAAAGGAGTACGTCAAGGCTGTATATTGTCACCCTGTTTATTTAACTTCTATGCAGAATACATCATGAGAAATGCTGGACTGGAAGAAGCACAAGCTGGAATCAAGATTGCTGGGAGAAATATCAATAACCTCAGATATGCAGATGACACCACCCTTATGGCAGAAAGTGAAGAGGAACTAAAAAGCCTCTTGATGAAAGTGAAAGTGGAGAGTGAAAAAGTTGGCTTAAAGCTTAACATTCAGAAAACGAAGATCATGGCATCCGGTCCCATCACTTCATGGGAAATAGATGGGGAAACAGTGGAAACAGTGTCAGACTTTATTTTTCTGGGCTCCAAAATCAGTGAAGATGGTGACTGCAGCCATGAAATTAAAAGACTCTTACTCCTTGGAAGAAAAGTTATGACCAACCTAGATAGCATATTCAAAAGCAGAGACATTACTTTGCCAACAAAGGTCAGTCTAATCAAGGCTATGGTTTTTCTCATAGTCATGTATGGATGTGAGAGTTGGACTGTGAAGAAGGCTGAGCGCCGAAGAATTGATGCTTTTGAACTGTGGTGTTGGAGAAGACTCTTGAGAGTCCCTTGGACTGCAGGGAGATCCAACCAGTCCATTCGGAAGGAGATCAGCCTTGGGATTTCTTTGGAAGGAATGATGCTAAAGCTGAAACTCCAGTACTTTGGCCACCTCATGCGAAGAGTTGACTCATTGGAAAAGACTCTGATGCTGGGAGGGATTTGGAGGCAAGAGGAGAAGGGGACTACAGAGGATGAGATGGCTGGATGGCATCACTGACTCAATGGACGTGAGTCTCAGTGAACTCCGGAAGTTGGTGTTGGACAGGGAGGCCTGGCCTGCGATTCATGGGGTCTCAAAGAGTCGGACATGACTGAGTGACTTTTCTGATCTGATCTTAGTACTGTGAAAAATACCATTGTTGGCTTGATAGGGATTGCACTGAATCTATAGAAGGCTTTGAGTAGTATACTCATTTTCAGTATATTGATTCTTCCAATCCATGAACATGGCATATTTCTCCATCTATTTGTGTCCTTTTTGATTTCTTTCATCAGTGTTTTATAGTTTTCTATATATATATATATATAGGTTTTTTTGTTTCCTAAGGTAGATTTATTCCTAGATGCTTCATTATTTTTATCACAATGGTGAATGAGATTGTTTCCTTATTTTCTCTTTCTGCTTTCTTATTGTTAGTGTATAGGAATGGAAGGGATTTCTGTGTTTTAATTTTATATCCTGCAACTTTGCTATATTCATTGATTCAGTTCAGTTCAGTTCAGTTGCTCTGTCATGTTCGCCTCTTTGCAACCCCATGAACTGCAGTATGCCAGGCCTCCCTGTCCATCACCAACTCCTGGAGTCCACCCAAATCCATGTCCATCTTGTTGTTAATGCCATCCAACTATCTCATCCTGTGTCATCCCCTTCTCCTCCTGCCCTCAGTCTTTCCCAGCATCAGGATATTTTCCAATGAGTCAGCTCTCCGCATCAGGTGGCCAAAGTATTGGAGTTTCAGCTTCAATATCAGTCATTGCAATGAACACCCAGGGCTGATCCCCTTTAGGATTAACTGGTTGGATCTGCTTGCAGTCCAAGGGACTCTCAAGAGTCTTCTCCAACACCACAGTTCAAAAGCATCAATTCTTCTACACTTAGCTTTCTTTGTAATCCAACTCTCACATCCATACATGACTACTGGAAAAACCATAGGCTTGACTAGATGGACCTTTGTTGGCAAAGTAATGTCTCTGCTTTTTAATATGCTGTCTAGGTTGGTCATAACTTTCCTTCCAAGGAGTAAGAGTCTTTTAATTTCATGGCTGCAGTCACAATCTGCAGTGATTTGGGAGCCCAGAAAAATAAAATCAGCCACTGTGTCCACTGTTTCCCCATCTATTTGCCATGAAGTGATGGGACCAGATGCCATGATCTTCGTTTTCTGAATGTTGAGCTTTAAGCCAACTTTTCCACGCTCCTCTTTCACGTTCATCAAGAGGCTTTTGAGTTCCTCTTCACTTTCTGCCGTAAGGGTGGTGTCATCTGCATATCTGAGGTTATTGATATTTCTCCCAGCAATCTTGATTCCAGCTTGTGTTTCTTCCAGCCCAGCATTTCTCATGATGTACTCTGCATATAAGTTAAATAAGCAGGGTGACAATAAAGAGCCTTGACGTACTCCTTTTCCTATTTGGAACCAGTCTGTTGTTCCATGTTCAGTTCTAACTGTTGCTTCCTGACCTGTATACGGTTTTCTCAAGAGGCAGGTCAGGTGGTCTGGTATTCCCATCTTTTGAAGTGTTTTCCACAGTTTATTGTGATCCACACAGTCAAAGGCTTTGGCATATTCAATAAAGCATAAATAGTTGTTTTTCTGGAACTCATTTGCTTTTTTGATGATCCAGCAGATTGATTAGGTTTAGTAATTTTCTGTTCTTTAAGGTTTTCCATGTAGAGGATTATGTCATCTGCAAACAGTGAGACTTTTACTTCTCTCCCAATCTATATTGCTTTTATTTCTTTTTCTTCTCTAATTGCTGTGACTATGACTTCCAAAACTATGTTGATTGGTAGTGGTGAGAGTGGGCACCCTGTCTTGTTCCTGACTTTAGGGGAAATTATTTCAATTATTCATCATTGAGGATCATGTTTGCTATGGGTTTGTCATATATGATTTTTATTATGTTGAGGTATGTTTTTCCTATGTCTGCTTTCTGGAGAATTTTAGTCACAAATGGGTGTTGAATTGTTTTCTCTGCATCTATTGAGATACTCATATGGTTTTTATCTTTCAATCTGTTAATGTGGTGTATCACATTGACTGATTTGTGAATATTGAAGAATCCTTGCATGCATTGGATAAAGCCCACTTGGTCATGATGCTTAATCTTTTTAATATGCTGTTGGATTCTCTTTGCTAGAATTTTCTTGAGGTTTTTTTGCATCTATGCTCATCAGTGATATTGGCCTGTAATTTTCTTTTTTGGTGACATCTTTGTCTGGATTTGGTATTAGGGTGATGGTGGCCTCATAGAATGAGTTTGGGAGTTTACTTTCTGCTGCAATTTTCTGGAAGAGTGTGAGTAGGATAGGTGTTAGCTCTTCTCTAAATTTTTCATAGAATTCACCTGTTCTTTACCACTAGCACCACCTGGGAAACCATTTGAGTTACTGGGAGCAGGTTAAAGATGTTTATTAATCAATATAGTGAAAATGAGTATACTACCCAATGCAATCTAAAGATTCAATGCAATCCCTATCAAGATACCAATGGTATTTTTCACAGAACTAGAACAAATAGTTTTACAAATTGCATGGAAATACAAAAAAAAAAACTAGAATAGCCAAAGCAATATTGAGAAAGAAGAATGGAACTGGAAGAATTAACCTACCTAATCTCAGGCTGTATTACAAATTTAGAGTCATCAAGACAGTATGGAACAAAGACAGAAATATCGACCGTTAGAACAAAATAGAAAGTCCTGAGATAAATTGACACGTCTATGGACAGCTTATCTTTGACAAAGGAGGCAAGAATATACAATGGGGGAAAGACAATCTCTTTAACAAGTGGTGCTAGGAAAACGGGTGTACCATGTGAAAGGAAGGAAACTAGAACACTTTCTAACACCACACACAAAAATAAACTCAAAATGGATTAAAGATCAAAATATAAGACCAGAAACTATAAAACTCTTAGAGGAGAATATAGGCAAAACACTCTCTGACATAAATCAGAGCAAAATCCTCTATGACACACCTCCCAGAGTAATGGAAATAAAAGCAAAAATATACAAATGGGACCTAATTAAACTTTAAAACTTTTGCACAATGAAGGAAACTATTAGCAAGGTGTAAAGACAGACTTCAGAATGGGAGAAATTAATAGCAAATGAAGCAACTGACAAATAATTAATCTCAAAAATATATAAGAAGCTGCTGCAGCTCAATACCAGAAAACTAAACGACCCAATCAAAAAATGGGCCAAAGAACTAAACAGATATTTCTCCAAAGAAGACATACAGATGGCTAACAAACACATGAAAAGATGATCAACATCACTCATTATCAGAGAAATGCAAATCAAAACCACAATGAGGTACCATCTCATGTTGGTCAGAATGGATGCCATCAAAAGGTCTACAAACAATAAATTCTGGAGAGGGTGCAGAGAAAAAGGAATCGTCTTACACTACAGTGTAAGACTGCAAACTAGTGCAGCCACTATGGAGAATAGTGTGGAGATTCCTTAAAAAACTGGAAATAGAACTGCCTTATGATCCAGCAATCCCACTGCTGGGCATACACTCTGAGGAAACCAGAACTGAAAGAGACCCAGGTACCCCAATGTTCATTGCAGCACTGTTTATAATAGTCAGGACATGGAAGCAACCTAGATGTCCATCAGCAGATGAATGGATAAGAAAGCCGTGGTACATATACACAATGAAGTATTACTCAGCCATTAAAAAGAATACATTTGAATCAGTTCTTATGAGGTGGATGAAACTGGAGCCTATTATACAGAGTGAAGTAAACCAGAAAGAAAAACACCAATACAGTATACTAACACATATATATGGAAAGTAGAAAGATGGTAATGATAACCCTGTATGCAAGACAGCAAAAGAGACACAGATGTATAGAACAGTCTTTTGGACTCTGTAGGAGAGGGAGAGGGTGGGATAATTTGGGAGAATGGCATTGAAACATGTAAAATATCATATAAGAAACAAATCGCCAGTCCAGGTTTGATGCATGATACAGGATGATTGGGGCTGGTGCACTGGGATGACCCAGAGGGATGGTACAGGAAAGGAGGAGGGAGGAGGGTTCAGGATGGGGAACACATGTATACCCGTGGTGGATTCATGTTGATGTATGGCAAAATCAATACAATATTGTAAAGTAATTAGCATCCAATTAAAATAAATAAATTTATATAAAAAACTGGAAGTAGAACTGCCAACCAAGCAAAAGGTAGACAAAAGAACTAAGCAGACATTTCTTCAAAGAAAACATACAGATGGCTAATAAACACATTAAAAGATGCTCAACATCACTCATTATTAGAGAAATGCAAATCAAAACCACAATGAGGTATCATCTCATACCAGTCAGAATAGCCATCATGAAAAAGTCTACAAACAATAAATGCTGGAGAGTGTGTGGAGAAAATGGAACCCTCGTACGCTGTCGGTGGGAATGCGAGCTGGTTCAGCCACTAAGGAGAACAGGATGGAGATTCCTTTTAAAAACTGAAAATAGAACTGCCATATGACCCAGCAATCCCACTGCTAGGCATACACCGCAAGTAAACTAGAATTAAAAGAGATACATATACCCCAATGTTCATTGCAGAACTATTTACAATAGCTAGGACATGGAAGCAACCCCGATGTCCATTGGCAGAAGAAAGGATAAGGAAGTTGTGGTACATATACACAATGGACTATTACTCAGCTATAAAAAGAAATGCATTTGAGTCAGTTCCAATGAGGTGGATGAAACTGGAGCCTATTATACAGTGTGAAGTCAAAAAGAGAAACACAAATACTGTAAATAAATGCATATATATGAAATTTAGAAAGATGGTAATGACAAATCTATATGCAGGGAAGCAAAATAGACATGAATGTAAAGAATGGACTTTTCAACTCTGTAGGAGAAAGTGAGGATGGGATGATTTGAGAGAATAGCATTGAAACATATATATTATCTTATGTAAAACATATGAACAGTGCAAGTTCAATGCATGATGCAGGGGACCCAAAACCAGTACCCTGGGACACCCAGAGGGATGGGGTGAGGAGGGAATTGGGAGGAGTTTCAGGATGAGGAGACACATGTGTGCCTGTGGCTGACTCATGTCAATGTATGGCAAGAGCCATCACAGTATTGTTAAGTAATTATCCTCCAATTAAAATAAATTAATTAATTTTTAAAATTTGTATGGAAAAAAATAGACCCTGAATTGTCAAAGCAAACTTGAGAAAAAGAACAATGCTGGAGGTACCACCCTCCTTCAGACTATACTACAAAGCTACAGTCATCAAAGTGGCATGGTACTGGCATGAAAACAGAAAAATAGATCAATGTAAGAGAATAGAGAGACCAGAAATAAACCCACACACCTATGGTCAATTAATCTATGACAAAGGAAGGAAGAATATACAATAAAAAAAAATAGAATGTCATTAGTAAATGGTGTGGGGAAAACTAGGCATCTACATGTTAAACAATGAGATAAGAATATTTCCTCATGCTACATACAAAACTAACTTCAAAAAAAAAAAAAAAAACAAATTAAAGATCTAAATGTAAGAACTGAAACCATGAAACTTTTGAAGAAAGCATAGGCAGAAAACTTCTTGACATATATCATAGCAATATTTTTTTGGAACTCTGTCCTAAGGCAAATTAAATTAAAGCAAAAATAAAAAAAATGGGGCCTAAGCAAACTTAAAAGCTATTATACAGGAAAGGAAAGGGTTGACAAAAATCGAAAGAAAACCTAATGAATATGAGAAAATATTTGCAAATTATATGACCTACAAGGAGTTTATATGTTTTGGATATTAATTACCCAAAATTTCCAAAATTACACACAAAAATTTGTTCAAAATTATAAATATCCAAAATTTTGGATTCATATCCCAAATATATAAACTCCCAATAAGTCCACATTTAAAAATTATACAATCCAATCAAAAATGGGCAGAAGACTTGAATAGAAATTTTTTAAAAATAATACATACAGATGCCTAATAGGCACATTAAAAGATATTAATCATCTCTATTTAATAGGGAAATGCAAATCAAAACAACAAATGAGGTGTCACCTCACACCTGTCAGAATGCCTTGCCTAGCATCAAAATGTCTACAAATAGCAGTAGCAAATGTTGGACAAAATATAGAGAAAAGAGAACCTTGGTACACTCTTTTTGGGAGTGTAAACTGGTGTAGCCAGTATGGAAAACAGTATGGAGTTTTCTCAAAATACTAAAAATAAAACTACCATCAGATCAAATCAGATCAGATCAGTCACTCAGTCGTGTCCAACTCTTTGCAACCCCATGAATCGCAGCACGCCAGGCCTCCCTGTCCATCACCAACTCCCGGAGTTCACTCAGACTCATGTCCATCGAGTCAGTGATGCCATCCAGCCATCTCATCCTCTGTCGTCCCCTTCTCCTCCTGGCCCCAATCCCTCCCAGCATCAGAGTCTTTTCCAATGAGTCAACTCTTCGCATGAGGTGGCCAAAGTACTGGAGTTTCAGCTTTAGCATCATTCCTTCCAAAGAAATCCCAGGGCTGATCTCCTTCAGAATGGACTGGTTGGATCTCCTTGCAGACCAAGGGACTCTCAAGAGTCTTTTTCAACACCACAGTTCAAAAGCATCAATTCTTCAGCGCTCAGCTTTCTTCACAGTCCAACTCTCACATCCATACATGACCACTGGACGGTCATAATCTTGACTAGACGGACTTTTGTTGGCAAAGTAATGTCTCTGCTTTTGAATATGCTATCTAGGTTGGTCATAACTTTTCTTCCAAGGAGTAAGCGTCCTTTAATTTCATGGCTGCAGTCACCATCTGCAGTGATTTTGGAGCCCCAAAAAATAAAGTCTGACACTGTTTCCACTGTTTCCCCATCTATTTCCCATGAAGTGATGGGACCAGATGCCATGATCTTCGTTTTCTTAATGTTGAGTTTTAAGCCAACTTCTTCACTCTCCTCTTTCACCTTCCTCAAGAGGCTTTTTAGTTCCTCTTCACTTTCTGCCATAAGGGTGGTGTCATCTGCATATCTGAGGTTATTGATATTTCTCCCGGCAATCTTGATTCCAGTTTGTGTTTCTTCCAGTCCAGCGTTTCTCATGATGTTAAATAAGCAGGGTGACAATATACAGCCTTAGCTCTAGTAATTTTCTGGTGGAGTCTTTAGGATTTTCTATGTAGAGGATCATGTCATCTGCAAACAGTGAGAGTTTTACTTCTTCTCTTCCAATCTGGATTCCTTTTATTTATTTTTCTTTTCTGATTGTTGTGGCCAAAACTTCCAAAATGATGTTGAATAGTAGTAGTGAGAGTGGGCACCCTTGTGTCATTCCTGACTTTAGGGGAAATGATTTCAATGTTTCACCATTGAAGAAATGTTTGCTGTGGGTTTGTCATATATAGATTTTATTATGTTGAGGTGTGTTCTTTCTATACCTGCTTAATAGGTTTTTTTTTTTTTATCATAAATGTATGTTGAATTTTGTCAAAGACTTTCTCTGCATCTATTTAGAAAATCATATGGTTTTTATCTTTCAATTTGTGAATGTGGTGTATTGCATTGATTGATTTGTGGATATTGAAGAATCCATGCATGCCTGGGATAAAGCCTACTTGGTCATGATGTACGATCTTTTTAATATGTTTTGGATTCTGTTTGCTAGAATTTTGTAAAGGATTTTTGCATCTATGATCATCAGTGATATTGACCTGTAGTTTTCTTTTTTCATGACATCTTAGTCAGGTTTTGGAATTAGGATGATGGTGGCCTCATAGAATCAGATTGACAGTTTTCCTTCCTCTGCAATTTTCTGGAAGAGTTTGAGTAGGATAGGTGTTATCTCTTCTCTAAAGTTTTGGTAGAATTCAACTGAGAAGCCTTCTGGTCCTGGGCTTTTGTTTGCTAGAAGATTTCTGATTACAGTTTCCATTTCCGTACTTGTGACGGGTCTGTTAAAATTTTCCATTTTTTCCTGGTTCAGTTTTGGAAAGTTGTACTTTTCTAAGAATTTGTCCATTTCTTCCAAGTTCTCCATTTTATTGGCATATGGTTGCTGATAGTATTGTCTTATGATCCTTTGTATTTCTGTGTTGTCTGTTGTGATCTCTCCATTTTCATTTCTAATTTTGTTGATTTGATTTTTCTCCCTTTGTTTCTTGATGAGTCTGGTTTTATTTATCTTCTCAAACAACAAGCTTTTGGCTTTGTTGATTTTTGCTATGGTCTCTTTTGTTTCTTTTGCATTTATTTCTGCCCTAATTTTTAAGATTTGTTTCCTCTACTAACCCTGGGGTTCTTCATTTCTTCCTTTTCTAGTTGCTTTAGGTGTAGAATTAGATTATTTATTTTGTTTGGGACTTTATGGTTTTTTTTGGACTTGGGTGACTATTTCCTTCCCAATTTTAAGGAAGTTTTCAACTATTATCTCCTCAAGTATTTTCTCAGGGCCTTTCGTTTTGTCTTCTTCTTCTGGGACTCCTATAATTCGAATGTTGGGGTGTTTGTCATTGTCCCAGAGGTCTCTGAGGTTGTCCTCATTTCTTTTAATTCTTTTTTCTTTTTTTCCACTCTGTTTCATTTATTTCTACCATTCTAACCTCTACCTTACTAATCCCATCTTTTGTCTCTGATATTCTACTGTTGGTTCCCTCCAGAGTTTTTTTATCTCATTTATTGCATTATTCATTATATATTGACTCTTTTTTTATTTCTTCTAGGTCCTTGTTAAAACTTTCTTGCATCTTCTCGATCCTTGTCTCCAAGGTATTTATATGTAACTCCATTCTGTTTTCAAGGTTTTGGATCATTTTCACTATCATTATCTGGAATTCTTTATCAGGTAGATTCCCTATATCTTCCTCTTTTGTTTGATTTGGTGGGGATTTATCCTGTTCCTTTACCTGCTGGGTATTTCTCTGCTTTTTGATCTTGTTTATATTGCTGTGTTTGGGGTGGCCTTTCCAGATTCTTGCAGTTTGTGGTTCCTCTTTATTGTGGAGGTTCCTTGCTATGGGTAGGGTTGGATGGGTGGCTTGTCAAGGCTTCCTGGTTAGGGAAGCTTTTGTTGGTGATCTAGTGGGTGGAGCTGGATATGTTCTCTCTGGAGTGCACTGAAGTGTCCAGTAATGAGTTTTGAGATGTCAATAGGTTTGGTGTGACTCTGGGCAGCCTATATATTAAAGCTCAGGGCTATGTTCTTGTGTTGTTGGAGAATTTGCATGGTATGTCTTGCTCTGGAACTTCTTGTCCCTTGGGTCGTGCTTGGTTTCAGTGAAGGTATGGAAGCGTTTGATGAGCTCCTATCAATTAATGTTCCCTGGAGTCAGGAGATCTCTGATGTTCTCAGGATTTGGACTTAAGCCTCCTGCCTCTAGTTTTCAGTCTTATTTTTACAGTAGCCTCAAGACTTCTCCATCTATACAGCACTGATGGTAAAACATCTACATTAATGATGAAAAGTTTCTCCACAGTGAGGAATATCCAGAGAGGTACACAGAGTTACATAGGGAAGAGAAGAGGGAGGAGGGAGATAGAGGTGACCAGGAGGAGAAGAGGGGGAATCAAAAGGGGAGAGAGCCAGCTAGCCAGTAAACACTTCCCTATGTGCTCTCCACAGTCTGGACCCCTCAGAGATGTTCACAGAGTTACACAGAGTAGAGAAGAGGGGGGAAGGAAACAGAGGTGTCCAGGAGGATAAAAGGGGAATCAAAAGGAGAGAGACAGATCCAGCCAGTAATCAGTTCCCTAGATGTTCTCCACAGCCCGGAACACACAAAAAGATTCACAGAGTTGGGTAGAGAAGAGAAAAGGGAGGGAGGAAATAGATGTGACCTGGTGGAGAAAAAGGAGAGTCCAAAGGGGGAGAGAGCAATCCAGCTAGTAATCTTGATCCCTAGTAAAAATGGGTCCTGAAGATTGGGTACTTAAATGTACAAAATTGATAACAAATATCAAAAAGCAAAGAATAGAAATCTAGAGTAGAGGCTAGATTCTCAAAAATACAATATTAAAGGAAAAAACAAAGTCACAAAAATTATAATATATATAAAGTTTGCTTTAAAAATTGGGTCTTTTTTTTTTTTGCAAAGTAATAGTAGGTTATAAAAATGAAAATTAAAGGAGTAGTAGACGACTTAAAAATAAAAAAAAAATTAATTTAAAAATGATAATAGTAAAAATATATCTAAGACTTTCTCTGGTGTTGTTGTGGACAGTGTGGGCTCATTTTCAGATAGTTCCTTGATCCAGCTTACTCTTCTCAAGATCTATAGGCCCCTTCCTACATAGTTGGTGCTAACTGCAGGGTTTTAATCTACTGCACCTGTCACTTCCAAAGTGGTTCCCTCTGTTTATTTTAGCTTCTTCTGTTTGCTGGTCTCTTCAGTGTCTAATATCTGCCCTGACACAAGGGGGCGGTGGTGGTCACTTTTTTAGGCTCACTTGTTCAATCGTGGGGAGGGAGGAACACAGCAAACAAATATCACTAGCATCTGTGGGGAGTGTTCCCAGTGTCTCAGCCACACTGTGTTTGTCCCAGCTCATGGCATGTGTGCTTTCCCAGTCTACACTGCTCTCAGGCTCTAGGTTGCCCTGCTGCGAACTGTCTGATGCAGGCCCTGGATTGAGTGTACTTCCCAGGTCTAAGCCATTTAGGTTCAGGTTCTCAGGTACTCCACAAAGGTGCGTACTTGAATGGGCCTGCATTTTGTGCCCTTCCCTGGTCTGAGCAGCTCAAGTGACCAAGTGCTTGGCGAGCAAAGTCACTGTGACTCATCACCTTCCCCGTCCCTGCTGCTCAGTTTTCTGGGTGTACAACCAGCGCACCTTCTCAGGTGTGCCATGTGTCTCTCCTGGGGAGCTGATCTCTGGCTGTGACCCTCCAGGCAGATGTTGACTGTCCAGAATCCCAACGAGTCTTGGTTAGCAACGAAGCCTGCTTGCAGTTTGGTAAATGGTGCTTCTCTGGGGCCATGATTGCCCCCTTCTGGCTCTGGCTGCCCTCACCTGCCTGTCTCCAGTGGGGGAAGTGCCCGTCCACAGCTGGCTAGCTCTGCACAGTGCTTTTTTCTGTGAGCGGGCCTGGTGGTGTCTTAGGTTAGGGCTTTTCACACGATAGCTATACCACAGTCTGGGTTGCTATCTCTAGTTAGTGCCCTCAGATTGCCCTTGGGGCATTCAGGCCCGATCCTTACCCTAAGCAATGCAGCCCGAGCCTCCCTGTCCAGTCCCTGCTTGCTAGTGGCAGATGCAAGCATCCTGGCTGCTTCTCCCCCTAGGAGTTGCTTTTAGGTATGTAATCTGTGGATTTTAATTATTTATTTATTTTTCCTCCCTGTTATGTTGCCCTCTGAGGTTCCAAGGCTCCCCACAGACTCGCTGGTGAGAGTGTTTCCTGGTATTTGGAGACTTCTCTCTTTTTTAAGGCTCACTCCTGGAACAGATCTCCATCCCTACCTCTTTTGCCTCTCTTTTTATCTTTTATATTTTTTCCAGCTTCCTTTTGAAGACAATGGGCTGCCTTTCTGTTTGCCTGATGTCCTCTGACAGCATTCAGAAGCTGTTTTGTGGAATTTGCTCAGCGTTCAAATGTTCTGTTGATGAATTTGTGGGGGATAAAGTGATCTTCCTGTCCTATTCCTCTGCCATCATAGGACCGCCCCACCTCCACTAGCTTTGTTCATAGTCATGCTTCCTAAGGCCCACTTGACTTCAAATTCCAGGATGTCTGGCTCTAGGTGAGTGATCATACCATCATGGTTATCCGGGTCATGAAGATCTTTTTTGTATAGTTCTTCTGTGTATTCTTATCACCTCTTCTTAATATCTTCTGCTTCTGTTAAGTCCATACCATTTCTGTCTTTATTGAGCCCATCTTTGCATGAAACATTCCCTTGGTATCTCTAATTTTCTTGAAGAGATCTCTAGTCTTTCCCATTCTATTGTTTTCCTCTATTTCTTTGCACTGATCACTGAGGAAGGTGTTCTTCTCTCTCTTTGCTATTCTTTGGACCTCTGCATTCAAATGTGTATATCTTTCCTTTTCTCCTTTTTTCACTTTTGCTTTTCTCCTTTGCTTTTCACTTCTCTTCTTTCCACAGCTATTTGTAAGGCCTCCTCAGACAGCCATTTTTATTTTTTCCACTTCTTTTTCTTGGGGGTTGTCTTCATCCTTGTCTCCTGTACAATGTCAAGAATTCCCATCCATAGTTCATCAAGCACTCTAGCAGATCTAATCCCTTGAATCTATTTGTCTCTTCCACTGTATAATTGTAAGGGATTTGATTTAGATCATACATGAATGGTTTAGGGGGTGTCCCTGCTTTCTTCAATTTAAGTCTGAATGTGGCAATAAGGACTTCATTATCTGAGCTACAGTCAGCTTCTGGTCTTGTTTTTACTGACTGTATAGAGCTTTTCCATCTTTGGCTGCAAAGAATATAATCAATCTGGTTTCGGTATTGACCATTTGCTGATGTCCATGTGTAGAGTCTTCTCCTGTGTTGTTGGAAGAGGGTGTGTGCTGTGCGTTCTCTTGGCAAAACTCTATTAGCCTTTGCCTTTCTTCATTCTGTATTCCAAGGCCAAATTTGCCTGTTATTCCAGGTGTTTCTTGACTTCCTACTTTTTTAATTCCAGTCCCCTATAATGAAAAGGGCATCTTTTGGGGGTGTTAGTTCTAGAAGGTCTTGTAGGTCTTCATAGAACTGTTCAACTTCAGCTTCTTCAGCCTTACCAGTCACGGTATAGACTTGGATTACTGTGATATTGAATGGTTTGCTCTGGAAACGAACAGAGATCATTCTGTCTTTTTTGAGATTGCATCCAAGTATTGCATTTCAGACTCTTTTGTTAACTATGATGGGTACTTCATTTCTTCTAAGGGATTCTTGCCCACAGTAGTAGATATAATGGTCTTCTGAGTTAAATTCATGCACTGCAATCCATTTTAGCTCACTGATTCCTAAAATGTCGATGTTCACTCTTGTCATCTCCTGTTTGACCACTTCCAATTTGCCTTGATTCATGACCTAACTTTCCAGGTCCCTATGCAATATTGTTCTTTACAGCATCGGACTTTGCTTCTATCACCAGTCACATCCACAACTGGGTGTTGTTTTTACTCTGTCTTAGTCTCTTCATTCTTTATGGAGTCATTTCTCCACTGATCTCCAGTAGCATATTGGGCACTTATCGACCTGGGGAGTTCATTTTTCAGTGTCCTATCTTTTTGCCTTTTCATACTGTTCATGGGATTCTCAAGGCAAGAATACTGAAGTGGTTTGCGATTCCCTTCTCCAGTGGACCGTATTTTTCCAGAACTCTCCACCATGACATGTCCATCTTTGTTGGCCCTACAAGGCATGGCTCATAGTTTAACACAGAGTTCCAGAGAATAGAAAGGGGAGACAAGAAGGCCTTCTTCAATGAGTACTGCAAAGAAATATAGGAAAACAACAAAAGGGAGATGAATAGAAAGCTCTTCAAGAAAACTGGAAAGATCAAAGGAACATTTCATCCAAAGATTGGCACAATAAAAGACAAAAATTGTAAAGATATAATAGAAACAAAAGAGATGAAGAAGAGATGGAATGAATACACAGAATAACTGTACATAAAATATCTTAGTGCCTCAGATAACCATGATGGTGTGGTCACTCACCCAGAGCCAGACATCCTGGAGTGTGAATTCAAGTGGGCCTTAGGAAGCACTGCTGTCAATAAAGATAGTGGAAGTGATGGAAATCCGGCAAAGCTTTTTAAAATCCTAAAAGATGATGCTGCACTCAGTATGTCAGTACATTTGGAAAACCCAGCAGTGGCCACAGGACTGGAAACAATCCACATCCAAATTCCCAAGAAGGACAGTACTAAAGAATGTTCAAACCACAGGACAATTGCACTCATCTCCGATGCTTGTAAGGTTATACTCAAAATCTTGCATGCTAGGCTTCAGCATTATTTGAACAGAGAAATTCAAGCTGGGCTTAGAAAAGGCAGAGGCTCCAGATATCAATTTGCCAACGTTTGCTAGATCATAGAAAAAGCAAGGGAACTCCAGGAAAAAAAAAATCTACCTCTGATTCAGTAACTATGCTAAAGCCTTTGACTGTGTGGATCATAACAAACTGTGGAAAACTTTTAAAGAAATAGGAATACCAGACTATCTTACCTGTCTCCGGAGAAACCTGTATGCCAGTTAAGAAGCAACAGTTGGGGTGGGGGGCAGTCCCAAGATGTAGAGGATTAGGATGGAGAGACCACTTTCTCTCCCACAATTTCATCAAAAGATCATTTGAATGTGGAGCAACTTCCACAAAACAGAATGCTATCAGAGGACACCAGATACCCAGAAAGGCAGCCCAATCTCTTTGGAAGGAGGTAGGACAAAATATATAAGATGAAAACAGAGACAAAATATTTAGGGATGGATACCTGTCCTGGGGAGGGAGTCATGAAGGAAGAGAAGTTTCCACACGATAAGAAACCCTCTCATAAGCATGTCAATGGGGAGCTTTGAAACCTCAGAGGGCAACATAACCCCCCCCCCCCAAAAAAAAAAAAAAAACACCCACAGACTACATGCCTAACTGCAACTATCAGCAGAGGAGAGGCACAAATGCTAATGTCTGTGAGCAGCCAGTGGGGGCTGGGAGCAGAGGCACAGGCTACATTGTCTGTCCCTACAGTAAGGACTGGGCTTGAATGCCCTGAGGACAATCTGAGGGGGCTAATGTGACATAGCAACTCAAACCATGGGATCACTAAAAAGATTAAAAATAAATAAATAGATAGATAAAAGGACATTTCCCATGAAAGGTTCTAAGACCCTGACATGCTCACAGAACAAAGGATTGTGCCCTAGCAAATACCAATGGAGAGCAAGACAGCTGCCCTTTAGGGCCCTCCCTACCCAGAGGCAGAGAGACAGGTGTACATGAGCCAGAGCTAGAAGACAAGGGGCCACTGCAATCTGGGCCCCAGAGACCGAAGCTTCTGGCAAACTTTGCACAGGTTCCCAGTTGCTAACCATGTCTTCCTGGGATCCTGAACAGTTCACATTGGCTAGGAGGGTCACAGCCTGAGATTAGCTCCCCAGAGGAGACACATGGCACTCCTGGGATTGTGCCCTCATGGTGCATCTGGCAAACCAAGTGGCCAGGAATGGGGAGATGCATAAGATGCACAGCTCACTTGGGATAGTGTACTCCCCAAGCACCCAGTTGCCTGAACAGCTTGGACCTGGAAAGGGCACAAAACACACAGTCCATCTGGGTCAGTGCCCTTGCAGTGCACCCAAGAACCTGAGTGGCTTAGAAATGGGAAGTGAGTGAACTGCAAGGCCCACATGGAACAGTGTCATTATGGAGCATCCTGGAGCATGAGGAGCGTGGACCCAGGAAGTACATGCTACCTTGGGCTGTGGCAAACACAGTGTGGTGCATCCACTGCAAGCACTGCGCACAAATGCCAGCAGGGTTCATCTGCAGTATCCCTCTCTCTCCACAGCACAACTGATGGCTAATAATTACACATGAAAAGATACTCAATATCATTAATTTTAGAGAAATACAAACCAAGACCACAATGAGGTATCATCTCACGCCAGTCAGAATAGCCACCTTCAAAATGTCTACAAACAATAAATGCTGGAGAGGGTCTGTAGAAAAGGGAACCCTCTTACACTGTTGGTGGGAATGCTAACTGGTATAGCCATTATGGAGAACAGCGTGGAGATTCCTTTAAAAACTGGAAATAGAATTGCCATGTGACCCAAGAATCCCACTGCTGGGCATACACACTAAGGAAACCAGAACTGAAAGAGACACATGCACCCCAATGTTCATTGCAGCACTGTCTACAGTAGCTAGGACATGGAAGCTACCTAGATGTCCATCAGCAGATGAATGGATAACGAAGTTGTGGTACATATACACAATGAAATGTTACTCAGCTCTAAAATGGAACAATTTGAGTCGGTTGTAATGTGATGGATAAAACTGGAGCCTATTTTACAGAGTGAAGTAAGTCAAAAAAAGAAACACCAATACTGGATATTGACTCATGTATATGGAATTTAGAAAGACAGTAATGACAATCTTACATGCAAGGGAGCAAAAGAAACATAGATGCCAAGAACAGACTTTTGGCCTCTGTGGGAGAAGGCGAGGGTGGGATGACTTGAGAGAATAGCATTGAAACATGTACATTGTCATATGTAAAACAGATGACCAGTGCAAGTTCAATGCATGAAGCAGGGCACTCAAAGCCAGTGCTCTGGGACAACCCAGAGGGATGGGTAGGAGAGGGAGGTGGAAGAGGTGTTCAAAATAGGGGACATATGTGCACCTGTGGCTGATTCATGTTGATGTATGGCAAAAGCCATCACAATATTATAAATTAATTATCCTCCAATTAAAATAATTAAAAAATAAATAAAAGAAGAGATGGAATCTTGTATGGAAAACCTCACTGGTTGAGGATTGAGAAAGGAGTATGACAAGGGTGATTATTGTCACCCTGTTTATTTAACTTATATGCTGAGTACATCATGAGAAATATTGGGCTGAATGAGTTACAAGCTGGAATCAAGATTGCTAGGAGAAATATCAACAACCTCAGATATGTGGATGATACCCGCATGGCAGAAAACAAAGAGGAACTAAAGAACCTCTTGATGAGAATGGAAGAGGAGAGTGAAAAAGATGGCTTAAAGCTCAATATTAAAAAATAAAAAAATAAAAACTATGATCATGACATCAAGTTCCATCACTTCATGGCAAATAGAAAGGGAAAAGGTGGAAGCAGCAACAGATTTCCTCTTCTTGGGCTCAGAAATCATGGCAGACGGTGGCTGCGGTCATTAAATTAGAAGACTATTGCTTCTTGGAAGAAAAGCTATGACAAACCTAGACAGTGTGTTAAAAAAGCAGAGACATCACTTTGCTGACAAAGGTCCATATAGTCAAAGCTATGGTCTTTCCAGTAGTCATGTATAGATGTGACACCTGGACCATAAAGAAGGCAAAGCATGGAAGAATTATCTGAGTCCCTCAGACAGCAAGGAGATCAAACTAGTCAATCCTAAAGGAAATCAACCCTCAGTATTCATTGGAAGGACTGATGCTGAAGCTCAAATACTGATGTGAACAGCTACCTAATGTGAACAGCCAGCTCATCGGAAAAGACCCTGATACCGGGAAAGATTCAAGGAATAAAGGGAAGATGACAGAGGATGAGGTGGTTGAATGTCATCACCAATTCAACAGATATGAATTTTGGCAAATTCTGGGAGATAGTGGAGGAAACAGGAGCCTGGAGTACTGCAGTCCATGGGGTCACGAAGAGTTGAACATTACTTAGCAACTGAACAACAACATGTCAACCAATACAATTTCCTTTAGCCAAATATGGCTATTGAGCACTTAAAAATGGCTAGGGTGAATTGAGATGTGCTATGAGTGCAACGTACACACTAGACTCTGAAAACTTTGTATGAAAAATATCTTTAAATATCTCATTAATAATGTTTATATTGATTGTATTTTAAAGTTGTAATTTTTGAAGTATGTTGGGCTAAGTGCATTACTAAAATTAGCTTTTACCTATTTCCTTTTCCTTTTTAATGTGATAATTGATAAATGCTAAAATATATGTGACATCTTTTTTTTCAAGCTTTGCTGAGATGCAATTGACATATAACATTGTATAAATTAAGATGACTTCTTATATGTGTACATATTGCAAAATAATATGAAATAAGGTTTGTTAATACATTCATAACCTCACATAGTTACCATGTTTTTATATATGTGGTGAGAACTTTTCAAATCTACTTCAACAGCTTTCAGATACATGTACAACATATTCAACTCTACTTACCATGCTGTACATTAAATTCCCAAATCTTATTAATCTTATAACTGGAAGTTTGTACCCTTTGAACACCTTCAGTCATTTCCTCTACTCACATCTCATCCCTCAAACCTAACAACCACCCATCTGTTCTCTGTTTTTAATGGGTTTCTTAGGTTCCATATATAAGTGGAATCACACAGTATTTGTCTTTCTTTAATTTCACTTAGCATAACGTCCTCAAGGTCCATCCATTTTGTTGTAAATGCCAGGATTTCCTTTGTTCATAGCTTAACACTATTTCATTTTATATCTTCATTATACATTCATCTGTTGATGGACACTTAGAATGTTTTCATTACTTGGCTATTGTGAATAATGTTTCAATAAACACAGGAATAATATATCTCTCCAACAACTTGTTTCCTCCCCTTGAAATATATACCCAGAAGTGTAATAGCTAAAGTATATGATAGCTCCAAGTTTAATTTTTTGAGGACCCACCATATTTTGTAATGGTGGTTATACCAACTTATATTCCTGCCAGGGTCCAGCCCCGGTGGATCCAGGGAATTAGAAGCGGGGATGGCGTCAGCGAGGATCAAGAAACAATTGCTTAATTAAATGTTAATTAAAGATATAAAGAGTAATAGAATAAGGATAGCTCAGTGAGAAATTTTAGTGGAGAAAAGAGGATGAATAATTCAACCAGAAGGTGAGAGAAAGAATGACATGGGGAGACCAAGCTTCGGTGAACAAGGCCCGCGACTTATTTTCCAAAGTAGTTTTTATACCTTAAGTTATGCATAGAGGATAATGGGGGAAGTGGTAGAGTCATGCAGTAAGCCGGGCTTTCTTCCTGCAAACTTATCATATGGAAAAGTTTAGGTGATTTGCATCATCTTCTGGCCCGGAGGCCTCTTAACATTTTAAGACCCTTTCTTCAGAAAACTTATTTTTCTCTAAAGGTGATTAGTCAGGCGCCACCCTCCAAAAGCATTAGATAAAGTTGCATTCCTATAGGGCAAAGGTGTGGTGGGCTATAACAAGAAAAATAATTAACTCAAGGGTCCAAGGTTACAAATATTAAAGCTACTACTTACACCAATTATATTAATCAATACACTGCCAGGGACACAGCAGGTAAGGGATATGGAAACTTAGCAGCAAACATTGGTCCAACAAGTGAAAAACCCTTCACCAATACAATTTCTAATCAATCTTTTAACTGTTCAAAGGAATCTGTATTTAGACAGTTTAGAACATCTCATGCCTCTCACAGTTGGGAGGCTCTGAACAATCACATGTGGCCAGAAAAACCTATTCAGGCAGGCTAGAGGACTTCCAAAGGAGTTTGTAGGTTGAAACACTGTCACACCCAGGAATTATTAACTGGAGCTGTAAGTTAACTCTTTTTTCAGAGAGAGGTAGTTGGGGACAGCCCCCCATAAAGTCAGAGGTGTAGGTGAGGGCACAAAGCAGAAAGTAGGCAGACTCTGGTTTTGGGAGTAGATGCTCGAGAATTTCCAGAGGGACTCCTGAAGCTCGATCCCGCCTTTGCGTATGCCGAGCCTCCTTCCTCATGACCTTTGCCATGGGCGGAGCTCCTGCTCCCGACATCTTCCCATCAACAGTATACAAATATTCCCCTTTGCCCACATTCATGCCAGTGCTTGTTATCTCTTGTCTTTCTTTCAAATTAATTTTTTTAATTTAATTAGAGGCCAATTACTGTACAGCATTGTGATGTTTTTTTCCCATACATCAACATGAATCAGCCATGGGTGCACATGTGTCCCCCTATCCTGAACACCCCTCCCACCTTCCTCCCCACACCATCCCTCTGGGTTGTCCCAGAGCACTGGCTTTGAGTGCCCTGCTTCATGCATCGAACTTGCACTGGTCATCTACTTTACATATGATAATATATATGTTTCAATGCTATTCTTTCAAATTATCCCATCCTTGCCTTATCTGACATAATTCAAAAGCCTGTACTTTACATATGTGTCTCTTTTGCTGTCTTGCATGTAGGGTCATTGTTACTGTCTTTCTAAATTCCATATACATGTGCTAATATTCAGTATTTGTGTTTCTCTTTCTGACTTATTTCACTCTGTAAAATAGGCTCCAGTTTCATCCAACTCATTACAACTGACTCAAATGCATTATTTTTAATGTTGAGTAATATTCCATTGTGTATATGTACCACAACTTCCTTATCCATTCATCTGCCAATGGACATCTAGGTTGCTTCCTAGTCCTAGCTATTGTGAACAGTGCTGCAATAAACATTGGGGTACATGTGTCTCTTTCAATTCTGGTTTCCTCAGTGTGTATGCACAACAGTGGTATTCCTGGGTCATATGGCAGTTCTATATCCAGTTTTAAGGAAACTCCACACTGTTCCGCATAGTGGCTGTACTAGTTTACATTCACACCAATAGTGTAAGAGGGTTCCCTTTCCTCCACACCCTCTCCAGCATTTACTGTTTGTAGATTTTTGATGGAAGCCATTCTGAACTGTGTGAGATGGTACCTCACTGTGGTTTTGATTTGCATTTTTCTAATAATGAGTGATGTTGAGCATCTTTCCATGTGTTTGTTAGCCATCTGTATGTCTTCTTTGGAGAAATGTCTGTTAAGTTCTTTGGCCTATTTTTGGATTAGGGCGTTAATTTTTCTAATATTGAGCTGCATAAGCTGTTTGTATATTTTGGAGATTAATTCTTTGCCAATGTCTTCTTTTGCTATTATTTTATCCCATTCTGAAGGCTGCCTTTTTGGCTTGCTTACACTTTCCTCTATTGTGCAAAATATTTTAAGTTTAATTGGGTACCATTTGTATATTTTTGCTTTCATTTACATTACTCTGGGAGGTTGGTCATAGAGGATCTGGCTGTGATTTATGTCAGAGAGTGCTCTGCCTATGTTTTCCTCTAAGAGTTTTATAGTTTCTGGTTTTACATTTGGAATTTTAATCCATTTTAAGTTTATTTTTGTGTTGGAAAGTGTTCTAACTCCAGTCTTTTACAGGTGGTTGACCAGTTTCCCAGTACCACTTGTTAAAGAGATTCTCTCTTGTCCATTGTATATTTTTGCCTCCTTTGTCACAGATAAGGTGTCCACAGGTGTGTGGATTTGTCTCTGGGCTTTCTATTTTGTTCCATTGATCAATCTTTCTGCTTTGTGCAAGTATCATACTGTCTTGATGACAGTAGCTTTGTAGTATAGTCTGAAGTCAGGAAGGTTGATTCCTCCAGTTCCATTCTTCTTTCTTAAGATTGCTTTAGCTATTTGAGATTTTTTGTGTTTCCATACAAATTATGAAATTATTTGTTCGAGTTCTGTGAAAACCACCATTGGTAGTTTGATAGGGGTTACATTTAATCCATAGATTGCTTTGTGTAGTATACTCATTTTCACTGTATTCATTCTTCCAATCCCAGTAATTGGTATATTTCTCCATCTATTTGTTTCATCTTTGATATTTTTCATCAGTGTTTTATAGCTTTCTATATATAGGTCTTTCTATTTCTGTAGATAAATTTACTGCTTATTTAACTTATATGCAGAGTACATCATGAGAAACGCTGGGCTGGAAGAAGCACAAGCTGGAATTAGGATTGATAGGAGAAATATCAATAACCTCAGATATGCAGATGACACCACCCTTATGGCAGAAAGTGAAGAGGAACTGAAAAGCCTCTTGATGAAAGTGAAAGAGGAGAGTGAAAGAGTTCGCTTAAAGCTCAACATTCAGAAAACGAAGATCATGGCATCTGGTGTCATCACTTCATGGCAAATAGATGGGGAAACAGTGTCAGACTTTATTTTGGGGGGCTCCAAAATCACTGCAGATGGTGATTGTAGCCATGAAATTAAAAGACGCTTACTCCTTGGAAGGAAAGTTATGACCAACCTAGATAGCATATTCAAAAGCAGAGACATTACTTTGCCAACAAATGTCTGTCTAGTCAAGGCTATGGTTTTTCCCGTGGTCATGTATGCCTGTCAAAGTTGGACTGTGAAGAAAGCTGAGCGCCGAAGAATTGATGCTTTTGAACTCTGGTGTTGGAGAAGACTCTTGAGAGTCCCTTGGACTGCAAGGAGATCCAACCAGTCCATTCTAAAGATCAGTCCTGGGTGTTCATTGGAAGGACTGATGCTAAAGCTGAAACTCCAGTACTTTGGCCACCTCATGTGAAGAATTGACTCATTGGAAAAGACCCTGATGCTGGGAGGGATTGGGGGCAGGAGGAGAAGGGGACGACAGAGGATGAGATGGCTGGATAGCATCACCTATTCGATGGACATGGGTTTGGGTGAACTCTGAGAGTTGGTGATGGACAGGGAGGCCTGGTGTGCTGCAATTCATGGGGTCGCAAAAAGTCGGACATGACTGAGTGACTGAATTGAACTGAACTGAATTCCTAAGTATTTTATTCTTTCTGTTGCAGTGTTGAATGGGATTGTTTCCTTAATTTCTCTTTCTCTTCTTTCATTGTTATTGTATAGGACTAAAAGGGATTTATGTGTATTAACTTTATATCCTGCAACTCTACCACATTTGTTGCTTAGCTCTAATAGTTTTCTGGTGGTATCTTTGGGTTTTCTATATAGAGGATCATGTCATTTGCAAACAGAGAATTTTACTTCTTCTTTTCCAATCTGAATTCCTTTTATTTCTTTTTCTTCTCTTATTGCCGTGGTTAGGACTTCCAAACCTATGTTCAATAGTAGTGGTGAAAGAGGGCACCCTTGTCTTGTTCCTGATTTTAGAAGAAATACTTTCAATTTTTCACTATTGAGGATAATGTCTGCTGTGGGTTTGTCATATATGTCTTTTATTATTTTGAGATATGTTCCTTTTATTCCTGCTTTCTGGAGAGTTTTTATCATAAATGCATGTTGAATTTTTTCAAAGACTTTCTCTTGAGGTAATCATATGGCTTCTATCTTTCAATTTGTTAATATGATGTATCACATTGATTGATTTATGAATATTGAAGAATCCTTACATCCCTTGGAAAAAGCCCATTTGATCATGATGTATGATCTTTTAAATATGCTGTTGGATTCTGTTTGCTAGACTTTTTTTTTTTTTTTTTTGAAGATTTTTGCATCTATGTTCATCAGTGATATTGGCCTGTAGGTTTCGTGTTGTGTGGCATCTTTGTCTGGTTTTGGTATTATGATAATGGCGGCTTCATAGGATGAGCTTGGGAGATTACCTTCCTCTGCAACTTTCTGGAGGAATTTGAGTAGAATAAGTGTTAGCTCTTCTCTAAATTTTTGGTAGAATTCACCTGTGAATCCTTCTGATTCTGGGCTTTTGTTTGTTGGAAGATTTTTTTATTACAGTTTCTATTTCTGTGCTTGTGATATGTCTGTTAAGATTTTCTAATTCTTCATGGTTCTGCTATGGATGGTTATACTTTTCTAAGAATCTGTGTGTTTCTTCCAAGTTGTCAATTTTATTGGCATATAATTGCTCATAGTAGTTTCTCATGATCTTTTGTATTTCTGTGTTGTCTGTTGTGATTTCTCCATTTTCATTTCTAATTTTATTGATTTGATTCTTCTCCTTTCTTGATGAGTCTGGCTAATGGTTTTTCTATTTTATTTATCTTCTCAAAGAACCAGTTTTTAGTTTTGCTGATTTTTGCTATAGTCTCCATTCTTTTTAATTTATTTCTGATCTGATTTTTATGATTTCTTTCCTTCTACCCACTTTGAGTTTCTTCTGTTCTTCTTTTTCTAGTTGCTTTAGGTGTAAAGTTAGGTTATTTATTTGATGTTCCTCTTGTTTCTAGATTTAGGCTTGTATTGTAATGAACCTCCCTCTTAACATGGCTTTTACTGAATCTCATTAGGTTTGGGGTTATTGTGTTTTAATTTTCACTTGTTTCTCTGCATTATTTTGGCTCAGCTGTTAAAAAATCTGCCTTCAATGCAGAGACCTGGATTCTATCCCTGGGTGGGGAAGATCCCTGGAGAAGGGAACAGCTACCCATTCCAGTATTCTGCCCTAGAGAATTCCATTGATTGTATAGTCTATGGGCTTGCAAAGATTTAGACACAACTGAGAAACTTACATTTAGATTGATATTTTTATTTCCTTTTGATTTCTTCTGTGATCTATTGGTTATTCAGAAGTGTGTTGTTTAGCCTCCATATGTTTGTGCTTATGTGCATATGTGTCTTGGAGTGTTTTGCTTTGAATTTATCCTGTTTGGGACTCCCTGAGTTTCTTGGAATTTGGTGGCTACTTCCTTCCCCATTTTCGGGAAGGTTTTGACTATTATCTCCTCAAGTATTTCTCATGCCCTTTCATTTTGTCTTCTTCCTCTGGGACACCTATGATTTGAATGTTGGGTGTTTAACATTGTCCCAGAGGTCTCTGAGGTTGTCCTCATTTCTTTTATTACTTTTTTTCTTTTCTCCTCTCTGCTTCATTTATTTCCACCATTCTATTTTCCACCTCACTGATCCTATCTTCTGCCTCAGTTATTCTACTGTGGGTTCCCTCCAGAGTGCTTTTAATCTCAGTTATTAGATCACTCATTATTGATTGTCTCTTCTTTATTTCTTCTAGGTCCTTGTTAAACATTTTTTGCATCTTCTCAATCCTTGTCTGCAACTATATATTTTTTTCAAGATTTGGATCATCTTTACTGTCATTATTCTGTAGACTCCCTGTCTCCTCTTTTTTTATTTAGTTTGGTGGGTTTTTATCATGTTCCTTCATCTGCTGAATATTTTGCTGCCTTTTCATTTTGTTTAGATTTCTGTGTTTGGAGTGCCCTTTCTGCAGGCTGGAAGTTCATGGTTCCTTTTGATTGTGGAGTCTGCTCCCTGTAGGTGGGGTTGTACCAGTGGCTTTTCAAGGTTTGCTCATTGGGGGAGCTTGGATCTGTGTTCTGGTGGGTGGGGCTGGATCTCTTCCCTCTGGAGTGCAATGAAGTGTCCTGTGGTGAATTTGACGGGATGTTTATGGGTTTAGCATGGCTTTGGTTCATGTCTTTTAATGTTCACGTTTGTGTTCCTGTTTTTTTGGAGAATTATTGTGGTGTGTCTTGCATTGGAACTTGTTGGCTCTTGGGTGGAACTTGGTTTCAGTGTAGGTATGGAGACTTTGGGTGGGCTCCTGTCTATTAATGTTCTCTGGAGTCAGGAGTTCTCGGATGTTCTATGGTTTTGGAGTTAAGCCTCCTGCCTCTGGCTTTCAGTCTTTCTCTTACAATAGCCTCAAGACTCCTTTTGAAGAGATTGGGCTGCCTTTCTGGGTTCCTGGTGTCCTCTGCCAGCATTGTTGTTTTGTGGAAGTTTCTCAACCTTCAGATGGTCTTTTGATGAATTTATGGGTGAGAACATCGTCTCCCTTTCCTATTTCTCTGCCATCTTGGGACTGCCCTATCTCTTGTCTTTTTTATAATAACAATTCTAACAGGTGTGAGGTGATATTTCATGGGCTTTGATCGGCATTTCACTGAAAATTAGTGATGTTGATCAGTGTTTCATATCCCTATTGGCCATTTGAATATATTCTTTGGAAAACTGTTCAATTCTTTTGCTGACTTTTGAAATAGGGTTCTGGTGTTTCTTTGTTTGTTACTGAGTTGTATGAGTTCTTTATATATATTTGAGATTAACCCTTTATCAGATATGTAGCTTGAAAATATTTATTCCCATTATGTAGGTTGCCTTCTCATTGTATTGATTGTTACCTTTGCTGTGCAGATTTTCAGTCTGATGTAGTCCCATGTGACTTTTGCTTTTGTTGCTTCTGCTTTGGGTGTCATATCAAAAAAAAATGAAGTTTCTCTGTGTGTTTTTTTTCTAGGAATTTTATGGTATCAGGTCTCATATTTAAGTCATTAATCCGTTTTTAGTTCATTTTTCTCAAAAGTGTAAGACTGGGATTCAGTGTCATTCTTTGACATGAAAGTGAAAGTCATTGAGTCATGTCTGACTCTTTGCAACCCCATGGACTGTACCCTGTCAGGTTCCTCTGTCCATGAATTTCTCTAGGCCAAAATACTGGAGTGGGTAACCATTTCCTTCTCCAGGGAATCTTCCCAACCTAGGGAATGAACCCAGGTCTCCCACATTACAAGTGGACTCTTTACCAGCTGAGCCACCAGGGAAACCCATTCTTTGGTATTTGGATATCCAATTTTCCCTGCGCCATTTATTGAAGAGACAATCTTGTCTCTATTGTGCATTCTTAGCTCCCTTGCACATTGGACTTATGTTTATATTTGTATTAGCACTGGTCTAGAAAACTCTTTCTCTTTGTTTCTTGGAAAGCTGGATAGAGAGGATCTGGCTCTGAGAATCACAAAATTATAAGTATGATGAGCTCAAGATGCTTTCTTCTTTGAATTACCAATTCTAAGAAAGCTGCCCACTGATGAGAAATGCCTGCATTGTACTGTTTCATGTGTGAGAAATTATTTTTTAATATTGCACTACTAAGATTTGGATGGTATTTGTAGAGGCAGTAAGCATATATTGATTAATACAAGTAGTATGGGAAAGAGTTAACAAAGATAAGGAGGACTGGGAGCATTGGGACAAGAATTTTAAACTAAGTCTTCAATGTGGCTCCCATTGTGACTATAGATAGTGAATAAGAACTTTAAATGAGAATGCAAACACAAAAACCTGAATGTTGGAGAACATTTTGTTTGTTCGAGGAGTACTAATGATTCCAGTGTGGAAGAAGCACAGTTAGATGATAGGTTGAACATTTAGAATTGCTGAATCTATTACAACCTATAAACATAGAAATTTTATATTCAGTGTTATCAGTGAGAATGGTAGAAAATATCAGAAAGAGATATAACAGACTAGCGGGGGAAAGACTGGATCAAATATAGTCTTGTAAGAAACTCTTTGTATTTTTACTTTTCTTCTGAGTGAAATGAGGAGTCATTATAGGTTTTGACTGATGTAGTGATCAGGCTATTGAAGAACAAGAGCACAAGCAACCAGTCTACTATAAGCTAGTCATGAAGTAAGGATGGCTAAAATTAAGATAGTAGTAGTGAATGTGATAAATATGGTAAGACTTTAGACAAATTTTGAAAGTAGGGACAACATAATCATGATGAGTTAAATATGGGCTGTGAAAAAGAATGACGTTTAGTTAGTAGCCTTTGAATAGGGAAAGATGGAGTTGCCATTTGCTGCAATGGGGTGATACAACTGCAGGTGAAGCAGGTTTTAGGGGAAATATAAGACTCTTAGCATGAATGTATTGACTTTGTTAGACAGCCCCATGAAAATGTCTATTAAGTAACTGGATTTACAAGTCTGGAGTGCAAAGAGAGGTCAGACAAGATATATTAATTTGAGACTTTTCAACTTCTAGATGGCATTTAAAGCCATAACCCTGGATGAGATCACCAAAGAAGAGAACATGGATAGAGAAGGTATCTACTGATTGATTTGGGAAACAGTAACATTAAGAGATGGGCCTGATAAGAAGGAACATATTTATAAAGGTGAATTTATAAGAGGTAGCCAGTGAGTTACCAGAAAAACCTGGGGAGTGTGGGATCCTTAGTGTAGGAGATAGTTTTGTAAAGAAGATGGAATGATCAAAGGCCACTGATAGATAAAGTAAGATGTAAAATGAAAGTGAAAGTCACTCATTTGTGTCAGACTCTTTGTGTTTCCATGGACTGTAGCCCACCATACTCTTCTGTCCATGGGTTTTTTCCAGGCAAGAATACTGGAATGGGTTGTCATTCCCTTCTCTAGGGGATCTCATTGAAGGCAGATTCTCTTACACTCTGAGCCACTACAGAAGCCCGGTAAAGTAAGATGGAGATTAATAAATGAAAATTGGTGGTCATTGATGACTCTTAACAAGAACAGTTTTCATGGAGTGGTGGGGAAGTGAACAGGGGAACCAGACTAGAGTAGGAGTAGGTTTTAGAGACAATGAGAGGAAAATATTGAAAACAGTGGATAGGAAACACCTTCAGGAGTTTTGTTGCAAAAGAGAGTAGAAATATGAGGTGGTAGCTGAAACAGTAAATGAAATCAGAAAAGGGTATTTTTGAGATGGGAAAAATTGAAACCATGTTCTTCTGGTGATATAAGCCTAAAACACATTGCTTAATGCAAAAATAAGTTCTAGAAAATATAAACAATATGGCATAACTTATGCTTAAAAATTTACCAATAATACCATATTTCATCTAAGACCAAGATTTACACATATTTGTGGAGGAAAAAAATAGCATTTACTATTTCCTTTTACTTTCCTTATATTTTTCCTTTTTTACATTTTTATTTTTCACATTTTAACATCTCTAAATGTGCCATATATCTGTTAATTCATAGCTTATTATAGTTTAATTGTGGTCATTTTCTTTTTTAATGGTACACAAAATTTTCTCAAAATTAACAGTAGTTACATTAAATGATATGCAAAATATATTTTCTATGGGTATAGAAGTAGAGAAGGCAAATCAGCAAATTCATAACAGAGATAACAATCTGGGGCATACATAGAGCCACAGTGACTGTGAATGTTGTAAATATTTATTTGCAATAGTTTAATGATTTAAAAGGGGAATGGATGCCAATATTTTATGTGTAAATAAAAATACATATAAAATATATATGAAACTGGATAATTTTAGAATCAAAAATATAAAAGTAAATTTTAGAAAGATAGACAATTTAAAAGAAAGATATGAAGAGAAACACACAATAGGACTACTGAATGGCAAAAAGACCCCACAGGAAAATAAGTTGAAACTCACTAATCAGAAATAAATAGACTAAAACACTGAGCTACCAATCCTTACTCACTAATTTGGCACACATTAAAAATATGAAAATATCAAGAGTTGACTAGAATGTGGAAAAGATGGAATACCTACAATGCTGATTATACCATAATTTGGTTCAGTGAATTAATGCAAGAATTTGGCAATATTTAGGAATTTTGAATTGCTTATACCTACAACTCAGTATTTCTTTTTCCACTGTATACACTGCAGAAACTCTGGAACAAGTCCAGAAAACTATTCATTGTATCATTGTTTGTAATAATGAAATGTTGAAATGAATTAAATGACCATCAAGAGAATGGATGCTTGGCTATATTGTTAAATGGATGACAAAAATGTTATATATATATATATATATATATATATATATATACACTCTGTAATAGAGTTGCAGATAACAAGGAATGTTAGAGATATAAGAGGGAGATTTAAAAACAAAATATTGAGTAACAAAAGCAAGATGCAAAAAAATATATATATATACTCATGATTAAACTTATGTTCAAAATAAAGCTCAGCGAAATTAAATTATTAGACACATCAGAGTTCTGTTTCAGGCTTGATGACAAGGCTTTTTTAAGGAAAAAAAAGCCAAAACATTTTCTTGAATATCTGTAACAGTGGATACATACATATACTTTTAAAAGGAAGTGCTAAATAAGCTTGTTCAACTAAGTACATGATTGGTTAGTTTTACAAACTGTAGAGATGTCATATTCTTATCAGTTAGACAGTACATATATATAGTTGGGTCATAAGAACCCATAGCCATCTCCCAGAAATGTCTTGTGGGCCACTGAAAGAGAATTATTCTCTTCCACTCACAGTATGGAGTAAATAATTATCCTTCATAATGGACATTTTAAAAATAAATATGAAAAACAAAATGAATAATATCTGTAAATAATATAGGTATGAATATAAAGATGGTTAAGATATGCAAAATTTGAATGATGATTTTTAGCGTTAGAGAGGAAGAAAAGAATAGGATCAGGATTAGAGAATAAAAAAGAATTACATTTTATTGATAATATTTTAATTTTAAAATGCTTTAATAAAAACAGGTAAAATTTTAATGGAGAGTACTTATTACTTGTAATATTGCTTATATACACTCTATTTTCAAAATACCATAAAAATGATATTACAAAGAATTTTTAAGAATTGAATCTGCAAAATGATCCTAGATCTCTAAAAGAGTAGAAAAAAAGGTGAAAGAAATAAAGGGTTCATATTTTGCTTGAAGCCCTGGGGAATGAGATTTATAGTGGTTTTAGGTTAGATTATTTTCTTCAAGTGAATCTTCTGAATTTTACAGAGTCCACATAGTACATGCAATTCTTTTCAATCTGTGAAAAAGAAGAAAAGGGAAAAAATATATATTTTCAAGAAGTCTGGAAATGACCAGAGAGTAAAATTCCCTAGAGATTGTATCAAGATGCAAATAAACACAAGCTCATTTCTCTCGTCCTTTCTCAAATCCCCTTAAACGGCAAGAAACGCCATTTTCCGTATATAGAGACTAACATCGGAAGGGCACAGGAGGGAAAGAGAAGGGAAATTCTTGGAAAATGGGAAAACAGATGGGGCACGGGCACTGCGGTAGGGGTAGGGTGGGGAAAATGGGGGCCCCTGATCTGGAGACGGAACGCAAAGCTGGTTGGGGTGGGGCGTTGTGGGTTTAACAAGGCGCCTCCAGATTTTGGAAAGGCGTGGGGCCGGGAGATAGAAACACCTCCCAGGCACAGGGTAGAGGTGGGCCTGAGAGTGGAGGAGGCGGGGAGGGTGGCAGTGTTTGGGAGGAAGGGGCGGCCTCTCTCCTGGCAGGAAGCTGCGCGATGGTAAGAGGGAGGAGACTGCGGCTGCGGCAGCGGCTTCTGGGATCCCGATGTGGCAGAGAGGCCGTCACCGTCAAGGAGGTGGAGGGCCTGCGAGCCCAGTGTTGGAGACACTGCCGCCATCCTCTTCGTCAGCCCAGCTGTCTTCCTAGACACGCTTCTCGCCTAAGGATCCTTCCCTCCCAGCTCTTGCAAACTCCGAACTCGTCGCCTGCTGATCCTCTTTCACCACAGGTTCACAGCGGAGGCAGCAGTGAGGTGTCCGATTTGGACACGTGAGACCTGCGGTCCCCCGACTTGGGGAGGTGGGCGCTGGACTAGAGAATCGGAGGATGCGGGTTGGTGGGTGCCAAGAGGGAAAATTTGGGTTCTGTGCTGGAATGGAAGTTGAGGGAGACAGAAAGGTGATTTGGGGATTGGGGGTGGGGAGAAGTAGAGCCGAAGAGCACCTGGGTGGTAATAAAGGTGGCCCCAGAAAGAGAAAGAGATTTGTTCTGGGCACCCAGCGGCAAAATGGGGTAGACCAGGAAGAGATATGAAGGAGAGTTGAACAACAGGCAGAAGGAATGGGGAGGGAGGCAAGACAGATGAAGAGCAAATGATAGTGAGCAGAGGGAAAGGGTACTATGTTAATCTAAATAGAGAGAATGAGTGGGAGCTAATAAACGATGAATATTTGTATTTGGTATGGGGAGTCTAAGATGGCAACAGAGGTATTAACCAAAGGAGCCTGCTCCCTCTTGCTGGGGGCTCAACAACCAAAACTATCACCTTTCCAACCCTTCAGCACAGCCAAATAAGTTTGGAGGGAGGACACTGTAGGCAAACATCCAATAATATTTTGATAGCCAGCATCTCTGCTGGACATCCAGTAACTTGGATGGCAATACATATACCTGATGCCCAGGGAATTTGCAATGCAGAGAAATAAAATTTCACACTACAGTACACTAAATGTTTCTCCCTAGCCTCTTTCCTCCCCTTGCAGGTATGAAGACACCTCACAAAAAGGCAACTGCAAGGCAGCAAACCAGGGAAATTGTTGATGACCACACCTTGTCTGCAAGTATGAGGAAGAAAAAGATTTCTCAAAAGAAACAGAGGGGCAGACCTTCCTCCCAGACCCGCAGGAACATCGTGGGCTGCAGAATTTCACATGGATGGAAGGAAGGTGATGAGCCCATCACCCAGTGGAAAGGAACCGTTCTGGATCAGGTGCCTATAAATCCCTCTCTTTATCTGGTGAAATATGATGGAATTGACTGTGTCTATGGACTGGAACTTCACAGAGATAAAAGGATTTTAAAGCTTAAAATCCTTCCTGATAAAGTGCCATTTTCTCGAGTCAGAGATGTGCACCTTGCAAATACCATAATTGGTAAAGCTGTGGAACATATGTTTGAGGGTGAACATGGTTCTAAGGATGGATGGAGGGGGATGGTCTTAGCTCAAGCACCCATCATGAAAGCCTGGTTTTATATTACCTATGAGAAAGATCCTGTTTTGTACATGTACCAGCTTTTAGATGATTATAAAGAAGGTGACCTCCATATCATGCCAGAGTCGAGTAAGTCTTCTCCAAAAGAGAGAGAGCCAGAAGGAGTTATAGATGGCCTCATAGGTAAACATGTAGAATATACCAAAGAAGATGGCTCCAAAAGGACAGGCAAAGTCATTCACCAAGTTAAAGCCAAACCTTCTGTGTACTTCATCAAGTTTGATGATGATTTCCATATCTATGTCTATGATTTGGTGAAAAAGTCTTAATGGTTAGGGTAAACATTGTCATGTGTATGTAGGCAAATATATGATTTGGAGAAACACAAAATATGTTGCTTTTCAGTGTACTGAAAGTATAGGGGTCCCTAATAACCCATCATCATTGCCAGCAAAACTGTTGTTTTGTTCTGAAAAATATAAGTTTATGTAGCTATGACATGCTGTGTGTAAGGAATTTGTCATGGTGAAAAGGTTGGGTGTGTTTGGTTGAGAGGACATGAAAGGAAGGAACAAGTGTAAATTCAGGCTGTGAATAAAGTTCAGCTAGTATCATAATCAGTCATCTAAAAATGGAACAGGACTTATCTGGTCTGGTCTAAGGAGAGGAGAGGAGAAGGAATTAGAGATGGATTGTGGGGGAAAGGAAGAGAGATGGCTGCTTAAGAAAGGATATGGGAAGAGGTCAGAAATGGAGAGGCTTCTAGGGGCAGGGATAACCTAAGAAGGGGAGGCAGCCAACTGGGGGGCATTGAAGAATAGCAGAGAGTGAAATCTTGGGGTTGAGAGGAAACCAGGATAAATTGAGTAAAGAGGGACACAAATACATTTAGAAGAAGTTCAGGGCAAGGGAGACAAAGATAAAGTTGGCAGAGATCTGAGGAGAAGCTAAAAGGATACTTTAGAAGGGGAGGAACACTAAGGAAGGAGAATTCTCCTCCTTCCACAGAGGGAGTGAAAATAGAGAAAATGGCATGAGGTGTGGGGTCCATGAGAGATTGGAAGACCCAAGAAAAATAGCACTTCTGGCAGTATCCAAGTTGCCCTCCTTAGCTCTGTGCACAAAGAAGTGGCAACAAAGAAACCAGATGGATTGGAGCTTCTCTAGAGGGAAATTTTGACAGAAATGTCTCAGGATTTAAGCAGGAGCCAAGTTTATACATAAAAGACTTTTATTATATCAGGGAGTTCATGCCACACCTGCTGAGCAGAGCCCAGCCCTCAGCCTAAACACACTAGCATGGTGCTCCATAGCAGGGGGCTGTAGGCAGTTACCTCGTATTTTCCAGAAGACCCAGGGGCAGTAAATCTCAGACCTGAAGTTCTTGGTTCACTTGCTCTACACTGAATAAATGATTTTTGGGGGAACGAGTCAGTGGAGTTCTCAGAACTTAAGAGATGTGCCACCTTGCATTTGGAAGGCATTTTATCCAGAAAAAAATGAAACTTGCTCAACCCAGATACTGCACTCATCTCACTGTTCTTCAACTTCCTGAACTATACCTTGCCTCCTTACAGAGGATTGAGCTTAATGCTTCTGTCCAGGGCATGGGGAGGCATGGGGAGACTTCTCTCCAGGGCATGGACACTTGACTGTCCATGCTTCTCTCAGCAGCTGCCTGAAACCACAGATATCTCCCCCCAGTGCTTCACCAGATGGAGGTCTGCTGCCTCCAGAAACCCCATTCTGGCAATAGCCCAACAAAAATAATGCCTACTGACTCTTCACGTGTACCTCCTGACTAGTCTTGCCCACTTCAAGCACATGGGGAACTGTACTAGAAATGTGTGCAGTTCTATTTTCAGGTGAGATAGGTGGCATGGGCAGTTGAGCAGGGAGATGTGACTTTGTATAACGAAGTCCTTCTACTGTATAGTGCCACATAGGTGGTTGGTGGGAAGAGGGTGTGGTAACTCCCAATAAATTCCCTCTGAGGTATGGTGTCCCAATACATGGGTCTTTGTCCTTCTCTCTTCCTTTCCTTCCCCCAGTCCAGCTGTGGATGTTCCCTTCAAAACTCTCTCTGGTTTTCCCACTCCACATTCTTCACTGCCCTCAAAGAAACAGTGCTGCTGTCTCTCTTCTGCCCAGTAACTCCAGGCATAGCAGGCAGAGGGGAAGGAAGGGAGCTTTCCAGAGTGGAAAGAAGTTGGTAATTCCAGTTCATTCTCTCCACCCAACATGACCTGAAGCTGTTTGCCTCAAGAACTACACAAGGCGAGCCCACCTCACCAGAGCATGGATAGATTTTCTTTCATTCATCACATAATTCAGTCTAGCAAACACCTGCAGGCCACTCATGGGCCAGTTTCAGCCCACTGTCATATTTTGGTTGATCTTCATGTTTTTATCATTCTTGATTTTAAAATTAGTTATATAGACATTTGGGGGATTTCACATTTCAAAAATCCACATTTCTGGCTTACCTTAAAAAACAAAACAATAGACCAAGGGTTAGGGCCAACATTCCAACAAGGACACAAGCAGTTGACTCTGAGGAAGGCTTCAGCCCATTTTAAACTCAGAATGCCCTCTCAAGTGGGCCATGCCCCCAGATGGCCTGCCTCACTGTAGTAAAATGCCCAGATATCCCCTGGAAGCATTTGCATTGGTCACTTTGGGGTTAGACCCAGGGGAAACTGCTAAGCTCCTCTTTGGCTTACTCTGACTGCCTTTGCTTTTTAATTTATTTGCTTTATCTTCATCTCACCATTACTTACTTCAGGTGGGCTCTCAGCCAGTCAGTCTTCTAGACACAGGAACCTATGGTAGTAAATAAAAGAAACAAATAAAATAATCTTACCCTCATGGAACTTTCATTGTAGTGTGGGAGAGAGTAGTCAAGATAAAAGGATAAATTATTTTCAAAATGATAATGTTAAGTAGAGAAATAAAGAATGGGCTATGGAAGTCCCAGGGAGGCTGAAGTTGGATAGATTATGTACTAAGAGAGGGCTTCACTTAGAAGATAGCTTTTGAGTAAAGGCCTAAAGACAATAAGAGAACTGGCCCTGTGGCTGTCTGGGGAAGGAGCATTCCAGGCAGAGGTACAGCAAATGCTGAGCTCACAAGGCAGGAGTAGGACTGTCATGTTCAAATAACACTGAGGTTACCAGTGTGGCTGAAGCTGAATGAGCAAGGTAGATAATATCAGGAAGTGGTTTCAAAGAGGTGAGGGGATCCCAAAACAGATAGCTTAGAGTTTTGAAGGTCCTAGAATGGAATTTGGCTTTTCCAGTAAGCGTGGTAGGGAGTCATTCTAGTATTTCTACCAGAGGCTGGGTATGATTTGTTTTATATTTTTCACAGGATCATTCTGGAGACTCTGGAGTGTAATCTGTTTGTGGTCAAGTTTGGGAAAAGGGAGATCACATATACTAGTGAAACAGAAGAGCAACCTGAAAACAGATTTACATACAGGAAATTTGAATCATAATAGAGGTGGTAGTTCAGATAAATGATAAAAAGACATTTTATTCAATAAATGATGCTGCATTAATCTGTTTTCCATATGACAAAAAATAAGCTTAAATCCCTTCATCACATCCTACACACAAATTCTTCATGGATATAAATGTTATTACTTAAATTTAGAAGGTAGTATTTATAAAACTTTTAGAATAAGAAGTGAATGTTCAGTTTTTTTCTTATAGAAATGGGAAAGATTTATTTTACATGCAAAAAATGCACAGTGATGAAGGAAAAGTTTGAAACTTTTGATTATTTGAAGATATGGATGCCCCTAATATCAAAATCATCATATTAAAAGTGGAGTCAGAGAGATTATGTTACAGACTGTGATATTTAAAGTGAATTAAATAAAAATGTATTCCTTGAGGAAATATTACAGCCTATAGAAAACTTGGAAAACTAGGCAATCACAAGTAGATCACAGTCAATAAACACACATTTCCTTAATCAGTTCCCCATTAACTTATTGTATCTTGTCCATAATAAGGCATCTGCTAACATAATATATAGTTTACTTAGTTAATATATTTATTGTTTCCCTACCAGAATGTAAACCCTGAAAGTGCATGATTTTTCTTCCATAAAAGAGTGCCTGGCATACTGTAAGTGTGTAATAAATATTTGTTAACTATATGAATCTGATCAGTAACCTAGGGAACTGAAAAAGTAACATGATCTCACATACATTAGATCAGCAACACATGAAGTTTGAAAATATTCATTGACCAGTTAAAGAAGTGGGAGATCCATACATGCTAGGTGAGAGTTTGTCAGAGAGAAATCTGCCATTATCTAGTGATAGCCTAGATAGAAGATGTTGCATTTCCAGCAGTTTCATTCTTATACATTGTTGAAAGACAATTCTGCATGTATCTCACATGTTACTGTACATCTGGTGAGCAAAACACTGAAAATTCTTTGTTTTGAGGTATTTTTTGAGAGATGTTTGAACAGTAAACAGCTTTCAAAGACAGAATAGGATCTCCATCTGAAGTAAAAAGCAGGACTGAATAGAGTCTTTGGAAGGTAGTGATTTCCTCTGGAACAAAGGGCAGGAATGCTTACTCCAATATAATGAAGATAATGTCTCTTAAGAGCAAAGGAAAGGGATCAGTTCAGTTCAGTCGCTCAGTCGTGTCCGACTTTTTGCAACCCCATGAATTGCAGCACGCCAGGCCTCCCTGTCCATTACCAACTCCCAGAGATCACCCAGACTTTGAGTCAGTGATGCCATCCAGCCATCTCATCCTCTGTCGTCCCCTTCTCCTCCTGCCCCCAATCCCTCCCAGCATCAGAGTCTTTTCCAATGAGTCAACTCTTTGCATGAGGTGGCCAAAGTACTGGAGTTTCAGCTTTAGCATCATTCTTTCCAAAAAAATCCCAGGGCTGATCTCCTTCAGAATGAACTGGTTGGATCTCCTTGCAGTCCAAGGGACTCTCAAGAGTCTTCTACAACACTACAGTTAAAAAGCATCAATTCTTCAGCACTCAGCCTTCTTCACAGTCCAACTCTCACATCCACACATGACCACAGGAAAAACCATAGCCTTGACTAGATGGACCTTTGTTGGCAAAGTAATGTCTCTGCTTTTCAATATGCTATCTAGGTTGGTCATAACTTTGCTTCCAAAGAGTAAGCGTCTTTTCATTTCATGGCTGCAGTCCATCTGCAGTGATTTTGGAGCCCAAAAAAATAAAGTCTGACACTGTTTCTAATGTTTCCCCATCTATTTCCCATTAAGTGATGGGACCGGATGAAAAGGGATGCTTACTGCCTATTATAAAAGTTTAAGGATCCCAGACTGAGGTTTCCTCCTTTGTAATGCAACTTAATTTATATGTATGTGTCATGTAACCATTCTTCATCACCCTGTAGGGAGTGGGACTCGGGCTTATAGGGTAAAAACACTGATACTCAGACTATTTTTATTAATGTGAGTAATAAACTATCCTTTGTCTATGAACAAAAATCTCATATAGTCTACTGGCACCCAAGAAACTGTGACAGGTAAATTGTTAGCTCACAAATAGGGTTCACTTCAGTTCAGTCACTCAGTCGTGTATGACTCTTCACGACCCCATGGACCACAGCACGCCAAGCCTCCCTGTCCAACACCAACTCCCAGAGTTTACTCAAACTCATTTCCATTGAGTCGGTGATGCCATCCAACCGTCTGATCCTCTGTCGTCCCCTTCTCCTCTTGCCTTCAATCTCTCCCAGCATCAGAGTCTTTTCAAATGAGTCAGCTCTTCACATCAGGTGGCCAAAGTATTGGAGTTTCAGCTTCAATATCAGTTCTTCCAATGAACATTCAGAACTGATCTCCTTTAGGATGGACTGGTTGGATCTCCTTGTAGTCCAAGGGACTCACAAGAGTCTTCTCCAACACCACAGTTCAAAAGCATCAATTCTTTGGCGCTCAGCTTTATTTATAGTCCAACTCTCACATCCATACAAGACTACTGGAAAAACCATAGCCTTGACTAGACAGACCTTTGTTGACAATGCTTCTTCTTTTTAATATGCTGTCTAGGTTTGTCATAACTTTCCTTCCAAGCAGCAAGCGTCTTAATTTCATGGCTGCAGTCACCATCTGCAGTGATTTTGGAGCCCCCAAAAATTAAGTCTGACACTGTTTCCACTGTTTTCCCATCTATTTGCCATGAAGTGATGGGACCAGATGCCATGATCTTCATTTTCTGAATGTTGAGCTTTAAGCCAACTTTTTCACTCTCCTCTTTCACTTTTATCAAGAGGCTCTTTAGTTCTTTTTCACTTCCTGTCATAAGATTGGTGTCATCTGCATACCTGAAGTTATTGATATTTCTCCCAGCAATCTTGATTCCAGCTTGTGCTTTATCCAGAACAGCATTTCTCCTGATGTACTCTGCATATAAGTTAAATAAGTAGGGTGACAATATACAGCCTTGACGTACTCTTTTTCCTATTTGGAACCAGTCTGTTCTTCTATGTCCAGTTCTAACTGTTGCTTCCTGGCCTGCATACAGATTTCTCAGGAGGCAGGTCAGGGGGTCTAGTATTCCCATCTTTTTCAGAATTTTCCACAATTTATTGTGATCCACACAGTCAAAGGCTTTGGCATAGTCAATAAAGCAGAAATGGATGTTTTTCAACTTCATAATCTTCACTCTTGATAATTAGAGTAATGAGGATAAAATACTGACAGAGACATGGTTTCTGCAAGAGGAGGAATGAGGACCTCAAAAGCCAACTAATGGAATTTGAGGGTACTTTATGACAACTGATGTTGAATGTACAAATAAGCTATGCATAAATAGTCCTCCATCTTTTAATGAGGTGGAATTAGGGAAGCAGTTGCAGGATGAGGGCTGAAGCAGCCTTGTCTCCAGTGGGGTCAAAGTTCACATGGACCTCTCTGAGTATGATGGAAAATCTGAGGGAAGGGAAAGAGTCAAACTTCATTGGACCTGTTAGATATGGACACTCAAGTCACTATTTTACCTAGACCTGTGGAAGAAATATAAAAATGAGCTAATGAAAATTGGACTGGGTTTAAAGTGCAAAAAGGAAGACAGTATGACCTTGAGAGTGAAAACTTTGGGGCCAATTCTGTGCACTCTAGGTATTATCTCTAATATGAATATAGTGGAAACAGATACTTGTATTTCCCTGTCCCATAGGGGCTAAATGAGATTCAGCCATAGAGCAGTATTGGTGAGGCACATAAATCATTTTCCCACCAACCTCCCTGTCTCCTTCTGGGTGCATCCCAAGAGGAAAAAATTCACAGCCAAGATTTAAGGAATTGAAGGAAGCACATGTGGTTAGAAGTTTAAGGACAGCTGTGTGCAAAAAAAAAAGCTTCAAGCTTAGAGGGGACTATTGTCAAATTCACCTATTTCTCCTATACTCTAAACTGTTGCAGACAATGTGACTCTACTTAAATCCATTACACAGGCTAATGGTACATGATACACTTTTAAATGTTGACAACATTTTCTTTCCCATACTACTGGCATCTGAAGATCAAGATCTTTTGACATTCAGGTGAAAAGGTCTCCAATATATTTTTCTTGTACTCCTTCAGGGTTACTTAAACTCCACTGGCATTTGCCAAAATTGAGTATGTCACAAGTGCTTCTACATTCTGATTTTCAAAAATTTCTAAATACATGATATCTTGATGGTTGATAGTCAGAAGCCTTAGTCTTCACAGCCCAAGCTAGACAGAGTGGTTAAAAATCCGCAACAAATTTCAAGAGTCTGTTTACCAAGTAATGTTTCTCAGTACTATGTGAGCCAGATTTATAATACTTAGTTCTTCAAATAGTCAAAGAAAGTTTGTCTTTTTCCCCCTTTCCCACCAAAAAGGAGGCCCAGTACCTAACTGTATCCTTTGGATATTGAAAACTGATTGCTTGGGTATTGTGTTTGGCTCTTTATATCAGGTACTCACACATCAGCATTCTTAAATGTGGCCCAAAACAATGCCCTGCTATGGATATTGCCCAACAAACTGTGTCATGCTCTACCTTTGGGGCCCCACAAATGTAATGACCCCTTTGAGATTAAGTCTCTGGGACTGATGACTATCCAATTGGAATCACTAACAAAGGGAAGCAATATACACCTGTTGCAGATAGTTAACATTAATAAAATTTCCAAAACATTCAAGACAATGCAGGCTTTTTTTTTTTTTTTTTTGTAGAAGTAACCGTATACTAAGAGCATAGTAGCACACATATGAATGAAAATAATAGACCTAGAAAAGAACCCTCTCCAGAATCCAACCATGCTGAGTTCCATGCTCAGTTCCTTGGACTTACAACCAGCAAAACTACAAGAAGTTTCTGTTGTTTATATGATGCACACTTTATTGAATTTTGTTATAGGAGCTTGAATTGACTAAGATGAATAATATATGCTTATAATGAAATATTAATATTACTTAATAAGAAATGGGAATAAAGTTCTCATACACAATGTGATGATAATGAACCATAAAAAACTATGCTAAGTGAAAAAAGCCAGACAGAAAAGGATAAATACTATTAATTCCATTCATAAGGAATATCTAGATAGGGAAATTCATACAGTAAGTTAACAATGTTACTGTTGTTCAGTAACTCAGTTGTGTTCAAATCTTTGCAACCTCATGGACTGTAGCCCACCAGGCTCCTCTGTCTGAAGGATTTCCCAGGCTAGAATATTGGAGTGGGTTGCCATTTCCTTCTCCAGGGGATGTTCCCGAGCCAGGCATTGAACCTGTATCTCTTGCATCTTCTGCATTGGCAGGCAGGTTCTTTACCAGCTGAGCCGCTAGAGAAGTCCTATTGGAGCTTCCCCAAAAAAGACATAATTTGACTTGTTTGGTGGTACCATTGAAGTTGTCAGTCAAAAGACTTATTCTTATTCTACCTCACTCAAAATTATCCTATACTAATAGCTTTTAGTATTGGATACTAAATACTAAAAGTGCAGGTGGCTGCAATGGCACACAAGCGCAGCCTAGAGGAGCTACCCCACATACCAGGTCAGGGGCAGTGGCCAAGACTGCCAGGCTGTGACAGTGCAGGAGCAGCCACCCCACGTCCGAGGTCAGCGGCAGTGACCGAGAGGAGCAGCCCCACACTCAAGCAGAAGTGGCTGCATGGGCGTAGGAGGGCCTAGAGGAGCTACTCCACGTTCAAGGTCAGGAGGGGCGGTGGTGAGGAGATACCCCTCATCCAAAGTAAGAAGCAGCGGCTGCACTTTGCTGGAGCATCCGTGAAGAGATACCCCACGTCCAAGGTAAGAGAAACCCAATGAAGATGGTAGGTGTTGCAAGAGAGCATCAGAGGGCAGACACACTGAAACCATAACCACAGAAAACTAGTCAATCTAATCACACAAGGACCATAGCCTTCTCTAACTCAATGAAACTAAGCCATGCCCGTGGGGCAACCCAAGATGGGCGGGTCATGGTGGAGAGGTCTGACAGAATGTGATCCACTGGAGAAAGGAATGGTAAACCACTTCAGTATTCTTGCCTTGAGAACCCCATTAACAGTATAAAAAGGCAAAATGGTAGGATACAGAAAGAGGAACTCCCCAGGTCAGTAGATGCCCAATATGGTACTGGAGATCAATGGAGAAATAACTCCAGTAAGAATGAAGGGATAGAGCCAAAGCAAAAACAATACCCAGTTGTGGATATGACTGGTGATAGAATCAAGGTCTGATGCTGTAAGGTCTATATTGCATAGGAACCTGGAATGTTAGGTCCATGAATCAAGGTAAATTGGAAGTGGTCAAACAGGAGATGGCAAGAGTGAACATCAACATTCTAGGAATCAGTGAACTGAAATGGACTGGAATGGGTGAATTTAACTCAGATGACCATTATATCTACTACTGCGGGCAGGAATCCCTTAGAAGAAATTGAGTAGCCATCATGGTCAACAAAAGAGTCTGAAATGCAGTACTTGGATGCAAACTCAAAAATGACAGAATGATCTCTGTTCGTTTCCAAGGCAAATCATTCAATATCACAGTAATCCAAGTCTATACCCCCACCAGTAACACCGAAGAAGCTGAAGTTGAACGGTTCTATGAAGACTTCCAAGACCTTTTGGAACTAACACCCAAAGAAAGAATGTCCTTTTCATTATAGGGGACTGGAATGCAAAAGTAGGAAGTCAAGAAACACCTGGAGTAACAGGCACATTTGGCCTTGGAACACGGACTGAAGCAGGGCAAAGGTTAAAAGATTTTTGCCAAGGGAAAGCACTGGTCATAGCAAACACCTTCTTCCAACAAGACAACAGAAGACTCTACACATGGACGTCACCAGATGCTCAACACTGAAATCAGATTGATTATATTCTGTGCAGCCAAAGATGGAGAAGCTCTCTACAGTCAGCAAAAACAAGACTGGGAGCTGACTGAGGCTCAGATCATGAGCTCCTTATTGCCAAATTCAGACTTAAATTGAAGAAAGTAGGGAAAACCCCTAGACCATTCAGGTATGACCTAAATCAAATCCCTTATGATTATACAGTGGAAGTGAGAACTAGATTTAAGGGACCAGATCTAATAGATAGAGTGCCTGATGAACTATTGATGGAGGTTCATGACATTGTACAGGAGACAGGGATTAAGACCATCCCCATGGAAATGAAATGCAAAAAAGCAAAATGGCTGTCTGGGGAGGCCTTACAAATAGCTGTGAAAAGAAGAGAAGCAAAAAGCAAAGGAGAAAAGGAAAGATATAAACATCTGAAAGCAGAGTTCCAAAGAATAGCAAGAAGAGATAAGAAAGCCTTCCTCAGCGAAGAAATAGAGGAAAACAACAGAATTGGAAACACTAGAGATCTCTTCAAAAAAATTACACATACCAAGGAAACATTTCATGCAAAGATCGGCTCAATAAAGGACAGGGATAGTATGGACCTAACAGAAGCAGAAGATAATAAGAAGAGGTGGCAAGAATACACAGAAGAACTGTACAAAAAAGAGCTTCACAACCCAGATAAACACGATGATGTGATCACTCACCTAGAGCCAGACATCCTGGAATATGAAGTCAAGTGGGCCTTAGAAAGCATCACTACGAACAAAGCTAGTGGAGGTGATGGAATTCCAGTTGAGCTACTTCAAATCCTGGAAGATGATGCTGCGAAAGTGCGGCACTCAATATGCCAGAAAATTTGGAAAACTCAGCAGTGGCCACAGGACTGGAAAAGGTCAGCTTTCATTCCAATCCCAAAGAAAGGCAATGCCAAAGAATGCTCAAACTACTGCACAATTTCACTCATCTCACACACTAGGAAAGTAACGCTCAAAATTCTCCAAGCCAGGCTTTAGCAATATATGAACTGTGAACTTCCAAATGTTAAAGCTGGTTTTAGACAAGGCAGAGGAACCAGAGACCAAATTGCCAACATGTGCTGGATCATCGAAAAATCAAGAGAGTTCCAGAAAAAACATCTATTTCTGCTTTATTGACTATGCCAAAGCCTTTGACTGTGTGCATCACAATAAACCGTGGAAAATTCTGAAAGAGATGGGAATACCAGACCACCTGAACTGCCTCATGAGAAATCTGTATGCAGGTCATGAAGCAACAGTTAGAACTGGACATGGAACAACAGACTGTTTCCAAATAGGAAAAGGAGTACATCAAGCTGTATATTGTCACCCTGCTTATTTAACTTATATGCAGAGGACATCATGAGAAACGCTGGGCTGTAAGAAGCACAAGCTGGAATCCAGATTGCCAGCAGAAATATCAATAACCTCAGATATGCAGATGACACCACCCTTATGGCAGAAAGTGAAGAGGAACTAAAAAGCCTCTTGATGAAAGTGAAAGAGGAGTGTTAAAAAGTTGGCTTAAAGCTTAACATTCAGAAAACGAAGATCATGGCATCTAGTCCCGTCCCTTCATGTGTAATAGATGGGGAAACAGTGGAAACAGTGTCAGACTTTATTTTTGGGGCTCCAAAATCACTGCAGATAGTGACTGCAGCCATGAAATTAAAAGACGTTTACTCCTTGGAAGGAAAGTTATGACTAACCTAGATAGCATATTCAAAAGCAGAGATATTACTTTGTCAACAATGGTCCATCTAGTCAAGGCTATGGTTTTTCCAGTGGTCATGTATGCCTGTGAGAGTTGGACTGTGAAGAAAGCTGTGTGCCAAAGAATCGATGCTTTTAAACTGTGGTGTTGGAGAAGACTCTTGAGAGTCCCTTGGACTGCAAGGAGATCCAACCAGTCCCTTCTAAAGGATATCAGCCCTGGATGTTCTTTGGAAGGAACGATGCTAAAGCTGAAACTCCAGTACTTTGGCCATCTCATGAAAAGAGTTGACTCATTGGAAAAGACTCTGATGCTGGGAGGGATTGGGGGCAGGAGGAAAAGGGGACAACAGAGGATGAGAAGGCTGGATGGCATCACCGACTCAATGGACATGGGCTTGAGTGGACTCTGGGAATTGGTGGTGGACAGGGAGGCCTGCTGTGCTGTGATTCATGGGGTCGCAAAGAGTCAGATGAACTGAACTGCACTGAATAGCTTTTAGGGGAGTACAAAAAACATTTGCTCAACTTTTTAATAGGATAGCTGCCTAAAACAATGGATAAAAATTTGAGGCAATCACTAGGCAAAATAGCTCAAGATAAATGAGAAACAACCTATCCTTAGGGGCTTTGAAAATCTCTGACATATTCCTGGGTATATGGAAGGCCACCTTTATGTGTCAGGCTTTGTGCATGATCAGAAAAGACATTATTCCCCTAAACTCTCATTTTATGGTGGGCTTTAGGCTCTATGAAAATAATAAATGAAAAATAAGACAGAGTGCTAAACTGCATGGTTCTACATACCCCAACATACAAAAAGTGCCTGCAAGACTTATTTATTACAAGTGATTAAGGAATTTACTGACAGATTATTTGTTGACTGCAAAGCTCATTGAATTTGAGACTTCAGTAGACATACATGAAAAAGTAGAAATATTACAGAATTAGCTCAGAAAAGTCATGAAACAAACAACTATTAAACAGCAATAAAACAGACCTAGGATGGGGGAGAAAGAATTCTATCATTGCCATATTATGTTATATTAAATATCCAGTTCTCAAATGCGTTCCTTTTTATGGCTGAGTAATGTTCCACTGTGTGTATGTACCACAACTTCTTTATCCATTCATCTGTCAGTGGACATCTAGGTTGCTTCCATGTTCTAGCTATTGTAAATAGTGCTGCAGTGAACATTGAGGTACATGTGTCTTTTTCAATTTTGGTTTCCTTGGAGTATATGCCTAGAAGTGGGATTGCTGGTTTTATTGATAAAACCATATGGTGCTTTTATTCCTAGTTTTTAAGGAATTTCTATACCATCTTCCATAGTGGCTGTATCAATGTACATTCCCACCAACAGTGCAAAAGGGATCCCTTTCTCCACACCCTCTCCAGAATTTATTGCTTGTAGACTTTTTGATTATGGTCATTCTGACCAGTGTGAGGTGATATTTCACTGTAGATTTGGTCTGCATTTCTCTAATAATGAGCATCTTTTCATGTGTTTGTTAGCCATCTGTATGTTTTCTTCGGATAAATGCCTTTTCAAGTCTTTTTCCCACTTTTGATTGGCTTGTTTTTCTGGTATTGAGATGTATGAGCTGCTTAAGTCAGTTCTAATGAGGTGGATAAACCTAGAGCCTATTATACAGAGTGAAGTAAGTCATGGAGAGAAAGATAAATATGGTATACTAATGCATATATATGGAATCTAGAAAGAAGGTGCTGATGAATTTATTTGTAAGGCAGCAATGGAGAAACATAGAGAATAGACTTATGGACATGGGGAATGGGCAGGAAAGGGTGAGATGTATGGAGAAAGTAACATGGAAACTTACATTACCATATGTAAAATAGATCAGTTCAGTTCAGTTACTCAGTCATGTCCGACTCTGTGACCCCACGGACTGCAGCACATCACACTTCCCTGTCCATCACCAAGTCCCAGAGCTTGTTCAAACTCATGTCCATCGAGTCAGTGATGCCATCCAAACATCTCACCCTCTGTTGTCCCCTTCTCCTCCTGCATTCAATGTGTCCCGGCATCAGGATCTTTTCAAATGAGTCAACTCTTCACATCAGGTGACCAAAATATTGGAGATTCAGCTTCGGCATCAGTCCCTCCAGAGAATATTCAGGACTGATTTCCTTTGGGATTGACTGAATTGATCTCCTTACAGTCCAAGGGACTCACAAGAATCTTCTCCAACACCACAGTTTGTAAGCATCAGTTCTTCAGCACTCAGCTTTCTTTATGGTCCAAATCTCACATCCATACATGACTACTGGAGAAACCATAGTTTTAACTAGATGGACCTTTGTCAGCAAAGGAATGTCTCTATTTTTAATATGCTATCTAGTTTGGGCATAGCTTTTCTTCCAAGGAGCAAGTGTCTTTTAACTGCATGGTTGCAATCACCATCTTCAGTGATTTTGGAGCCCAGGAAAATATAGTCTCTTACTGTTTCCATTGTTTCCCCATCTATTTGCCATGAAGTGATGGGACTGGATGCCATGATCTTCGTTTTTCGAATTCTGAGTTTTAAGCCAGCTTTTTCACTCTCCTCTTTCACTGTAATCAAGAGGCTCTTTATAGTTCCTCTTCACTTTCTGCCATAAGGATGGTGTCTTCTGCATATCTGAGGTTATTGATATTTCTCCTGGCAATCTTGATTCCAACTTGTGCTTCATCCAGCCCAGTATTTCACATGATATAATTTGCATATAAGTTAAATAAGCAGGGTCACAGTATATTGCCTTAACATATTCCTGTCCCAATTTGGAACCAGTCCATTGTTCCGTGTCCAGTTCTAACTGTTGCTTCTTGACCTGCATACAGATTTCTCAGGCGGCAGGTAAGGTGGTCTAATATTCCCGTCTCTTGAAGAATTTTCTACAGTTTGTTGTGATCCACACAGTCAAAGGCTTTAGCATAGTCAATGAAGCAGAAGAAGGTGTTTTTTTTCTGGAACTCTCTTGCTTTTTCTATGATCCAACTGATGTTGGCAATTTGATCTCTGGTTCCTCTGCCTTTTCCAAATCCAGCTTGACAATCTGGAATTCTTGGTTCATGTACTGTTGAAGCTTGGCTTGAAGGATTTTGAGCATTACTTTGCTAGCATGTGAAAGTGAAAATTGCTGAGTCGTGTTCGACTCTTTGCAACCCCATGGACTATACAGTCCTTGGAATTCTCCCAGAAAAATACTGGAGTGGGTAGCCTAACCTTTCTCCAGTGGATCTTTCCGACCCAGGAATCGAACCGGGGTCTCCTGCAATGCAGATTCTTTACCCACTGAGCTGTGAGATGAGCACAATTGTACAGTAGTTTGAACATTCATTGGCATTGCCTTTCTTTGAAAGTGGAATGAAAACTGACCTTTTTCAGTTCATAGCCAAAGGGAAGTTCTGTATGACTCAGGGAACTTAAACAGGGGCTCTATATCCACCTAGAGGAGTGGGATGGGGAGGGATATGGGAGAGAGGCTCAACAGGGAGGGGACATATGCACACCCATGGCTGATTCATGTTGGTGTTTGACAGAAACAACAAAATGATGTAAAGCAATTATCCTTCAATTAACAAATAAATACTTTTTTAAAAAAAGAAAAAAAAATCCAGTTCTCAAACAAAAATACAAAACATGTAAAAAAAAGAAAGAAAGAAATTATATACCACAAAAAGTAAAAGAGTAATCAGTATACACTGTCCCTAAGGAAGGGCAGCGATTGGACTTAAAGACATAAATCAGCTATTTAAAAAATATTTGGAGGGGGATATCAATCTCATCACTTCATGGCAAATAGATAGGGAAACAGTGGAAACTGTGGCTGACTTTATTTTTTTGGGCTCCCAAATCACTGCAGATGGTAACTGCAGCCATGAAGTTAAAAGACACTTACTACTTGGAAGGAAAGTTGTGACCAATCTGGAAAGCATATTAAAAAGCAGAGACATTACTTTGTCAACAAAGGTCCATCTAGTCAAGGCTATGGTTTTTCCAGTAGTCATGTATGGATGTGACAGTTGGACTATAAAGAAAGCTGAGTGCTGAAGAATTGATGCTTTTGAACTGTGGTGTTGGAGAAGAGTCTTGGGAGTCCTTTCGACTGCAAGGAGATCCAACCAGTCCATCCTAAAGGAGATTAGTCCTGAGTGTTCACGGGAAGGACGGATGTTGAAGCTGAAACTCCAAACTTTGGCCACCTGATGCAAAGAGCTGACTCATTTGAAAGACCCTGATGATGGGAAAGATTGAAGGCAGGAGGAGAAGGGGACGACAGAGGATGAGATGGTTGGATGGCATCACTGACCCAATGGACATGAGTTTGGGTCAACTCTGGGAGCTGGTGATGGACAGGGAGGCCTGGTGTGCTGTGATTCACGGGGTCACAAAGAGTCAGACACGACTGAGCAAGTGAATGGAACAGATCAGCCAAGATGGTGGAGTGGAAAGATCCTGAGCTCACCTCCTCTCATAAGCACACCAAAATCACAGATATTTTCACAACCATCAATGAAAAGAACTAGAACTTACCAGAAAAGATCTACAAGTAAAAGCATAAAGATGAAACCAAAAGGAGACAGGTAGGAGTGGTGGACTCACACTATAATCAAGTTCCATAGCCCCATGTGGGTGACCTACAAAGTGAAGAATAATTATATTGCAGAGGTATTCCAATAGGAGAGGGATTACTGAATCCTACATTAGTCTCCCCAGTCTGGGGGTCCTGCGCTGGGAAGACAAGCCCACAGAGCATTTGGTTTTGAAGTCCAGTGGGGCTTAATTTTCAAAGTCTCACAAGAATGAGGGAAATAGAGACTTTATTCTTAAAAGGTACATCAGATCAGATCAGATCAGTCTCTCAGTCGTGTCCGACTCTTTGTGACCCCATGAATCGCAGGACGTCAGGCCTCCCTGTCCATCACCAACTCCCGGAGTTCACTCAGACTCACATCCATCGAGTCAGTGATGCCATCCAGCCATCTCACCCTCTGTCGTCCACTTCTCCTCCTGCCCCCAATCCCTCCCAGCATCAGAGTCTTTTGAAATGAGTCAACTCTTCGCATGAGGTGGCCAAAGTACTGGAGTTTCAGCTTTAGCATCATTCCTTCCAAAGAAATCCCAGGGCTGATCTCCTTCAGAATGGACTGGTTGGATCTCCTTGCAGTCCAAGGGACTCTCAAGAGTCTTATCCAAAACCACAATTCAAAAGCATCGATTCTTCAGCGTTCAGCTTTCTTCACAGTCCAACTCTCACATCCATACATGACCACAGGAAAAACCATAGCCTTGACTAGACGAACCTTTGTTGGCAAAGTAATGTTTCTGCTTTTGAATATGCTATCTAGGTTGGTCATAACTTTGCTTCCAAGGAGTAAGCGTCTTTTAATTTCTTGGCTGCAGTCACCATCTGCAGTGATTTTGGATCCCAGAAAAATAAAGTCTGACACTATTTCCACTGTTTCCCCATCTATTTCCCATGAAGTGATGGGACCGGATGCCATGATCTTAGTTTTCTGAATGTTGAGCTTTAAGCCAACTTTTTCACTCTCCACTTTCACTTTCATCAAGAGGCTTTGTAGTTCCTCTTCACTTTCTGCCATAAGGGTGGTGTCATCTGCATATCTGAGGTTATTGATATTTCTCCCAGCAATCTTGATTCCAGCTTGTGCTTCTTCCAGTCCAGCATTTCTCATGATGTACTCTGCATAGAAGTTAAATAAACAGGGTGACAATATACAGCCTTGACGAACTCCTTTTCCTATTTGGAACCAGTCTGTTGTTCCATGTCCAGTTCTAACTGTTGCTTCCTGACCTGCATACAAATTTCTCAAGGGGCAGGTCAGGTGGTCTGGTATTCCCATCTCTTGAAGAATTTTCCACAGTTTATTGTGATCCACACAGTCAAAGGCTTTGGCATAGTCAATAAAGCAGAAATAGATGTTTTTTCTGGAACTCTCTTGCTTTTTCCATGATCCAGCGCATGTTGGCAATTTGATCTCTGGTTCCTCTGCCTTTTCTAAAACCAGCTTGAACATCAGGAAGTTCACAGCTCACATATTGCTGAAGCCTGGCTTGGAGAATTTTGAGCATTACTTTACTAGCGTGTGAGATGAGTGCAATTATGCGGTAGTTTGAGCATTCTTTGGCATTGCCTTTCTTTGGGATTGGAATGAAAACTGACCTTTTCCAGCCCTGTGGCCACTGCTGAGTTTTCCAAATTTGCTCGCATATTGACTGCAGCACTTTCACAGCATCATCTTTCAGGATTTGGAATAGCTCAACTGGAATTCCATCACCTCCACTAGCTTTGTTCGTGGTGATGCTTTCTAAGGCCCACTTGACTTCACATTCCAGGATGTCTGGCTCTATGTCAGTGGTCACACCATTGTGATTATCTGGGTTGTGAAGATCTTTTTTGTACAGTTCTTCTGTGTATTCTTGCCATCTCTTCTTAATATCTTCTGCTTCTGTTAGGTCCCTACCATTTCTGTCCTTTATCGAGCTCATCTTTGCATGAAATGTTCCTTTGGTATCTCTGATTTTCTTGAAGAGATCCCTAGTCTTTCCCATTCTGTTGTTTTCCTCTATTTCTTTGCATTGATCGCTGAAGAAGGCTTTCTTATCTCTTCTTGGTATTCTTTGGAACTCTGAATTCAGATATTTGTATCTTTCCTTTTCTCCTTTGCTTTTCACTTATCTTCTTTTCACAGCTAAAAGGTACATACAGAATCTCAAATGCACCAAGACTCAATGCAAAAGCAGTAATTTAATATGAGCCTGGGCCATATCTGCCTGTTGGGCTTAGAGAGTCTCCCAGAAAGGTGTTGGTAGGGGGTAGCTGCGGCATACCCTGGGAACATAGACACTGGTGTCAGCCATATTTTGGAACATTCTACCATATAAACACTGGTGCTAGATGCTTCCATTTTGATATCATCCCTCCAGCTCATTAGCACCAAAACCTGACCCCAACCAAGAGCCTATAAGTGCCAGTGCTGGAACATCTCAGGCCATTCGGCTAAAAGGGCAGGGATACTGCCTCAACCATTAGCAGACACGCTGGCTAAGGGATTTCTGAGCCCACAGCTGCCTCTAGACATGTCCCTAGCCATAGCCATGCCCACCAGAGGATTAATACCCAGCTTTACCCACCAGTGGGCAGACATGAGGCCTGCCCTCAGGAACTCTTCATGAACCTCACCTGCCAGGGGGCAATACCAGATACAAGAAAACCATCATATGGTAGGCTGCAAACCCAGGACTCCCATAGAGGTCAAACCTACTTTAGGACCAGAGGGACCCTGGACAGCCCATTAGCAGACCAATGCACGCTTTGGGACACACCAGACCACATACCTAACTTTTAGATACCATCCCCTAAACCAACACTCTGAAACAAGCTCTGGGATTCCTAGGCTCTGCAGCCAGGAATTGGCTCTGTCTGCTAGTTGTTCAGCACTAACCCAAGGATCTGACTTCACCCACCAATGGGGGGACAATAGCCCTGGAGTTTTAAGACCCAGAATCCACACATCAGGGATCCAGCACTAGACCAAGGGCCCCCTAGGTTTCTGCAGGCAGCCTTCTTGTGACCTGACCCTGAAACAGTAGCTGGCAGCAACCACATAAAGCAAAGCCTGGCAACCAACCATGTTAGGTGCCAACCAAGCCTACCAGACTGGGCAGATAGTCAGTCTGCCACAAACCCATGCAGCCCTCTTATGAGGAATCCCTCAAATTTACAGCTGAATGACAAGCGGGGGAGTAAACTGCTGGAATGCATAGGATGTCTCTTAAACAAGCTAATCTACTTATCAAAAAAACATAACTAATATACATAAAAATACAAATAGTAACTTAGACAAAGTGAGGTGGCAGAGTACTATGTTCCACATGAAGGAAATAGACAAAACCCCAGAAGAGGAACTAAGGGAAGTGGAGATAGGCAATCTACCTAGGAAAGTGTTCAGGGTAGTGATCAGAAAGATGATCAAAGAACTAAGGAGAAGACTGGTTACACAGAGCAAAAAGTTAAGAGGTTTTTTAACAAAGAGATAGAAAATACAAAGAACAAACAGACATGAATGCAATAATTGAAATTAAAAATACACTATGAGGGATCAATAGTAGACTAAACAAAACAAAGTAATGGATCAGTGAAGTGTAAGACAGAGTAGTGGAAATCATTGCACTTGAACAGAAAAATAAATGAAAAAAATAAGGAAATGTTAAGAGACTTTTGGAAAAGCATCAGGTTCACTAATATTTGCATTATAGGGGGTCCCAGAAAGAAAAGAGAAAGGGCCTGAGAAAATATTTGAAGACATATTTGAACACCTCCCTAACCTGGGGGTGGATGGGGGAAGTAACTCAAGTCCACAAGCTCAGAGAGCCCCATTAGGTTTGAACTAAGAGGAACACACAAAGACACATTTTAATTAAAATGACAAAAATGAAAGATAAAGAAAGAATATTACAAACAACAAGGGTAAAGCAGAAAAAGGAACTCCAGCTGATATGTCAGGAGAAACTCTGCAAACCAGAAAAGAGTGCATGATATATTTAAACTGATGAAATGGAAAAGCCTACAACCAACAATACTCTACCTAGCAAAGCTTTTGTTGAGATTTTATGGAGAAATATAAAGCTTTACAGACAAACAAAAACTAAAAGAGTTCAGCACCACCAAACTGACTTTATAACAAATGTTAAAGGAACTTCTTTAGGTGAAAGTGAAAGACCACAACTAGAAACAAGAAAATTACAAAATGAAAAAGCTCATCAGTAAAGGCAAACATACAGTAAAGGTAGGAAGTCATCAACACACAAAGCTAGTAGGGAGGTTAAAAGAAAAAAAAAAAATAGTACAAGAATCTATATTTACAGTAAGTAGTTAAGGGATACACAAAACAATTAGATGTAAAATATGATATCAAAAATAATAATGAGGAGAGGAGGGTACAGTTGCAGGGTTTTTAAAATGTATTTGATTGAGTCAAGAGGGTGGAGGAGTAGGAGGACATGGAGTTCATCTCTGCCACAAATGTAACAAAAACACATCTACAAATGGGGCAATTCCCACAGAGCTCTGGCATAACCCTAACAGAGGACCTTGGATACCTAAAAGAATAAAAAGAATCCCTGTATAACTGGGTAAGATGAAAGAAAGACGAGAAAAGGAAGAAGACAGGAAGCGGGAAAGGACCTGTGCCCATGGAGGGAGAGCTGAAGGAGAAAAAAGGTTCTCACATCTGGGGAAGCACCTTCACCAGTAGGGAGATCATTTGGAACAGAAGAGGAACTTTGGGGGCTATTGGAGGAGAGCATGGCAAATGGTCTGTGGCAAGCAGGACAGAGTGAGATGTACACAGATGGTTCATGCCACAACCCTACATGCCCTATCCTAAGACATGTGTCCACTGCTGCAGACAGGGACTGGATGTTAAAACATGAGGTCTGGAGAACAAACCCTAGAAGAGGACTCCTGGAGATGTAAGGAGACAGCCTGAGGAGATGGGAGTGAGAAAATCCACAATTGGGAATGCTTGTGGAGAAAACTTGAACTTCCATAGAAGTAAAGAGTCATTGTGGAGTAATGCACAATAGGTGGTGATGCCATTTTTCCTCTTTCTCCACATGCAAATCCCAGCTTTTTGGATAGGATGAACAAGAAAGGGCTCCTGCCAGGGCCAGCTCTTTTGCTCCCTTGTCCACCACCCTTCCCATGTGACCCGTACCCACCAGGGCTGGCTACACAACAACACCCATTCCCACTGGGGGCTCCTGTGATGCTGATGAACACAACTTCCTCCTCCCACCATGTCCTGGCCACAGCAAGTGTTTCTGTGACCCTGCTGACCACCACCTTCTCCCCTGCACACTTTCCCTGCCATGGTGGGCACTCTGGCAACTCTGGCTGCCACCATCTCCATGCCCATCCTCACTGAGGTGGACTCATGTGCTTTGGGGAAGCCTTAGAAGCAGAATCCTGTGGGCACCTTCATGTGGAGGTGATGTTGAAAATATAGTGGAGCCTCAGGGGCTATGCAACTAAGGAAGAAAACCTGAAGTATCTTCTCACAGCTACACAGATTGTGAATTGACATCCCCACAACTGGGTTTGTAAACTCAGAGCTGACAAAACATCTAAACAGATAATGAGTGCTCTTGTAGCCAAGATAGGCCTAGTTTTAGCACTTGTAGACTTTGTGGCCACATACATGCAGGAGTTGTGTCAGGCCAGAGTCTAAGCTGCCCACATAGTGCCCACAGCAGGTCCAGATTCATATTACTGCAACTCTTGAATCTGACTTCAGTGGATCTGTGCTGGTGGCCTGGTAAAAACAACATCTGAGAAACATCAGGGCCAATTGCCAGCAAACCCACAGTTAAGCTGGGGCCAAAAGCAGTGCCAACAACACTGTAATCTGAGAGCTTATACAACAGGTTAAAGATGACACAACAGAACACACCCACAGGTAACAGATCCATGGGAGGAATACAGTGGCTTCCCTCCAAGTAGGGGTACTAAAATCCCACCTACCTCACACCACAAATCAGATAAACAGCTAAGAAACAGATCTTGGGACCCTACTGCAATGACTAGGGATCAGACCAAACCTCTGACAGAGCAGTGACAACCACAGAGAAAAGAGGATGCCCTGCCCAATATAGAGTGCAGTTTCTAGTCACCTGTGTCATCAATTACAGGTTCTATCAGGGGATAACTGCCAGCATACACTGAGGAAAGAGATGGCAGACATCTATACTAAAAGCAGCCCTCACACCAAAAATATAAATCCCACACAGGCTATATAGGGACTTTCCCCATAAAAGTATCCCTTCAAGATAGCATGAGAGTCTTGCATTGGGAAGAAGAACCCACAGAGAATTTAGCCTTGAAAATCAGCAGGGCATGAGTGTGGGAGCTCCACAAGAATGGGGGAAACACACATTCAATTCTTCGAGGGTGCACACAAGATCTCACATCCACTGGGACCCACGACAAAACAGTATTCTAAAGGAACCCGGGTTAAATCTACTTGGAGTCTTGGAATGTCTTCTGGGAAGGCAAAGGTTGACTGTAGCTCAATGTAGGGGCAAGGAAACTGGTAGTAAAAGCCCCAGGAAATACTGATCAGAGCAAGTTTTCCCAGAGGCCTGCATTTCAGCACCCAGATTTGGCCCCACCCAACGACCTGCAGTTTCAGGCTGGAAAGCCTCAGGACAAACAACAAAGATAAGAACACAGCACCAACCATCAGAAGACAGGCTTCATAAAGTCATACTGAGCTCACAAACACCTCAAAACACACCACTTGACAGGACCCTATCCTTCAGAGGGATAAGATCCAGCTCTACACACCATAGGACATTTACCATTCCTTTCCATCAGGAAGCCTACAAAAACCCATGGACCAACTTCATCCACCATGGGGCAGACACCAAAAGCAAGAAGAACTGTGATTCTTCAGCTTGGGAAAGAAGACCACAAACATGGAAAGTTATAAAATGAGATGACAGATAAATATGTTGAAAATGAAGGAAAAAGATGCAAACCCAAAAGAACAACTAAATGAAGATGAGATACACAATCTACTTGAAAAAGAATACAAAGTATGATAGTAAAGATGATCCAAATCTCAGAAGAAGAACGGAAGCACAGATCAACAATATACATGAAATGTTTAACAGGGAGATAGAAGATTTAAAGAACAAACAGAGTTGAACAATACAGTAGCTGAAATGAAAATTCACTAGAAGGAATTGATAGCAGAATTACTGAGCCAGAAGAAAAAAATAAGTGAGCCGGAAGACAGAGTAGTAGAAAACACTGCCACATAATAGAATAAAGGAAGAAGAATGAAAAAAATGAAGACAGTCTCTACTACCTCTGGGACAACATTAAATGCAACAACCTTCACATTATAGGGATCTGAGAAGAGAAAAAGAAAGCACCTGAAAAAATATTTGAAGATATTATAGCCAAAAACTAGGCTAACATGAGAAAGGAAACACTCAGGTCTGGGAAGCAGAGAGAGTCCCAAACAAGATGAATAAATACCTTAATTGTAAATAAAGTACATTTTCCAAGCAAAAGACACAGATGGTTGAATAGATAGCAGAACAAGATCCATATATATGCTGTCTACAGGAGAAGAACTTCAGATATAGGGACATATACAGACCAAAAATGAGAGGATGGAAATAGATATTCCATGCAAGTGGAAATTAAAAGAAAGCTGGCATAACATATGAGACAAAATATACTTTAAAATGAAGACTGTTACAAGAGACAAGAAGGACACTACCTAATGATAAAGGGATCAATTCTGAAAGAAGATATAACAATTGTGCATATATATGCATCCAACATCAGAGCACTCAATATATTAGACAATCACTAAGAGCCATAAGAAGAGAAATCAACAGTAACACAATAATAGAGAGCATCTTCAACACCTCACATACAACAATGGAGACCATCCACATAGACAATGAGGAAAAACAGGCCTTAAATGACAAATTACAAGACATAAATTTAATTCTTATTTATACAGCATTCAATCCAAAAGCAGCAGAATTTATATTCTACTCAAGTGCATATGGAACATTCTCCAGGACTAATCACATGCTGGGCCACAGTGCAAGACTTTGTAAACTTAAGAAAATTGAAATCAAATCAAGCATCTTTTCCATATACAATTCTATGAGACTAGAAATTCACTACAAAAAATAAATGTAAAAAAGTCAAGAACATGGAGGCTAAACAATATTCTACTAAAAAATAAATGGATCACTATCAAAATCAAAGAGAAAATATTTTTTAAACCTAGAGACAAAGGAAATTGAAAGCACAGCAATCCAAAACCCATGGGATGCAGCAAAGGAAATTCTAAGAGGAAATTTTACCTCAGGAAAAAATACAATATAATTTTACCTCAGCAAAAAAGAAAAATCGAAAATAACCTAACCTTATACCTAAAAGCGACTAGAAAAAAAAAAAAAAAGAATAAACAAAAAACAAAGGTAGTAAAAGGAAGAAAATCATAATGACAAGAGCTTAAATAAATGAAATAGAAATGAAGGAACCAATAGCAAAGACCAATGAAACTAAACAGCTGATTCTTTGGGAAGATAAAATAATAATAATAATAAACCTTTAGCTAGATTTATGAAGAAAAGAGGGAGAGGACTCAAATGAATTGAATTTGAAACTAAAACAGAGAAGCTTCAACAGATACCAAAGAAATACAGAAGATCATAAAAGACTACTACAAGCAACAATACAACAAAATAGACAACCTAGAAGAAATGAGCAAGTTCTTGGAAAGGTACACTCTTCTTCTAAGACTGAACCAGGACGAAATAGAAAATAGAAACAGATCAATCACAATAGTGAATATGAAACTGGAATTTAAATATTTCAAACAAACAAAAGTCTAGAACCAGACAGCTTCTCAAATAAATTCTCTCAAACATCTAAAGAAGAGTTATCACCATTACTTTGTAACTATTCCAAAATATTGCAGAGAAAAGATCATATCAAAGCACATTCTATGAAGCCAACATCACCCTATTATCAAAACCATACAAATAAACAACCAAAAAGTAAATTTCAGGCCAATATCACTGGGGAACATAGACACAGAAACCCTCAACAAAATATTAGGAATCCAAATCCAACAATACATTAAAAGCATTATACACCATGATCAAATGGGATTTACCTCAGGGAAGCAAGGATTCTTTATTATATGGAAATCAATCAATGTGCTGCACCATATTAACAAACTGAAGTATAAATTTCATATGATTATCTCAATAGATGCAGAAAAAGTTTTTGGTAAAATTCAACATTATGATACAAACTCTTGAGAATGTAGGCATAGAGAGAACATATCTCAACATAATAATGACAATATATGACAAATCCACAGAAAATATCATTCTCAATGATGAAAACCTGAAACTATTTTCTTTAGCATAAGAAAAAGACAAAGATAACCACTATTGTCAGTTTTATTCAACATAGTTTTGAAAGTATTACCCACAGCAATCAGAGAAGAAAAGGAACTAAAAGTAATCCACAATGGAAGAAAGAAGTAAAACTGTCACTGCAGCTGATACTTTACAAAGAAAATCCTAAAAATGCTATCACAAAGCTATTAGAGCTCATGAATTAATTTTGTAATGTTGCAGGATACAGACTCAAAGCTCAGAAGTAACTTTCATTCCTATACACTAACAATAAAAAATCAGAAAGAGAAATTAAGGAAAAATTCCTTTTACCATCACATGAAAAAGAATAAAATACCTAGGAACAAACCTACCTAAGGAGGCAAAAGTCATGTACTCAGAAAATTATAAGCTATTAGTGAAGAATTCAAGGATCACACAAACAGGTGGAGAGACATACCATGTTCTAATCAATTTTGTCAAAATGGCTGCACAACTCAAACTAATCTACAGATTCAATGAAATCCCTATCAAACTACCAATGGCATTTTTCACGGAATTAGAGCCAAAAAATTTTACAATTTGTATGGAAATGCAAAAGATTATGAACAGCCAAAGCAATCTTGAAAAGAAAAGGCCTGGAGTGATCAGGCCCTCTGACTTAAAACTATACTACAAACCTACAGTAATCCAAATAGTATATGATAATGGCACAAGAACAGAAATATAGACCAATTGAACAGAATAGAAAGTCCAGATATAAACCCACACCCATAAGGTCAACTAACATGACAAAGGAGCCAAGAATATATAATAGACAAAAGATAATCTCTTCAATGAGTGATGGTGGGAAAACCGGACAGATACATGTAAAAGAATGAAATTAGAACACTCTCTAAAACCATACACAAAAATAACTCATAATGGATTAGAGACTGAAATGTAGGGCTGGATACTATAAAACTCTTAGAAGAAAACATAGGTAGAACACACTCTGACATTAATTGCAGTGATATCTTTTTTGTTTAGCCTCTTAGAATGATGAAAGTAAAAACAAAAATTTTTAAAAAAAGCATTTAATCAAACTTAAAATATGGGCAAAAAAAAAATCATAAAACAGAAGGACAACCCACAGACTGGGAGAAAATATTTACAAATTAAGCAATCAACAAGGAATTAACCTCTGAAATTTACAAAAAGTTCATGTAGCTCAATATCAAACAAACAATACAATAAATAATGGGTAGAAAATTTAAACATTTCTGAAAAGAAGACATACAGATGGCCAAGAATCACAAGGAAAGATGCTCTGCTCAGCATCACTAATCATTGCTTTGTTTTGTTCAGCCACTCAGTCGTGTCCAACTCTTTGAGACTTCATGTAATGCAGCAACTCAGGCCTCCCTGTCCCTCATCATTTCCTGAAGTTTGCCCAAGTTCATGTCCATTGCAATGGTGATGCCATCCATCCATCTCATCATCTTATGCCCTCTTCCCCTTCTGCCATCAATCTATCCCAGCATCAGGGACATTTCCAGTGAGTCAGCTGTTCTCATCAGGTGACCAAAATACTGGAGCATCAGCTTCAGCATTAGTCCTTCCAATGAGTATTTTGGGTTCATTTCCCTTAAGATTGATTGGTTTGAGCTCCTTGCTGTCCAAGGAACTCTCAGGAGTCTTCTCCAGAACCACAAAGGCATCAATTCTTTCATATTCTGCCCTTTTTATGGTCCAGCTTTCAAAACCATAGGTGACCACTGGGAAGACCATAGCCTAGACTATACAGACCTTTGTCAGCAGAGTCATGTCTCTGCTTTTCAACACACTGTCTAGGTTTGTCACAGCTTTTCTGCCAAGAAGTAATCTGATTGTATGGCTGCAGTCACCATCTGCAGTGATTTTAGAGCCCAAGAAGAGGAAATTTGTCACTAATTATTACAGAAGTGCAAATAAAACTGAAATGAGTTATCACCTCACACCATTAAGAATTGCCATCATTAAAATATCTACAAACAATAACTGCCAGAGAGGGTGTGGAGAAAAGAAAACCCTACTACATTGTGGTGAGAGACTAAATTGGTACAGCCACTATGGATAACAATATGGAGGTTACTTAAAATCTAAAAACAGGGCTAACATATGAGCTTGTAATCCTACTACTGGACATATATCTGGGGAAAATCATAATTTGAAGCTATACACACACTCCAATATTCTTTTTAAAAAAATCATTTTGGCTATTTTATTTGGAGGCTAATTACAATATTCTGGTTGTTTTTGCCATACATTGACATGAATCAGCCACAGGTGTACATGTGTGACCCTGCCCGAAGTCCCCTCCTATCACCCCCCAATTCCATCCCTCTGGGTTGTCCCAGTGCACCGGCTTTGAGTGCCCTGTTTCATGCATCAAACTTGGACTGGTCATCTATTTCACATATGGTAATACACATGTTTCAATGTTGTTCTATAAAATCATCTCACCCTGGCCTTCTCCCACAGAGTCCAAAAGTTTGTCTGTTATCTCTGTGTCTCTTTTGCTGTCTCATACATAGGGTGGTCATTACCATCTTTCTAAATTTCATATATATGTGTGTTAATATACTGTATTGTTGTCTTTGTTTCTGACTTACTTCACTCTGTATAACAGGCTCCAGTTTCACCCACATCACTAGAATTGATTCAAGTGCATTCTTTTTAATAGCTGAGTAATATCCATTGTGTATATGTAGCAAAGTTTCTTATCCATTCATCTGCCAATGGACATCTAGGTTGCTTCCATGTCCTAGTTATTGTAAACAGTACTGTGATGAACATTGGGGTATATGTGTCTCTTTCAATTCTGGTTTCCTCATGTCTATGTCCAGCAGTGGGATTGCTAAGTTGTATGACAGTTCTATTTCCAGTTTTTTAAGGAATCGCCACACTGTTCTCCATAGTGGCTATACTAGTTTGCATTCCCACCAACAGTGTAAGAGGGTTCCCTTTTCTCCTCACCCTCTCCATCATTTATTGTTTGTAGACTTTTGGATAGCAGCCACTCTGACCGACATGAGATGGTACCTCATTGTGGTTTTGATTTGCATTTCTCTGATAATGAGTGATGTTGAGCATCTTTTCATGGGTTTGTTAGCCATCTGTATGTCTTCTTTGGAAAAATGTCTGTTTAGTTCTTTGGCCCACTTTTGGACTGGGTCATTTATTTTTCAGGTGTTGAGCTGCATGACCTGCTTGTATATTTTTGAGATTAATTCTTTGTCAGTTGCTTCATTTGCTATGGGTTTTCTATATAGAGGATTATGTCATCTGCAAATAGTGAGAGCTTTACTTCTTCTTTTGGAATCCTTTTATTTATTTTTCTTCTCTGATTGCTATGGCTAAAAATCCCAAAACTATGTTGAATAGTGATGCTGAGAGTGGGCACCCTTGTCTTGTTCCTGACTTTAGGGGAAATGCTTTCAATTTTTCACCATTGAGGATCATGTTTGCTGTGGGTTTATTATATACAGTTTTTACTATGTTGAGTTATGTTCCTTCTATGCCTCCTTCTGGAGAGTTTTTATCATAAATGGGTATTGAATTTTGTCAAAGGTTTTCTCTGCATCTATTGAGATAATCATATGATTTTTATCTTTCAATTTGTTAATGTGGTGTATCACATTGATTGATTTGTGAATATTGAAGAATCCTTGCACCCCTGGGGTTAAAGCCCACTTGGTCATGATGTATGACCTTTTTAATGTGTTATTGGATTCTGCTTGTTTGTTTGTTTGTTTGTTTTTGAGGTTTTGTGCATCTATGTTCATCAGTGATATTGGCCTGTAGTTTTCCTTTTTTGTGGACTCTTTGTCTGGTTTTGGTATTAGGGTGATGGTGGCCTCATAGAATGAGTTTAGGAGTTTATTTTCCTCTGAAATTTTCTGGAAGAGTTTGAGTAGGATAGGCGTTTTAGTTATTCTCTAAATTTTTAGTAGAATTCATCTGTGAAACCATCTGGTCCTGGGCTTCTGGTTGTTGAAAGATTTTTTTATTGCAGTTTTGATTTCTGTGCTTGTGATGGTTCTGTTAAAATTTTTTAATTCTTCCTCATTTAGCTTTAAAAGGTTATACTTTCCTAAGAATTCGTCCATTTTTTCCAAGTTGTCCATTTTATTGGCATATGGTTGCTAATAGTAGTCTCTTATGATCCTTTATATTTCTGTGTTGTCTGTTGTGATTTCTCCATTTTCATTTCTAATCTTGTTGATTTGATTCTTCTCCTTTTTTTTCATGAAAGCATTAGTCTGGGTAATGGTTTGTCTATTTTACTTATCTTCTCAAGGAACCAGCTTTTAGTTTTGTTGATTTTTGCTATAGTCTCCTTTGTTTCTTTTTCACTTATTTCTGCTTTAATTTTTATGATTTCTTTACTTCTACTGACGCTGGGGTTCTTCATTTCTTCTTTTTCTAATTGCTTTAGGTGAGCCTGTTCATTTGATTTTTCTCTTGTTTCTTGAGGTAAGCTTGTATTGCTACAAACCTTCTCCCCCTAGCACTGCTTTTACTGAATCCCATAGGTTGTGCATTGTCGTGTTTTCATTTTCATTTGTTTCTATGCATATTTTAATTTACTTTTTTATTTCTTCTGTGATTTGTTGGTAATTCAGAAGCGTGTTGTTTTACCTCCATATGTTTGTATTTTTAATAGATTTTTCCCTTTAGTGGACGTCTAAGCTTAGCACATTGTGATAGGAAAAGATGTTTGAAATTATTTCAGTTTTTTTGAACTTAACAAGGCTATATTTATGGCCCAGGATGTGGTCTATCCTGTAGAAGATTCCATGTGCAGTTGATAAAAAGGGGAAATTCATTGTCTTGGGGTGAAGTGTCTTATAGATATCAATTAGGTCTAACCAGTTCACTGTATCATTTAAAGTTTGTGTTTCCTTGCTAATTTTCTGTTTGGCTGATCTATCCATAGATCACATAGGTGTGAGTGGGGTATTAAAGTCTCCCACTATTATTGTGTTACTGTTAATTTCCCCTTTCATACTTGTTAGCATTTGCCTTACATATTGTGATGCTCCTATGTTGCTGCTGCTGCTGCTAAGTCGCTTCAGTCGTGTCCGACTTTGTGCGACCCCATAGACGGCAGCCTACCAGGCTCCCCCATCCCTGGGATTCTCCAGACAAGAACACTGGAGTGGGTTGCCATTTCTTTCTCCAATGCAGGAAAGTGAAAAGTGAAAGTGAAGTCGCTCAGTCGTGTCTGACTCTTTGCGACCCCATGGACTGCAGCCTACCAGGCTCCTCCGTCCATGGGATTTTCCAGGCAAGAGTGCTGGAGTGGGGTGCCATCACCTTCTCCGGCTCCTATGTTGGGTGCATATATATATTTATAATTGTTATATCTTCTTCTTGGATTGATCCTTTGATCATTAGGTAGTGTCTTTCTTTGTCTCATATCACTGACTTTATTTCAAAGTCTATTTTATCTGATATGAGTATTGCTACTCCTTCTTTCTTTTGGTCTCTATTTGCATGAAATATCTTTTTCCAGCCCTTCACTTTCAGTCTCTATGTGTCCCTTGGTTTGGGTGGGTCTCTTGTAGACAGCATAAATAGGGGTCTTGATTTTGTATCCATTCAGCTAGTCTTTGTCATTTGGTTGGGGCATTCAACCCATTTATATTTAAGGTAATTATTGATAAGTATGATCCTATTGCCATTTACTTTGTTGTTTTGGGTTTGAGTTTATAAACCTTTTCTGTGCTTCCTGTCTAGAGAAGATCCTTTAGCATTTGTAAAAGAGCTGGTTTGGTGGTACGGAATTCTCTCAGTTTTTGCTTGTCTGTAAAGCTTTTGATTTCTCCTTCATATTTGAATGAGATCCTTGCTGGGTATAGTAATCTGAGTTATAAGTTTTTCTCTTTTATTACTTTAAGTATGTCCTGCCATTCCCTTCTGGCCTGAAGAGTTTCTATTGAAAGATCCGCTGTTATCCTTATGGAAATACCCCTGTGTATCTTTTGTTGTTTTTCCCTTGCTGCTTTTAATATTTGTTCTTTGTGTTTGATCTTCATTAGTTTGATTAATATGTGTCTTGGGTGTTTTGCCTTAGGTTTATGCTGTTTGGGACTCTCGGGATTTCTTGAACTTGGGTGCCTATTTCCTTCCCCATTTTAGGGACGTTTTCAACTATTATCTACTCATGCATTTTCTCAAGCCCTTTCTTTTTGTCTTCTCCTGGGACTCCTATGATTTGAATGTTTGTGTGTTTAACATTGTCCCAGAGGTCTCCGAGGTTATGTTTGGGTGTTTAACATTGTCCCAGAGGACTCTGAGGTTGTCTTCATTTCTTTTAATACTTTTTTTTTTTCTTTTTCCTGTCTACTTCATTTATTTCCACCATTCTATCTTCCATCTCCATTATACTAACTTCTGCCTTAGTTATTTTACTGTTGGTTCCCTCCAGAGTGCTTTTGATCTCAGTTATTGCATTATTCATTATTGATTCACTCTTTTTTTACTTCTTTTAGGTCCTTGTTAAACACTTCTTGCATCTTCTCAATCCTTGTCTCTAGTCTATTTATCTGTAACTCCATTTTGTTTCAAGAGTTTGGATCATCTTTGCTCTCATTATTCTGAATTCTTTTTCAGGTAGACTCTCCATCTCTATCTCTCTCTCTCTTTTATTTATTTATTTTTTTTGTTTGGTGGCCATTTATCATGTTCCTTTACCTGCTGAATGTTTCTGCAATTTTCATTTTGTTTAGATTGCTGTGTTTGGAGTGCCCTTTCTGTATGCAGGACGTTTGTGGTTCCTTTTTATTGTTCTCCCTGTGGGTGGAGTTAAACTAGTGGTTTGTCAAGGTTTCCTGGTTAGGAGAGCTTGCGTTGCTTGCGTTTGTGTCCTGCTGGGTGGAAATGGTTCTCTTCTCTATGAAGTGCCATGAAGTGTCCAGTAGTGAGTTTTGTCGTGTCTATGGGTTTGGCATGGCTTTGGGCAGCCTTTTAATGCTCAGGGCTGTGTTTCTGCTTTGCTGGAGAATGAGCGTGGTATATCTTGTTTTGAAACTTGTTGGCTCTTGGGTGGAGCTTGGTTTCAGTGTAGGAATGGAGGCTTTTGGGTGAGTTCTTGTTGATTAATATTCCCCGGAATCAAGAGTTCTCTGATATTCTCAAGTTTTGGAGTTAAGCCTGCTGCCTCTGGCTTTCAGTCTTATTCTTACAGTAGCCTCAAGACTTCTCCATCCATACAGCACAGATGATAAAGCATCTAGGTTAATGGTGAAACGATTCTCCACAGCAAGGAACACCCAGAGAGGTTCAAAGAGTTACATGTCGAAGAGAAGAGGGAGGAGGGAGATAGAGGTGACCAGGAGAGAAAAGGGGGAGTCAAAGAGGGAAAGACCATTCTAGCCAGTAATCAGTTCGTGCAGTGTTCTCCACAGCCCAGAACACCCAGAGAGATTCACAGGATTAAGTAGACAAGATAAGGGGGATGGAGGAGATAGAGGTTACCTGGGGGAGAAAAGGGAGAGTCAAAAGGGGAGAGGGCAATCAAGCCAGTAATAACACCCCTAAAGTGAAAATGGATACTGAAGATTAGATTATTAAAGGTACAAAATTGATAACAAATACCAAAAAGCAAAGATAAAAAAATCTAGAGTAGTTAGACTCTCAAAAATACAATATTAAAAATAGAAAACAAAATCAATCACAAAAATTATAAAATATATATACATATATATATATGAAATTTGCTTTAAAAATAGGATCTTTTTTGCAAGGTAATAGTATGTTATAAATATGAAAATTAAAGAAGTAATAAAGAATTTAAAATAATTAAGTGATAAAAGTAAAAATATATCTAGGAATTTCTCTGGAGCTCTTGTGGGTAGTGTGGGGTCAGTTTATTTTCAGATAGTCCCTTGTTCTAGCTTGTAGTTGTTCTCAAGGTCTATAGAACCCCCCTCCAGTGCTTAGCCAATGTTAGCTATAGGGTTTTAATCTGTTGCACCTGTCAATTCCAGAGAGGTTCCCTCTTCTTTGTTTATTTTGGCTTCCTCTGTTTGCAAGTCTCTTCAGCGTCTAATTTCTGCCCTGACACAAGGGGCCAAAGGTGGTCACTTTAGGCTCACATGTTCAGTTGTATTATGGGGAGGGAGGGACACTGCAAACAAATATCAGCGGCGTGTGTGGAGAGTGCTCACAGTGGATGGACCACACTGGGTTTGACCCAGCTCAAGGTGGTGTGTGCTTCCTGGGTCTATGCTGCTCAGGCTCCAGGGTGCTCTGCAGGAGCACTGTCCAAAGTGGGCCCTGCATTTCATGCACTTCCCAGGTCTTAGTTATTCATGTTCTCAAGTACTCCACAAAGGCACAGACTCAGTTGGGTGTGCATTTTGTGCCCTTCCCAGATCCAAGCATCTCAGATGACCAGGTGCTTGGTGTGTGCATTATCCCAGGTGGGCCGTGTGTCTTAATCACCTACCCAGTCCCGGCCACTTGGTTTGCCAGGTGTGCCACAAAAGCACTGTCTCAGTTGTGCCATGTTTCTCCTCTGGGGAGCTGATCTCCGGCTGCAACCCTCCTGGAAGATGTCCACCATCCAGTATCTCAGGAAGACATGGTTAGCAACTGGGAGCCTGCTCACAGTTTGGTTGAGGATGTTGGTCTCTGTTGCCAAGATTGCAGCAGCCCCTTGCCTTCTGGCTCTGGCTGTCACGCACCTGTCTCTCTGCCTCCCACATAAGGGAGGGGCCTGTATACAGCCAGCTAGCTCTGCTTTGGTATTTGCTCAATCCTTTGTTCTGTCAGCAGGCCAGGCTGTGCATTAGAGCCTTTCACGGGCAAGTTCTCTCTCTCTCTCTCTCTTTTTTTCCCTCTCTGCCACAGTTTGGGTTGCTATCTCACGTTGTCTCCCTCAGTTTGTCCTCACGGCATTCAGGCCCGGTCCTTACCCTAAGCACCAATTATGCAGCCCACACTTCCCTGTCCAGTCCCCACTTGCTGGTGACTGATGTGAGCGTCTGGACTACTTCTCCACTGGCAGTTGTGGTTAGGAGCATATTTTGTGGGGGTTTTGTTTTTTTTTCCTCCTAGTTATGTTGCCCTCTGAGATTCCAAAACTCCCCACAGGCAGATGACATGGTCTGGCATTCCCATCTCTTTAAGAATTTTCCAGTTTGTTATGATCCACACAGTCAAAGGCTTTGATGTAGTCAATCAAGCAGAAGATGTTTTTCTATAATTCTGTTTTGTTTTTTTTTTTTTTTTTTTGATGATCCAAGGGATGTTGGAAATTTGATCTCTGGTTCCTCTGCCTTTTCTAAATCCAGCTTGAACATCTGGAAGTTCTCAGTTCATGTACTGTTGAAGCCTGGATTGGAGCATTTTGAGCATTACTTTGATAGCCTGTGCGATGAGTGCAATTTTGTGGTAGTTTGAACATTCTTTGACACTGCCTTTCTTTGGGATTGGAATGAAAACTGACCTTTTCTGGTCCTGTGGCCACGGCTGAGTTTTCCAAATTTGCTGGCATACTGAGTACAGCACTTTAACAACATCATCTTTTAGGATTTGAAATATCTCAGCTGGAATTCCATCACCACCTCCACTAGCTTTGTTCTAAGTACACATCTAAATGCACATACAGAATGAAAGTGGAGATGATAAAAGATTTTGCATACCAATAGAACTCAGAAGAAAGCCACGCTATCAATGCTGCATCAGACAAAATGGAATTTAAAATAAAGACTATTCTCGCTTGATCTCACTCACTCGTTTAGTTACGTCCAACTATTTGCAACACTATGGACTATAGCTGCCAGAGATAGCTTACAGTGAACAATGTCGGATTTGTGATCTCTGAAGAAGAAGATTTAGCTTTGGGACCAGGGACCAGGCTTGATCACTCACGAGCTTTTGTGTAGCAGTTTTATTAAAGTAGGAAAAGGAACAGAGAAAGCTTCTGACATAGACATCAGAAGGGGAACAGAGAATGCCCTCTAGCTAGTCTTATCAAGGCCTTATATACATTTTTCAGACCCACTCCAATGACATTCATCATAAATTAATAAGATTAGAAAGAACAATAGAAAGATCTTACCAGACCCACTAATCATAATATACATTTTAAGATGACAGGATTAGTCAGAAGGTTCTTGTTAAGGAGAAACCTGTCCTTGAGAAAGATACATTGTTATATCGACTAAGACAAAGCAATGTAGAAAAGAACATTTGTCCTTTTCTCCTTGAGAGCCACAGACCCTTTTCTCCTTCTCGAGGGCTCCAGACTCCTTTCTCCTCATCAGGAACCCTGGACTTCTTATCAACCTACCTAGGAATTGACTCTCTCATTCCCCCCTTTTCTTTTAGAAGAATTATGTTGCCAAGGAAAAGGGGCATCATTTTATTCCATAACTGTTTCCTGCTGTTGAGGGGTGTCATCCCTAAATTGTTGAGGCAACATATTCTCCCAACCCTCATATTGAGGGTCTCTGATCCAGGGGCCTCAAGTAATAATAGTTGGAGGAGGCTGTGACACTTATGGTAGCCTGGGCAACCATTTGTAATGTAAAACCTTTCAGATGGTTAGAAACAAATCCCGTTTTACAGTTACGGATGAAAGGTAAAATAGTCATTAAACCAGGTTAAAACCTAATCAAAGTTAAAAGTCACATTATGTCCATAGTTAAGGTATAATATGTTATACCATTCCATCTTAGGATTGCTAGATGTCATCAGAGAGTTGAAGAAAGTCTTTTCCTTGAAGTGCAGAAACCCACCATGGGAAGTCTTCAATTGATGAGGAGGGAGAGTGCTCCACAGACCCAGCAATTATGTCGATTGTGGAATGCGGCATAGGGATGAGCCCAGGACAGGAAGGCATTGTCTTGAGGGTCAAACAGCAGACTCAGGACTTTTGGAGTTAGCAGAAGCAAGCCCACTTAGCTTCTCAGGCCCATCTCTGTTCCTGGCTCAAACAGCAGCTTGTTTGACTGAAAGTCTGAGTCAGGACTTAACCTCCTAATAATGTCTGTTGAAAAGCTAAAATTTGAGTCACATATTTAATTTCAAGGCTTTGGGATCTATGACAATATCTGTGCACAAAAACAGGCTGTTAAAGAGACAGTCCCTTCTTTGGCAGGAGGAGGCAGTTTGAGCCCTCATTAAAGCTATGGGTAGAACTGTAAACCAACTGTCTTGTGTTTCCTGAGTTAGCTTACATGGATGTCTTTTAATAATGTCATTCGCTTATTCAACTTTTTATGAAGATTGGGGTCTCTGGGAACAGGGTGATATTCTATTCCTAGAGCTTTTGACAACCCTTGAGTTACAGCACCTTTAAAGATGGAGCCATTGTCACTCTTAACTTTAGAGTTTAAGATCCCACTTACATCATGAGAAGTCAGTACAGTAAAATTTTGCCCATTAGTAAACTTATGAGCTTTAGGCATTAGCAAAACAATAGTAACAATTACCCTTAAGCAATGTGGCCTTAGCCTTTTTTCACTAACAAACTAAATTCTTATCCTGTGGGCAAGCTCAAGGTTGGAGCCTGTAAGGGAGCAGTTTGAAGAGCATTAAAAGCCTTTTGAGTCTCTGGGGATGAAACCAGCTTGTAGGTTTGGGCCTACTGAGTCTCAGTTATAAGTTTATATAAAGGCTGACCAAGTTCCCCATAATCTGGGATCTAGATGTGCAATAGCCTGCAATGCCCAAGAATCCTCTCAATTGTCTTAAAGTCTATTTGGCTCATTTAGGAATTTCAGACAATAAAGTATAAGGATTAGACACTTATTATTCATATATCTTAAACAAGTTTCCATTTATCATTTGACATTTTTACACCCGAAATAGGAGTTCTGTATGGACTGTTACAGGGAATTTATAGGCCCTGTTCCTTTAAATTCTCAATGATGAGTTTTAACCCTTCCTTAACACCTCATTATACCTACTACTGCCGGCAGGAATCCCTTAGGAAAAATGGAGTAGCCATCATGGTGAACAAGAGAGTCCAAAATGCAGTACTTGGATGCGGTCTCAAAAACGACAGAATGATCTCTGTTCGTTTCCAAGGCAAGCCATTCAATATTACAGTAATCCAAGTCTATGCCCCAACCAGTAACGCTGAAGAAGCTGAAGTTGAACGGTTCTATGAAGACCTACAAGATCTTTTAGAACTAACACCCAAAAAAGATGTCCTTTTCATTATAGGGGACTGGAATGCAAAAGTAGGAAGTCAAGAAACACCCGGAGTAACAGGCAAATTTCGCCTTGGAATACAAAATGAAGCAGGGCAAAGGCTAATAGAGTTCTGCCAAGAGAACACACTAGTCATAGCAAACACTCTCCTCCAACAACACAAGAGAAGACTCTACACATGGACATCACCAGATGGTCAACACCGAAATCAGATTGATGATATTCTTTGCAGCCGAAGATGGAGAAGCTCTATACAGTCAGCAAAAACAAGACTGGGAGCTGACTGTGGCTCAGATCATGAGCTCCTTATTGCCAAATTCAGACTTAAATTGAAGAAAGTAGGGAAAACCACTAGACCATTCAGTTATGATCTAAAGCAAATCCCTTATGATTATACAGTAGAAGTGAGAAATAGATTTAAGGGACTAGATCTGATAGATAGAGTGTCTGATGAACTATGGACTGAGGTTTGTGACATTGTACAGGAGACAGGGATTAAGACCATGCCCATGGAAAAGAAATGCAAAAAAGCAAAATGGCTGTCTGGGGAGGCCTTACAAGTAGCTGTGAAAAGAAGAGAAGTGAAAAGCAAAGGAGAAAAGGAAAGATATAAGCATCTAAATGCAGAGTTCCAAAGAGTAGCAAGGAGAGATAAGAAAGCCTTCCTCAGCAATCAATGCAAAGAAATAGAGGAAAACAACAGAATTGGAAACACTAGAGATCACTTCAAGAAAATTAGACATACCAAGGGAACATTTCATGCAAAGATGGGCTCAATAAAGGACAGAGATGGTATGGACCTAATAGAAGCAGAAGACATTAAGAAGAGGTGGCAAGAATACACAGAAGAACTGTACAAAAAAGTTCTTCATGACCAAGAAAATCACAATGGTGTGATCACTCACCTAGAGCCAGACATCCTGGAATGTGAAGTCAAGTGGGCCTTAGGAAGCCTCACTGAGAACAAAGCTAGTGGAGGTGATGAAATTCCAGTGGAGCTATTTCAAATCCTGAAAGATGATGCTGTGAAAATGTTGCACTCAATATGGTAGCAAACTTGGAACACTCAGCAGTGGCCACAGGACTGGAAAAGGTCAGTTTTCATTCCAATCCCAAAGAAAGGCAATGCCAAAGAATGCTCTAACTACCACAAAACTGCACTCATTGCACAGACTATCAAAGTAATGCTCAAAATGCTCCAAGCTAGGCTTCAGCAATACATGAACCATGAACTTCCAGATGTTTAAGCTGGTTTTTAGAAAAGGCAAAGGAACCAGAGATCAAATTGCCAACATCCACTGGATCATGAAAAAGCAAGAGAGTCACAGGAAAGCATCTATTTCTGCTTTATTGACTATGCCAAAGCCTTTGACTGTGTAGATCACAATAAACTGTGGAAAATTCTGAAAGAGATAGGACTACCAGACCACCTGACCTGCCTCTTAAGAAATCTGTATGCAGGTCAGGAAGCAACAGTTAGAACTGGACATGGAACAACAGACTGGTTCCAAATAGGAAAAGAAGTACATCAAGGCTGTATACTGTCACCCTGCTTATTTAACTTATATGCAGAGTACATCATGAGGAACTCTGGGCTGGAAGAAGCACAAGCTGGAATCAAGATTGCCAGGAGAAATATCAATAACCTCAGATATGCAGATGAAACCACCCTTATGGCAGAAAGTGAGGAGGAACTAAAAAGCCTCTTGATGAAAGGGAAAGAGGAGAGTGAAAAAGTTGGATTAAAGCTCAACATTCAGAAAACGAAGATCATGGCACCTGGTCCCATCACTTCATGGGAAATAGATGGGGAAACAGTGGCTGACTTTATTTTTGGGGGCTCCAAAATCACTGAAGATGGTGACTGCAGCCATGAAATTAAAAGACGCTTACTCCTTGGAAGGAAAGTTATGACCAACCTAGATAGCACATTCAAAAGCAGAGACGTTACTTTGCCAACAAAGGTCCGTCCAATCAAGGCTATGGTTTTTCCAGTGGTCATGTATGGATGTGAGAGTTGGACTGTGAAGAAAGCTGAGCGCCAAAGAATTGATGCTTTTGAACTGTGGTGTTGGAGAAGACTCTTGAGAGTCCCTTGAACTGCAAGGAGATCCAACCAGTGCATTCTAAAGGATATCAGCCCTGGGTGTTCTTTGGCAGGAATGATGCTAAAGCTGAAACTCCAATACTTTGGCCACCTCATGCGAAGAGTTGACTCATTGGAAAAGACTCTGGAGAAGGGGACAACAGAGGATGAGATGGCTGGATGGCATCACTGACTCAATGGACGTGAGTTTGAGTGAACTCCAGGAGTTGGTGATGGACAGAGAGGCCTAGCGTGCTGCGATTCATGGGGTCGCAAAGAGTCGGACATGACTGAGCGACTCAACTGAACTGATCTAACACCTCAGGCTTTAATGGATACTGCTTTTGATGTGAAAATAGGTGAGGGTCTTTGAGCTTGATAAAGACAGGAACAGCATTTTGTGCCTGACCCACAGTTTTTCCATTAGCCCACACTCTAGGATTTATATTTTGTTCAATTAATGAGAAAGAGTAGGCTCCATATTCATGAAAACAGAGGCCTGGGCCTTGCTCAGTATATCCTTCCCCAGAAGGGATGAGGGAGACTCCAGCACGAACAGAAATTCATGACAAAATAGCACAGAGTCGCAGTTGCAGTCCCAGTTAAAGGATGGCTGAAATAATAGCTTATGTCTTGTCCTGACAGCCCCATTATGGTAGTGGTGATCCAGAGGAAAGCAGATCAGGGGCTTTAGTGAGCAGAAAGTTGCCCCAGTGTCCAAAAGGAAATCAACTGGTTGGCCCGCCACAGTTATTAATACCTGGGGTTCCTCAGGTGTTTTTAGGATCAGGGCTTGTGTGGGGATCCCTGGGCACCTTCAGTCCCATTTGCCTTGAGAATCCAACCCCTGGGGCCTAAGCCTTGGAAAGCTGTCTCTTCTTCAATGTGGTCCTTTACAAACATACATGGAGCTGAGGGCAGCTTGGATGCCTGAGGGTAATCCCACTTGAGATGCCCCTCCTTTCCACAATAATAACAAGCTCATCCCTTTTCACCTAGGTCCCTCTGGGCATTTTTCCTCAAGCTGTTTCAGAGCAGGTCTAACAGCCATTGTTGAAGCTTCAATCTGTTTTTTTTGTTTGTTTGTTTGTTTGTTTGTTTTTGTTTTTTCTTTTGCCTCTTATTTTCCTCCTCATATTCTCTACCATACTATAACGTCTGAGCCAGCTGCAGCAGTTTTTCTAAAGACTGATTTGGTCCAAACACCTGTTTTCTTAACTCAGGGCAGACATCTGGAGCCAAATGAGTGAGAAATCTATTATTTAAGATCATTCCTCCTTCTAAACTTTCAAGATCAACATCAGTAAACTTGTGGAGAGTCTCCCATAGTCTATCTAGGGATTTACTAGGAGTTTCCTTCTCTCCCTGTTCTATGTCAGCCAACTTAGCATAGTTTAAAGTCTCAGCATGTGTGCTCACTTGAGTCCTTTAAGAATATATCTGACAAAGTGGCTCTGTTATTGAAACTGCTTGGCTCCCAGTAGGGAGCAGGGCTATTTCATGCTCCCTCTTTCCTCTTGTGTCAAGTTCAAGCCAATCGTCTCCAAAAGTAGTAGCTTCCCCCAAAACTCAAGCTCTCGAGTCAGGAGTCAGTGTCTGTCCCAAGACATACATTGTATCTCTTCAAGTAAGCTCATAAAGTTAGTACCGTAAAGGTTTCTATGTACTTTTTAGAAAAGTACTTCTGTGTACTTTTTAGACAAGTACTTCTATGTACTTTTTAGACTATCTTCTATATAGTCTAGACTGCAATTTGTATTGTTTAAAATTCTACTGAGACTGAGACAGCCCCTCCTGAAAGGGTGCCCTAACTCTCAGCCTGTTCAGTTGGGAGCCCCAGATAAAGGGACAAAGTAAGAGAACAGGAGGGAGCTGGAGGCTTCACACCCAAATCTGCACCCTTAGGACATAAGTCTGGCATGCCTTGCAGATAGATAAAAAACAACACATAAGGGACTTATACCCATTTTCCTTATTTTCTACAGAACCATTATAGTTGTAAAATAGCAGTAATTGAGATCCTTCAACAGGTCAGCATCCCTCATCTTCCAAAGGATACTGTGGCCATTCAGTATCACAGAAGAAGGTCAGGTGTGCCTTTTCAAACTCTGGGGATCAAACTTGTCCCAGCTTGTTTTTTAAAATACATTTTAAGGAGCGGTTTTGGATCTGCTAGCTCCCATCTGTAACAGAAGGAAAAAAAAAAAAAAAAAAAACCCAAACGGCATTCACAGCCATGGCTTTTTTTTTTTTTTTTTTTTTCCATTGGAATCATCCTTCTCTGCTCTAGATGGGGATGTAGACCGACTTTTCACCAAAACTTTCCTTCCCGGGTTGGACTTAGTCTGTCCCTTACCAACGCAGGCATCTTACTCATCCCTCCTGGTTCTATCACTGAGGCAGGGTGGAGACGCACCAGGAGTAGACCTGATAGCATCCAAGATTGACGTCCAGTTCCTTACCACCAAGACCTTGGTTTGATTTTACCTTTTCCTCTGATGCCACTAAGGGTGGAGCAGAGTAGTTTTCCCATAATGCTTTCCAAGCTAGACTCCTAGGGGAAGCATCCATGTTCCATGTGCCTATGTAAATTCCTGAGTACAGTTCTGACCATAATAGAAGTGGTGAGTCATAAAGAGATGTACAAAAGCCAATATGTCCCTTCTGAGTGTGACCACGCCAGTATATGTGACAGCAAAAGAAGTTTTGGAGGGTTGGTCAGCGAGGAAAAAGTGATTTTTATCCTCAAGTTACTAGGGCCAATCCTTCCAGTTCATTTACACAGATTACACAAAAGAAATATCTAGGAAGTTGAGACAAAAGGCACCAGAGACCCTCCTCTGGTCCACTAAGAGACCAGTTCAGTTCAGTTCACTCAGTCGTGTCAGACTCTGCGACCCCATGAATTGCAGTACGCCAGGACTCTCTGTCGATCACCAACTCTGGGAGTTCACTCAAACTCACCTCCATCGAGTCGGTGATGCCATCCAGCCATCTCATTCTCTGTTGTGCCCTTCTCCTCCTGCCCCCAATCTCTCCCAGCATCAGAGTCTTTTCCAATGAGTCAACTCTTCACATGAAGTGGCCAAAGTACTGGAGTTTCAGCTTTAGCATCATTCCTTCCAAAGAACACCCAAGGCTGATCTCCTTCAGAATGGACTGGTTGGATCTCCTTGCAGTCCAAGGGACTCTCAAGAGTCTTCTCCAACACCACAGTTCAAAAGCATCAATTCTTCAGTGCTCAGCTTTCTTCACACTCCAACTCTCACATCCATACATGACCACTGAAAAAACCATAGCCTTGACTAGACGGACCCTTGTTGGCAAAGTAATGTCTCTGCTTTTCAATATGCTATCTAGGTTGGCCATAACTTTCCTTCCAAGGAGTAAGCGTCTTTTAAATTCATGGCTGCAGTCACCATCTTCACTGATTTTGGAGCCCCCAAAAATAAAGTCCACCACTGTTTCTGCATCTATTACCCATGAAGTGATGGGACCAGAGGCCATGATCTTCGTTTTCTGAATGTTGAGTTTAATCCAACTTTTTCACTCTCCTGTTTCACTTTCATCAAGAGGCTTTTTAGTTCCTCTTCACTTTCTGCCATAAGGGTGGTGTCATCTGCATATCTGAGGTTATTGATATTTCTCCTGGCAATCTTGATTCCAGCTTGTGCTTCTTCCAGCCCAGCGTTTCTCATGATGTACTCTTCATAGAAGTTAAATAAGCAGGGTGAAAATATATAGCCTTGACGTAATGCTTTTCCTATTTGGAACCAGTCTGTTGTTCCATGTCCAGTTCTAACTGTTGCTTCCTGACCTGCATATAGATTTCTCAAGAGGCAGTTCAGGTGCTCTGGTATTCCCATCTCTTTCAGAATTTTCCAGTTTATTGTGATCCACACAGTCAAAGGTTTTGGCATAGTCAATAAAGCAGAAATAGATGTTTTCTTGGAACTCTCTTGCTTTTTTGATGATCCAGCAGATGTTGGCAATTTGATCTCTGGTTCCCCTGCCTTTTCTAAAAACCAGCTTGGACATCTGGAAGTTCACGGTTCACATATTGCTGAAGCCTGGCTTGGAGAATTTTGAGCATTACTTTACTAGCATGTGAGATGAGTGCAATCGTGCAGTAGTTAGAGCATTCTTTGACATTGCCTTTCTTTGGGATTGGAATGAAAACTGACCTTTTCCAGTCCTGTGGCCACTGCTGAGTTTTCCATTTTGCTGGCATATTGAGTGCAGCACTTTCACAGCATCATCTTTCAGGATTTGAAATAGCTCCACTGGAATTCCATCACCTCCACTTGCTTTGTTCGTAGTGATGCTTTCTAAGGCCCACTTGACTACGCATTCCAGGATGTCTGGCTCTAGGTGAGTGATCACACCATCATGATTATCTTGATCATGAAGATATTTTTTTGTACAGTTCTTCTGTGTATTCTTGCCACCTCTTCTTAATATCTTCTGCTTCTGTTAGGTCCATATTATTTCTGTCCTTTATTGAGCCCATCTCTGCATTAAATATTCCCTTGGTATCTCTAATTTTCTGGAAGAGATCTCTAGTCTTCCCCAGTCTGTTGTTTTCCTCTATTTCTTTGCACTGATAGCTGAGGAAGGCTTTCTTCTTTCTCCTTGCTATTCTTTGGAGCTCTACGTTTAGATGCTTATATCTTTCCTTTTCTCCTTTGCTTTTCGCTTCTCTTCTTTTCACAGCTACTTGTAAGGCCTCCCCAGACAGCCATTTTGCTTTTTTGCATTTCTTTTCTATGGGGATGATCTTGATCCCTGTCTCCTGTAAAATGTCACGAACCTCCATCCATAGTTCATCAGGCACTCTATCTATCAGATCTAGTCCCTTAAATCTATTTCTCACTTCCACTGTATAATCATAAGGGATTTGATTTAGGTCATACCTGAATGGTCTAGTGGTTTTCCCTACTTTCTTCAATTTAATTTGGCAATAAGGAGCTCATGATTTGAGCCACAGTCAGCTCCTGGTCTTGTTTTTGCTGACTGTATAGAGCTTCTCCATCTTCGGCTGCAAAGAATATAATCAATCTGATTTCAGTGTTGAGCATCTGGTGATGTCCATGTGTAGAGTCTTCTCTTGTGTTGTTGGAAGAGGGTGCTTGCTATGATCAGTGAGTTCTCTTGGCAAAACTCTATTACCGTTTGCCCTGCTTCATTCCATACTCCATGGCCAAATTTGCCTGTTACTCCAGGTGCTTTTTGCCTTCCTATTTTTACATTCCAGTCTCCTATAATGAAAAGGATATCTTTTTTTGGGGTGTTAGTTCTAAAAGGTCTCGGAGGTCTTCATAGAACCATTCAACATCAGCTTCTTCAGCATTACTGGTAGGGGCATAGACTTGGATTACCGTGATATTGAATTGTTTGCCTTGGAAACGAACAGAGGTCATTCTGTCCTTTTTGAGATTGCATCCAAATACTGCATTTTGGACTCTTTTGTTGACCATAATGGCTACTCCGTTTCTTCTAAGGGATTCCTGCCCACAGTAGTAGATACAATGGTCATCTGAGTTAAATTCACCCATTCCAGTCCATTTTAGTCCACTGATTCCTAGTGTTGAAGTTCACTCTTGCCATCTCCTGTTTGACCACTTCCAATTTGCACTTATTCATGGACCTAACATTCCAAGTTCCTATGCAATATTGTTTTTTACAGCATCAGACCTTGCTTCTATTACCAGTCACATCCACAACTGGGTATTGTTTTTGCTTTGGCTCTATTCCTTAATTCTTTCTGGAGTTATTTCTCCATTGTTCTCCAGTAGCATATGGGCACCTACTGACCTGGGGAGTTCCTCTTTCAGTATCCTATCATTTTGCCTTTTCATACTGTTCATGGGGTTCTCAAGGCAAGAATACTGAAGTGGTTTACCATTCCTTTCTCCAGTGGACCACACAGCACTACCAAAAGAAGAATACTACTGTACTTCCAATCTGGAATTCTCGACCTATGTTCATAGAAACCTCATGATCACCAGAAATGCTTCTATCTGTATAGATAGGAGGCACAGCCTTGACAAAGACCCACTTTCAGGTCTCTGGGCCTTGAGGCAGGCAACCAAGAGAGTAACCTCTAGCCTGAGAGACGTTCCTGGAGCTAGAGTTCCTAGTAACTCCTAGTAACTTTCTAGCAAGGCTTGCCTAGTCTAACAAGGCTAAGGGCTTCCATACATGGGGTCTAAATAAAAGTACACAATAACAGCATGGATCACAAGTCCCTTGAAAGTCTATGATCCAACAGATTATGTTAGTAGTTCTAGATCAGATCAGACAGATCAGATCAGTCACTCAGTCGTGTCCGACTCTTTGCAACCCCATGAATCGCAGCACTCCAGGCCTCCCTGTCCATCACCAACTCCCAGAGTTCACTCAGACTCACGTCCATCGAGTCAGTGATGCCATCCAGCCATCTCATCCTCTGTCGTCCACTTCTCCTCCTACCCCCAATCCCTCCCAGCATCAGAGTCTTTTCCAATGAGTCAACACTTCCCATGAGGTGGCCAAGTACTGGAGTTTCAGCTTTAGCATCATTCCTTCCAAAGAAATCCCAAGGCTGATCTCCTTCAGAATGGACTGGTTGGATCTCCTTGCAGTCCCAGGGACTCTCAAGAGTCTTCTCCAACACCACAGTTCAAAAGCATCAATTCTTCGCCACTCAGCCTTCTTCACAGTCCAACTCTCACATCCATACATGACCACAGGAAAAACCATAGCCTTCACTAGATGAACCTTTGTTGGCAAAGTAATGTCTCTGCTTTTCAATATGCTATCTAGGTTGGTCATAACTTTTCATCCAAGGAGTTAGCGTCTTTTAATTTCATGGCTGCAGTCACCATCTGCAGTGATTTTGGAGCCCCCCAAAATAAAGTCTGACACTGTTTCCCCATCTATTTCCCATGAAGTGATGGGACCGGATGCCATGATCTTCATTTTCTGAATGTTGAGCTTTAAGCCAACTTTTTCACTCTCCACTTTCACTTTCATCAAGAGGCTTTGTAGTTCCTCTTCACTTTCTACCATAAGGGTGGTGTCATCTGCATATCTGAGGTTATTGATATTTCTTCTGGCAATCTTGATTCCAGCTTGTGTTTCTTCCAGTCCAGCATTTCTCATGATGTACTCTGCATAGAAGTTAAGTAAACAGGGTGACAATATACAGCCTTGACGAACTCCTTTTCCTATTTGGAACCAGTCTGTTGTTCCATGTCCAGTTCTAACTGCTGCTTCCTGACCTGCATACAAATTTCTCAAGAGGCAGATCAGGTGATCTGGTATTCCTATCTCTTTCAGAATTTTCCACAGTTTATTGTGATCCACACAGTCAAAGGCTTTGGCATAGTCAATAAAGCCTAAATAGATGCTTTTCTGGAACTCTCTTGCTTTTTCCATGATTCAGCGGATGTTGGCAATTTGATTTCTGGTTCCTCTGCCTTTTCTAAAACCAGCTTGAACATCAGGAAGTTCACGGTTCACATATTGCTGAAGCCTGGCTTGGAGAATTTTGAGCATTACTTTACTAGTTTGTGAGATGAGTGCAATCATGCGGTAGTTAGAGCATTCTTTGGCATTGCCTTTCTTTGGGATTGGAATGAAAACTGACCTTTTCCAGTGCTGTGGCCACTGCTGAGTTTTCCAATTTTGCGGGCATATTGCATGCAGCACTTTCATAGCATCATCTTTCAGAATTTGGAATAGCTCCACTGGAATTCCATCTCCTCCACTAGCTTTGTTCGTAGTGATGCTTTCTAAGGCCCACTTGACTTCACATTCCAGGACGTCTAGCTCTAGATCAGTGATTGTGATTATCTGGGTCGTGAAGATCTTTTTTGTACAGTTCTTCTGTGTATTCTTGCCATCTCTTCTTAATATCTTCTGCTTCTGTTAGGTCCATACCATTTCTGTCCTTTATCGAGCCCATCTTTGCATGAAATGTTCCTTTAGTATCTCTGATTTTCTTGAAGAGATCCCTAGTCTTTCCCATTCTGTTGTTTTCCTCTATTTCTTTGCATTGATCGCTGAAGAAGGCTTTCTTATCTCTTCTTGCTGTTCTTTGAAACTCTGCATTCAGATGTTTATATCTTTCCTTTTTTCCTTTGCTTTTCACTTCTCTTCTCTTCACAGCTATTTGTAAGTCCTCCCCAGACAGCCATTTTGCTTTTTTGCATTTCTTTTCCAGGCGGCTGCGATGGGCACGCTAAGTGCAGATGAGAGGAGCCAACCCACATCCGAGGTCAGGGGCAGAAGCCGGGAGGACACCATGCCTGAAGGGTGGCGACCAAGAGGAGTTACCCCGTCAGACATCAGGGGCAGCAGCCGAGAGTACCAGACTGGGATGGTGCAGGAACGGCCGAGAGGAGCTACCCTGCATCTGAGGTCAGGGGGGCGGCCGAGAGGAGATACCCAGCGTCCGAGGTCAGGAGCGGCGACGAGAGGAGTTACCCCGCGTCCAAGTTCAGGGGCGGCAACGAGAGGAGTAACCCACGTCCGAGGTCAGTGGCGGTGATGAGAGGAGTTACCCCGCATCCGAGGTCAGGGGCGGTGGCCGGGAGGAGATACCCCACACCCCTAAGCCGAGGCCAGGGGCAGTGGGCGGGAGGAGCAACCCCATGCCAGAGGCCAAGGACGGTGGCCGGGAGGACCAACCCCACGTCCAAGGAGTCGTGGCTGCGTGGGTGCAGGAGGGCCTAGAGGAGCTATCCCACGTTGAAGGTCAGGAAGGGTGGCAGTGAGGAGATACCCCCTCGTCCAAGGTAAGGAGCAATGGCTGCGCTTTGCTGGAGCAGCCGTGAAGAGATACCCCATGCCCAAGGTAAGAGAAACCCAAGTAAGATGGTAGGTGTTGCAAGAGGGCATCAGAGGGCAAACACACTGAAACCATACTCACAGAAAACTAGTCAATCTAATCACACTAGGACCACAGCCTTGTCTAACTCAATGAAACTGAGCCATGCCCGTGGGGCAACCCAAGATGGGCGGGTCATGGTGGAGAGGTCTGACAGAATGTGGTCCACTGGAGAAGGGAATGGCAAACCACTTCAGTATTCTTGCCTTGAGAACCCCATGAACAGTATGAAAAGGCAAAATGATAGGATACTGAAAGAGAAACTCCCCAGGTCAGTAGGTGACCAATATGCTACTGGAGATCAGTGGAGAAATAACTCCAGAAAGAATGAAGGGATGGAGCCAAAGCAAAAAGAATACCCAGCTGTGGATGTGACTGATGAGAGAAGCAAGGTCCGATGCTGTAAAGAGCAATATTGCATAGGAACCAGGAATGTCAGGTCTATGAATCAAGGCAAATTGGAAGTGGTCAAACAAGAGATGGCAAGAGTGAATGTCGACATTCTAGGAATCAGCGAACTGAAATGGACTGGAATGGGTGAATTTAACTCAGATGACCATTATATCTACTACTGCGGGCAGGAATCCCTCAGAAGAAATGGAGTGGCCATCATGGTCAACAAAAGAGTCTGAAATGCAGTACTTGGATGCAGTCTCAAAAACGACAGAATGATCTCTGTTCGTTTCCAAGGCAAACCATTCAATATCACAGTAATCCAAGTCTTTGCCCCAACCAGTAACGCTGAAGAAGCTGAAGTTGAACGGTTCTATGAAGACCTACAAGATCTTTTAGAACTAACACACAAAAAAGATGTCCTTTTCATTATAGGGGACTGGAATGCAAAAGTAGGAAGTCAAGAAACACCTGGAGTAACAGGCAAATTTGGCCTTGGAATACAGAATGAAGCAGGGCAAAGACTAATAGAGTTTTGCCAAGAAAATGCACTGGTCATAACAAACACCCTCTTCCAACAACACAAGAGAAGACTCTATACATGGACATGACCAGATGGTCAACACCGAAATCAGATTGATTATATTCTTTGCAGCCAAAGATGGAGAAGCTCTATACAGTCAGCAAAAACAAGACCAGGAGCTGACTGAGGTTCACACCATGAACTCCATATTGCCAAATTCAGACTTAAATTGAAGAAAGTAGGGAAAACCACTAGACCATTCAGGTATGACCTAAATCAAATCCCTTATGATTATACAGTGGAAATAAGAAATAGATTTAAGGGCCTAGATCTGATAGATAGAGTGCCTGATGAACTATGGGATGAGGTTCGTGACATTGTACAGGAGACAGGGATCAAGACCATCCCCATGGAAAAGAAATAACTATCATAGGACCTAGCAATTCCACTCCTAGGTATTTGTCTACATAGAATGAAAATAGTTATTCAAAACTATATATTTACCCTGATATCAGTAGTAGCTTTATTTACAATTGTCAAGATATAGAAGCAACCTAAGCTTCCATCAACATATGAATAGATAAAAGAGATATGATTATATGTATATATAGATGTGTGTGTGTGTGTGTGTACACACAATGAAATACTGTTCAGCCATAAAAAAATAATGAAATTTTGCTATTTCCATCAACATGGATGATTGTGGATGGCATTTTGTTAAGTGAAATAAGTCACTCAGAAAAAGACAAATAGTGTATGCTATTGTTTAACTGTGGAATCTAACATATATAACAAACTAATAAATCTAACATAAAATTAGCAGACTCACAAATGTAGGAAAAAAAACTAGTGCTTACCAATGGCAAGAGGTGGAGAGGGACAATATCATGATAGAGGAATGTGTGGTACCAACTAATGACTGTAAGCTATGCTACAAGGATGTATTTTTCAACAAGGGGAATTTTGCCAATATTTTTCATAACTCTAAATGGTGTATAATCTTTAAAATTATATTTAAAATGCTTAAAAACAAAGATTTTCAGAAGATAGAAGGATAATGTGTCTACAGAAGTAAAGGAAGTCTGTGAACAATGATTAATTACAGATATAAATGAAGTGATACAAACTATTAAAAAAAAAAACAAATTGAAATTCTAGAGCTCAAAAGTACAATAACTGAAAATTAAAATTCACTTAAGGGGCTCAATAACAGACCTGAACAAGACAATGTAAAAGCCAACACACTTGGAAATAAATAAGGTTATTGATTCAAAGGAAAATTTAAAAAAAAAGAAAAGAAAAGAAAAACGAACAGTTTGTCAGAAATCTGTAGAAACAAACATCATTATATGTATAAAGAAAGTCACAGAAAGAAAAGAGGAAGAGGTCAAAAAGTACTTTTAAAAAAGGTCCCAAATCCCAAATCTGGTAAAAAAATAATAATAATAATTCACACGTCCAAGAAAATCAAGTAAGTATGATTAATTCAGAAATCTACATTTAGCCAAATAGAAATCAAACTGTTAAAATACAAAACCAAAGAGAAAATTTTGAAAACAACAAGAGTAAGTTTCCATTAGGTACAAGAGATCTTCAATAAGAATACCACTGATTTCCCTTCAGAAAGCATACATGCCAGGAAGCAATTCAATGGCATATACAAAGTTCTGGAAAAAGAACTGTCAAAGACAAATTCTTTCATCAGTAAAGTTGTTCTTCATGTATGTAAAATAGATGACCAGTGCAAGTTCAATGCATGAAGCAGGGCATCCAAAGCCAGTGCTCTGGGACAACACAGAGGGATATGGTGGGGAGGGAGGTGGGGAGGGGGGCGGGTTTTGTATACCTGTGTCCAATTCATGTTGATGTATGGCAAAAACCTTCACAATATTTTAAAGTACTTTTTATCCAATTAAACTTAACTAATTAATTTAAAAAAAAAGAAAAATAAAGCAAAAGGACAAGTGGGGCATCAAAAATAAATAAAGGAGAAAAGAGTGACATAAACAAATGGCAGACCAATAATCTCCAAGCTCTCATTCTCCCATTGAAAACATCAAGAAAGCAATGAGAAGCTATATGTTCCAAGGTTTACAGCATCCAAGCTACAAACCAAACAAGAAAATGCCACCTTTATAATGCTAGGAAAGTTTTGTGGCATTTTTACATGCACTTGCTCCACCCTTACCTAGTAGCAGTGGACAAGATCTTGAGCAGTCAGCATCTTATTTCCCCATACACCCCTTGAACAAGAAGGATCCTATTTGCAAAGTATTCTATATGTTTGCTCCAACCAGTATGAGGAATGTCTGAAGGATTCTTGCAAGGTACTTGATCAACATAGCTCAAAGTGGAAGCAAGGGAAATAGTGGACAATGACTGTAAAATCCACAAGACAGACTACAAACCTACAGACGCTTGAAGTAAAAGGTTGTAGATGGAGATACATATAGGCTATCAAAAGCCTGAGTAAAAAGTTAGGATGAGGCTCTGGAAAATCAGATAATTTAAAAGTAACGGTGACTATGGTGGAAGTTGGAAATCCATGCATACGTCCAGGCAAGATACATGTTTAGGAAAAATTTCATAAACTCTTTAGCTTTTAACTCAGACTGGTCCTTAAGGCATAAAGCAAGACTTCCTAATCAGTGAAGGACTATTCCAGAACAGAGACAGTTAGCAAATACTGGGATAGGTGCATATTGTATCTGGTTGCTAACTTTTTTTTTGGGTTGGGAGGAGGTGTCTGCTTTTAAGTTTATTTTAGCTCCTGGCACTTAAGAAATTCATGCTTAGTTGCTCAGTCATGTCCGACTCTTTGCAACTCCATGGACTATAGCCAGCCAGTCTCCTCTGTCCATGGAATTTTTCAGGCAAGAATTTAAGAGTGGGTTGCCACTTCCTCCTCTAGGGAATCCTCCCAACAGTGATCTATTGGTTCTCCTGCATTGGCAGGTGGATTCTTTATCACTAGCACCATCTGAGAAGCCTGGCATTTAAGAAAATATTTGCTAATATATTGAGTGCACACTAAAAGGAAATAAACAGCAGTGATCATATACAGTAGTGATCATATACAATAACTAATAGCCCTTGCAAATATAGTTTTAGAAAAGTCTCAAAAGTAATGAAAAACCTGAGTATTTAACAATTAAAAAAATAAAACCTTGGTAAGGGAGAGAGTCTAATTTCCATAGGTATCACATTATAATAAAAAAACAGTGATCCAATTTTCAACAAAGGATTACAATGTATAGAAAGAAATATGAAAATGTGGCCCATACAAGGGAAAAAATAGTGTCAGAAACCATTCCTGAAGAAACTAAAGCATCATATTTAGCAAAAATGCGTTTTAAAAATGTTTAAATGTGTTCAAAAGGAAAGGGAACTCATTAACAAGAACTAAAGATAGGAAACTGATACAGAAATTGGGAAAATGCTATATAATGAGAATGAGAAGATCAACAAAAAGATACAAATTATACAAAGAAAACAAGCATAAATTCTAGAGCTCAAAAGTAAAATAACAAATACAGTAAATACTAGAGGGGATCAGCTTCCTGGTGACTCAGTGATAAATTCACAGGAGACTTGAGTTTGATCCCTGGGTCAGGAAGATCCCCTGAAGTAGGAAATGGCAACTCACTTCAGTATTCCTGCTTAGAAAATCCCATGGACATAGAAGCCTGGCAGGCTATAGTCCATAGGGTCACAAAGATTTGGATATTACCGAGTGACTAAACAACAACAACAGAGGGGATCAACAACACATTTGAAATTTCAAAAGAAAGAATTAAGAAAAATGAAGACAGGAAATTTGAAATTGTTGTTTATAAGTAGAAGGAAGAATAATAATAAATTGCACAGGGCTTAATGAAAGGTGGGAAACCATAAACTGGACAAAAAGACACATTATTGGGGGGGTGGCAGTCACTTAAAGAGAAGAGAAATAGAAAGGGGTAAAAAAAGCTATTTGAATAATTGATAGCTGAAATCTAATCAATTTGATAAATGATACAAATCTACAAATTCAATACGCTAAATAAACATTAAGTATGAAAAACCCAAGGAGACTGTTAGAAGACATATGATAAGCAAACTTCTGAAAGACAAAGATAGAATCTTAACAGCAGCAAAAGTAGCTTGACACATAAAAAGGAGCCTCTAACAGGAATATAAATGGATTTGTTCAGCAGAAATTTTGCTGCACAAGGTAGTGAGGAAAATATTGTCAACTGATAATCCAATATGATCACATGGACCACAGCCTTGTCTAACTCAGTGAAACTATGAGCCAATCCATGTAGGACCAGCCAAGATGGACAGGTCATGGTAGAGAGTTCTGACAAAATATGGTCAGCTGGAGAAGGGAATGGCAAACCACTTCAGTATTCTTGCCTTGAGAACCCCATGAACAGTATGAAAAGGCAAAATGATAGGATACTGAAAGAGGAACTCCCCAGGTCAGTAGGTGCCCATATGCTACTGGAGAACAGTGGAGAAATAACTCCAGAAAGAATTAAGGGATAGAGCCAAAGTGAAACCAATACCCAGTTGTGGATGTGACTGGTGATAGAAGCAAGGTCCGATGCTGTAAAAAACAATATTGCATAGGAACTTGGAATGTTAGGTCCATGAATAAGTGCAAATTGGAAGTGGTCAAACAGGAGATGGCAAGAGTTAACGTCAACATTCTAGGAATCAGTGGACTAAAATGGACTGGAATGGGTGAATTTAACTCAGATGACCATTATATCTACTATTGCAGGCAGGAATCCCTTAGAAGAAACGGAGTAACCATCATGGTCAACAAAAGAGTCCTAAATGCAGTACTTGGATGCAATCTCAAAAACAACAGAATGATCTCTGTTCGTTTCCAAGGCAAACCATTCAATATCATGGTAATCCAAGTCTATGCCCCTACCAGTAATGCTGAAGAAGCTGAAGTTGAATGGTTCTATGAAGACCTCCAAGACCTTTTAGAACTAACACCCAAAAAAGATATCCTTTTCATTATAGGAGACTGGAATGCAAAAGTAGGAAGTCAAGAAACACCCCAAAACACATATCAATCAAATTAACAAAGATCAAACACAAAGAACAAATGTTAAAAGCTGCAAGGGAAAAACAACAAATGACACACAAGGGGATTCCCATAAGGATAGCAGCTGATCTTTCAATAGAAACTCTTCAGACCAGAAGGGAATGGCAGGGCATACTTAAAGTGATGAAAAAAGATAACCTACAGCTCAGATTACTGTACCTAGCAAGGATCGCATTCACATATGAAGGAGAAATCAAAAGCTTTACAGACAAGCAAAAGCTGAGAGAATTCAGCACCACCAAACCAGCTCTCCAACAAATGCTAAAGGATCTTCTCTAGACAGGAAACACAGAAAGGGTGTATAAACTCGAATCCAAAACAATAAAGTAAATGGCAACGGGATCATGCTTATCAATAATTACCTTAAACATAAATGGGATGAATGCCCCAACCAAAAGACAGAGACTGGCTGAATGGATACAAATAAAAGACCCCTATATATGTTGTCTACAAGAGACCCACCTTGAAACAAGGGACACATACAGACTGAAAGTGAAGGGCTGGAAGAAGATATTCCATGCAAATAGAGACCAAAAGAAAGCAGGAGTAGCAATCTTCATGTCAGATAAAATAGACTTTAAAACAAAGGCTGTGAAAAGAGACAAAGAAGGACACTACATAATGATCAAAGTATCAATCTGAGGAGAAGATATAACAATTATAAATATATATACACCCAACATAGGAGCACCACAATATGTAAACAAATGCTAACAAGTATGAAAGCGGAAATTAACAATAACACAGTAATAGTGGGAGACTTTAATACCCCACTCACATCTATGGATAGATCAACTAAACCAAAAGTTAACAAGGAAACACAAACTTCAAATGATACAATAGACCAGCTAGACCTAATTGATATCTATAGGACATTTCATCCCAAAACAATGAATTTAACCTTTTTCTCCAGTGCACACGGAAGCTTCTCCAGGATAGATCACATTCTGGGCCATAAATCCAGCCCTGGTAAATTAAAAACAATTGAAATCATTCCAAGCATCTTTTCTGACCAAAATGTATTAAGATTAGATGTCAATTACATGAGAAAAACGGTTAAAACTTCCAACATATGGAGGCTGAACAACACACCGCTGAATAACCAACAAATCACAGGAGAAATAAAAAAAAACATCAAAATATGCATAAAAATGAATGAAAATGAAAACACAACAACCCAAAACCTGTGGGACACTGTAAAAGCAGTGCTAAGGGGAAGGTTCATAGCAATACAGGCATACCTCACGAAACAAGAAAAAAGTCAAATAAATAACCTAACTCTACACCTAAAACAACTAGAAAAGGAAGAAATGAAGAACCCCAGGGTTAGTAGAAGGAAAGAAATCTTAAAAATTAGGGCAGAAATAAATGCAAAAGAAACAAAAGAGACCATAGCAAAAATCAATAAGGCCAAAAGCAGGTTCTTTGAGAAGATAAGTAAAATTGACAAACCATTAGCCAGACTCATCAAGAAACAAAGGGAGAAAAATCAAATCAACAAAATTAGAAATGAGAATGGAGAGATCACAACAGACAACACAGAAATAGAAAGGATCATAAGAGACTATTATCAACAACTATATGCAAATAAAATGGACAACATGGAAGAAATGGACAAATTCTTAGAAAAGTACAACTTTCCAAAACTGAACCAGGAAGAAATAGAAAATCCTAACAGACCCATCTGAAGCACAAAGACTGAAATTGTAATCAGAAATCTTCCAACAAGCCAAAGTCCAGCACCAGATGGCTTCACAGCTGAATTCTACCAAATATTTAGAGAAGAGATAACACCTATCCTACTCAAACTCTTCCAGAAAATTGCAGAAGAAGGTAAACTGCCAAACTCATTCTATGAGGCCACCATAACCCTGATACCAAAACCTGACAAAGATGCCACAAAAAAGAAAACTACAGGTCAATATCACTGATGAACATAGATGCAAAAATCCTTAACAAAATTCTAGCAAAGAGAATCCAACAACATATTAAAAAGATCATACATCATGACCAAGTGGGCTTTACCCCAGGGATGCAAGGATTCGTCAATATCTGCAAATCAATCAATGTAATACACTACATTAAAAAAATTGAAAGATAAAAAACTTATATTATCTCATTAGATGAAAAGAAAGCCTTTGACAAAATTCAACATCCATTTATGATAAAAACCCTCCAGAAAGCAGAAATAGAAGGAACATACCTCAACATAATAAAGCTATATATGACAAACCCACAGCAAATATCATCCTCAATGGTGAAAAATTGAAAGCATTTCCCCTAACGTCAGGAACAACACAAGGGTGCCCACTCTCACCACTACTATTCAACATAGTTTTGGAAGTTTTGGCCACAGCAATCAGAGCAGAAAAGAAATAAAAGGAATCCAAATTGGAAAAGAAGTAAAACTCTCACTGTTTGCAGATGACATGATCCTCTACATAGAAAACCCTAAAGATTTCACCAGAAAATTACTAGAGCTAATCAATGAATATAGTAAAGTTGAAGGATATAAAATCAACACACAGAAATCCATTGCATTCCTATACACTAATAATGAGAAAACAGAAAGAGAAATAAAGGAAACAATTCCATTCACCATTGCAACGAAAAGAATAAAATCATTAGGAATATATCTACCTAAAGAAACTAAAGACGTCTATAGAGAAAACTATAAAACACTGGTGAAAGAAATCAAAGAGGACACAAATAGATGGAGAAGTATACCATGTTTATGAATCGGAAGAATCAGTATAGTGAAAATGAGTATACTACCCAAAGCAATCTATATATTCAATGCAATCCCTATCAAGCTACCAACGGTATTTTTCAGAGAACCAGAACAAATAATTTCACAATTTATATGGAAATACAAAAAACCTCGAATTGTCAAAGCAATCTTGAGAAAGAAGAATGGGACTGGAGGAATCAACCTGCTTGACTTCAGGGTCTACTACAAAGCCATCAAGACAGTATGGTACTGGCACAAGGACAGAAACATAGATCAATGGAACAAAATAGAAAGCCCAGAGATAAATCCACGCACTTATGGACACCTTATCTTTGAAAAAGGAGGCAAGAATATACAATGCAGAAAAGACAATCTCTTTAACAAGTGGTGCTGGGGAAACTGGTAAAAGAATGAAACTAGATCACTTTCTAACACCGTACACAAAAATAAACTCAAAATGGATTAAAGATCTAAACATAATACCAGAAACTATAAAACTCCTAGAGGAAAACAGGTAAAACACTCTCTGACATAAACCACAGTAGGATCCTCTATGACCCACCTCCCAGAGTATTGGAAATAAAAGCAAAAATAAACAAATGGAATCTAATTAAAATTAAAAGCTTCTACACAACAAAGGAAACTCTAAGCAAGGTGAAAAGACAGACTTCAGAATGGGAGAAAATAATAGCAAACGAAGCAACAGGCAAATAATTAATCTCAAAAATATACAAGCAACACCTGCAGCTGAATCTCAGAAAAATAAATGACCCAATCAAAAAGTAGGCCAAAGAACTAAACAGACATTGCTCAACAGAAGACATACAGATAGCTAACAAATATATGAAAAGATGTCAACATCACTCATTATCAGATAAATGCAAATCAAAACCACAATGAGGTACCATTTCACACCAGTCAGAATGGCTGCTATCCAAAAGTCTACAAGCAATAAATGCTGGAGAGGGTGTGGAGAAAAGGGAACCCTCTTACACTGTTGGTGGGAATGCAAACTAGTACAGCCACTGTGGAGAACAGTGGGGGAGATTCTTTAAAAAACTGGAAATAGAACTTCCATATGACCCAGCAATCCCACTGCTGGGCATACACACTGAGGAAACCAGAAGGGAAAGAGACACGTGTACCCCAATGTTCATCGCAGCACTGTTTATAATAGCCAGGAAATGGAAGCAACCTAGATGTCCATCAGCAGACGAATGGATAGGAAAGCTGTGGTACATATACACAATGGAATATTACTCAGCCATTAAAAAGAATACATTTGAATCAGTTCTAATGAGGTGAATGAAATTGGAGCCTATTATACAGAGTGAAGTAAGCCAGAAAAAAAAAAAAAAACCAATACAGTATACTAACACATATATATGGATTTTAGAAAGATGGTAATGATAACGCTTTATGAGTGTCAGCAAAAGAGACACAGATGTATAGAACAGTCTTTTGGACTCTGTGGGAGAGGGCAAGGGCGGGATGATATGGGAGAATGGCACTGAAACATGTAAATTATCACATGTGAAACGAATCTCCAGCCCAGGTTCGATGCATGATACAGGACGCTTGGTGCTGGTGCACTGGGATGACCCAGAGGGATGTGATGGGGAGGGAGGGGGGTTCAGGATGGAGAACACATGTACACCCATGGTGAATTCATGTCAATGTATAGCAAAACCAATACCATATTGTAAAGTAAAAAAATAAATTAATTAAAAAAAAGACTGAATCAGGAAAAAATAAAAACTATAAACAAATTAGCAATAGTAACATTGAATCAGTGATTTAAAAAGTAAGTGAAATACAAAGTCCAGGAAAAAATTAATTCACAGGTAAATTCTACCAAACATTTAAAGAAGAGTTGACACATATCTTTCTTTTGTTTTCAATTTATTTTTTACCTGGCAGAAAAATACTTTACAATGTTGTATTGGTCTCTGAAGTACAACACAAATCAGCCATATTTATACATATATCCCCTCCCTCGTGATCCTCCCTTTGCTTCTTGCATCCCACACCTCTAGGGCACCACAGAGTACCAAGCTGGGTTCCCTGTGTTATATACCAACTTATCACCAGCTATGTGTTTTACACATGATAGTGTGTGTGTATATGTGTGTGTATGTATATATATATATATATATATATATACATATATATATATATAACAATGCTACTTTCTCCACTCATCCCAGTCCCTCCTTGCCCCACTGTGTCCATGAGTCCATTCTCCACACCTAAGTTTCCATTCCTTCCCTGCAAATAGGTTCATTAATACCATTGTTTTAGATTTCATATTTAAAACTCAAAAATAAAAAAACTAAGATCATGGCATATAGTCCCACCACTTCATGGCAAATAGATGTGAAAACAATGGAAACAGTGACAGACTTTATTTTCTTGGGCTCCAAAATCACTGCAGATGGTGACTGCAACCATTAAATTAAAAGATGCTTGCTCCTTGGAAGAAAAGCTATGACAAACCTAGACAGCATATTAAAAAGCAGAGACATTACTTTGCCCACAAAATTCTGTATAGTCAAGCTATGGTTTTCCCTTAGTTGTGTATGGATGTGAGAGTTGGACCATAAAGAAAGCTGAATGCTGAAGAATTGATGCTTTTGAACTGTGGTGTTGGAGAAAACTCTTCAGATTTCCTTGGACTGTAAGATCAAACCAGTCAGTCCTAAAGGAAATCAGCCATGAATACTTATTGAAAGGACTGATGCTGAAGCTGAATTTTGCATACTTTGGCCACCTGATGCAAAGAGCCAACTCACTGGAAAAGACACTGATGCTGGGAAAGATTGAGGGCAGGGGGAGAAGGGGATGACAAGGGATGACATGGTTGAATGTATAGCATCACTGAATCAATGGACATGAGTTTTAGTAAACTCAAGGAGATCGTGAAGGGCAGGGGCACCTGGCATGCTGCAGTTCATGGGGTCACAAAGAGTCACAACTTAGTGAGACAACTTAGCGACAGAACAAAACTTTCTCTTAGATGATTCTGGGGAAAGAAGTTTTTAAAATTCACTGCCTTAAGGGCTTCCCTAAGGCTACTCTGAACTTTCCAAAATCATTATTTAAGTAAATGATTAAATACATAGTTAGCTTTCTTATGACACATCAATAGATTTTGTATAAAACTTTGAAATTTTATGTAATCTTTACTTGCATTATAAGCATTGCCTTGGGTCATGAAAGATTCTGCCTCCTTTAATCTTTTAGTAGATGGGCAGCTCTGATTGGCTGTTAGGATTACTTCACACTATTCAATAATTCTCTTCTGGAGAAGTGTCTTGTGTGGAGTGCATGATAAAAAGCACATTTTGTTTGCGGGATGAATGATGCCAATACATTGTACCCAGAGGGACTCCATACCTTTTGATGTACTAAAGGTTTCTACAGGTTCGTTTTGGTAATGACATCAGAGTTAGAGACCAGTTGTTGTTCACAGGAAATGCCACGTGGACTATAGGTCTGGAGGATGGATAACCGCACTGAAGAGTCAAAACTTTAAAACTTCCCTCATGTTTCTAAGATACTTGTCTCATTATCATTTCAACTCCTTATCCAATGTGTTATTTCCCTGAATTCAGAGGAACTTGGGGATGGTAGGAACAAGGAGAACTTAAGACTCAGAATTACAGGATTGCAAGCAAGAATACCCAGAAGAACTGTGCAAAAAAGATCTTCACGACCCAAATAATCATAATGGTATGATCACTTACCTAGAGCGAGACATACTGGAATGTGAAGTCAAGTGGGCCTTAGAAACCATCAAAACAAACAAAGCTAGTGGAGGTGATGGAATTCCAGTTGAGCTATTCCAAATCCTGAAAGATGATGCTGTGAAAGTGCTGCACTCAATATGCCAGCAAATTTGGAAAACTCAGCAGTGGCCACAGGACTGGAAAAGGTCAGTTTTCATTCCAATCCCAAAGAAAGGCAATGCCAAAGAATGCTCAAATTACCGCACAATTGCACTCATCTCACACGCTAGTAAAGTAATGCTCAAAATTCTCCAAGCCAGGCTTCAGCAATATGTGAACCCTGAACTTTCTGATGTTCAAGCTGGTTTTAGAAAAGGCAGAGGAACCAGAGATCAAATTGCCAACATCAGCTGGATCATTGAAAAAGCGAGAGAGTTCCAGAAAAACATCTATTTCTGCTTTATTGACAATGACAAAGCCTTTGACTGTGTGGATCACAAAAAATTGTGGAAAATTCTGAAAGACATGGGAATACCAGACCACCTGACCTGCCTCTTGAGAAACCTATATGCAGATCAGAAAGTAACAGTTAGAACTGGACATGGAACAACAGACTGGTTCCAAATAGGAAAAGGAGTATGTCAAGGCAGTATACTGTCACCCTGCTTATTTAACTTATATGCAGAGGACATCATGAGGAAAGCTTGGCTGGAAGAAGCACAAGCTGGAATCAAGATTGCCAGGAGAAATATCAATTACCTCAGATATGCAGATGACACCACCCTTATGGCAGAAAGTGAAGAGGAACTAAAAAGCCTTTTGATGAAAGTGAAAGAGGAGAGTGAAAAAGTTGGCTTAAAGCTCAACATTCAGAAAACGAAGATCATGGCATCCGGTCCCACCACTTCATGGGAAATAGATGGGGAAACTGGAAACAGTGTGAGACTTTATTTTTCTGGGCTCCAAAATCACTCAAGGTGGTGACTGCAGCCATTAAATTAAAAGACGCTTACTCCTTGGAAGCAAAGTTATGACCAACCTAGATAACATATTGAAAAGAAGAGACATTACTTTGCCAACAAAGGTTCGTCTAGTCAAGGCTATGGTTTTTCCAGTGGTCATGTATGGATGTGAGAATTGGACTGTGAAGAAAGCTGAGCACTGAAGAATTGATGCTTTTGAACTGTGGTGTTGGAGAAGACTCTTGAGAGTGCCTTGGACTGCAAGGAGATCCAACCAGTCCCTTCTAAAGGATATCAGCCCTGGGTGTTCTCAGGAAGGAATGATGCTAAAGCTGAAACTCCAGTACTTTGGCCACCTCATGCGAAGAGTTGACTCATTGGAAAAGACTCTGATGCTGGGAGGGATTGGGGGCAGGAGGAGAAGGGGACGACAGATGATGAGATGGCTGGATGGCATCACTGACTCGATGGATGTTAGTTTGAGTGAACTCCGGAAGTTGGTGATGGACAGGGAGGCCTAGCATGCTGCAATTCATGGGGTCGCAAAGAGTTGGACACGACTGAGTGACTGAACTGAACTGAACTGAAACCCTTTTAAACTCTTATTAAACCAAGAGAGTGACCAGAATCCCAGAGCTCCAACAAGAAAAGCCAGTTAGAGGCATTCTAGATCATCAGATTTCCTCACCTCCTTGATGCTCTGCCTTGCCATTATCAGTGTAACTTCTTATGTCTGCTGTCTTAGTCTCTCTCCACCTAGAATCCAAGGTATTATTGGTTCACTACTTTTATAATGTTGAATCCATTTATGGTTATTGTGTCATTTCAACATTGATTGGGTGTAGCTATGCATAGCTGTTTGGGCATGCTCCTACCCAGGGGTTAATGGTTAATGTTGCATATTCTAGGGTTTTTTCACCTCTAATGCCAACAAACTTCAAGTTCAAGCCTTCCTTACCACTGTGTGAATTTAAAAAAAAAAAAATCTCATAGTGAATCTTTGTCTGGTTCAGCTCCTAAGGCATTTTCTGCTAGAGAATATCATTACTCTGCACTGAATTTATTTTTCATTATTTAATTTTTTTGCTGAACAATGTGCATATAATATCCTTGTTCCCCAGCCAGAGATAGAACCCATGTCCTCTGAAGTGGACACATGGAGTCTTAACCACTGGACCACCAGGGAAGTTCCCTACACTGAATTGAAAATACAATGTAGTTCAGTTCAGTTCAGTTCAGTTCATGGGGCTCACTCTTTGCGACCCCATGAATCTCAGCACGCCAGGCCTCCCTGTCCATCACCAACTCCCAGAGTTCACTCAGACTCACGTGCATCAAGTCACTGATGCCATCCAGCCATCTCATCGTTTGTTGTCCCCTTCACCTCCTTCCCCCAATCCCTCCCAGCATCAGAGTCTTTGCCAATGAGTCAACTCTTCGCATGAGGTGGCCGAAGTACGGGAGTTTCAGCTTTAGCATCATTCCTTCCAAAGAAATCCCAGGGCTGATCTCATTCGGAATGGACTGCTTGGATCTCCTTGCAGTCCAAGGAATTCTCAAGAGTCTTCTCCAACACCACAGTTCAAAAGCATCAATTCTTCGGTGCTCAGCTTTCTTCACAGTCCAACTCTCCCACTGGAAAAACCATAGCCTTGACTAGATGAACCTTTGTTGGCAAAGTAATGTCTCTTCTTTTCAATATGTTATCTATGTTGGTCATAACTTTGCTTCCAAGGAGTAAGCGTCTTTTAATTTCATGGCTGCAGTCACCATCTGCAGTGATTTTGGAGCCCCCCAAAATTAAGTTTGACACTGTTTCCACTGTTTTCCGTTCTATTTCCCATGAAATGATGGAAACAGTTGCCATGATCTTAGGTTTCTGAATGTTGAGCTTTAAGCCAACTTTTTCACTCTCCACTTTCACTTGCATCAAGAGGCTTTTTAATTCCTCTTCACTTTCTGCCATAAGGGTGGTGTCATCTGCATATCTGAGGTTATTGATATTTCTCCCGGCAATCTTGATTCCAGCTTGTGCTTCTTCCAGCCCAGAGTTTCTCATGATGTCCTCTGCATATAAGTTAAATAAGCAGGATGACAGTATACAGCCTTGACATACTCCTTTTCCTATTTGGAACCAGTCTGTTGTTCCATGTCCAGTTCTAACTGTTATTTCCTGACCTGCATATAGGTTTCTCAAGAGGCAGGTCAAGTGGTCTGGTAGTCCTATCTCTTTCAGAATTTTCCACAGTTTATTGTGATCCACACAGTCAAAGGCTTTGGCATAGTCAATAAAGCAGAAATAGATGTTTTTCTGGAACTCTCTTGCTTTTTCCATGATCCAGCACATGTTGGCAATTTGATCTCTGGTTCCTCTGCCTTTTCTAAAACCAGCTTGAACATCTGGAAGTTTGCGGTTCACGTATTGCTGAAGCCTGGCTTGGAGAATTTTGAGCCTTACTTTACTAGCGTGTGAGATGAGTGCAATTGTGCAGTAGTTTGAGCATTCTTTGGCATTGCCTTTCTTTGGGATCGGAATGAAAACTGACCTTTTCCAGTCCTGTGGCCACTGCTGAGTTTTCCAAATTTGCTGGCATATTGAGTGCAGCACTTTCACAGCATTATCTTTCTGGATTTGGAATAGCTCCACTGGAATTCCATCACCTGCACTAGCTTTGTTTGTAGTGATGCTTTCTAAGGCCCACTTGACTTCACATTCCAGGATGTCTGTATCTAGGTGAGTGATCACACCATCATGATTATCTTGGTCATTAAGATATTTTTTATACATTTATTTTGTGTATTCTTGCCACCTCTTCTTAACGTCTTCTGCTTCTGTTAGGTCCATACCATTTCTGTCCTTTATCGAGCCCATCTTTGCATGAACTGTTCCCTTGGTATCTCTAATTTTCTTGAAGAGATCTCTAGTCTTTCCCTTTCTGTTGTTTTCCTCTATTTCTTTGCATTGATCACTGAGGAATGTAGCTAGATGCATATTTTCAAGTCTGGAGTTCTCTTGCAAAAATTTAAAGATACTACTTTATTTTCTTCTTGCATCAGTTTTCAAAAATCTTCTGATATTAGCCTTTACATGATGATTTGTAAGTGTAATGCTTTTCCCTTTGGAGGGTGTTTTAATTTTTTAATCAAAATTTTATTTTATAAATGTATCAAATAAGCAATACATTTATATGATTAAGACATCTCAAAGTTAAAAAGTGTAACTTCTTTTTTGCCTTCTCTCCCCTTTGCTTTTCTCTCATGTGACTAGTGATCAGCAAACGTTGCTCAGTCGTGTTCAACTCTTTGCGACCCCATGGACTATACAGTCCATGGAATTCTCTAGGCCAGAATACTGGAGTGGGTAATATTTCTCTTCTCCAGGGGATCTTCCCAACCCAGGGATCAAACTCAGTCTCTCGCATAGCAGGCAGATTCTTTACCAGCTGACCAAACCTAATATATATATATATATATATATATATATATATATATATATATATATATTATCCCACTTACCCCGGGAGAATAGTTTTCTTTCCTTTGTATGCTCTTAGGCTCCTGATATTTTTCCAAAATTATTTTATAAAGAATTATTATACAAAAAAACCTTCCCTACAGGAGAGGAATTCCTGTGCCTCCTAGTTATACTTGGGTGCTGGTATTCGGTGATGGCTTTTATATTACAATTCCCCTACTTTCCTTACTTGAATTCTGAACCAGAATGGAAGTATGTTCTTGCTGTTTCACTGTTGCGTCTCATCTCCTCTGCAGCATATTTCACCTCACTTCTCCCACATTACTTCTATCTACATATAATCATAAATACACTACAAATATTAATGTTAAGCTTCTCTACACTTGATTCAACAAATACAAGACTAACAACTATGAAATGCTTATGTTCCATCTATTTTAATGTTTACCTGAACCTCTCTCTAAATCTTCTTTTGGAGGTCTCATCATAAATTTACATCTATACTTACTTAGTTGTTTTGATTCTTTTCTACAGGACAAGATTTCCTCACATCCAAACAACACACATGCTGGCCATATGTTTCAGGCTGAAGATTGGACTCAAGGTAACTCATGTGATCAAAAAGACAAAATGTGTGAAATCAAGCCTATGTCTGAAAATATGGATACATGCTACAGTCACTGCAGTGTTAAGAAATTCAACAGAGATATCTATACCTAGATTGTGCAAAGGTGAGAACTACATTAGTGGTACAGAAATATTCAACAAATCCAAAATTACAAGAAACATCATATCATCTTGTTAAAATCATAAAAAAATTGACTCTGATTCCATCTTGTTTTTGTTGTTTATGCAAATTATTTATTTATTATTGAAGTATAGTCAATTTAAAATATTGTGTTAGTTTCAGGTGTACAGAAAGCTAACTCAGATATATATGTATATGTATGTATATATATAGTAACATGCTGCAGATTATTACCCATTATAGAGTATTACAAGATATTGAGTACAGTTCCTTCAGCTATCAGAAAACCTTTTTTATGCTTTTCTCTTTTTCATTTTATAATTTATGAAAGTATAATAACATATTACAAAAGACTTGGAAAAATATAGAACAAAGTTACACATGAAAGTGAAAGTGAAGTTGCTTAGTCATGTCCAACTTTTTGCGACCCCATGGACTGTAGCCTACGAAGCTTCTCCATCCATGGGATTTTCCAGGCAAGACTACTTGAGTGGGTTGCCATTTCCTTCTCCAGGAGATCTTCCTGACACAGGGATTGAACCCGGGTTTCCCGCACTGTAGGCAGATGCTTTGCCATCTGAGCCACCAGGGAAGTTACTTATAGTTCCAATATATATTACATTTATTTTTTAAGTACATAAATTAAAATGTTTAGTCAGAGTTTAGATATCAAACTCTCAAAAATTAATAGAATGAATATACATAAAATTAGAAGGATACAGTAGACCTGAAAAGAACTTTGAACCAATTCAACATAATTAAGATTTATATAAATTTTCACACAACAGTGGAATACAAATTATATTCACGTTCCCATAGAATGTGCTCTGAACTGCTGCTGCTGCTGCTAAGTCGCTTCAATCCTGTCCGACTTCAGTCGTGTCCTACCAATCTCCTCTGTCCATGGGATTGTCCAGGCAAGAGTACTGGAGTGGGTTGACATTGCCTTCTCCGTGCTGTGAACTAGGAGACACTGAAATATATCTGGGGGCATAAAATAAAATACAAAAATTTCATGGCCTTAAGGTATTGGTATCATACAGGGTCTTTTCTCTTATCACTATGGATTTATGTTAGAAATCAATATCAAAAGATATTTGAATATAACTGACATATTTTAAAGTGAAATGTGACATTTACCAAGAGAAATCTTGGACTGAGCAATTGAAAGCCTCAATAAAGTTAGAAGATTGAAAAAACACAGAGGGTGATTGCAGAGAAGAAAATATTTAAATGAGAATTTAATATCAAAATGAGAAATTAATATCAAAGATACTTTAAACACCCCATGTATTTGACTACTAAATATCCACTTTTAATTGATGGGTGTAACTCAGAAGCCATAACAAGGAAAATTATAAAATATTTATAACTAAATAAAAATGAAAAGAAAATTTGCCAGAATTTGTTGCAAGTAGCTAAAGCTGCTCAGTGCAACTAAACACAACGTGGAATCTCGAATAAAGCATGCAAACAGACAATATATATTATATAAAATTTTGTGAATTTTAAACAAAATCTGGACTTTAGTTAATAATACTGTATCACATATTAATTTCCAGGGTTTTTTTTTTTCTTTTTTTTTTTTTACAACAGGGCATTTCTTTATATTCTCAGAATTGGATTAGAAGCTTCAAACTCCATTCAATTTTTTTTTTTAAAAATCACTAAGAAAATAAACTTTCTAGACTTTTACCAGTAATACTAGATGCCAAAATACATGGAAATACATCAAAGTTTTGAGGGAATATTAATTTGAAATCTAGCATTCTATTCATATTATGTTAAACAATTGGAATCAAAATCAAAGTTTTTATCTTGGCAAAAATTCATAAGTTTTCTAAAATATATATATATATTATACATACTATATATTATATATATGTATATAATATATATTATATTATATACTATATATATAATATATTATATATATAATCAGTTCAGTTCAGTCGCTCAGTCATGTTTGGCTCTTTGCAACCCAATGGAGTGCAGCATGCTGGGCTTCCCTGTCCATCACCAACTCTGAGAGCTTGCTCAAATTCATATCCATCACTTAAGTTGGTGATGCCAACCAACTATCTCATCCTCTGTCGCACCCTTCTCCTCCTGCCTTCAATCTTTCCCAGTATCAGGGTCTTTTCCAATGAGTCAGTTCTTTGCATCAGGTGTTCAAAGTATTGGAGCTTCAGCATCAGTCCTTCCAATGAATATCGGGGACTGATTTCCTTTAGGATTGCCTAATTTGATCTCCTTACAGTCCAAGGGATGTTCAAGAGTCTTGACCAACACCACAGTTCAAAAGCATAAATTATTTGGCACTCAGTTTTCTTTATGGTCCAACTTCACATCCATACATGACTATTAGAAAAAAAATATAGCTTTGACTAGATGGACCATTGTCAGTAAAGAAATGTCTCTGCTTTTTAATATGCTGTGGAGGTTGGTCATAACTTTTCTTCTAAGGAGCAAGTATCTTTTAATTCCATGGCTGCAGTCACCATCTGCAGTGATTTTGGAGCCAAGAAAATAAGGTCTGTCACTGTTTCCATTGTTTCCCCATCTATTTGCCATGAAGTGATGGGGCCAGATGCCGTGATTTTCGTTTTTTTAATTTTGAATTTTAAGCCAGTTTTTTGACTCTCCTCTTTCACTTTTATCAAGAGGCTCTTTAGTTCCTCGTCGCTTTCTGCCATAAGGGTTTCATCTGCATATCTGAGGTTATTGATATTTCTCCTGGCAATCTTGATTCCAGTTTGTGCTTCATCCAGTCCAGCGTTTCTCATGATGTACTCTTCATATAAGTTAAATAAGCAGGGTGACAGTATACAGCCTTGATGTACTGCTTTCCCAATTTGGAACCAGTCCATTGTTCCATGCCCAGTTCTAACTGTTGCTTCTTGACCTGCATACAGATTTCTCAGGAGGCAGGTGAGGGGATCTGGTGCCCATCTCTTGAAGAATTTTCCACAGTTTATTGTGATCCACACAATTCAAAGGATTTTGTGTAGTCAATGAAGAAGTAGGTGTTTTTCTGGAATTGTCTTGCTTTTTCTATGATCCAACAGATATTACCAATTTGATCTCTGATTTCTCTGCCTTTCCTAAATCCAACTTAAACATCTGGAAGTTCTCAGTTCATGTACTGTTGAAGTCTCGTTTGGAGAATTTTGAGCATTATGTTGCTAGCATGAGAGATGAGTGCAATTGTGTGGTAATTTGAACATTCTGTGGTATTGCCTTTCTTTGGTATTTGAAAGAAAACCGATATTTTCCAGTCTCATGGCCATTGCTGACTTTTCCAAATTTGCTAGCATATTGAGTGCAGCACTTTCACAGCATCATCTTTTAAGATTTGAATAGCTCCACTGGAATTCCATCATCTCCACTAGCTTTGTTCATAGTGATGCTTCCTAAGGCCCACTTGACTTCACATTTCAGGATGTCTGGCTCTAGGTGAGTGATCATCAGATCAGATCAGATCAGTCGCTCAGTCGTGTCCGACTCTTTGTGACCCGATGAATCGCAGCACGCCAGGCCTCCCTGTCCATCACCAACTCCCGGAGTTCACTGAAACTCACGTCCATTGAGTCAGTGATGCCATCCAGCCCTCTCATCCTCTGTCGTCCACTTCTCCTCTTGCCCCCAATCCCTCCCAGCATCAGAGTCTTTTCCAATGAGTCAACTCTTTGCATGAAGTGGCCAAAGTACTGGAGTTTCAGCTTTAGCATCATTCCTTCCAAAGAAATCCCAGGGCTGATCTCCTTCAGAATGGACTGCTTGGATCTCCTTGCAGTCCCAGGGACTCTCAAGAGTCTTCTCCAACACCACAGTTCAAAAGCATCAATTCTTCAGCGCTCAGCCTTCTTCACAGTCCAACTCTCACATCCATGATACCATCGTGGTTATCTGGGTCATTAAGATCTTTTTGTATAGTCTTTCAGTGTCTTCTTGTCACCTCTTCTTAATGTCTTCTGCTTCTGTTAGGTCCGTATCATTTCTGTCCTTTATTCTGCCCATCTTTGCATAAAATGTTCCCTTGATATCTCTAATTTTCTTGAAGAGAACTCTAGTTTTACCATTCTATTGTCTTTCTTTATTTCTTTGCATTGATCTCTGAGGAAGGCTTTCTCATCTCTCCTTGCTATTTTTTGGAACTCTGCATTCAAATGGGTATCTCTTTACTTTTCTCCTTTCCCTTCACTTCTCTTCTTTTCTCAGCTATTTGTAAGGCCTCCTCAGATGATCATTTTGCCTTTTTGCATTTTTATTGGGGATGGTTTTGATCACCACCTCCTGTACAATGTTATGAACCTCCATCCATAGTTCTTCAGGCACTCTGTCTATCAAATCTAATCCCTTGAATCTACTTGTCACTACTACGGTATAATCCTAAGGGATTTGATTTAGGTCATACCTGAATGGTCTAGTGGTTTTCCTTACTTTCTTCAATTTCAGTCTGAATTTGGCAATAAGGAGTTCATGATCTGAGCCACAGTCAGCTCCCAGTCTTGATTTTGCTGACTTTATAGAGCTTCTCCACATATGTATACAAAAACTTTTATACTATGCTTTGATAATGGCTTGAGGAAAAAAAAGAGACAGAAAAATTGGAAAACATAAAATAAATGAAATGGGAACACTGAATATGTAATAGAAAGAGTAGAACAAAGTAATTAAAGATAAAAGGTCATCATATAGTTCAGTTGTTTTTAAACATGGAAGTCCATTAGAAACACATCAGAAACTTTGGATGAAACACACAATACCTGGTAATTTGTACTTCTCAAAAATTTCCACGATAATTCTGACATGTGTCTGGACTTTAAAAAATTATTACAAGTGTTTCTATTGAAAGGTTGTTGCTGAACCACACAGAGACACCAGGATTCTTGGCCTCTGGAGGAGAAGAATTCAATCCGTGGCCAGAGACAAGGCTTGATTACTCAGAGCTTTTGTGTAATAAAATTTTATTAAAGTATAAAGGAGATAGAGAAAGCTTCTGACATAGGCATCAGAAGGGGGGCAGAAAGAGTACGCCCTTGCTAGTGTTAGCCATGGAGTTATATACTCTCTAATTAGTTTTTACAGTGAATCAAAAGAATGTCTGGAGGTTGAAAGACCTCACTAGACCTACTCCCATAATTTACACCTTAAGATAACAGGATTAGCAAGAAGGTTTTTTTTTTTTTTCCGGAGACTATCCTGAAGCAGGATACATTATTGTTATATAATCTTAAGGAATGTAGAGGGACAAAAAAAGTTTGTCTTTTCTTCCCACTTGAGAATTCCAGACCCCTCTCTCCTTGGGGACGCCTGGACTTCTTATCAATCTGCCCAGGATTTGACTCTCTCACTATTAAATGATAATTTTAGTGATATACAATTCTATTATTTACTGTTGACCAAAGGCTTTCCAGGTGGTGCTAGTGGTAAATATTCCACCTTCCAATTCAGGAGACAAAAGAGTTGTGGGTTCAATCCCTGGATAGAGAAGATCCCCTGGAGTAGGAAATGGCAACCCACTCAAGTGTTCTTACCTGGAAAATTGTGTGGACAGAGGAACCTGACGGGTTACAATCCATGAGACCACAAAGACTGACTGAGCACATACAATCATGATTCACTGGTGTTATGTGAATAACAGTTACCTAATTACAAAAGTAAAAAAAAAAATTAGTTAGTGTTCACAATCAATAGCCAGTCAAAAATAAAAGATAATTACAATTGCATGCCATAAAGGAAGCATGATTAAACTAACAGTATAAAATAGTTACATACAATTTGGGGCATTAAATAGAGTGATATGGTAAGTGGAAGTGAATACATGCACATATATTCATCTGCCAGCAAGTCTATGTCATTTTTTTTAATTCACTTATTTATTTTAATTGGAAGATAGTTACTTTACAATATTGTGATGGTTTTTGTTATACATCAGTATGAATCAGTCATAGGTATACATGTGTCCCCTCCATCCTGAACCTCCCCTCCCACCTTCCTCCGCAACCTATCCCTCCAGGTTGTCAAAGAGCACTGGCTTTGGGTGCACTGTATCATACATCAAACTCTCACTGGTTATCTGTTTTACATATGGTAGCGTGTATGTTTCAATGCTGTTCTCTCAAGTCATATCACCCTCTCCTCCCACTGAGTCCAAAAGTTTGTTCCTTACATCTGTCTCTCCTTTGCTGCCCTATACTTAGGATCGTTGGTACCACCATTTCTAAATTCCATATATATGTGTTAATATACTGTATTTGTCTTTCTCTTTCTGACTTAAATCACACTGTATAATAGGCTCTAGGTTCATCCACCTAATTAGAACTGACTCAAGTGCATTCCTTTTTACAGAGTAATATTCCATTGTGTATATGTACCACAACTTCCTTATCCATTCATCTGTCAATGGACAGTCTGTAAGTATCCCTAGGTCTGAGGTGGTTCTCTTGTAAACAGAATATATACTGGTCTTGTTTTTGTATCTGCCCAGCCTATGTCTTTTAGTTGGTGCATTTAATCCACTTACATTTAAGGTAATTATTGATATGTATGATCCTATTACCATGTTCTTAATTGTTTTGGATTTATTTTGTGTAGATCTTTTCCTTCTCTTGTGTTTCCTGTCAAGAGAATTTCTTTATCATTTGTTGTAAAACTGGTTTGATGGTGCTGTATTCTCTTAACTTCTGCATTTCTGGAAAGCTTTTGATTCCTCCATCAAATCTGAATGAGAGTCCTGCTGGATACACTATTCTTGATTGCAGATTCTTCCCTTTCATCACTTTAAATATAACATGACATTCATTCCCTTTTGGCTTGTAGAGTCTCTGTTGAGAAATCAGCTGATAACCTGATGGGAATTTCCATGTATGCTGTTTGTCATTTTCCCTTGTTGCTTTTAGTATTTTATCTATGTCTAATTTTCTTCAGTTTGATTACTATGTGTCACATTTTGTTCCTCCTTGGGTTTATCCTGCCTAGGACTCTCTGAGCTTCCTGGACTTGATTGACTATTTCCTTTCCCATATTGTGCTGTGCTTAGTTGCTCAGTTGTGTGTGACTCTTTGCGACCCCATGCACTGTAGCCTGCCAGGTTCCTCTGTCCATGGGGATTCTTTAGGCAAGAATACTAGAGTGGGTTCCCATGCTCTCCTCCATGGGATCATCCCAACCCAGGTATCGAACCCAGGCCTGCATTTCAGGCTGATTCTTTACCATATGAGCCACCAGGGAAGCCCAAGAATACTAGAGTGGGTAGCCTATCCATTCTCCAGGGGAACTTCCTGACCCAGGAAACGATCTGGCATCTCCTGCATTGCAGGAGAATTCTTTACCAGCTGAGCTACCCTAGAAGCCCTTCCTATCCCATATTAGAGAAGTTTTCAGCTATTCTCTCTTCAAATATTTTCTCAGGTCTTTTCTCTGTCTCTCTCTCTTCTGCTTTTGGGACCCCCTATAATGGGAATGTTGGTGCATTTAATGTCACAGAGTTCTCTTAGACTGTATTCTTTTTTTTTTTTTTTTAATTCTCTTTCTATACTATCTTCTGCAGCAATGATTTCCATCATTCTGTCTTCCAGGTCTGGAGAAGGAAATGGCAACCCGCTCCAGTATTCTTCCCTGGAAAATCCCATGGATGGAGGAGCCTGGTAGCCTACAGTGCATGGGGTTACAAAGAGTCAGACACGACTGAGCGACTTCAATTCACTCACTTCATACTTTCTCACTGGAGAAGGAAATGGCAACCCACTCCAGTATTCTTTCCTGGAGAATCCCATGAACAGAGGAGCCTGGTGGGCCATGATCCATGGGGTCGCAGAGAGTTGGACACGACTGGAGTGACTAAGCACGTACACACATCTTCCAAGTCACTTATCCGTTTTTATTCCTCAGTTATTCTGCTATTGATTCCTTATAGTATATTTTTTGTCTCTCTTTGTTCTTTACTTCTTCTAGGTTTTTGATAAACATTTCTTATATCCCATCCATTCTTTTTCTGAGGTCCTGGATCATCTTCACAGTCATTATTCTGAATTCTTTTTCTGGAAGTTTGCCTATCTCTGCTTCATTTAGTTGCTTTTCTGGGGTTTTATTTTGTCCCTTTATCTGGGAGATAACCCTCTGCATTTTCATTCTGATTAAATTTCTTTCATGTGATTTTTATTCTAGCCACTGTGGGATTGTGGTTCTTTTTCTTCCATGTGGCCTCTTGTAGATGAGGCTAAGAGGCTTGTATAAGCTTCCTGATGGGAGGGATTGGTGGTGGGAAAAACTGGGCCTTGCTCTGGTGGGCAGGGCCATGCTCACTAAAATTGTAATTAAATTATCTGCTGGTGAGTGGGGTTGTGTTAGTTGATTGGCCTGAGGCAACCCAACTCTGAGGTCTACGAGGTCTACAGTAGAGTTAATGGTGAATTCCAAGAGAGCTTACACCAATGGACACCTCCCAAGACTGTTGCTACCATTGTCCCTGTCCCTGCCTTGAGCCACTGCCAAACCATGTCTCCACAGGAGACCCTCCAACATTAACAGATCTGGTTCAGTCTCCTGTGGGGTCATTGTTCCTTTTCTCTGGGTCTTGATGGGTGCAAGATTTTGTTTGTGACCTCCAAGAGTACAGTCTGTTTTCCCCAGTCCTATGGAAGTCTGGTAAGCAAATCCCATTGGCCTTCAAAGTCAGATTCCCTTTGGATTCCCAGCCCCCTTGCCAGCTCCCAGGCTAGTAAGCATGACATGGGGCTCAGAATGTTCATAACAATGGGAGAACTTATTTGATATTATTTTACTCCAGTTTGTGGTTTGCCCACCTGGCAAATACAGGATTTGTTTTTATTGTGATTGCACCCCTCCTATCATCTCATTGAGGCTTCTTCTTTGTCTTTGGATATGGGGTATCTTTTTCTGGTAGCTTCCAGTGTCCTTTTTCCATGGTTGTTTGACAGCTTGTTGTGATTTCTGTACTCTCACAGGAGATGAAGACTTCTACTCTGCCATCTTGAACAAATTTTCACTGCCCAATTTTTGATTGGGTTGCTTGTTATCTACTATTACATTCTATGAGTTGTTTATATATTTTAGAGATTAATCCTTTGTCAGTCATTTCCTTTGCAATTATTTTCTCCCATTCCAAGAGTTGTCTTTTAATCTTGTTTATTGTTTGGCTGTGCAAATATTTTAAGGTTAATTAGGTCCTATTTCTTTTGTTTTTATTTCCCTTCCTCTAGGAGGCAGGTCAATGAGGATCTCACTGTGATTTATGTCAAAGAATGTACTCTCTATTTTATCCTCTAAGAATTTTATAGTTCATGGCCTTAACATTTAAGTTTTTTTAATCACATTTTGAGTTTATTCTTGTATGTGATGTTAAAAAGCATTCTACTCTCATTCTTCCACATGTAGGCGCCCCATTTTTCCAGCATCACTTATTGAAGAGGTTGCTTTTTCTCCATTGTATATTCTTGCCTTCTTTGTCAAAGGTACCCATAGGTGTGTGGGCTTATCTCTGGGCTTTCTATCATATTTCACTGATCTGCATTTCTATTTTTTTTGCCAGTGCTATACTCTCTTGATGACTGTAGCTTTGTAGTATAATCTAAAGTCAGAAAAGTTGATTCCTCCAGCTCAATTCTTCTATCTCAAGATTGCTTTGACTCTTCAGTGTCTTTTGTGTTTCCATACAAATTTTAAAATGTTTTGTTCCAGTTGTGTAAAAAATACCATTGATAGTTTGCTAGAGATTGCATTGAATTTGTAGATTCCTTTTCGCAATATAGTCATTTTACAATATTGATTTTTCCAATCCAAGAACAACATATATCTCTCTGTCTGTCTTTGTCATCTTTGATTTCTTTCATCAGTGTCTTATAGTTTCTGCATACATGTGTTCTGTCTCTTTAGGTAGCTTTATTCCTTTGTATGTTTTTCTTTTCACTCTAATGTTGAAGGGGATTGTTTCTTTAATTTCTCTTTCTGATTTTTCATTGTTAGTGTATAGAGAAATAAGAGATTCTTATGTATTAATTATGTATCCTAAAACATTATTGTATTCATTGATTAATCCTAGTAATTTTCTGGTGGCATCTAAAACATCTACATCTGCTTCATTGACTACACTAAAACCTACACTAAAGCCTTTGACTGTGTGGATCACAACAAACTATGGAAAGTTCTTAAAGGGATGGGAATACCAGACCACCTTTCCTGCCTGCTGAGAATCCTGTATGCAGGTCAAGAAGCAACAATAGAACTGGACATAGAACTGGTTCAAAATTAGGAAAGGAGTATATCAAGGCTGTATATTGTCACCCTGCTTATTTAGCTGATATGCAGAGTATATAATGTGAAATGTTGGGCTGGATGACTCAAAAGCATGAATCAACATTACTGGGAGATAACCTCAGATATGCAGATGACAACACCCTAATGGCAGAAAGTGAAGAGGAACTAAAGAGCCTCTTGAGGAAGCTGAAAGAGAAGAGAGAAAAAACTGGCTTAAAACTCAACGTTCAAATTACTAAGATCATGGCACCTAGTACCAATAACTTCATGGCAAATAGATGTGGAAAAAATGGAAACGGTGATAGACTTTATTTTCTTGGGCTTCATAATCACTGTGGATGGTGACTACAGCCATGAAATTAAAGAATGCTAGCTCCTAGGAAGAAAAGCTATGACAAACCTAGACAAAATAATAAAAAGTAGAGACATCACTGAGCACCAAAGAATTGATGCTTTTGAACTGTGATGTTGGAGAAGACTCAAGAGTTCCTTTGACTGCAAGGAGATCAAGCCAGCCAATCCTAAAGGAAATCAACCCTGAATATTCATTGGAAGGACTGATGCTGAAGCTCCAATAATTTGGCCACCTGATGCGAAGAGCCAACTCACTGGAAAAGACCCTGATGCTGGGAAAGATTGAGGGCAGGAGGAGATGGGAGTGACAGAGGGTGAGATGGTTGGATGGCTTCATTGACTCAATGGACATGAGTTTGGGCAATCTCCGGGGGATAGGGAAGGACAGGGAAACCTGTCATGCTGCAGTCCATGGGGGTCACAAAGAGTTGGACATGACTGAGCAACTGAACAACAGCAATGTATAGTCAACACAATGTATAGTATCATGTAATTTGCAAAGAGTGAGATATTTACTTCTTCTTTTCCAGTATGGATTCCTTTTATTACTTTTTCTCCTCTGATTACCCTAGCTAAGACTTCCATAACTATGCTGAATAATAGTGGCAAGAGTGGCACACTTGTCTTGTTCCTGATCTTAGAGGGAATGCTTTCAGTTTTTCACTGTTAAGAATGTTTTCTGTGGGTTTGTTGTATTTGGCTTTTATTATGTTGAGGTAGGTTCCTTCTATGCCAATTTTCTGGAGACTTTTTTTATCATAAATGGGTGTTGAATTGCTCTGTTTCTATTGAGATGATCATATGGTCTTTATCTTTCAGTTTGTTAATGACACTTATCCTTCTTAATATGTTTTTAAAAATTGAAGAGAAAGGAGTGCTTCCAAACTCATTCTATGGGCCAGTGTTCCCTTGATAATATAACCAGGAAAAGACACCACCAAAAAAATTACATGGCAATATCTCTGATGAAAATAGATGTAATTATACTCAAGAAAATATGTTTTGTGAAAGAATAGTAGCTCCATTTTTAGCTTTTAAGAAACCTCCATACTGTTCTCCATAATGGCTGTGCCAATTTACAATCCACCAATAGTGCAGGAGGGTTCCATTTTCTCCACACCCTCTCCAGCATTTATTGTTTGTAAACTTTTTCATAATGGCCCTTCTGATTGACATGAGGTAATATATTATTTCAGTTTGATTTCCATTTGTTGGATAATTAGTGATTTTGAGCATCTTTTCATGTGCCTCTTTTTTATCTGTATATCTTCTTTAGAGAAATGTCCGTTTAGGTCTTCTGTAATTTGTGCAATGGAATATTACTCAACCATGAAAAAAGAATGAAATTCTGCCATTTGCAGCCACTAGGATGCACCTAGAGAATATTATGCTTTTCTAAATATTTCTTAAGTTTTTAATTGAAGGATAATTCTCCTAGCAATCTTGATTCCAGTTTATGCTTCATCCAGCTTGGCATTTCTCATGATGTACTCTGCATATAAGTTAAATAAGCAGGGTGACAATATATAGCCTTGATGTACTCCTTTTCTGACTTGGAAACAGTCTGTTGTTCCATGTCTGGTTCTAACTGTTGCTTCTTGACCTGTATACAGGTTTCTCAGGAGGCAGGTAAGATGGTCTGGTATTCTCATCTCTTGAAGAATTTTCCACAGTTTGTTGTGATCCACACAGTCAAAGGCTTTAGCATAGTCAGTGAAGCAGATATATTTTCTGGAATTCTTTTGCTTCTTCTATGATCCAATGAATGTTGGCAATTTGATCTCTGGTTTCTCTACATTTTCTAAATCCAGCTTGTACATCTGTAAGTTCTTGGTTCATGTACTGTTGAAGCCTAGCTTGGAGGATTTTGAGTATTACCTTGCTAGTATGTGAAATGAGTGCAATTGTGCGGTCATTTGAACATTAGTCCTTAGCGAAATGCAAATTAAACAACAGTGAAATACTACTTCACACCCACTACCACTGCAGTAATGAAAACAAAAATGGTTGAATATTGCTTAAATAAGTCTTTCTCCATAGGCTTAAGATGTAACAGTGTTGAAATACTACTTGCTATAATTGTAATAATTGTTTTGATTGTAAGTTTGTGCCTTTATTATCATGTTAAAGAGAATAATCAAGTATAATTTTATAAGTATAAATTTTATAATTTTATAAGCATGCAAGTATAATTTTATAAGTACTTTTTAAAACTAAACATCTGAAGGTAGGAGAGAATGGTTAAACTGTGAAAATGTCCTTATGCTAATTTTAGTGAAGCCACTACAAAACATTTCAGACAATATCTAGTAAACTCATTAAATACTCATTTTATATGGAAAAGGACACCCCATGAAAAAGCATATGCAAAAGTATCCCAGCTTTCTAAGAGTTTATTTTATAAAGACAATGGAAAGTGTTAATATTTTGCTATAAGCCTTGGTGCATACGAGATGGATTTATAGTTGATTACTTTCTTCCTGTCGATTTGCTAGGTTGTATACTGTGCCCACGTTTTCCATACAATTTCTCTGTAATCAGTGAAAAAGAAAAAAATATTATCCTCAATAAATCCAGTAATATATCTGGATATATCCATAAAATATATCCAGATATATTTCCAGAAAATATATCCAGAAAATATATCTGCTTCATTGACTACCAGTCAGTAAAAATTACCGAGATACTGAATCAAGATGGCAGACTGAGCACTTGTGCATTTCTCTCCTCCAACCTCAAACTCCCTTAAGTGACAGGAAAAGGCAGGTTTCCTTAATAAAGAGTAACTCCGGAATGGCAGGGGGAAAGGAAAGGGCAAATTCCTGGAGGATGGAAAGCAGATGCAGCAGGAGTACAGAGATGGAGTTACGGATGGGGTTTGGGAATCTGGGAGCCCAGAACTGAAGAAGCGGCGCTAGGCGGTTGGAGAGGGGATTTGTTGGGCAGGCCGGTCCAGATTTTGGAAAGGGGCGGGGCAAGGAACCAAAGAACTACTCCCACGCCCAAGGCAGTGGTGGATGGAGAGTTGCGGGTAGGGGAGGGCGCGGTGCTGGACGAGAAGGAGAGGCCTCTCTCCTGGCAGGAAGCTGAGCTCTACGGAAAAGAGGGAGGAGACTGGCGGCTGCAGTGACTGGTGGGAGTCCGATGTGGCAGAGGGGCCGCCGCTGCCAACGAGAGGGAGCGGAAGCCCCTCCCCCCCCTCCCCCGCCAAGTAGAGTTACGGAGACATCGCCGCCGTCCTGTCCGCCTATCCAACAGCCCACTTGATACGTTCCTCGCCTAAAGATCCTCCCTCCCAGCTCTTGCAAGCACCTAACTCGCCGTCTGCTGGTCCTCCTTCGACACAGCCTCCCGGCGGAGGCAGCAGCGAGGTGTCCGATTTGGGAACTCGAGGCCCGCTATCCCCAGCTTGGGGTAGTCTCTGCCCTCTGGCCTGGACAGTGTTGGACGCAGGGCGGGAGGAATAAAGGGGTGCCCTGTATTTCTCTGACTACAACCAGAACTCCATAGCGCTAGCATAGCCGGAACTAGCTAGGGAGGAAGGTTACCGCTTGCACGCACGGTGCAGGGTATTTCCAGCTTTTCTGCCTAGCTTTAGAGGAAAACGGGCGTCTTGGCGTGTGTGCATGGAATGCACTCTTTAGGAGATAAAGTTCACCGTGTCATGCATTGAATTTATTTTTTCTTGATTTCCTTTATTGGGCTGCTTTGTTACTCTGCTCCGCGCAGGCATGAAGACCCCGCTCGCAAAAACGGCTTCTGGGCAGCGGTCCAGGACAGGCGCAGGGCATGCCAGTGTGTCTGTTATCATGATGAAGAGAAAAGCTGCACACAAGAAGCATAGGAGCAGACCCATCTCCCAGCCTCCAAGGAATATCGTGGGCTGCAGAATTCGGCATGGATGGAAAGACGGAGATGAACCTCAAAGAGAGTGGAAGCGAACCATTTTGGATCAGGTACCTGTAAATCCCTCTCTGTATCATAAAATATGATGGATTTGACTGTGTTTATAGATTGGAACTTCACAGAGATGAAAGATTGTCATCACTTGAAGTCCTTCCTAATAGAGTTGCATCATCTAGAATCAGAGATACACACTTAACGGAAATTATGATTGGCAAAGCAGTGGAACATATTTTTGAGACAGAGGAAGGTTCCAAAAATGAATGGAGGGGGATGGTCTTAGCTCAGGCACCTGTAATGAATACGTGGTTTTACATTACCTATGAGAAGGATCCTGTATTTTATATGTACCAGCTCTTAGATGATTATAAAGACGGTGACCTACACATCCTTCCAGATTCCAATGATTCTCCTCTCACAGAGAGGGAGCCAGGAGAAGTCATAGACAGCCTAGTAGGCAAACAAGTGGAATATGCCAAGGAGGATGGCTCCAAGAGAATTGGCATGGTCATTCATCAGGTGGAAGCAAAACCCTCTTGTACTTCATCAAATTTGATGATGATTTCCATATCTATGTCTATGATTTGGTAAAAACATCTTAGAGGTCATTTGAAATTTGCCAAATATGTGAGACAGATTGTAGAATCTGAACACACAAAAAGTCTTGATTGCCTTACAATTTGTAAGAACCATCTTCTCCTCTTTTTCACACGTTTTCCTGGCAAAAAATTAAAACTTCCACCCTCCCAGACATGTTTTGAAGAATCCTTCTGCCCTTACCTCTAAGCTTTTTATGTGTTCCTCCCCACATTAGAATGATTGACTTATCTAATTAGAAGGGTAAAGTCTGACATTCATTGACCCATATTTTTACCTTGGGTGATGTTAATAGACTAAAGGTAACTGAAGACTTCTTGCCTCATTCGTTTGGGTATTTAGACAATCTTCACTGAAGTGTGAAGCTTCCTGAGATATTCAATATGGCTGGCTAAGTATCTTGGCAACTTCAACCCACCCCTTAGGTGACTTCAAATGTCTAATTTGGGAAAGGAATGAGAGGCTCATGTTGGTCTTCCTTCCAAGTTGCATTTTAAATTCCAACTGTACTGAAAGTCTTATTCTTGTACTTATTGTTCAACTTGGTTCAAAATCAAGAGGGCAGTTATTTTGTATTTTAGTGCATAGGCTGAGAAATCTTACAAGATTGTTAAGGGGTAAGCATTTAGGAACCAAATGCAACTGAAGAAATCATGGCATTAGGATTAATGGCATTAGGATTTCTGTTGTCTACAATAGCTCTTGATTGTACCGACAGACATGGAGTGGGTTTTTACAGACATAGGCTGTGCAGACAGAATTTAACACAGTTGGGCTTTGCCAGCCCAAGGGAGCATTATGTCAGGCTCTAGCTAGAGTCCTCAGTCACAGGGTAAAGGCTAGGTTTAGCATGGTTGGCAGATCTGTTCAGGACCTTAAAATAAAGGAACAAAAAACTGGAATCAGGCTGAGATACAGATTCCTTTCCCATGCTAGAAGGGATGCTTTGAAAATGTTTAGATTACATTTTCATTAGATTCTTAGAAGACTTCTGAGTCCCAGCATATGAGGTGGGAAAGGCACTTGCTAGAACTAAAAAGACTGAAAATAGACTTTGCTTCCTTGTAGGAATTGGTAAGCTCATTTATTATGGTGTCCTAGCAGGACTATGAAACATATACTAGATGATCAAAAGACAGTGATATTCTAAGTGCTTTAATGTTTTAAACGCTGGCATTAGTAGATAGAAATCTAATAGATATTTGTTAGTGTGTTTTTTCAGCTTTATCCTGTTTTTTGGCTGGGCCTAAGAAACTCATATGCAGATAAGGGTGAACCCTATTTCAGCAAAAAAAAAATGAGTAATGGAATGGGCCTTGTATCTTCCATTATTAAAGGCATTAGGGAAAGTCAACTTTGGGAAAGGTTGAAAAATATGCAAAGTTTTGGAGAGAAGCACCCAGTCAAAACCAATGTGTTCTCATTGGGTTTCTAAGAGAATCTCCATTAGCACTAACAGCCAGGCCATGGACTTCCGCAGATGTGGCGTTGGGACTCATGATGGTACAATCAACCACTTGGGTAGTATCTTCCTAATTAAAGTTCACAGGTCATAGAGTCAAGACTACTGGCACAGAGAGACCACATCCTGCTGAGGATGAAACCAGGAAGATACGCTCTTTTCCCATGTATTCTCTGTCTACTTTCCTTCCTTTTGCTGTCACTAAGTCTCTCCTTAGATATTTGATGACAACTGCAATGTGGGTTGCACATTGTATTACCTCTGTATTACCCTATGTACTAAGTCCCAGAGACATAAATGTGTTTGAGTATCTGTTTTAGAGGCTGAGGGTTAGTGTGCCTTCTAATTTTGGAGATGTGATGCTGATTCTGTGAAGATCTTATGCCCTGTTGACCCCGTGGACTCTTAAACATGCAATTGTGGGGTTAGATTAATTCAACTCCTGAAGTTCTAAAGGAACTACACCAAATCAAGAGGAAGACAGTCCAGGCTACAGCTGCTGAAGGAGCCGCATTATCTGTCAAGACATCTTTGTGAGATCTGTATGGTTGACATCAGAAAAACAAGAAATTTGGGAAGGCAGAATTTTGGACTTTAATTCTTTTGGATTTAAAAAAAAAATTTCATTTGGGGCATTCATTTTTCCCTCGGAGTTTAATAACTGGTATGGCTTTCATACAGTTCAAATTAAGGCATTTTCATTATGTTGTTGACATTGTGTTATTTGGAGTATTTTAATGCTATCTTTGGGGCTTATTGTATAATTTTTATAAGCTGTGTCAGATAATGTGGTTGGACATAATTATAAATTGAGAATAAAATAGTGAATTTTCAGCCAGGGGTGTATGTAGCTTTAGAATTAGTTTAATTACTGTTCTATTCTGACTTATTTAAGTGCCTTCTGGAGCAAAAGTAAAATTGCTCACCAGTCTTACACAAGTGGGAGCAGGACATTCCTAAGATCCTACTGGTCTCCCCCAAAAGGGACAACCAAGCCCTGTTTGTCTTGGGTGTTGGCAATATGGACAGAAATGTCCAAAGTTATGATAGGATCTATCCTCTGCCTCTCTCTATGTTCCTGAACAAGAAAAAGGAATTGTGCCTCTCAAAAATATTATGGAAGAAAATTTCTACCTATCTCTATTAGTGACTCATTCAGTCTCCCAAGTGGGAGGAGAAATAATTTGGTGAAACATGAGAAAAGGGTTACTATGGATATGTAACTTAGGGCCGTGTTGGCTCCTGAGCTCATTTCTCACAGAAAGATATGGAAAAGCAGATAGTCTGTCACTACATGATTGGGTAAACATCTAATCTGCAGACCTCTTTCACCCTCTAGGGTGGGGGATCAATTATCTTTACACCTGGGGTAGAAGTTCATTTCAGGCTTAGGTCCAAAACATGCCCTCCAGTCCAGCTCTATCAGCAATAAAGCCAATATCTATTTTTATTCTCAAAAAATTTTTACTATATGAGTCATTTTGCACAAAAACACATGCTTCTGGTAAAAATCAAACAGTTCAAAAGGATATACGGTATAAGGTAAGTCTCCTTTTTTTCACATCCTTGACCTCAGTTCCACTTTCCAAAGATAAACACTCTTACCAGTTACTATGTATTTTTCCAGAGATAATGCATGTACTTACAAGTATATTATATATGTGTATATCAATTTTTATAAAAATTGTGGCACACTATACATGCTGTTATGAATTTTGCTTTCTTAATATATTAAAGCTGATATTTTAATCCCTCTTTGATTCCTGTGTATATTTTTAGTTGGTTCAGAATCTGGAAGGGAAGGAGGTATGATTGATTCAGACCTTCAGATCCCAGCCTAATTTAATGAAAACTTACAAATCCACATTTACAAGGTGGATTTACAAATGTCACTGCAAATCCACCAATTTTGCCAGGTAAATTTTTCTGACTAGTAGAATATGAAATGCATGTAAACATGATTGATTTTTATGGAAGGAACTCCTTGAGGCCAGTATATTTTTATTGAAGGAAGTTAAAAGGGGAATAAACTATAAATTGAAACTGTGGAAAAAGTTAATTGTAATCAGTTATTCAAAAATGAACTGAACAATCATTTTTTTATTCCAGCTTACACTGACACCTACTGCCAGATGCAAATTTATTTGCCTTTTATAACAGAATGCTTCTCTGTGTGTAACAAGAAACTCCTTTTAAATATCTTTAAACAGTTACCAAGTATTATTGATTCATATAACTAAACTAATCGAGAAGTTAGATAGGCTTCAGGTTTGCTTTGTTGGGGGCTCAGGCTCAGTGTCTGTGATTCATTAAGATTTTCCCTCTTCTGTATGTCAGTTCCATTCTCAGCCTGTCTTTTTTCATGGTGGCAAAATAAGATCAGCAGTTCCAGTCTGCTGGAAATAAAAATAAATAACCTATGTCCTATGGTGAATTCTGAACTGGCTTAGGTTACATACCTAGACCAATCACTGAAGTCCCATGGATGAAATGCACTGATTGGCTTAGCCAGGGCATATGTTCCATTCCTGAACCCTAAAGTATATCTCCCTAGAACTAAATGGATTTCTAGTGAAATGGGCATGAGGAGTGAATGCCATGAACCAATCACAAATGTCTGGTATAGCTTCTTCCTTTGGGTAGTGAGCATCTGTGGACATCTTTATTCCCACGTGTGTGTGTGTGTGTGTGTGCGCGCGCGCGTGTGTGTTAGTTGCTCAGTTGTGTCTGACTCTTTGTGATCCCATGGACTGTGGCCCACCAGGTTCCTCTGTCTATGGAATTCTCCAGGCAAGAATACTGGAGTGGGTAGCCATTCTCTTCTCCAGAGGATCTTCCTGACCTGGGGATTGGACCTGGGTTTCCTACATTGCAGGCAGATTCTATACCATCTGAGCCACCAGGGAGGCCCTTATTCCCACATATCCACTTTCAAAAAATGTTCACACCTGCATGTAGTGAATTTATGTTTTCAAAGGAGAAAAACCTAAAGTCTTATCCAGTTATTACATTTAACGTTAAGTTTAGGATCTCTAGTTGATATGCAGACATCTCCAGATCTATCATCTTAGCAGTCTTGTCACCTGTAGTTAAATTATAAACTAACCTTCAGCCCAGTTCAATATATAGTTGTGAAGAAATAGCCACAGAAGTATAATAAAAACTACCATTTGAGAAAAGGGAGGAAATAGGAAGCAATACACAGTACTTTCTGGTTCAAAGTGTTAGTCCCTCAGTTGTGTCCCACTGTTTGCAACCTCCTGGACTGTAGCCAATTGGGTTCCTTTGTCCATGGAATTCTCTAGGCAAGAATCCTGGAGTGGATTGCCATTCCCTTCTCCAGGGGAATCTTCCTGACCCAGGGATCGAAATCTGCATTGCAGGCAGATTCTTTACTCTCTGAGCTGCCTGGGAAGCCCTTGTGGTTCAAAGCATACATCCTAATCTTTTAAATAAGGACTCTGCCCGGGCAGTAAAATGAGTCTTCTAGTCAGCCAGCTTCTTTTTGTTCTCTAAGAGGGTCTCCCTTGGACACATATCTTGGGTCGGTGCAGTTTCTTAGGGATGGACAGTTTTAACTGTCTCAGTTCAGTTGCTCAGTCATGTCTGACTCTTTGTGACCCCATGGACTGCAGCACACCAGGCACCCCTGCACATCATCAACCTCTGGAGCTTGTGCAAACTCCTGTCCATCTCTGGAGCTTGTGCAAACTCCTGTCCATCGAGTCGGTGATGCCATCCAACCCTCTCATCCTCTGTCATCCCCTTCTCCTGCTTTCAATCTTTCCCAGCATCAGGGTCTTTTCCAATGAGTCAGTTCTTCACATCAGGTGGCCAAAGTATTGGAGTTTCAGCTTCAGCATCAGTCCTTCCAATGAATATTCAGGACTGATTTCCTTTAGGATTGACTGGTTTGATCTCCTTGCAGTCCGAGGGACTCTCAAGACTCTTTCCAACACCTTAGGAAGCATCACTATGAACAAAGCTAGTGGAGGTGATGGAATTCCAGTTGAGCTATTCAAATCCTAAAAGATGATGCTGTTAAAGTGATGCACTCAATATGCCAGTATTTAATTGTCTACTTCATCTTATACCATTTCTTGTGTCCAGAAGTTGATCTGGGTTTAAATTATGAGTTTTTGCCATTGTTGGCCAGAATTGGAATCTCTTGAATGTAGTAGTTCTCAAACTGTAGCACATATTAGAACCACCTAAAGAGTGTATTAAACTGCAGATTGCTGGGGCCCAGCAGAAATGCTGATTCAGTTAATGTGGGGGTCCAAGGATTTACATATTCTAACACGTTCACACAGGATACTGAGACTACTGGTCCTGGGATTCCACATGGAGAATTACTGACTTTTAGGTGCCAGTTGAGTGAAGCCAGAATTGTAAAAACCAGAATCAGTGGTACAGAATCCACCTGCTAATGCAGGAGACATGGGCTCAATCCCTGGGTCAGGAAGATCCCTGGAGAAGAAAATGACAACCCACTCCAGCATTCTTGCCTGGAAAATTTCATGGACACAGAAGCCTGGTGGGCTACAATCCAGAGGGCTGCAACAGAGTTGAACACGGCTTAGTGACTAAACAACAATAACAATTGCAGCTAGTAATCCCTACCGTACTCGGTTCTATTGAGAACTAAATGAAAAACTGTATCTTTAGCATATAAAAGTACAGTGAAGATACTTCATAAAAATGAATTCCATTTAGTTTCCAAGAGGGTACAGTTCACATTCTTCTAGTAAACATTTATATTTAGCAATGCCCAGTGACAATTAGTGGAGAAGGCAATGGCACCCCACTCCAGTACTCTTGCCTGGAAAATCCCATGGACGGAGGAGCCTGGTAGGCTGCCGTCCATGGGGTTGCTAAGAGTCGGACACTACTGAAGTGACTTAGCATAGCATAGCATAACATAGTGACATTTAGTTAGTGAATATAGTCCAGAAATTCTGTTACTGAAATGTGAATTTAAATAATTCTTTAGATGTGTAGGGCTTCTCTCATAGCTCAGTTGGTAAAGAATCTGCCTGCAATGTAGGAGACTCTGGTTTGATTCCTGGGTTGGGAAGATTTGCTGGAGAAGGGATAGGCTACCCATTCCAGTATTCTTGGGCTTCCCTTGTGGTTAAGCTGGTAAAGAATCTGCCTACAATGCAGGAGACCTGGATTCGATCCCTGGGTTGGGAAGATCCCCCGGAGAAGGGAAAGGCTACCCACTCCAGTATTCTGGCCTGGAGAATTCCATGGACTATACATTCCATGGGGTCGCAAAGAGTCAGACACGACTGAATGACTTTCACCTTCACTTTCACTTAGATGTGTATAGTCCCTTACTTTCCTACTAAGAAGTTTCCCAGAGTGCTGATAAATCATAGCATACCTTGGTGGTTGGTAGGGCAGGATGTTATCCTATTTTTCAGATTCAGTCATTTATTTATTCAGCAGCTTTTGTTGGACATGGCTAATAGTAACAAAGGAAACAGATAAGGTCTGTACTTATAGGGAGCTTAGAGTCTCATAGGGGAAGAAAAACAACAAAGATGTAGATAATCTCTATAATTTCTGGGAGTGATAAATTGTATGACGATAACAAAAGTAAGCAATAAGATAGAAAGTAACTGAAATAAGGGAGCTACTTCAGCTATGGTTTGTCAGAAAAAAAGCCTGAGTACATATTTGAACAGATAACTGAATGATGAGAAGCCAGCCCATGCAGTAATTTGAAGGTGGAGTGATCTAGAAAGGAAAAACAAGTTGAAAGGCTAGGATAGCTGAAACCATTTATTCATGGTTATTAATTCAGTCATGTGTTTAATACTTAGACCTATAGTTCATGATTTTTCTCTCCTATATAGCTATGTCACTGTTGTTTTCTGATATTTTTCTCTGTTTATGGAGGTCAAAGAATATTACAGGTAACATGTTTGTGCATAATTTCAATTGTTACCCTAATCCTGAAGATGAAGTGAAGGGACTAAAAAGTCAATGAATAAATAGAAATGGGGCAAATTTCTTCCAAATTGAACCCAAATTCATGGTAGAGGTCTGCAGTACATAGTTAAAGTTGAGGCCCATACATAATGTAGTGAATGTGTATGCTTATTTTTGTGGTCACAGTTACAAATACATACTACAAGGCATTTGAGCCATTTAGTTTATAAGATTCATTTTTGGAAGGTGGTGGAATGGCAAGAAGCATTTAACATCTAGTATGTGCCAGGCACATCTCAATCTTCCCAGGATACTGGGAGCTAAGTGTTATTATTTCCATTTTACAGTTTAGGATACCAGACTTAGAAAAAAGATAAAAGGGTCGCACAGCTATTAAGTGTGGAAATGAACCTAAGTCTCCTGATGGCAAGTGCAATTTTGATTATTATTTTTGCTAAAGAAATAGGAATATGCAAGAGCACCAATGGAGATATCAAAGTGATTTACAGCTGTGGTCTTCTAATTTTTTCATCTCCATCACTTTCTCTCAACACACGTTTTGTTCCAACTGTTTATAAATCTACTTTATTCATTTATGCATCCAAAAAATTTATTTAGTGCCTATTTTGTTCCAGGCACTGATACTAGAAACTTGGAATATTTCAATAAATAAAACAGTCAGTGATCTCTGTTCTTATGGAACTTATGCACAAATAACCTAGGTCTCCCACATTGCAGGCAGATTCTTTAATGTCTGAACCACCAGGGAAGCCCAAGAGGAAGCTAGCAATAAACAATAAAAATAATAAGTACATAAATTATGTGGGATGTCAGAAAGTGACATTGTGAACAACTTGTTCTGTTTGAACAAAAAGAAAATTAGAAAAAGACCAGTCCATTCTGAAGGAGATCAGCCCTGGGATTTCTTTGGAAGGAATGATGCTAAAGCTGAAACTCCAGTACTTTGGCCACCTCATGTGAAGAGTTGACTCATTGGAAAAGACTCTGATGCTGGAAGGCATTGGGGGCAGGAGGAGAAGGGGATGACAGAGGGTGAGATGGCTGGATGGCATCACTGACTCGATGGACATGAGTCTGAGTGAACTCTGGGAGTTGGTGATGGACAGGGAGGCCTGGCATGCTGCAGTTCATGGGGTCACAAAAAGTCGGACACGACTGAGCGACTGATCTGATCTGAGACCTTAAATCTCTTTCTGACAAATTATTCACATTTCAACTCAAATGTCATCTCCAGATGATTTTTTTGTTGTTGTTGTTTTCAGCTCCTTTGAATAAAACTGCCTACAGCCAAGAACCCATACATAACATCCTTTTCATTGTTTCAAAGTAATGTATCCACCAGTTTGAGCACTCTCAACTCACTCCTTCCTAAAATATCACTAAAGCTAGAAAGATTTTGAGGGACATTGTGGTTTCCTGGCACCCACAGCAATATTAGGAATGAGACCAACAGATGTGAAACAAATGCCTAGAAGATGAACAGTTTATTTAGTTAGTTATCTTACTTGGAGGATAATTGCTTTACACTGTCATATTAGTTTCTGTTGTAGAACAGTGTGAATCAGGTATGTTGTTTTTGTTCTTCAGTAACTAAGTCGTGTCTGACTATTTCAACTGCATGGACTGTGGTATCCCAGGCTCCTTCTTTGTCCTCCACTGTCTCCTAGAGTTTGCTCAAATTCATGTCCATTGAGTTGGTGATGCTATCTAACCATCTCATTCTCTACAGCCCTTTTCTCCTTTTGCCTTCAGTCTTTCCCAGAATTAGGGTCTTTTCCAATGAGTCGGCTCTTTGCATCGGGTGTTCAAAGGATTGGAGCTTCAGCAGCAGTCCTTCCAATGAATAGTCAGAGTTGATATCCTTTAGGATTGACTGGTTTGATGTCCTCACAGTCCAAGCGACTCTCAAGAGTCTTCTCCAGCACCACAATATGAAAGCATCAAATCAGCTGTAAGTATATATATATATATATATCCCATCCCTTTTGAACCCCCCTCCCATATCCCTCATCTCATTCATATAGGTCATCATAGAGCACTGAGCTGAGTCCCCTGTGCTATACAGTGGCTTTCTGCTAGCTATGTATTTTACACATGATAGTGTATATGGGATTCCCTGGTGGCTCAGAGAGTAGAGTCTTCCTGCAATGAGGGAGACCTGAGTTTAATGCCAGGTCAGGAAGATCCCCTGGGGAAGAAAATGGCAACCCACTCCAGTACTCTTGGCTGGAAAATCCGATGGACAGAGGAGGAACTTGGCGGGCTACAGTCCATAGGGTCCTAAATAGTCAGACATGACTGAGCGGCTTCACTTTCACTTTCACTGTATATATATCAACGCTACTCTCAATTCATCTCATTTTATCCTTTACCACTGTGTCCACAAGTCTGTTTTCTGCATCTGCATCTTTGTTCCTGCCCTACAAATGGGTTCATCAGTATCAGTTTTCTAGGTTCCATGTATATATATATATATATATATATATATGTATGTGTTAATATAGGACATTGGTTTTTCTCTTTTGGACTTACTTCATTCTGTATGACAGCCTCTAGGTTCATCCACACCACTACAAATGAACAAATTTGACCAGTTTTAATCTTTTTTATGGCTGAGTAATATTCCATTATATATATATACCATATATACCACAACTTTATCCATTCATCTGTCAGTAGATATCTAAGTTGCTTCCATGTCCTGGGTATAGTAAATAGTGCTGCAGTGAACACTGAGGTATGTGTATTTTTGAATTAATGGTTTTTATCACAATATATAACCAATAATGTGATTACTGGGTCAAATGAGGACATACTTCTTAGTTTCTTAAGGAATCTCCATATTGTTTCCCCTAGTGGCAGTGTACATTTACATTCTCACCAACAGTGTAAGAAGGATCCATTTTCTCCACATCTGCTTTAGTGTTTATTTTGTGTAGATTTTTTTGATGATGGCCTTTCTGACTAGTGTTGAGGTGATAACTCATTGTAATTTTTGTTTGTATTTCTTCAATAATAAGTGAAGTCGAGCATCTTTTCATGTGTTTGTTGGCCATCTGTATGTCTTCTTTGGAGAAATGTATGTTTAGGTCTTCTGCCCAATTATTTATTGGATTGTTCGTTTTTCTGGTATTGAGCTGTATGAGCTGCTTATATATTTTGGAGAGTAATCCTTTGTCAGTTGTTTCCTTTGCTATTATTTTTTCCCATTCTGAGGGTTGTCTTTTCATCTTGTTTATAGTTTCCCTTGCTATGCAAAGTTTTTAAGTTTAATTAGGTCCCATTTATTTATTTTTGTTTTTATTTTCATTATTCTAGGATGTGGGTCAAAGAGGATCTTGCTGCAGTTTAGGTCAAAGAGTGTTCTGCCTATGTTTTCCTCTAAGAGTTTTGCAGTGCATTGCTTTACATTTTTTATCCATTTTGAGTTTATTTTTGTGTATGGTGTTAGGAAGTGTTCTACTTTTATTCTTTTACATATAGCTGTCCAGTTTTCTCAACACCATTTCTTGAAGAGGCTGTCTTTTCTCCATTATGTTTTCCTACCTGCTTTGTCAAAACTAAAGTGCCCATGCGTGTGTGGGTTTATCTCTAGGCTTTCTATCTTGTTCCATTGGTCTATGTCTCTGCTTTGTGCCAGTACCATTCTGTCTTGATTACTGCAGTTTTCTCGTGGAGTCCGAAGTTAAGAAGGTTAATTCTTCCAGCTCGGTTTTGCTTTCTAAAGAATATTTTGGTTATTCAGGGTCTTTTGTGTATAATGAAAATTGTAAAATTTTATTCTTCTAATTCTGTGAAAATGCCATTGATAATTTGATGGGTCTTGAATTAAATCCGCATACAGGTCTGCTTCCTTAGGTAAGTTTATCCATAGATATTTTATTATTTTTGTTGTCATGGTGAATGGGGTTGTTTTCTTAATTTCTCTTTCTGATTTTTCATTGTTAGTATACAGGATTTCAGAAGAATTCTCTGTATTAATTTTGTATCCTGAAACTTTATTAAATTCATTGATTAGCTCTAGTAAATTTATGATGGCATCTTTAGGGTTTTCTATGTATAGTATTACGTCATCTGCAAACAGTAAGGTTTTTACCTCTTTTCCCATCTGGGTTCATTTATTTCTTTTTCTTCTCTACTTCTGTGGCTAGGACTTCCTAAACTATGTTGTATAATAGTAGCGAGAGTGGGCACACTTGTCTTATTACTAATCATAGAGGAAATGCTTTCATTTTTTTCACCACTTAGAATAATGTTTGCTGAGAGTTTATTGTGTATGGCCTTCATATGTTGAGGTAGGCTTCCTCTATGCCCACTTTGTAGAGAATTTTTATCATAAATAGATGTTAAAAAATTTTTATACATCTATTGAGATTATGGCATGATTTTTCATCTCTTTAATTTGTTTATATGATGTATCACATTGATTGATTTGTATATAATGAAAATCCTTGCATCTCTAGGATAAATCCTATATGATCATCATGTATGATCTTTTTAATGTGTTGTTGGATTCTCTTTGTGAGTATTTTGTTGAGAATTTTTGCACCTATGTTCATCAATGATATTTGCCTGTAATTATTATTATTATTTTTTTTGGCTGATAACTTTCTCTGGATTTGGTTTCACGGTGATGGTGGCCTTGTAGAATGAATTTGGAGGTGTTCATCTCTCTACAATTTTGGGGTTGAGACTGAGGAGGATATGAGTTAGTGCGTCTCTAAACATTTGATAGGATTCACCTGTGAAGCCCTCTGGCCCTGGGTTTTTGTTTGTTGGAAGATTTTTTTATTGCAGTTTCAATTTCATTGTTGTGATTGATCTGTTCATTATTTTCTATTTTCTTCCTGGTTCAAGCTTGGAAGGTTGTTCTTTTCTAAGAGTTTGTCCATTTCTTCCAGGTTGTCCATTTGATTGGCATATAGTTACAGTAGTCTCTTGTGATCTTGGTATTTCTGCTATGTTCCTTATTTCATTTCTAATTTTATTGATTTGACTCTTTTCCATTTCTTTCTTAATGAGTATGGCTAACTGGTTATCAATATTGCTCATCTCTTCAAAGAATAAGTTTTTAGTTTTATTGACCTTAGCTATTGTGTTGTTCATTTCTTTTTCACTTATTTATGTTCTGATCTTTATGATTCATTTCCTCCTACTAACTTTTGGGGGTTTTGCTCTTCCTTTTCTAATTGCTTTAGGTGTAAGGTTAGGTTGTTTATTTGATGTGTATCTCATTTCTTGAAGTATGTATTGCTATAAAATTCCCTCTTAGAACTGCCTTTGCTGCATCCCATAGGTTTTGGGTCATTGTGTTTTCTTTGTAATATGTTTTGAGGTATTTGTTGCTTTCCTCCTTGCTTTTTTCAGTGAGTACTTGGCTATTTAGGAACATATTGTTTAGCTTTCATGTGTTTGTGTTTTTACAGTTTTGTTTTTTTTTTTCTGTAACTGACATCTAATCTCATAACATTGTTTTCAAAAAAGGTGCTGGATGTGATTTCAGTTTTCTCAAATTTACCAAGGCTTGATTTGTGACCCAAGATATGATCAATTCTGGAGACCATTCTATTCCCACTTTAGTAAAAAGTGTATTCTGCTCCTTTTGGATGGAATGTTCTGTAAATATCAGTTAAGCTCATCTGCTCTAATATATCGTTTAAGGTTTGCCTTTCATTATTAATTTTCTGTCTTTTATGACCTGCCCATTGGTTTAAGCGGGATCTTAAAATCCCCCACTATTACTGTGTTACGTTCAATTTCCCCTTTTGATAATGCTTGTTATCATTTCCATATGCATTGAGGTGCTCCAATGTTTGGTGCATAAATATTTACAATTGTTATGCCTTCTTCTTGGATTGATACTTTGATCATTATGTAGGGTCCTTCCTTATTTTGTCTCTTGCTACTGACTTTAAAGTCTACTTTTTCTTTTATGAGAATTGCTACTCCAGCATTCTTTGATTTCCATTTGCATGAAATATCTCTTTCCATCCCTTCACTTTCAATCTGTATGTGTCAGTTCAGTTCAGTTCAGTCACTCAGTTGTGTCTGACTCTGTGACCCCATGAATTGCAGCACGCCAGGCCTCCCTGTCCATCACCAATTCCCAGAGCTTACCCAAACTCATGTCCATCGAGTCGGTGATGCCATCCAACCATCTCATCCTCTGTCGTCCCCTTCTCCCCCTGCCCCCAATCCCTCCCAGCATCAGAGTCTTTTCCAATGAGTCAACTCTTCGCATGAGGTGGCCAAAGTATTGGAGTTTCAGCTTCAGCATCAGTCCTTCCAATGAACACCCAGGACTGATCTCCTTTAGGATGGGCTGGTTGGAACTCCTTGCAGTCCAAGGGACTCTCAAGAGTCTTCTCCAACACCACAGTTCAAAAGCATCAACTCTTCGGTGCTCAGCTTTCTTCACAGTCCAACTCTCACATCCATACATGACCACTGGAAAAACCATAGCCTTGACTAGACAGACCTTTGTTGACAAAGTAATGTTTCTGCTTTTTAATATGCTATCTAGATTGGTCATAACTTTCCTTCCAAGGAGCAAGCGTCTTTTAATTTAATGGCTGCAGTGATTATGGAGCTCCCAAAAATAAAGTCTTTCACTGTTTCCATTGTTTCCCCATCTGTTTGCCATGAAGTGATGGGACCAGATGCCATAATCTTTGTTTTTTGACTGATACTGAAGGTCCAATACTTTGGCCACCTGATGTGAAGGGATAATGCATTAGAAAAGGCCCTGATGCTGGTAATATTGAAAGCAGAAGAAGGGGAGGACAGAAGATGGATGGTTGGATGGCATCGGTGACTCAATGGACATGAGTTTGTGCAAGCTCCAGAAGGTGGTGAAGGACAGGGAAGCCCAGCATACTGCAGTCCATGGGGATGCAAAGAGTTGGACATAACTGAGCAATTGAACAACAACAAACCATCTAAATTCAGGGTTCCAAAGAATAGCAAGGGGAGATAAGACAGCCTTCCTAAGTGAACAATGCAAAGATATAGAGAAAAACAATAGAATGGGAAAGACTAGAGATCTGTTCAACGAAATTGGAAATACCAACTTAACATTTCATGCAAAGATAGGCACAATGAAGGACAAAAACATCAAGGACCTAACAGACGCAGAAGATACCAAGAAGATGTGGCAAGAATACACACAAGAACTGTGCAAAAAAAGGTCTTAATGACCTGAATAACTACTATGGTGTGATCAGTCACCCAGCACCAGACATCCTGGAGTGTGAGCTCAAGCAAGCTTTAGGAAGCATTACTAGGAGCGAAGTTAGTGGAGGTGATGGAATTCCAGGTGAGATATTTAAGATGCTAAAATGATGCTATTAAACTGCTGCATTCAATATGGCATCAAATTTGAAAAACTCAGCAGTGGCCACAGGACTGGAAAAGGCCAGTTTTAATTCCAATCCCAAAGAAGGGCAATGCCAAAGAATGTTCAAACTGCTGCACAATTACACTCATTTCACCTGCTAGCAAGGTAAGCTCAAAATCCTTCATGCTAGGCTGCAACAATATGTGCACTGAGAACTTACAGATGGACAAGCTGGATTTAGAAAAGCAGAGCAACCAGAGGTCAAATTGCCAACATTTGTTGAATCATAGAAAAACAAAAGAATTCCAGAAATAAACATCTACTTCTGCTTCATTGACTAAACCAAAGCCTTTGACTCTGTGGATCATGACAAACTGTGGAAAATTCTTAAAGAGATTGGAAAAGCAGACCACCTCACCTGCCTCCTGAGAAACCTGTATGCAGGTAAAGAAGCAATGGTTAGAACTGGACATGGAACAATAGACTGGTTCAAAATTGGGAAAGGAATGTGTCAAGGCTGTATATTCTCACCTTGCTTACTCAACTATGTGCAGAGTACACCATGCAAAATGCCAGGCTGGATGAAGCTCAAGCTGGAATCAAGATTTCCAGGAGAAATATCAATAACCTCAGATATACAGATGGCACCACCCTTATGGCAGAAAGTGAAGAGGAACTAAAGAGCCTCTTGATGAAAGTGAAAGAGGAGAGTGAAAAAGCTGGCTTAAAACTCAATATTCAAAAAACTAAGATCATGGCATCTGGTTCCATCATACCATGGCAAATAGATGGAGAAACAATGAAAACAGTGGGAGACTTTATTTTCTTAGGCTCCAATATCACTGTAGACATTGACTGGAATCATGAAATTAAAAGATGCTTGCTCCTTGGAAGAAAAGCTATGACCAACCTAGACAGTGTATTGAAAAGTAGAAACAAGACGTTGCTAACAGAAGTCTGTATAGTCAAAACTATGGTTTTTCCAGTAATCATGTATAGATGTGAGAGAGTTGGACCATAAAGAAGGCTGACCGCTGAATAATTGATGCTTTTGAACTTTGGTGCTGGAGAAGGCTCTTGAGAGTCCCTTGTACAGCAGGAAGATAAAACCAGTCAATCCTAAAGGAAATCAACCCTGAATATTCAATGGAAGACTGATGCTGAAGCTGAAGCTCCAGTATTTGCATGTGACTCAGCAGTAGCGCCCTGCATCCATAGCAGTCCAGTTTTCTTCCAAAGGCATTCCCTTTTGAGGAGTTCCTCCTTGTTCCCTCAGGTCATCTCCTCACAGTCAACATTAGTCCTCACCCTGGGATTTCTCTGCAATCCCCACTCTCCACCTCCCAGACCCTAAGTACTTTAGTGGATATGCATCCCACTCTGGTTGTGTAGGGCCACAGCATGAATTCTCTGTGGTTCTCATTCTATCCAGACTGTCACAGATCAGCTGCTTCACCCTCCTCTGACAACCTCAAATGGTTCACTTCTGCCTAAATCAATTTCCCCAGATTAGGGAATTTCTTCCCTGCTTCAACTCTGCCTGCCTGGGTTGTAGAACCAGTTCTGCTTGGTTTCCTCCTCCTTTTCCCTTCTTTATTTTCTCCTACACAGTTATGTATGGATTTGTATGGTCTTCTCTGGTGATCAAGAACTCCTGTTAGTCAATGTTCTGTGAGAACTGTTTCATCTGTAGATGCATTCCTGATGCATTCTTGGAAAGAGATACACTCCATGTCCACCTTCTCCTCAACCATGCTGGAACCCCCAATGTTTATTTTTAACATCTCTTTTTAGGGACTTACCTGGTGGTCCGGTGGCTAAGACTCTGCTCCCAATACAGTGGGCCTGAGTTCTATCCCTGGTAAAAGACCTGGTAGAGTGGGTGGCCTATACCTTCTCCAGCTGATCTTCCTGACCCAGGAATCAAACCCGGGTCTTCTGCATTGCATGTGGATTCTTTACTAACTGAGCTATCAAGGAAGCTCATCTAGAGCCCACATTCTACAGCAAAAAGATATCACATGCTGAAAAAAAAAAAGGTCCCATGTGCAGCAACTAAGACCTGGTGTAGCCAAATAAATATATAAATAAAATAAATATAAAAAGTACTCCTCTCCTTAAAAAAAAAAAAAAAAAGTAAAATCTCTTTTTATCCTACAACACAGCAAAAAGCAAATGAAGTATATGGAGTGATTGTCACAGAAGAGAGTGTTTTAGTCAAAGGTAGATAGGGAAAGTAGGCAGTTAAAGCCTAGTTCAAAGCTCAGTTAACTAACCACAAATAAGGAAGTCAGGTCCAGTGAAAAAGAGCCCTTGTTCATCTGAGACCCTGTTAGTCCTTTGTGTTATATACACACAGTGAAACCCTACCCAGATTCTATAATTCAATGATTTGCCTGTTTGTATCAACGTTTAGTATGGAACACAAAATATTTTTTATGAAGATGGCCTCGTCAGGTTTCTCAGTAGTTACCCCTCACACTGGCATAGTCCTCACCTTGCGGAGCCCTCACCCATTCCACTCACTCAGGTCTACTTAAACTGTTGATTTTCATAGATATTTGCTGATTCTTATGGACATATACCTTGGCTATAGGATCTCCCTTGCTTAAACACTGAAGAAGTTCAATGTGTACTGAACATTGTGCACACACTATCAGACTCAACCTGTTTAAAACCTCATAAAAGTGAAATGCATCAGTTCGTCTGAGTGAGATTGTTACTACTGATGAAATTTAATTCCATGTATGAAGAAAGGGAGGAATTGAGGAATAGCAGGATAGTTGAGGGAAGAAGACAGAGCCTCACAGTCTTCCAATCCTCATATCTCTTCTCTCTTGCCCTCCTTCTTCCCTTTGTTCACTAAAATATGAATGACCTGTACACATGAGTACCACCAACTGTGGAGTGGGAAAAGAACAGATGTCCCAATGTTTACTGTTTTGAAAATTATTACCTGGACAAAGAAAGACAAGTATTATAATGAATTTTACTGGATCAGTATTCCATCTGAAATTGATAATGCATCAAAGAAAATGGTTTCAAAGAATGAAAGAAAAACAGCTTATAATTTTTCATGACAAATGGGACCACTGAATTGCATGACAGTACTACATAATTCATTTGGAATGAAGACTCTCAGCTTGGCATCCAAGTCCCTTCATGACCTGACTCCTATATCTCTTTCCAACTTGACTGCTACTTTTGCATTTTTGAATATTACTTCCTGCTCAGAACATTTCTCTCAACATTTCAAGCTGTTCCAAGTCTCTTGAACTGACTTGCTGTTCCTCCTGCCCGGAATGCACCTCCACTGCTGGATGAAAATATGCTCAATTGTTCAAGACTTACTTAAACATCTGAAGTCTTTCCTTTAATGTCCCAGCATAGTACATTGCTCTCTCCTTTGTACTCATATAGCCTCCATCCTTCTGTTAGAGTATTTATCACAACCTGTTCTTGACCTAGACCAACATATTCTCTGTGAACATTTCAGGAGCAACAGCTCTCTGGTCTAATTCCTCTTCTTTTTAAAAAACGTTTGTTGGACTATAGTTGCTTGACAATATTGTGTTAGTTAATGCTGTATGGCAAAGTGAATCACATATACTTTTATCTATATCCCCTCTTTTTTGGATTTCCTTCCCATTTAGATCACCATGGAGAATTGAGTTGATTTTACTAATTGCTAAATAGTAGGTTCTCATTAGTTATCTGTTTTATATACAGTAGTGTATATATGTCACTCCCAATCTTACAATTCATCCTACCTCCCCTTCCCCCTTGGTGTGCATATGTTTGTTCTCTACATGTCTGCCTCTGTTTCTACATTGCACATAGGTTCATCTTTAACATTTTCTAGATTCCATATATATACATTAATATATGATATCTGTTTTCCTGACTTACTTCACTCTGTATGTAGTCTCTAGGTCCATTTGTGTATCTGAAAATGGCACAATTTCACTCCTTTTTTTACCTGCATAGTATTCCATTATATATGTGCAGCATCTTCTTTATTCATTCCTCTATTGATAGACATTTAGGTTGCTTCCTTGTCGTGGCTATTGAAAATATTGCTGCAATGAGAACGTGGTGCATATATCTTTTTGAATTTTGGTTTTCTCTGCATGTATACCCAGTAGTGGGATTGCTGCATCATACTGTAGTGCTATTTTTAGCTCTTTAAGGAACCTCCTTACTATTCTCCAGAGCAGGTGCATCAATTTACATTCCCACTGTCAGTATTAAGGGCTTCCCTTTTGTCCACACTCTGCAACATTTGTTGTTGGTAGACTTTTTTGATGATGGTCATTCTGAACAGTATGAAGTAATACATTATTGTAGTTTTTATTTACATTTCTCTTATACATAGTGATGTTGAGCATCTTTTTATCTTCTTCTTGGCCATCTGTATGTCTTCTTTGGAGAGATGTCTATTTAGGGCTTCTGCATATTTTTAATTGTGTTGTTTATTTGACATTGAACTGCATGAGCTATTTCTGTTTTGAGATTAATCTTTGACAGTTGCTTCATTTGAAATATTTTCTCCCATTCTGGAGGTTATCTTTTCCTCTTGTTTATGGTTTCACTTGCTCTTCAAAAGTTTCATTTAATTAGGTACCGTTTGTTTGTATTTTCATTACTCTAGGAGGTGGGTCAGAAAAAGATCTTGGAGTGATTTGTGTCAAAGAATGTTCTGCTTATGTTTTGTTCTGAGAGTTTTACAGTTTCTGGCCTTACATTTAAGTCTTTAATGCATTTTGAGTTTATTTTAGTGTATGGTGTTATGGAGTGTTCTAACTACATTCTTTTACACAGAACTATCCAGATCTCCTAGCAGCACTTCTGGAAGAGACTTTCTTTCCTCCACTTAAAATTTTTGACACCTTTATTATAGATTAGGTGGCCATAGATGTGTGGGTTTGCCTCTGGGCTTTCTATCCTTTCCCAATGATCTATACTTCTGTTTTTTCCTGTAGTTGATATCTAATCTTACAGCATTGTGATCAGAAAAAGATGCTTGAGAAAAAGGTGAAATACATTGTTTTAGGGTGAAATGCCTAGCAGATAGCAATTAGGTCTAACTGGTACAATGTATCATTTAAAGATTGTGTTTCCTTTATAATTTCCTGTCTGGATGATCTGCCCATCGATATGAATGGGGTATCAAAGTCCCATACTATTATTATGTTACTGTTAATTTCCTCATTAATAGTTGTTAGCATTTGCCTTATATATTGAGGTGCTCCTATGTTGGGTGCATATATTTTATAACTATTATATCTTCTTCTTGACTTGATATTATGTAGTGTCCTTCTTTGTATCTTATAAAGGTCTTTATTTTAAAGTCTGTTTTATCTTATACAAGTGTTGCTACTTCCACTTGTTTTGGTCTCTATTTGCATGAAATACCTTTTTCCAGGCCCTCACTTTCAGTCTGTATGTGTCCCTAGGTTTGAGGTGGGTCTCTTGTAGACAATATATATAGCAGTCTTTTTTTGTATCCATTCGGCCAGTCTTATTCTTTTGGTTGGAACATTTAATCCATTTACTTTTAAGGTAATTATTGATAAGTATGATCTTGTTATCATTTACTTTATTGTTTTGGGTTAATTTTTATAAACCTTTTCTATATTTCCTGTCTAGAGAAGATTCTTTAGCATTTGCTAAAGAGCTGATTTGTTGGTTCTGAATTCTGTTAGCTTTTGCTTGTCTGTACATCTTTTGATTTCTCCTTCGAATCTGAATGAAATCCTTACTGGGTAGAGTAATCTTGGTTGTAGGACTTTCCCTTTCATCACTTCAAGTATATCCTGCCATTCCTTTCTGGCCTGCAGGGTTTCTGTTGAAAGATCAGCTGTTATCCTTATGGGGATCCCTTTGTATGTTATTTGTTACTTTTCCCTTGCTGCTTTTAATATTTGCTGTTTGTGTTTAATTTTTTAAATTCCATCAATACTTGTCTTCACGTGTTTCACCTTGGGTTTATCCTGTATGGGACTCTCTTGGCTTCTTGGACTTGGGTGGCTATTTCCTTCCCCATTTTAGGAAAGTTTTTGACTATTATCTCCTCAAATATGTTCTCATGCCCTTTCCTTTTGTCTTCTTCTGGGACACCTGTAATTTGAATGTTGGGGTGTTTAACATTGTTTCGGAGGTCTCTGAGGCTGTCCTCATTTATTTTTATTATTTTTTTCTTTTTTCTATTAAGTTTCATTTATTTCCACATTCTATCTTCCAGCTCACTTGTCCTTTCTTCTGCCTCAGTTACTATACTGTTGCTTCCCTCAAGAGTGTTTTTAATCTCAGTTATTGCATTGTTCATTACTTATTGACTATTTTTTACTTCTAGGTTCTTGTTAAACATTTCTTGCATTTTCTCAATCTGTGTCTCTAGTCTGCTGCTGCTGCTGCTAAGTCGCTTCAGTCGTGTCCAACTCTGTGCAACCCCATAGACGGCAGCCCACCAGGCTCCCCGTCCCTGGGATTCTCCAGGCAAGAACACTGGAGTGGGTTGCCATTTCCTTCTCCAATGCATGAAAGTGAAAAGTGAAAGTGAAGTCACTCAGTCGTGTCCAACTCCTAGCTACCCCATGGACTGCAGCCTACGAGGCCCCTCCATCCATGAGATTTTCCAGGCAAGAGTACTGGAGTGGGTTGCCATTGCCTTCTCTCTAGTCTATTTATCTGTAACTCCATTCTGATTTCAAGATTTTGGATCACGTTTACTATCATTATTATGAATTATTTTTTAGGTAGACTCCTTATGTCCTCTTTTGTTGGGTTTTTAATCATGTTCCTTCACTGCTGGATATTTCTCTTCCTTTTCATTTTATTTGGCTTGCTGTGTTTGGGGTCTCCTTTCTGCAGGCTGTAGGGTCATAGTTCCTCTTAATTGTGGAGTCAGCTCCTTGTGGGTTAGGTTGGACCAGTGTCTTGTGAAGGTTTCCTGGCTGAGGGAACTTGTGTCTGTATTCTGTTAGATGAAGCTGGATCTCATCTTTCTGGAGGGCAGTCAGTGTCCAGTGGTGAGTTTTGGGTGTATCTGTGGGTTTGGTATGGCTTTAGGCAACCCGTATTTTAATGTTCAAGATTGTATTCCTGTTTTGCTGGAGGACTGCATGGGATGTCTTGTACTGGAGCTTGCCGCCTCTTGGGTGGAGCTTAGTCTCAGTGTAGGTTTGGAGGGTCTTGGGTGGACTCTCGTCTATTAATGTTCCCTGGTGTCGGGACTTCTGTGATGCTCCAAAGTTCTGCAGTTGAGTCTCCTGTCTCTGGATTTTCATCCCAACCTCTTACAGTAGAATCTAGACTTCTCCGTCAACACAGCACAGAAGACCAAATGCCTAGGTTAATGGTGAAACAGCTCTCCAGAGCCAGGAATACCCAAGGAGATTCACAGAGTTATATAGTGAAGAGGAAGGAGGGTGATAGAGGTGACCAGGAGGAGAAAAGGGAGAATCAAAAGGGAATAGAGCAATCAAGCCAGTAATCAAATCCCTATGTTAAAATGGATATGAAATGTCAGACTGTTAAAGGTACAAAATTAATAACAAATATCAAAAAGAAATATTAAAAAACTAGAATAGATATTAGATTCTCAAAAGTACAATATAAAAAGAATAAAACAAAATTGAACACAAAAATAAAAATAAAATATTGTGGGATCAAATCAGTGTCAGATAATACCTTGTTCCGGCTTGTACTTGTTCTTAAAGTCTACAGTTGCCCCTCAGATGCAGAGTCTCAGCTTAGTTGCAGGATTTTAATCTGTTGTTCTTGCCACTTCTGGGCTGTTCTCCCTTCTTTGCTTCAGTTGGCCTCCTCTGCTTGCAAGTCTCTTCAGTATCTAATCTCTGCCCTGGCACAAGGGGGCAATAAGTGGCCACTTACTCAGGCTCACTTGTTCAGTTGTGCTGTGGAGAGGCAGGGACACTGCAAACACTGTTGGCATGTTTGGGTAGCATTTGGCTAGCATTGGGTTTGGGTAGCACTCACTGTGGATGGACCACACAGGGGTTGCCACAGCCCAAAGCAACATGCTCTTCCCAGGTCCAAGTTGCTCAGGCTTCCAGGTGCTCCACGAGGGCACAGTTCTGGGTGGGCTCTTTGTCTCTTACACTTCCCAGATCCAAGCCACTCAAGCTCTCAGGGGCACCATGAGTGCACAGTCCCAGGTGGGCCATGCATCTCCTCAGGGGAGCTGGTCTCAGGCTGTGACAGTCCTGGCAGATATAAACCATCCAGGATGCCAGGAATACATGGCTAGTGACTGGCAGCCTGCTCACAGCTTGGAAGGAGATGCGGTCTCTGGGGCCGAGATTGAAGTGGCCCTTTGCCTTCTGCCTCTGGCTGTCACACACCTTCCTCTCTGCCTCTGGGGAGGGCCTTGAAGGGCAGCCAGCTTGCTCTCCTTTGTTATTCGCTAGGGCATGATACTTTGTTCTGTGAGCACCAGGGATCACAGTGAGGCGTTTGAGCCTTCCTATGGGAAAGGTTCTTTGTTTTTCTTTGTCTCTCTGGCATTCCTATGGTTTGGGTTTCTATGTCATTTTATTTCCCTCAGAATATCTTCATGGCATTCAACACCAGTCCTTACCCTAACGACTGACAATGCAGCCGCACCTCCACACCCAGTCCCCACTTGCTAAGGGTGGATGCGAGCATATGAAGCTGCATCTCCACTGGTAACTGCCATTCAGCATGAATTCTGTGGTGATTTTTTTTTTTTCCGGTTATGCTGTCCTCTGAGATTCCAAAGCTCCCCACTGACCCTGACTGTGAGGTTTCCTATTGTATGAAAACTTCTCCTTCATAGCACCCTCCCCATGATGGGTCTCCATCCCTAAATCCTTTGTCTCTCTTTTCATCTGTATCTTTTCTCCTACCTCTTTTCAAAGAGATTGGTTTGTCCTCATGGGTATCTGGGGTTTTCCACCAGAATTCAGAGGTCGTTTTGTGGAAGTTATTCCCTGTGAAGATGGTCTTTTAGTGTGTTTGTGGGAGAGAAAGTGGTCTCCCCATCCTATTCCTCTGCCATCTTGGGACTGCCCCCCAGAAGCTTACTTTTAAATTCATTTACTCAATTAAATTTATTGTAAACTCAGTCAAAACTGACTGCATGAAACTAATTTTTTCAGAGTCAACTTTCCACAAGCATTTTTTTAAAAAATCACTTTCTGTATCAGTATTTTTGTTTCCCACTGACTTGTAGCACAAAAAGTGCACACAATACCACAAATAAACAAAACAGCTATTGAATTGGGTAGACTTACCCTGCAAACAAAATTGAGTCCATTGACTCAGAAGTTTTATTGGTTCCTTGTCTCAGCTGTCAAGCACTGGGGCAGCTGGTGCCATTTCTGGGAATTCTGAAGGAAAGATCCTCAGACAAAATAGTTCTAGGAGTTGTTTAAGATCTTACTGAAACATTCCCTGACCAGAATCAGCTAGCCACAAGCAGCAAGGATCATAGCTGGCTAAGACAAATTTGTTCCTGAGTCGAAACTCACTCTACTCACTGCACAAGAGGACAGTGAATCCAAAAGATGAGGTGCTGAGGCAATGAATACGGTTTTACTCAGAAGACCGACCGAGCAAGAAGATGGCAGACTAACGTCTCAAAATAACCATCTTTTTGAGGTATAGATGCAGGTTTTTTTTTTAATGGATGGAGATGGGGAGGTGAAGAATGAAAGTAAAGAAGTTCATTAATCTCGCAAATATCTCCTAGGTTGGCAAGCCTCGGCAGGGAATGTGTTAATTTCTTCCTTCCTGCAATCTTCAAGTGGATAGTGTTATGAACAAAGGCACTTAAGCTTGTCAGGCAGAAGGACAGGATTCTCTGATGCAGGCCATTATTTATGATTATAATAACAAAAGCAATGGAAAGCAAGTCAAAAAGAAACAGTTGACTTCTGTCTACAACAGAGGGAAAGGCAGAGTCAGTGCTAGTGGACTTTTTAGTTCTGATATAGTTTCAATCAATATCTTCTTGTTTTCCTGCAAAGAAGTTACTCTATTGTTTCTTGCTTTAGAAACTTCTAGACATCAATCAAAGTAAGCATTCCATTCAGTCTGTTTGATCTTACTGCTGGCCTTTTCTAACTCTGCATACAAAAATATCAATTTGGGAATATCAAAAGAACCCCAATTTGGCCATTTTATGTTGAGATCTCCTTAGTATAATTTCCACAATTAAGTAGGTATTTGCAAGTGCAATTTTGTACATACATAACCCTGGCTGGACTGTTAGAGGATACTTTCTGATGCCCCTCATTTCTGTGTTTGAGAGGCTCTATCTCCCATTTGAAGTTGAATTTGTCATTGATAAAATTCATTATTGAAATGGCATTGAAACAGGAAGGAAGTGGGCAGGGCACAGCCTTTGAAAGAATGAAATAGCCTGAGGATACAACATAACCTGATTAGAATCAAGTAAGTCCAAGATGGCAGACAGGTGAACTTCAACTATACTTTGATCCTCAGTATATGCTTATTGTGGGCTTCCCAGGTAGTTCAGTGGATAAATAATCTTCCTGCAATGCAGTAGACTTGGGTCCGATTCCTAGGTCAGGAAGATCCCCTGGAGGAGGGCATGGTAACCTACTCCAGTATTCTTGCTTTGAGAATCCCCATGGACAGAGGAGCCTGGCAGACTACAGTCCATAGGATCACAAAGAGTCGGACACAACTTAAGTGACTGAGCATGCATTCATCGTAACACATCAACAAGCTGAATGACACACCCAGAGGCACCATGACAGTTCCAAGGTTGACCATCAAAGAGGTAATTTTATTAGCCTATGAAATTACGCAGCCCATAAAAGCTAACCACGCCACATTTCAAGGCTACACTCTCCCTCTACATTGGCCCACACTGCCTGTGGAATGTGTTTCTCTCTAAATAAATACACTTCTAACCTATCATTTTGTCTCTCACTTAATTCTTTCTGTGATAAGACATCAAGAACCAGGGCTTCATTAGGTCTTGAAACCAGATCTGTGATCTCAGTTAGTTGGAAGACTGTGGGTTTTGGTTGAATTTGATTCCAAGCCACGTGGTTGTGAGTCCCAAACTGGGTTTTGGCTTGATTAGATTCTGACACATGGATTCAAGTCTCAATCTGGGGTGGACAGTTTCGGTGTGGTGGGCAAGTGTGATGCTTGTGAGCTTAACTCCTCCAGGAATCACCCCCAAAGTCATTTCAGCCCTCTTACATGTCTCAGTAACTCTCTTTGGCAGTCTAAGACCACCACAGGTGCTCAGATCACTGAATGGACAATTCTAATCTGAGCTCCCAGATGAGTAGGTGTTTTAATTAATTAGTGAATTTCCCTATGGGACCACTGCACAATAAGAGGACTTGGCCTTCACCACTCCTATAAATTTCTCGGTCATCTTGCCTCTTCTTTGAAATAAAGCTCTCATGTGATATCTTCACTTTTATCCTGAAAAATTCTATAAGGGCAGCCAAATTGACGAAAAGCAATAGATCAGCCTCTTACCTAACTACTCAGCACAGATCACTCAGTCTCCTACAACTGTTAAACCTCAATATATTTCATCTGAGTCCCACTTAATGTCTAAACACTGAGTGGGAATGCCCCTGTATATTTCAACTGACCCCCCCCCCATATCTTTCAACTGGGAAGGGGTAGGTAACCTGGTCCACCATCAAATAAACCTCTGGACTCTCTGAGGATGTATAGGCCACTGCTGGTACTAAATCTGCTGTTCCTCAAACTGTTCAGGTGAAGGAGAGAAATCCACACTGGGTCACTTCATAGTCACCATAACTGTTGACTAAAAAAGGATGCACAACATGAGAGTTGTGAGTTAAATTTCACTTGGGGCAAAATTAGGACTGCAGCCTGGGAGATGGCACTTCAGATAGCTCCGAGAAACTGTTCCAAAGAGGTAGTGAGAGAATATCAATATATAAGATTTTGGTGGAGTGGAAGCTCAATGCAATCAAGCACTTGTCTTACAAAAAGTTTTCTGCTAGTCACCAGGAATTGATGTCTCCATGAAGGGGTTTAGGACAAGATACTATTTAATGCTTTTCTAGACATGAGGAGATGCAAGGATTGAGATCATGAAATCAATTCCTGAAAATATCTGTCTAAAGACCTTTCTTCTAGTTTCCATGGAGTAAAAAATGCCTCATTCTCCAGCCTGAACTCTCTTCACAGTGTGTTGAAGGTCAACAGCTGCAGCAGCACATGATTCAGTCTCCGCAGAGGCAGTTGGCAAATGCCCTTGACAAGCATCAATTGGTAGTTGACATAACCAAAAAACACTCACAGATTAATATTTTTGGGAGACAATTTGTGCTCCCTGTTTCACCTTTGGATTAATGTGTGCAGTTCTCAAATTTGCATTTAGCATCAACTGGAATGAGTGACATTATCTTAATGTTCATTTAAGTCAGAACTTATACAAGAACAACAATGGTTGGATGAAGATGACTGTTTCAGAGACTCAATAATGTTCATGCTGTTTTCTAATAGTGTATACAGCCATTTTAGTGGGTACAGATCAGAGTTTTTACAGTTTACTTGGAGTATTTAAAACGGAAGCAGTAGAGAAATAAGACAAGCTTTCAAGAAACTGGTATTTAAACTACATCTTGATAAAAACCTGAGTAACTCAAATGTACATAATGATTTTTTAAAAATACAGAATATGATCTACTCAAAGATGAAGATCTGTGGAAAAAGTATGACATATATATAGAGGGGACTTACTGATAATAAAGGAGACTACTATGAAAGCTAGAATTGTTATCCTTATGGTTTTAGTATTTATGATGATGATCCTGAAATCATAGCATTGGATAGAAGATAATTTGATACTGCTGTTAATTCTGGAGATCTGTGGCTTGTGAACTTTTACTCCCCAGGGTGTTCACATTGCCATAATTTGCCTCTCACATGGAAAGACTTTGCTAAAGAAGTAGATGGGTTGCTTCTAATTAGAGCTGTTAACTGTGGTGATGACAGAATGCTTTGCTGAATGAAAAGAGTCAACAGTTATCCCAGCCTCTTCGATTTTAGATGTAGAATGGCTGTAGTGAAATATCACAGGCATAGATAAAAAAGAAAGTTTAGTGAATTTTGCCATGCAGCATGTTAGAAGCACAGTGACAGAATTATGGACAAGAAATTGTGTTAGCTTCATACAAACTGTGTTTTCTACTGGTATTAGCTAGCTGATCACTTTTTGTTCCAAAAGAGATTGTGTGACTTCACAAACAGGTCTCAGGTTAAGTGGTGTGTTGGATGGTCTTGCTAATGTAGAATGGATAGACTGTGCCACCCAGGACAATCTTTGTAAAAGTTTGGATATACAAGTACTACTGCTTATTTTCCTTCTAGAGCCACTTTAAATATCAATGAGAAAAGCAGTGTCTTGTTTCTTAATTAATTGGATGCTAAAGAAATATATTTGGAAATAATATATTTGGAATATATTTGGAAATATTGGAAATAATCTTCCATATTTTAAACTACTTTCAGCAAACACAGTAGAGGGTCATTTGGCTCATCATCAATCAATGGCTCTTATTTTTTAATTTTGGAAAAAATGAAAATTTAATTGATCTTGAGTTGAAAAAACTAAAGCCTCTACTTAAAAATGAATGTATTCAACCATGTCTAGCAATATTTAAAGGACAAGTAATCAAATAATTTGGAATTCATCATGGAAAGAAGATTCTATATGATATGCTTGCGTTTGCCAAAGAAAGTGTTAATTCTCATCTTACCACACTTGAATTTCAACATTTTCCTGCCAATTACAAAGAACCATGGCTAGCTGATTTTTTTGCCCCTTGGTGTCCACCATGTAGAGCTTTATTGCCAGAGTTATGAAAAGCATCAAAGCATCTTTATGGTCAGCTTAAGTTTGGTACATTAGATTGTACAGTTCAGGAAGGACACTGTAACATGTATAACATTCAGGCTTATCCAACAGCAGTGGTATTCAACAAATCTAAAATACATGAATATGAAGGACATCACTTTGCTGAACAGATCTTGGAGATCATAGAGGACCTTATAAATTCTTCAGTGATTTCCTTGACACTCACCACTTTCAATGATCTAGTTAAACATAGAAAATGGAAAGTCTGGATTATTGATTTCTAGTCTCCATGATGTTATCCATGTGAAATCTTAATGCTAGAATGGCCTAGACATTAACTGAACTGATCAATGTGGGCAATATAGACTGCCAACAGTATCATTCCTTTTGTGCCCAAGAAAATGTTCAGAGACAAGCTGAAATAAAATTTTTTCTCAAAAATCAAATAAAGCTAATAAATATCATAGTTACAATAGTTGGAATAGAGATGTTTATTCCCTAGGACTATGGGGTGTAGGATTTTAACCTAAATATCTACAGATCTAACACCTCAGACTTTCAGTGAAAAAGTTTTACAAAGGGAAAAACTATTGGGTGGTTGATTTCTATGCTCCTTGCTGTGAATCTTGTGAAAACTTTGCTCCAGAGTTAGAGTTCTTGGCTAAGATGATTAAAGAAAAAGTGAAAGCTGGAAAAGTAGACAGGCTTATGCTCAAACCTGCCAGAAAGCTTATCCAACTGTTAAATTGTATCCCTATGAAAGGGCAAAGAGAAATACTTGGGGAGAGCAAATAGATTCCAGAAATGCAAAAGATATTAATACCTTAATATATGAAAATCTGCAAAGCCACCAAAATCATGGAAAGAGAAATATTAATGAAATTTAATGATGTTAAAAACGAAGAAAAATTGAAAAGAAATTGACAGGTGACATCAGAAGACATGTTTTCAGAATGTTACTATATAGGTGATGGGAATAAATGAACATTATCTTGGACTTCAAACTGCACTGCCTGAATTCTGTACAACATTGATATAAATGAAGGGTCTGCAGCTGTTTTCTGTAAAGGACCTGATTATGAATATTTTAGGCTTTGTAGACCATATATAGTTATTTGTCACATATTCTGTTTTTGTTTTGTTTGAAAACCTTTAAAAATGTAAAAATCATTCTCAGATCCAGGTTGTACACAAATAGATCATTAGCCATATTTCACTCATGAGCCACAGATTGCTGACCCCCAGAAAAATATTTAGGTTGGCTGTGTCAAACATGATACTGCTCTATGGTAAGTTATACAAAGTGCACTTTATTATTTAAAATTTTGTGGCTGACTTGAAAAGAGAATTTGGTTTTCAGTCACCTGTTCTCCAAAAAATTCTCTGAAATTGATTCTTTGACCATGTATTTCATTTAAAAACAGACTCAAATGTGGGGAAATAAACAAGTCCCATATATTCATGCTAAAAAATGTGAATCAGCTACATGTAAACATATATTCCTTCCCTCTTGGGCCTCCTTACAACTACTCCATTCCACCCCTCTAGGTCATCACTGAGCACTGAGCTGAGCTACCTGTTTATACAGCAACTTCCCACTAGCTATCTGTTTTACATATGGTAGTGTATATATATCACTGCCACGCTCTCACTTCATCCCACCCTCCTCTTCCCTCCCTGTGTCCACGACCCCATTCTTTATATCTGTATCATAGCAAATAGGTTCATCAATACCATGTTTCTATAATCTATTAAATATGCATTAATATAGGATATTTGCCTTTCTTTTTTTGACTTACTTAACTTTTATCACAGACTCTATGTTCATCTACATCACTACAAATGACACAATTTTGTTCTTTTTTTATGGCTGAGCAATATTCTTTATACATATGCACCACAACTTCATCATCCATTCATCTGTAGGTGGGCATTTAAGTTGTTTCCATGTCCTGGCTATTGTAAATAGTGCTGCAGTGAACACTGGAGTTGTACTCCTTTTGAATTTTGGTTTTCTCAGAGTATGTGCCCAGGAGTGGGATTTCTGGGTGGAATAGTAGTTTTAATTATAGTTTTTTATGGAAGCTCCATACTGTTCTCCATAGTTTGTATGTCAATTTACATGTCCACCAACAGTGTCAGAGGGTTCCCTCACCTCCACACCCTCTCTAGTAGTTACAGTCTGTAGATTTTTGATGGTGGTAATTCCAACTTGTGTGAGGTGATACCTCACTGTAGTTTTGACTTGCATTATCCCAATAATTAGAGATGTTGAGCATCTTTTCACGTGTTTCTTGGCCATCTATATATCTTCTTTGGATAAATGTCTTGTTTATTTATTTATTGGTTGCATTGTAGTCTATGGGCTTCTCATTGCAGTGGCTTCTCTTGATCCAGAGCATGGGCTCTAAGAAAATGAGCTTCAGTAGTTGCAGCTCACATGCTCAGTTGTTGTGGCTTGTGGGCCTGAGTGCAGGCTCAGTAGTTATGGTACACTGGCTTTACTTGCTTCTCAGCTTGTGGACTCTTTCTGGACCAGCAATTGAGCCCATGTCTCCTGCATTAGCAGGCAGATTCCTATTCACTGTGCCATGAGGGAGGTCTGAGAAATGTCTATTTAGGTATTCCACCTATGTTTTCATTGGGGTGTTTTCTGTTTTCATGTTGAGCTGCTTGAATGTTTTAGAAATTAATCCTTTGTCAGTTGTTTCATTTGCAATTATTTTATCCCATTCTGATGTTTGTCTTTTTGTCGGGTTTAGGTTGCCTTTGCTGTGTAAAAACTTTGATATTTAGTTAGTCCCATTTGTTTATTTTTGTTTTCATTTTCATTACTCCAAGAGGTGGGTCAAAGAGGACCTTGCTGCAATCTATGTCCAACAGTGTTCTGCCTATGTTTTCCTCTTAAGAGTTTTATAGTGTCTGTCCTTACATTTAGGTCTTTAATCCATTTCGGGTTTCTTTTTGTGAATGATATTAAGAAGTGTTCTAATTTCATTATTTTACATGTAGCTGTACAGTTTTCGCAGTACCATTACTGAAAAAGCTGTCTTTTCTCCACTGTATGTTCTTGCCTTCTTTGTGATGATAGGGATAGCTTATGGAGAACAGTGCCAATGTTCATGGTCTCTGAAGGAGAAAATTTCACTCCAGGACCCAAAAGACACTGTCTCAGTCACTCAGGGCTTTGTGTAGCAGTTTTATTAGTGTGAAAAGGATAGAGAAAGCCTCCAGCAAAAGGCACTGGAAGGGGGTAAGAGAGTACCTGCCTCACTAGTTTAAGCAGGGCATTATATCCTTTTCAACTGACTGTTAAGAATAGATAAGAACAGTTCAAGGCTGTACAAGTTCCATTAGACCCTTTCCCAAGGCATAGGTCCTGAGATAACTTCAGTAAAAGATTAGCCAGCCAGAAGGAACATGTTCCAGGCACTGTGTTTCTGGACCAGATGTACTATTGCTGAGAAACAGGCTCTCCGGCAAGATTTGTTACAATTATAATTATTAACATAGAATCTAAGAAAAGCATTTCCATGAGTAAGACACTCTGTGCTGTGTGGTCATTAGATACTAAAGAAAGACAAGTTCTTGGGTAAGATACATTGTTGCACAAGGCTTGAGGAAAGCATGAGTGAGAATGTTCACCTGCTCCTTAATGGGCCCCAGACTGCCTAAGCTTTAACCCTCTCAGTTAAAGGTGGCTTTAACCATAGGTGTGTGAGTTTATTTCTGGACTTTCTATCCTGTTCAACTGAGCTGTGTTTCTCTTTTTGTGGCAGTGCCATACTATCTTGATTACTGTAGCTTTGTAGTATAAGCTGAAGTCAGGGAGCCTGATTACTCCAGCTCTATTTTTCTTTCTCAAGATTGCTTTGGCTATTTGGGGTGTTTAGTGTTTCATGACAAACTATAAATTTTTTTGTTCCAGTTCTGTGAAAAATGTCATTAGTAATTTGATACAGCTTGCATTGAATCTGTAGATTGCTTTGAGTACTATAGTCATTTTCACAATGATGATATATCTCTCCATCTGTTGTTAGTGTTGTCTTTGATTCCTTTCATCAGTCTTACAGCTTACTTTCCGTCTTTTCATAGGTTTATTCCTAGGTATATTATTCTCTTGGTTGCAAAGATAAAAGGAATTGTTTCATTAACTTCTGATCTTTCATTGTTAGTGTATAGGAAAATAAGAGATTGCTGTACATTAATTTTGTATCCTACAACTTTACTGAATTCATTCATGACTTCTAGTAGTTTTCTAGTAGCATCTTTAGGATTTTCAATGTATAGTATCATCATCTGCAAACAGTGACAGTTTTACTTATTCTTTCCCAATATCAGTTCAATTCAGTTCAGTCACTCAGTCGTGTCTGACTCTTTGCGACCCCATGTATCACAGCACGCCAGGCCTCCCTGTCCATCACCAACTCCTGGAGTTCACTCAAACTCATGTCCATCGAGTAAGTGATGCCACCCAGCCATCTCATCCTCTGTCGTCCCCTTCTCCTCCTGCCCCCAATCCCTCCCAGCACGAGAGTCTTTTCCAATGAGTCAACTCTTCACATGAGGTGGCCAAAGTATTGGAGTTTCAGCTTTAGCATCATTCCTTCCAATGAATACCTAGGACTAATCTTTAGGATGGACTGGTTGGATCTCCTTGCAGTCCAAGGGACTCTCAAGTCTTCTCCAACACCACAGTTCAAAAGCATCAATTCTTCGGCGCTCAGCTTTCTTCACAGTCCAACTCTCACATCCATACATGACCACTGGAAAAACCATAGCCTTGACTAGACGGACCTTTGCTGGCAAAGTAATGTCTCTGCTTTTGAATATGCTATCTAGGTTGGTCATAACTTTCCTTCCAAGGAGTTAGCGTCTTTTAATTTCATGGCTGCAGTCACCATCTGCAGTGATTTTGGAGCCCAGAAAAATAAAGTCTGACACTGTTTCCACTGTTTCCCCATCTATTTCCCATGAAGTGATGGGACCGGATTCCATGATCTTCATTTTCTGAATGTTGAGCTTTACACCAACTTTTTCGCTCTCCACTTTCACTTTCATCAAGAGGCTTTTTAGTTCCTCTTCACTTTCTGCCATAAAGGTGGTGTCATCTGCATATCCGAGGTTATTGATATTTCTCCCAGCAATCTTGACTCCAGCTTGTGCTTCTTCCAATATAGATCCATTTTATTTCTTTTTCTGCTCTGATTGCTTTGGCAAGAACAACCAAAATTATGTTGAATAATAGTGGTGAAAGTGGGCAGTCTTGTCTTGATCCTGATATTAGAGGAAATGCTTTCAGTTTTTCACCCATTGAGAATAGTGTTTGTTGTGGGTTTCTCATATATGACCTTTATTAGACTGTGATACATTCCCCTCTCTCCCCATTTTCTGGAGAGGTTTTTTTTTGTTTGTTTGTTTGTTTGTTTTAAATCATAAATGGGTGTTGAATTTTTTTAAAGCATTCCCTGCATCTATTGAGATGATCATATAGCTTTTATCCTTCAATTTGTTAATATGGTGTATTACAGTGATTAATTTGCATGTATTAAAGAATCCTGGATCCCTGTGATGAACCCTACTTGATAATGTTTATGTTATCTTAATATCTTATTGGATCCTACTTGCTAGTATTTGTTAAGAATTTTTGCATCCATGTTCATCAGTGATATTGGCCTGTGTGATTTTTTTTTTTTCTGATATCTTTTTCTGGTTTTGGTATTAGCATGATCAAAGCCTTGTAGAATGAGCTTGGGAGTGTTCCTTTCTTTTTTTTTGGATGATTTTGAGAAGGACAGGTGACAGCTCTTCACTAATTGTTTAATAGAATTCACCTGTGAAGCCATCTGGCTCTTAGCTTGTTTTTTCTGGAAAATTTTAAATTCCAGTATCAATTTCAGTAAATCTGATTTGTCTGTTCATAATTTCTTTTCCTTCCTGGTTTAGTCTTGAAATGTACTTTTCTAAGAATTTGTCCATTTATTCGTGGATTAGCATATAGGTGTTTGTAATACCCTCTTATAATCCTTTGCATTTCTGTGTTGTTGTAACTTCTCCTTTTTCATTTCTAATTTTATTGATTTGAGTCTTCTCCCTGTTTTTTTATGAGTCTGGCTAATTGTTTATCAATTTTTTTCTCTTCTTTAAGAACCAGCATTTAGTTTTATTGATCTTTGCTACTGTTTCTTATTTCTTTTTCATTTATTTATGCTCTGATCTTTATGATTTCTTTCCTTCTACTGACTTTGGGTTTTGCTTGTTCTTGTTTTCCTAATTGCTTTAGGTTGTAAGGTTAGGTTGATTACTTGAGATTTGGGGATTTTTTTTTTGAGGTAAAACTGTATTGCTATAAACTTCCCTCTTAAAACTGCTTTTGTTGCATTGCACAGGATTTGCATGGCTGAGTTTTCATTGTCATTTGTTTTTATGTAGTTTTTATTTCCTCTTTGATTTCTTCAGTAATTTCTTGGTTATTTAGTATTGTATTGGTTATTCTCCACGTGTTTGTATTTTTTACATTATTTTACCTGTAATTGATATCTAATTTCATAGCACTGTAGTTGGAAAAGAATGCCTGATATGATTTAAATTTTCTTAAACTTATCGAGCTTTGATTTGTAACCCAAGATGTGGTCTCTCCTGGAGAATGTTCAGTGTGCACTTAAGAAAATGTATTTGCTGCTTTTGGATGGAATGTTCTATAAATATCAGTTAAGTCCATCTGGTATAATGTGCTTTAAGGTTGAGTTTCTTTATTAATTTTCTGTCTGGATGATCACTCCATTGGTGTAAGTGGGGGTTTTAATGTCCCCCACTATTACTGTGTTAGTATCAATTTCCCCTTTTATGGCAGTTAGCCTTTGCCTATGTATTGATATGCACTTATGTTGGGTGCATAAATATTTATAATTGTTATGTTTTCTTGAATTGATCCCTTGATTATTAGGTAATGTTCTTTCTTGTCTCTTGTAATAGACTTTATTTTAAAGTCTATTTTCTCTGATATGAGAATATCTACACTGGCTTTTATTGATTTCCATTTACATGGAATATCTCATTCCATCCCCTCACTTTCAGTCTGTTTGTGTCCCTAGATCTGAAATGGGTCTGTTATGGACAGGATATATATGGGTCTTACTTTTGTATCCAAAAATAAGATACAAATTTGTATCTTCTTATTTGTATCTTCTCCTTGTGTTTATTCTTATTCTGTTTATTCTGAATGGGATTCTCTGTGCTTCCTGGACTGGATCTACTATTTCCTTTCCTATGTTAAGGAAGTTTTTGGCTATAATCTCTTCAATTATTTTCTCAGACACTTTATCTTCTTCTTGTTAGACCCCTATAATTCAAATGCTGGTGAATTTAATTTTGTCCCAGAGGTCTCTAAGTCTATCCTCAATTTTTCTCACCTTTCTTTTTTATTCTCCTCCTCAACAGTTATTTCCACCATTCCCCACCTCGTTTACCCATTCTTCTGCCTCAAGTATTTTGCTATTGATTCCTACTAGTATCTTTTTTATTTAAATTATTGTGTTGTTCAGCACTACATATTATTTAGTTTTTCTAGGTCCTTTTAAACCATTTCTTTATTTTTTCATTCTATTTTTGAGGTTTTTGATCATCTTTACTATCATTACCATGAATTCTTTTTCACATAGATTGCCTATTTACTTTTCATTTATCTGGTCTTGTAGGGTTTTACCTTGCTCCTTTGTCTGTGAGATATTTCTTTGTCTTCTCATTTTGTCTAGCTTACTGTGTTTGAAGTTTCCTTTTCCCAGGCTGCAGGGTCAAAATTCCTCTTGCTTGTTGTCCCTACCCTCAGTGGGTGAGGTTGGTCAAGTGATTTGTGGAGGCTTCATGGTAGTAGGCACTGGTGCCTGTGTTGTGGTGGGTGGAGCTCTTTTCCTTCTGATGGGCAGGGCCAACTCAGGCGGTGCATTTTGGGATGTCTGTGATCTTTGTTCTATAGGCAGCCTATTTGCTTATGGGTGAGGTGTGTTCCTGTCTTTCTTATTGTTTGGCATGAGGTGTCCAGCACTGGGCCTGCAGGCAGTTTGGTAGAGCCAAGTCATGGATACAGATGGAAGCCTCTGTGAAAACTGTTGCTGATTAAATTCTCTGAGTCTGGGAATTTCCTAGCAGTCCAGCATCCTCAACTTGATTCTCCCACAGCAGAGGCTCAGGCCTGACTTCCACTTTGGTAACAAGACCCCACAAGTCTCTCATCACAGCAATAAAGGGGATTAAAGAGGAAAAAGAAAAGGCAAACAAAACCCCAAATAGTAAAATCAAAATCAAACAAACAAAAACAAAACCACAGAAACACATACACACACAAGAAACAAAACAGAACCAAAGGAGGAAAACAAGAGAACAATCAACCAGACAAAAGAAGCCGAAAATAATATCATACCATTGAAAACAAAACTAGCAAAAGCAGAAAACAAAGTCAAAGCAAAGTAAAAATTGAAGAATAAAGCAAAGAAAACAAATCAGACAAAAATTATTTTTAAAAGGGAGAAAAACAAAGAAAAGCAGAAAGCAAACAAAAATGGAAATATAAAGAAATTAAAAACAAAGAAATACTTCACAGAACAACAGAAAGGTAAAGTAAAAGTAGAAATATTAAAAAAAAAAAACTTTTTTAAACCCCAAAAGACTGAATAAAAATAATAAACAACAAAAAGAAACAAAACAGAACCAACAACAGAATGAATCAAAGCTTAATAAAAGCAACAGTAATAATGTTTTCCTAGTGTCTCAGTTCTCAGTTTCTTTGCCCCCACCATGAGTCACAGCTTTGCCTTCAGAGGAGGCCCTCCAGTGCCTCTAGGCTGGTCTCTGGACCTGCTGTGGGACCTGTAGGGACAGTCCAGATTCTGGTCTGGCCCAACTCTCACATGTGCTTGCCCTCAAGGTCCACAATTGCCATAACTAGACTATTTCATTTTTTGGATTACTCATTGTCCATTCAGATATTCCATAGATGCAGGGTCTACTGACTGACTACAGAGATTTAATATGCAGCTTGTGCAGCTGATGGAAAGACTTTCTATCCTCTTCCTTAATCACCTCACCACTAGGGCTAAGCTGTGATTTTATCCCCACCTCTGTATTTGGGCCATCCATGAGACTCTGCTCCTGAGGCTGCCCTGGAGTAATTGGGTCTGCCCTGGTGAGGACAGGGTTCAGAGGTGGCATGGCTGCTTAAATTGCAAGATCCCTTGTGTGCTAGGTGTGCAGGGAAGCCAGTGGCCACAGGTGCAAGAGATATGGTCCTACTGGGAGCATTTTCTAGCACCATATGGCAGGCGCATGAGGGCCAGCCCTGGCCAGCCTTTTTCTATTGCTCAGCAGCAGGTGCTGGCATATGAGGAAAGAAGGCTACAAATGCAGGTGGCTCCACTCCCTGCATGTTACTCAGCAGTAGGGCCCTGCTTCCATGGCAGTCTGGCTTTCCTCCATAGACATTCCCCATTGCGAATTTCCTCCCTCATGTCCCTTCAGGTTGCCACAACCAAAAGTAGTCTTTGCCCTGGCTGTGGTCTCTAATTCCCACAATCCAGCTCCCAACCCCTGTGTGCTCTGGTAGACACACACCCCAGTCCAGGGCACATAGGGCCACAACATGGTCCATCTGTATAGTTCTCACTCTGTTGCCTCTGCCACAGATCAGCCACTTCACCATCCTCCAACAACTTCAAAAGCTTTTTTTTTTTTTTTTTTCTGTCCTGATCAACTGATTTCCACCTTCATGAGGGGGCTTCCCCTGATATGGGAATCTCCCTTCTCCTTCAGCATGCCCCTCCACAGAATCCAGGTTTTGTTACACTTCTTCTCCTCTTCTCTTCTTTCTTCCTACCAAGTTATGCAAGAATCATTATAGTTCCTACTGGTGACCAAAGTCTTCTGCTAGTGTTCAGCTGGTGTTTTGTGAGAGCTGTTGCACCTGTAGATGTATTCCTGATGCATCCGTGGAGAGAGATAAATTCCATGTCCTTCTATTTCTCTGCCACCTTGATTTTCCACAACAATGTAGTTTTATTCTTAACTAGCATGATTTCTTCTTCCAGAATAAGAAAAAGGAAAATATAGGGGGAAAACACAACAGATATTTTTTAATTGTACAAAGCTTGTGGAAAAAGGAAACTTGGTTATGGAATTTTATGTGTGTGCGGTTTTAATATTTGAATGCATTGATTTATATGCTTTTAAATGAGCCTTAATATCAAAAGTGTACTGATACAAAAGTAGAATGACTCTTTTTTTTTTTTTTTTCCGAAATCTTTCTTGGCCCCTTCTCCTTTCCATTTGTTGGTATTTTTTAAATTCTTTTTTTTAATTTTATTTTATTTTTTAAATTTACAATACTGTATTGGTTTTGCCATATATTGAAATGAATCCACCACAGGTTTACATGTGTTCCCCATCCTGAACCCTCCTCCCTACTCCCTCCCCATACCACCCCTCTGGGTGGTCCCAGTGCACCAGCCCGCCACTATGGAGAACAGTGTGGAGATTCCTTAAAAAACTGGAAATAGAACTGCCTTATGACCCACCAATCCCACTGCTGGGCATACACACTGAGGAAACCAGAAGGGAAAGAGACACGTGTACCCCAATGTTCATCGCAGCGCTGTTTATAATAGCCAGGACATGGAAGCAACCTAGATGTCCATCAGCAGATGAATGGATAAGAAAGCTGTGGTACATACACACAATGGAGTATTACTCAGGAATTAAAAAGAATACATTTGAATCACTTCTAATGAGGTGGATGAAACTGGAGCCTATTATACAGAGTGAAGTAAGCCAGAAAGAAAAACACCAATACAGTATACTAATGTATATATATGGAATTTAGAAAGATGGTAACAATAACCCCGTATACGAGACAGCAAAAGAGACACTGATGTATAGTACAGTCTTTTGGACTCTGTGGGAGAGGGAGAGGGTGGGATGATTTGGGAGAATGGCATTGAAATATGTATAATATCATATATGAAACGAGTCGCCAGTCCAGGTTCGATGCACGATACTAGAATGACTCTTTTATTGGATTATTGATCTTTCCTTAATAAGAGATTGTAAAAGGTTTTTCTTTACCTTTTAAATAAACTGCTTAGGAAATATTCTTAATTTTAACAGAATAATTTCCTCCACCTTATGCTAACATTTATCATGTTCTAGATTTCTTAACAGAGTGGAACTTTTGTTTCACAGTGATCTGTGAACCAACTTAATTAGATGTTCAAATCTTTTGACTTTTTTGATAACCTCTCCAAAGGAAAAGCTAAAAGAAATTTTCTTCTCCTCAAATTGACTTTAAGATTTCCCAGAAGGCCCCTGAAAAATCTTGGAGGGTTTGTTCTTTCATCTTGCAAGGAGAAAAAAGTAAATTAAGAAGTAATTGGGTTTATTTGATATATTTAATTGCATGGAAAAGCATTTTCAAATAAGTAGAGAACCTAAACTACCCCAGATTATGTTCATATAGTAAACGTTATTACTAAACATATTTCAGAAATTGTATGAAGTCCACTGAAATATGTCATACAGTTTTTAATACATGATTATCCTTTATATAATTTTTCAGTAATGATACCAGTTTTTATCTTAATATGTCAAAAATAACTAAATTTTCTTTCTTTTTTTTTTTTGAGTAAAACTGTATGCCTTTATTCAACATAAAATGAGTCATTAAGATAAAATACAGTTTGTCCATGTGCAGAAACAATACTATACATTCAATCCTGAAGGTAGTTTTATACGACCAATAAGAGGAACAGTCTAAAAGTAGGAAGAATAAAGATAAGAGTGAGGAGGAGCTAAAAGGCAGGGCTTTATCTGTCAAAGTGCTAAGGCCTATGCGTACAAAAATTTTAAAGTAAGACCAGCTAAGGTCATTTCTTCCATTCTGATTTCTCTTGGTGCTGGTGAAAGTCTTAGGGTATGATGCAATGAGTCACAGAATTAATATGGGTTTAAAAAAAATAGGTCATAGCACTTATGGTTAAGTTTTTAATTTCTAGAGTTTCATTTATCATGTACTCTAGATCTTTCATGGGTTCTAAAAATTTCATAACAAACTTTCTAATAACAAACTTGCTCTTCAATAAGTTTATTATCAGAGTAAAACTGTCAGGTCCTTTTCAGCACAGATTCTGTCTCTGTATACAACAACAGGAAACCAATTTTGAGGCTCTGTAAGTTTCATTAATTTAAAGCTTGTTCAGAATGGTTACATATGGATTCAGCTGGGTTCCTTTCAAACTACTATGTCTGAAAACCTAAAATGAAAACAATGGCTGACATGGAGTTCAAGTCCAACTCCAGTGTTTCTAAGCTCTGAAAACATTAGATACTGGTTTTTTAAAAGAATTGACCCAAGAAATATAAGATTTTACGTACCACACTTTCCATAGGAAGGACATAGACTGTGTGTATAGTAATAGTTCTAAAGTATCTTCAGGTATTTTAATAGCATTTAGTGCATTGCTTTCTTATTGGGCTAATCTGAATATTATTTACAAAGAGGATCCAAGTGCTCTAACTGGTTTAATATATAATTTGTCTGAACCAATGTCTGCATCACTTAGCCACAGGTGCACAACCTTAAATGCTGAGCAGTGGCCAAAGCTGTCACTAGATAATATGGTTCAATAGAAAACCATCACATAGCCCACAAAATGCCTCACATCAAATTCCATGTTCCACTCATGGCAATTCATTACATTACAGGAATCCAAAACCTTAAAAAAGTTTCAGTAAAAGGATAAAAATAATTTTAAGTTTTAATCTATCTTAAATACAATCTTGGATTTATCTTTCTTCTTCCCTAGGCACTCACTAAGCTTTGCAGCCAAGATGAAAATCAGGATTTTCCCTTCAGTTCCTTTTGAGCTTGAAGAACCAGGAAAACTGAATTTGCAGTTATTCTTCATGAGCGCCGGTTATCTAGTCACAGCCCACCTCAACAGCTCATCAGCTCTCTCTTCCAAGTTTAGTCTGTGACAAGGAAATCTTGGTAGGCATGACCTTTTTAGGTTAAGACTGAGAGATACACAGTGGTACAGAGATTCCTTAGCTTATACAGTCCTTATAAAAGGAACCCAATCTTCTGTTTAAGGTCATTAAGTATAAGGAAAATACAGGGTATCTAATCTCTTACTTTTATACTGAGACTGTATTACATGGTGGATACACCTAATACCTTTTTGACTGAAAGGTGAACATGGATATTTTTTTTGTTTTGTTTTGTTTTTTTTTTTTTTTGTTGTTTTGTTTTTTTTGGATATTTTGGAATACAGAAATTCAAGCTGCAAACCCATAATCCAGGTAAAGAAAGTTTAAAGATAAGCACTGAGAAAATAAATTTATCCTTTTAAAATCTTTCTACTGGAAAGTCATAAAGAATTAGGATTTAGGCCACTTTATAAGGGCAAGTGTCCTGCTGATTTTCTTGTCTAATGAATTCTCATTAGATATTTAACCATAGCGTGAGTTCATGCTAATACGCTTCAGTCATGTCTGACTGTGTGAGACCCTGATGACTGAAGCCAGACAAGCTTCTCTGTTTAACCATACTGCTGCTGCTGCTAAGTCGCTTCAGTCATGTCCGACTCTGTGCGACCCCATAGACGGCAGCCCACCAGGCTCCCCTGTCCCTGGGATTCTCCAGGCAAGAACACTGGAGTGGGTTGCCATTTCCTTCTCCGATGCATGAAAGTGAAAAGTGAAAGTGAAGTCGCTCAGTCGTGTCTGACTCTTAGTGATCCCATGGTCTGCAGCCTATCAGGCTTCTCCATCCATGGGATTTTCCAGGCAAGAGTATTGGAGTGGGGTGCCATTGCCTTCTCTGCTGTTAACCATAGACATGTATTAAAATGCTTTGTTGTCATCCAAATATAATTTTTCTGAAAATTCTTGCAAATAAAATGAAACATTTATCTTTTCTCCTTACCTGATCGTTCCAGAATTCAGGAAGTCATATTGAGTGTACTTATTTTCATGCAATATATTTATTTGTATAAGTTCAAGGAAAAAAAGTTCTCCTTGTAACAGTACATAATTGGAAACATTGTTTATATTACCAAAACTTTCACTGCTGCTGCTGCTGCTAAGTCGCTTCAGTCGTGTCCGACTCTGTGCGACCCCATAGACGGCAGCCCATCAGGCTCCACCATCCCTGGGATTCTCCAGGCAAGAACACTGGAACGGGTTGCCATTTCCTTCTCCAATGCATGAAAGTGAAAAGTGGAAGTGAAGTCGCTCAGTCGTGTCCAACTCCCAGCAACCCCAATGGCTGCAGCCCACCAGGCTCCTCCGCCCACGGGATTTTCCAGGCAAGAGTACTGGAAATTTTCGCTAAAATGTGATATTTGAGAATGATGAATAGAATTAAATATGACTAGACAGCTTTAAGGAGCCAAGATTGATATTATGGAATTAATGACTCTTGACTTACAGTGTTCACAGCCTTATAGGTGCATAAGGAATGTTGCTTCCTGAAAGATATAGGAAACACAAGGTATGTGGGAAACTTCAAAAGAGAAGAACTCACTCAAATCTATAGGTACTGAAGACAAGAGAAGAATTCACTCAAATCTATACGTACTGAAGGTGAAATCTGGTGTTATATTCTTGGCTTGGCTTCCTACCATCAAGAGCCTTTAATTTGAGATTTTTTATAAATGCTCCAGTAAAGCAAACTCAAAAGGGCTTATGTTATCAATTACCATTCTTGCTGCACTTATTGGATAAGGCAATGGCACCCCACTCCAGTACTCTTGCCTGGAAAATCCCATGGACAGAGGAGCCTGGTGGGCTGCAGTCATTGGGGTCGCTAAGAGTCAGATACGACTGAACAACTTCACTTTCATTTTTCACTTTCATGCGTTGGACAAGGAAATGGCAATCCACTCCAGTGTTCTTGCCTGGAGAATCCCAGGGACAGGGAAACCTGGTGGGCTGCCGCCTATGGGGTCGCACAGAGTCGGACATGACTGAAGCGACTTAGCAGCAGCAGCAGCAGCTGCACTTATGCAAATTCAGTTCAGATCAGTCACTCAGTCATGTCCAAATTTTTGTAACCCCATGGACTGCAGTATGCCAGGCTTCCCTGTCCATCACCAACTCCCAGAACCTGCCCAAACTGATGTCCATTGAATCAGTGATGCCATCCAACCATCTCATCCTCCATCGTCCCCTTCTCCTCCTGCCTTAAATCTTTCCCAGCATCAGGGTTTTTTTTTTTTTTTTTCCCAATGAATCAGTTATACCCATCAGGTGGCCAAAGTATTGGAGTTTCAGCCTCAGTATCAGTCATTCCAATGAAAATTCAGGACTGATCTCCTTTAGGATGGACTGGTTGGATCTCCTTGCAGTCCAAGGGATTCTCAAGAGTCTTCTCCAACACCACAGTTCAAAAGCATCAATTCTTCGGTGCTCAGCTTTCTTTATAGTCCACCTCTCACGTCCATACATTACAACTGAAAAAAACATAGTTTTGACTAGACAGACCTTTGTTGGCAAAGTAATGTTTCTGCTTTTTAATATGCTGTCTAGGTTGGTCATAACTTTCCTCCCAAGGAGCAAGCGTCTTTTAATTTCATGGCTGCAATCACTATCCACAGTGATTTTGGAGCCCAAAAAAATAAAATCAGCCACTGTTTCCCCATCTATTTGCCATGAAATGATGGGACCAGATGCCATGATCTTAGTTTTCTGAATGTTGAGCTTTAAGCCAACTTTTCCACTCTCCTCTTTCACTTTCAAGAAGAGGCTCTTTAGTTCTTCTTTGCTTTCTGCCTCATGCAAATAATCAGGCTAAATTTAATGAGATGACTTATTCTATAAACAAAAATCAAAAGTGAGGTGACTGTATAGAGAAATTTTGTTTCAGTGTAAAACTATATCACACCCTTATGGGTTCTCAGTTCTCCTAGTTTATTCCTACATTGGCCTACAATTCACTAAACCAACATTTCCATATTTTTCCCATCTTTTTGACTTAGCACCACTGTTAACTGAAACATGCCCACTTAGACACTTATGAGAACCATCTAAAGAAGCTCATTTGAACTGAAGTTAGATACTTCCATGCTGTGCTCCAACAAATAACCATGACAACAACAGTGATATCTCTGCCATCACCAAAGAAATTCAAACTGCAAATCAAGAAATTTATCAGATTGCCACTGCCATTCTTAACTCTATCATCAAAACATGCTTTCATCTCAAGTCTAGAAATATTCTGTATAGTTTACCTTCTGGACTTAGCAACTAGGTTTTCAACTTTTAATCTTTGGTTTTGTTTTCATAGACTATCCCTTCACTAAATACCTAACTGAACCATCCAGCAAACACCTCTACTACCAAGTTGCACTAAATGATTCAGTTCAGTTCAGTCGTGTCTGACTCTTTGTGACCCCATGAACTGCAGCACGCCAGGCCTCCCTGTACATCACCAACTCCCGGAGTTCACCCAAACCCATGCCCATCGAGTTGGTCATGCCATCCAATCATCTCATCTTCTGTTGTCCCCTTCTCCTTCTGCCCTCAATCTTTCCCACCATCAGGGTCTTTTCAAATGAGTCAGCTCTTTGCATCAGGTGGCCAAAGTATTGGAATTTCAGCTTCAACATCAGTCCTTACAATAAACACCCAGGACTGATCTTTAGGATGGACTGGTTGGACCTTCTTGCAGTCCAAAGGACTTTCAAGAGTCTTCTCCAACACCACAGTTCAAAAGCATCAATTCTTCGGTGCTCAGCTTTCTTCACAGTCCAACTCACACATCCATACATGACCACTGGAAAAACCATAGCCTTGACTAGATGGACCTTTGTTGACAAAGTAATGCCTCTGCTTTTGAATATGCTATCTAGGTTGGTCGTAACTTTCCTTCCAAGGAGTAAGCGTCTTTTAATTTCATGGCTGCAGTCACCATCTGCAGTGATTTTGGAGCCCAGAAAAATAAAGTCTGACACTGTTTTCACTGTTTCCCCATCTATTTCCCATGAAGTGATGGGACCAGATGCCATGATCTTCGTTTTCTGAATGTTGAGCTGTAAGCCAACTTTTTCACTCTCCTCTTTCACTTTCATCAAGAGGCTTTTTAGTTCTTCTTCACTTTCTGCCATAAGGGTGGTGTCATCTGCATATCTGAGGTCAGCTCACCCTTAATGAAGAAAAGGCATCTTATAAGAAATGGAATTATATTGTTCAGAGCAAAGAAGGATGTCTTTTCTTTCTTTGAATAAGAAGAGGGACTGACAAAAATCCTTCACCAAACTCTACTCAGGTTCTTCAGACTTTCTTCCCAATTAAGCCCTGACTTTTGGGCTTCTGTGTTTGTCTCTGCATTGTCAATGTTAGAAAGATTGCAATAAGCAGGATTAGCGATTCTAGCTAAGTAAGATTAGCTAGAATTCCCCCATTCTTGATATCTGATCACCCTTAGTATCTAATTGGGTTCCTCATCCTCCACTATCCCTCAGGTGATGATAGCACCCTCACCTGTCTTCACTAGGAATCCTGTTAGGTCAGTTTAACCAGACTATCCCCTTACACCTGATGTTTTCTCTTAGTAATTTTCCATCCATAGACTCCCTAACTCACTCCTCAGTTATACCTTCTAAATTTTCCTTGCTTTATTTTCTCCCCCACCACAAGACCCCATTGGCAGTGGTCCTGATATTTATCTCAATGGCTCTGACTTTCTGTTCTTAATAAGTGCCTTGAATGAATAGTTTTTATTTATTTATTTTTTATTCTGTAATACAGGCCATCCACTTTCAGCACCCAGTCACATTGCCAAGTAAATCTAAATGGAAGCTCTAGGTAGGTAGGCCTAGACCTCTTCTCTATTTCTTTCTTACTATGAAATTGTTTTTCCAAAGTGTAATTTCATATTGTACATTTTTAAAACTTCACATTATCTTGATTTCTAAGCATTGGGCTGTGAGCACTTCTAGATGTTCGGGTGCACCAAAACTGTTTCTAGATACAAGTTCCCCTTTTTGCCCTCCCCTGTCTGTGATCTCAGGACATATAAATACACCAGTGAAATTTTCTCATGCCTTTTGCTTGTACACTCCACCTCGACCCTTAAAGGCACTTGCCCAGCAGTATTGACTCTCTCTCAGCTCCCTATCTGCTTAGTTGAGTTCTTTCTTTTGGCACTCCTCTCGTATCCTGTGTGATGTGCCATACCTCTCTTTTCTAGAACCTGTATGTAATAAATCCTTTATTTTCATACTCTTTTCTGAGTGTAGTACTCACTACCATGTTGGAATAATCCTTAAAGATCCTATAAGGGTGACTTGCTCATTTACAATCTAAATCCCTGTCCAGTGGAAGACTGATTTTGTCTCTAGATTCATGATAATCTAACCTTTATGCTCTAGATATTTCATATTTGTTTAATTCTTAAAACAAATATTAGGTAGGCATTATCATAGTTATAAAAAGTTTAATTCTTCAGTTTTTCTTACATTGTGATATACTATAAAAATTTTTAAAAGAAAACAGGCAGCCCAATAAAATTATGCAATATAAAAATCATTTACAAAGGATATTCTTAGAGATAGAGAAGACTTAACAATATCTCAGTATTCTATAATAGGTCTGAAAAAGCTTTTAAAATGAGCAAATAGTAAATATTTTAAGCTATGTAGGCTATATGGCCTCAGTCACAACTGCTCAGTTGTCTTTGTAGCAAAACTGTAGATACATGTAAATGATGGTATGTGGTTGTGTTCCAATAAAACTTTATTTATGAAAATAGATGGTAGGTGGAATTCGATTACTTGGTCTTATTTTCCAGCTTCCTGTTTATAAATGTTTCCTAAAGGAATAAGACTATATACAGTGTGTGTTTGAAAAGGCTGGAGTGGTGGTGAAAAAAATTAAGAGAAGCATAAAAGAGATAGCATTATGAAATATATTTTTTCAAAAGTCAGATTTTATATTTGCTTATGATTTTAAAGACTACATTTTGAGAAAAAAAGTTTAATAGTTTCATCAATTACTATAATAAAACTGAAGGGGGAGGGCAGAAACATGGTGGAAGAATAGGATGGGGACACCACTTTCTCCCCAACAAATTCATCAAAAGAACATTTAAATGCTGAGTAAATTCCACAAAACAACTTCTGAATGCTGGCAGAGCACATCAGGCACCGAGAAAAGCAGCCCATTCTCTTCAAAAGGAGGTAGGAAAAATATAAAAGACAAAAAAAGAGACAAAAGTGGTAGGGACGGAACTCCATCCCGAGAAGGGAGTCTTAACAAGAGAGAAGTTTCCAAACGAGGAAACATACTCACTGCCGAGTCTGTGGTGAGCCCTGGAACGTCAGAGGGCAACATAACCGGGAGGAAAAATAAATAAATAATTAAAACCCACAGATTATGTGCCCAATGGTAACTCCCCCAGCAGAGAAGCAGCGCAGACGCCTGCACCCACCACTAGCAAGCAGGGGCTGGGCAGGGAGGCGCGGGCTGCATTGCTTAGAGAAAGGACCGGGCCTGAATGCCCCAAGGGCAATCTGAGGGAACTAACTTGGGCCAGCAAACCAGACAGTGGGATAGCTACCACGTGAAAAGCCCTAACTTAAGACACCACCAGGCCCGCTCACAGAACAAAGGACTGTACAGAGCTAGTCAGCTGCAGACCATCTCCCTCCGGTGACAGGCAGCCAGAGCCGGGGGGAAGGTGCGGGGGAGGCAATTGCAGTCCCAGAGAGACATTATCTATCAAGCAGCAAGCAGGCTTCTTTGCTAAGACTTCTTGGGGTTCTGGACAGTCAACATCCACCTGAGAAGGTGCACCAGTTGTACACCCATAAAACCGAGCAGCAGGGATGGGGGAGGCAATAACTTGCAGCGACCATGCTTGCCAAATACCTCATCACCTGAGCTGTTCGGACCTGGGAAGGGCACAAAATGCAGGCCCAACCAAGTCTGAACCTCTGAGGACTACTCGAGTACCTGAACCTAAGTGGCTTAGACCTGGGAGGTGCATGCAGCCCAGGGCCGGCCTCAGACAGTTCCTGGCGGAGTAACCTAGAGCCTGAGCACTGTGGGCAGGGAGGGCTCAGGCAGTGTGAGCAGGGGCAGGCCCAGTGTGGCTCAGACACTAGGAGCAAATGCCAGTGTTATTTGTTTGCAGGGTCCCTGCCTCCCCACAGCACAACTGAACAAGTGAGCCTAAAAAAGTGTCCACCACTGCCACCTTGTGTCAGGGCGGAAATCAGACACTGAAGACACCAGCAAACAGAAGAACCTAAACCAGAGGGAACCGTCTTGGAAGTGACAAGTGCAATAGGTCAAAACCCTGTCGTTAGTACCGATTACATAGGAAGGGGCCTATAGATCTTGAGAAATATAAGCTGGACCAAGGAACTAGCTGAAAATGAACTGATCCAGAACTGCCCACAACAACACCAGAGAAAGTCCTAGATATATTTTTACTATCATTTTTAATTTTTTTTTTAATTTTAAATCCTCTATTACTCCTTTAATTTTCATTTTTATAACCTACTATTACTTTGCAAAAAAAAAAAAAAGAGACCCTATTTTTTAAAGCAAACTTCATATATATATATATATATATATATATATATATATAATTTTTGTGACTTTGTTTTTTTTTTTTTTCCTGTTCTTTAACACTGTATTTTTGAAAATCTAACCTCTTCTCTAGATTTTTAATCTTTACTTTTTGGTATTTGTTATCAATTTTGTACATTTAAGAACCCATCTTCAGTACGAATTTTTACTTGGGAGCGAGATTACTGATTTGACTGCTCTCTCCCCCTTTGGACTCTCCTTTTTCTCCACCAGGTCGCCTCTATCTCCTCCCTCCCCCTTCTCTTCTCTACCCAAATCTGTGAATATCTTTGTGTGTTCCAGACAGTGGAGAACACTTAGGGAATTGATTAATGGCTGGATCTGTCTGTCTCCTTTTGAGTCCCCTCTTTTTATCCTCCTGGCCACCTCTGTCTCCTTCCTCACTCTTCTCTTCTAACTCCGTGAACATCTCTGAGCAGTCCAGACTGTGGAGCGCACATAAAGAAGTGATTACTGGCTAGCTTGCTCTCTCCTCTTTTGGTTCCACCTCATCTCATTCAGGTCACCTCTAACTACTTCCTACCTCTTCTCTTCTCCATGTAACTCTGTGAACCTCTCTGGGTGTCCCTCACTGTGGAGAAACTTTTCATCTTTAACCTAGATGTTTTATCAATGGTGCTGTATAGATGGAGAAGTTTTGAGGCTACTGTAAAAATAAGACTGAAAACCAGAAGCAGGAGGCTTAAGTCCAAATCCTGAGAACACCAGAGAACTCCTGACTCCAGGGAACATTTAATCGACAGGAGCTCATCAAACACCTCCATACCTACATTGAAACCAAGCACCACCCAAGGGCCAACAAGTTCCAGGGCAAGACATACCAAGCAAGTTCTCCAGCAACACAGGAACACAGCCCTGAGCTTCAATATACAGGCTGCCCAAAGTCACACCAAACACACTGACATCTCATAACTCATTACTGGACACTTCATTGCACTCCAGAGAGAAGAAATCCAGCTCCACCCACCAGAACACCGACACAAGCTTCCCTAAGCAGGAAACCTTGACAACCCACCCACACAACCCCACCCACAGTGAGGACACTCCACAATAAAGAGAACTCCACAAACTGACAGAATACAGAAAGGCTACCTCAAACACAGCAATATAAACAGGATGAAGAGACAGAGGAATACCCAGCAGGTAAAGGAACAGGATAAATGCCCACCAAGCCAAAAAAAAGAGGAAGATAGGGAATCTATGTGATAAAAAATTCCGAATAATGATAGTGAAAATGATCCAAAATCTTGAAAACAAAATTCAATCACAGATGAATAGCCTGGAGACAAGGATTGAGAAGATGCAAGAAAGGTTTAACAAGGACCTAGAAGAAATAAAAAAAGACTCAGTATATAATGAACAATGCAATAAATGAGATCAAAAACACTCTGGAGGGAACAAATAGTAGAATAACAGAGGCAGAAGATAGGTTTAGTGAAGTAGAAGATAGAATAGTAGAAATGAATGAATAAGATACAAAAAAAGAAAAACGAATTAAAAGAAATGAAGACAACCTCAGAGACCTCCAGGACCATGTTAAACGCCCCAACATTCGAATGATAGGAGTCACAGAATAAGAAGACAAAAAGAAAGACTATGAGAAAATACTTGAGGAGATAATAGTTGAAAACTTCCCTAAAATAGGGAAGGAAATAATCACCCAAGGCCAAGAAACCCAGAGAGTCCCAAACAGGATAAACCCAAGGTGAAACACCCCAAGACACATATTAATCAAATTAACAAAGACCAAACACAAAGAACAAATATTAAAAGCAGCAAGGGAAAAACAACAAATAACACACAAGTGGATTCCCATAAGGATAACAGCTTATCTTTCAATAGAAGCTCTTCAGGCCAGGAGGGAATGGCAGGACATATTTAAAGTGATCAAAGAAAATAACCTACAGCCCAGATTACTGTACCCAGCAAGGATCTCATTAAAATATGAAGGAGAAATCAAAAGCTTTACAGACAAGCAAAAGCTGAGAGAATTCAGCACCACCAAACTAGCTCTCCAAAAAGTGATAAAGGATCTTCTCTAGACAGGAAACACAACAAGGGTGTATAAACTCAAACCCAAAATAATAAAGTAAATGGCAATGGGATCATACTTATCAATAATTACCTTAAACATAAATGGGTTGAATGCCCCAACCAAAAGACAAAGACTGGCTGAATGGATACAAAAACAGGACCCCTACATATGTTGTCTACAAGAGACCCACCTCAAAACAGGGGACACATACAGACTGAAAGTGAAGAGCTGGAAAAAGACATTCCATGCAAATAGAGACCAAAAGAAAGCAGGAGTAGCAATACTCATATCAGATAAAATAGACTTTAAAACAAAGGCTGTGAAAAGAGACAAAGAAAGACACTACATAATGATCAAAGGATCAATCCAAGAAGAAGGTATAACAATTATAAATATATATGCCCCCAACATAGGAGCACCACAATATGTAAGACAAATGCTAACAAGTATGAAAGGGGAAATTAACAATAACACAATAATAGTGGGAGACTTTAATACCACACTCACATCTATGGATAGATCAACAAAACAGAAAATTAACAAGGAAACACGAACTTTAAATGATACAATAGACCAGTTAGACCTAATTGATATCTGTAGGACATTTCACCACAAAACAATGAATTTCACATTTTTCTCAAGCACACACGGAGCCTTCTCCAGGATAGATCACATCCAGGGCCATAAATCTAGCCTTGGCAAATTCAGAAAAATTGAAATAATTCCAAGCATCTTTTCTGAACACAATGCAGTAAGACTAGATCTCAATTACAAGAGAAAAACTATTAAAAATTCCAACATATGGAGGCTGAACAAACACGCTGCTGAATAACCAACAAATCACAGAAGAAATCAAAAAAGAAATAAAAATATTCATAGAAATGAATGAAAATGAAAACACAACAACCCAAAACCTGTGTGACACTGTAAAAGCAGTGCTAAAGGGAAAGTTCATAGCAATACAAGCATACCTCAAGAAACAAGAAAAAATTCAAATAAATAACCTAACTCTACACCTAAAGCCACTAGAAAAAGAAGAAATGAAGAACCCCAGGGTTAGTAGAAGGAAAGAAATCTTAAAAATTAGGGCAGAAATACATGCAAAAGATACAAATGAGACCATAGCAAAAATCAACAAAGACAAAAGCTGGTTCTTTGAAAGGATAAATAAAATTGACAGACCATTAGTCAGACTCATCAAGAAACAAAGGGAGAAAAATCAAATCAATAAAATTAGAAATGAAAATGGAGAGATCACAACAGACAACACAGAAATACAAAAGATCATAAGAGACTACTATCAGCAATTATATGCCAATAAAATGGACAACATGGAAGAAATGGACAAATGCTTAGAAAAGCACAACTTTCCAAAACTGAACCAGGAAGAAATACAAAATCTTGACAGACCCATCACAAGCACGGAAATTGAAACTGTAATCAGAAATCTTCCAGCAAACAAAAGCCCAGATCCAGACGGCTTCACAGCTGAATTCTACCAAAATTTTAGAGAAGAGCTAACATCTATCCTACTCAAACTCTTCCAGAAAATTGCAGAGTAAGGTAAACTTCCAAACTCATTCTATGAGGCCTCCATCACCCTAATACCAAAACCTGACAGTTCAGTTCAGTTCAGTTCAGTTCAATCACTAAGTCATGTCCAACTCTTTGCGACCCCATGAATCACAGCACGCCAGGCCTTCCTGTCCAACACCAACTCCGGGAGTTCACTCAAACTCACGTCCATTGAGTTGGTGATGCCATCCAGCCATCTCACCCTCTGTCGTCCCCTTCTCCTCCTGCCCCCAATCCCTCCCAGCATCAGAGTCTTTTCCAATGAGTCAACTCTTCACATGAGTTGGCCAAAATACTGGAGCTTCAGCTTTAGCATCACTCCTTCCAAAGAACACCCAGGGCTGATCTCCTTTAGAATGGACTGGTTGGATCTCCTTGCAGTCCAAAGGACTCTCAAGACAAAGATGCCACAAAAAAAGAAAACTACAGGCCAATATCACTGATGAACATAGATGCAAAAATCCTTAACAAAAGTCTAGCAATCAGAATCCAACAACACATTAAAAAGATCATACACCATAACCAAGTGGGCTTTATTCCAGGGATGCAAGGATTCTTCAATATCTGCAAATCAATCAATGTAATACACCACATTAACAAATTGAAAAAATAAAAGCCATATGATTATCTCAATAGATGCAGAGAAAGCCTTTGACAAAATTTGACATTAATTTATGATAAAAACTCTCCAGAAAGCAGGAATAGAAGGAACATACCTCAACATAATAAAAGCTATGTATGACAAACACACAGCAAACATTATCCTCAATGGTGAAAAATTGAAAGCATTTCCCCTAACGTCAGGAGCAACACAAGGGTGCCCACTTTCACCACTACTATTCAACATAGTTTTGGAAGTTTTGGCCACAGCAATCAGAGCAGAAAAAGAAATAAAAGGAATCCAAATAAGAAAAGAAGAAGTAAAACTCTCACTGTTTACAGATGACATGATCCTCTACATAGAAAATCCTAAAGAATCCACCAGAAAATTACTAGAGCTAATTACTGAATATAGTAAAGTTGCAGGATATAAAATCAACACACAGAAATCCCTTGCATTCCTATGTGTACACCCATGGTGGATGCATGTTGATGTATGGCAAAACCAATACAATATTGTAAAGTAAAAAAGAAAGAAAGAAAGAAAATAGAAAGAGAAATTAAGGAAACAATTCCATTCACCATTGCAACGAAAAGAATAAAATACTTAGGAATATATCTGCCTAAAGAAACTAAAGACCTATATATAGAAAACCATAAAACACTGGTGAAAGAAATCAAAGAGGACACTAATAGATGGAGAAATATGCCATGTTCATGGATCGGAAGAATCAATATAGTGAAAGAGTATACTACCCAAAGCAATCTATAGATTCAATGCAATCTCTACCAACTTCCTGCTGCTGCTGCTGCTGCTAAGTCACTTCAGTCGTGTTCAACTCTGTGCGACCCCATAGACGGCAGCCCACGAGGCTCCCCCGTCCCTGGGATTCTCCAGGCAAGAACACTGGAGTGGGTTGCCATTGCCTTCTCCAATCCCTGTCAAGCTACCAACGGTATTTTTCACAGAGCTAGAACAAATAATTTCACAATTTGTATGGAAATACAAAAAACCTCGAATAGCCAAAGTAATCTTGAGAGAGAAAAATGGAACTGGAAGAATAAACCTGCCTGACTTCAGGCTCTACTACAGAGTCACAGTCATCAAGACAGTATGGTACTGGCACAAAGACAGAAATATAGATCAATGGAACAAAATAGAAAGCCCAGAGATAAATCCACGCACCTATGGACACCTTTGACAAAGGAGGCAAGAATATACAATGAAGAAAAGACAATCTCTTTAACAAGTAGTGCTGGGAAAACTGGTCAACCACTTGTAAAAGAATGAAACTAGAACACTTTCTAACACCATACACAAAAATAAACTCAAAATGGATTAAAGATCTAAACTTAAGACCAGAAACTATAAAACTCCTAGAGGAGAACATAGGCAAAACACTCTCCGACATAAATCACAGCAGGATCCTCTATGACCCACCTCCCAGAATATTGGAAATAAAAGCAAAAATAAACAAACGGGACCTAATTAAAATTAAAAGCTTCTGCAAAACAAAGGAAACTATAAGCAAGGTTAAAAGACAGCCTTCAGAATGGGAGAAAATAATAGCAAATGAAGCAACTGACAAAAAACTAATCTCAAAAATATACAAGCAACTCCTGCAGCTCAATTCCGGAAAAATAAATGACCCAATCAAAAAATGGGCCAAAGAACTAAACAGACAATTCTCCAAAGAAGACATACAGATGGCTAACAAACACATGAAAAGATGCTCAACATTACTCATTATCAGAGAAATGCAAATCAAAACCACAATGAGGTACCATTTCATGCCAGTCAGAATGGCTGCTATCCAAAAGTCTACAAGCAATAAATGCTGGAGAGGGTGTGGAGAAAAGGGAACCCTCTTATACTGTTGGTGGGAATGCAAACTAGTACAGCCACTATGGAGAACAGTGTGGAGATTCCTTAAAAAACTGGAAATAGAACTGCCTTATGACCCAGCAATCCCACTGCTGGGCATACACACTGAGGAAACCAGAAGGGAAAGAGACACGTGTACCCCAATGTTCATCGCAGCACTGTTTATACTAGCCAGGACATGGAAGCAACCTAGGTGTCCATCAGCAGACGGATGGATAAGAAAGCTGTGGTACATATACACAATGGAGTATTACTCAGCCATTAAAAAGAATACATTTGAATCACTTCTAATGAGGTGGATGAAACCGGAGCCTATTATACAGTGTGAAGTAAGCCAAAACGAAAAACACCAATACAGTATACTAACACATATATATGGAATTTAGAAAGATGGTAACGATAACCCTGTATGCGAGACAACAAAAGAGACACACATGTATAGAACAGTCTTTTGGACTCTGTGGGAGAGAGAGAGAGTGGGATGATTTGGGAGAATGACCTTGAAACATGTGTAATATATAAGAAATGAATCACCAGTCCAGGTTCGATGCAGGATACAGGATGCTTGGGGCTGGTGCACTGGGATGACCCAGAGGTATGGTATGGGGAGGGAATTGGGAGGGGGGTTCAGGATGGGGAGCATGTGTATACCTGTGGCAGATTTATATTGATGTATGGCATAACCAATACAATATTGTAAAGTAAAAATAAATAAATAAAGCAAAATAAAATAAAATAAAAACACTATAAAACGGTAAAAAAAAAATAAAATTTAAAAAATTTAAAAAAAAAAGTGAAGAAAGGAGATGGGCTCCTGTCAGGAGGAGTGCACAAAATTGCCCTTTAGTCATTGCAGCATGACAGCTCCTGTTAACCAGCCTTGAGATTCTCACGAGTTCCACCTCAATACCAAGTGCCTGTATCTGGCAGAGCCGATGGGAGAGCAAAAGACAATCCTTCCCAGCTGCTGGTATAATCAACGGTTTTTGCAGGACCTTTGAGCACCCACTGAGAGAGTGAGGAGCCATATTATGGCACAGACCAGGACGCTGAAATGGATTAATAAGGAAGTTAGTGATTTGGCCCGTGACCCTCTAGCACATGCACGTCGATTTGGAGATGATACATTTCATTGGCAAGCCACAATTATGGGACCTAATGACAGCCATTTCAAGGCGGTGTATTTTTGACAAATCATTTTCCTTCAGACCACCCTTTCAAACCACCTAAGGTGCATTTACAGCAATAATCTATCATCCAAATATTAACAGTAATGGCAGCATTTGTCTAGATATTCTAAAATGACAATGGTCTCCTGCTTTAACTATTTCTAAAGTTTTTTTTTTTTTATCCATTTGTTCACTGCTATGTGATTCAAACCCAGATGACCCCTAGTGCCAGAGATTGCACAGATCTATAAAACAGAGATAAGTACAACAAAATATCTCAGGAATGGAGTCAGCAGTATGCCATGTGATGCTACCTTAAAGTCAGAATAACCTGCATTATAGCTGTACTAAACACAAATTACTGCTCCTTTTATTTATTTATTTTTTCTTATCTGGCTGCTCCCCTTTTGGACCTCATCTTTTTTTATTTTATTTTTTGTCTACCTCCTCCATTCATTCACATGCTCATCTGAGAAGACTTAAGTTCTTCCAGCTTTGGACAACAACTGCTTTTAGAAACTAAAGTAGTTACAAGAGAACAGTTGCCCAAGATTCAGAATTTTTATTTTTTTTATTTTTATGTTTTGGTGTTGATTCTCTCTTAAAAAAAAATATTTATTTTAGTTGGAGGCTAATTACTTTATAATATTGTAGTGGGTTTTGCCATACATTGATATGAATCAGCCATGGGTTTACATGGGTTCCCCATCCTGAACCTCCCTCCCACCTCCCTCCCCATCCAATCCCTCTGGGTCATCCTAGTGCACCAGCCCCAAGCATCCTGTCTCATACATGGAACCTGGACTGGCGATCCATTTCACATATGATAATATACATGTTTCAATGTTATTCTCTCAGATCATCCCACCCTCTCCTTCTCCCACAGAGTCCAAAAGACTGTTCTATTCATCTCTGTCTCTTTTGCTGTCTTGCATATAGGGTTATTGTTACCAACTTTCTAAATTCCATATATATGTGTTAATACACTGTATTGGTCTTTTTCTTTCTGGCTTACTTCACTCTGTATAATAGGCTCCAGTTTCATCCACCTCATTAGAACTGATTCAAATGAATTCTTTTTATTGGCTGAGTAATATTCCACTGTGTATATGTACCACAGCATTCTTATCCATTTGTCTGCTGATGGACACCTAGGTTGCTTCCATGTCCTGGCTAGTATAAACAGTGCTGAGACAAATATTGGGCTACACATGTCTCTTTCAATTCTGGTTTCCTCAGTGTGTATGCCCAGCAGTGGGATTGCTGGGTCATAAGGCAGTTCTATTTCCAGTTTTTTAAGGAATCTCCACACTGTTCTCCGTAGTGGCTGTACTAGTTTGCATTCCCACCAACAGTGTAAGAGGGTTCCCTTTTCTCCACACCCTCTCCAGCATTTATTGCTTGTAGACTTTTGGATAGCAGCCATTCTGACTGGCGTGAGATGGTACCCCATTGTGGTTTTGATTTGCATTTCTCTGATAATGAGTAATGTTGAGCATCTTTTCATGTATTTGTTAGCCATCTGTATGTCTTTGGAGAATTGTCTGTTTAGTTCTTTGGCCCATTTTTTGATTGGGTCATTTATTTTTCCGGAATTGAGCTGCAGGAGTTGCTTGTATATTTTTGAGATTAGTTTTTTGTCAGTTGCTTCATTTGCTATTATTTTCTCCCATTCTGAAGGCTGTCTATTCACTTTGCTTATAGTTTCCTTCGTTGTGCAAAAGATTTTAATTTTAATTAGGTCCAATTTGTTTATTTTTGCTTTTATTTCCATTACTCTGGGAGGTGGGTCATAGAGGATCCTGCTGTGATTTATGTTGGAGAGTGTTTTGCCTATGTTTTCCTCTAGGAATTGTTTTTTTTTTTTTTAATGGATCATGTGTATTATGTGGCCAGTGTCTTGGTTGTGAGACTAAAACCATTCCTAATTGCTCTAACATGCTGAAGAATCATCTGAGAGGGAGGGAGATGGATGCTGAGCTGTCACGTCATAGTAAGCAGAATTATTCTAGCAACATCCATTTAAGCCTTCCACTGTTAAAGGTTTGAGGTTACATGATACACTTTATGCTCATAACTGATGTGGCTGGAGAATTGGTATTGAATTTATAGCATCAGCAGAACAGAAAATGTGATGTATTTTATACATGTCAATAAAAGAATGACCTGTTCTTGTTCTACAGAGAATAAAAATTGGAAGTCAAACACCCTTTCTATTCCAAAAAAACATCTCAAACATTTTGTAATTTTCACTTAAATTGTTAGGAGGCTTAGAGCTCTTAGTTAATCTATCTTCCAATGCATTGTTTAACATAGCACTGAATAAATGTTGTGAGTTGTCAACGGATGAGTGATCAACTAATAGTCTGATAGTAATTGATTTATTTTTCTTCAATAAAGTTGCTTAAACCAAAAAAAATGAAGGAATATAAGGTTGGATTTTCACATGCATTGGCATACCAAATATTAATTTTATATAAGTTCAGCATATCCAGTTGGACAAATGTAAAGGAATGCATTCTCTAATAACCCCTTCATTGTATCCTCATCACAAAAGCAGATAAGACAATGAATCTAAAACAAAAGGAAATGCAGGTTATTACTGACTGCCCCTATAAAAGTGTTAAGACAATAAAAAAAAGGAGCAAAGCAATTTAAAGTCAGTTTTAAAATACCAAACAAGGTGTCTTGATAACTATTAAAGAAAATAATATTCAGTGACACTTGTTAAAGATGGTAAGACAGACTTTATTCAGGACAGTTTAGATAGGTATAATAACAACTACAATGGGTTTTTACAATGGGGGACAGAGATTGGTTTCAACTCCAACCACAGGATAGAAAAGTGGGTATTTATCATCAAGAAGTAGTCCATGGAAGAGAAAAATACTGTGAGGAAAAATCAGGTGTTCTGGTGAACTTTCTGAGTTGTCCATACAGCAGTAGGCTCAAAGGCTGTCTATTAAAAAAATGATGTGGCAATTATTTAACTTTATAAGAAGTAATCAGTTTCAGCTTGCAAGACTTTATGCAAAGGACAGTTTCAGTCCTGAATGATTTTAAGTCAGAAGAGGGGAAAAAGTGGAAACTTTAATTTGGAGAGTTGTAGCAGGATACAGGAGAAAAGAAGGATTGGGTAAGGAGTGACAAAATGTGCAAGATGAAATCCACATGGGTACACCATAGTTTTTAATTTTAAAAAAGTTCCTTCTGCAATCACCTCCATTATTATCAAAGATAATCAAAGTATTCATAAGACTAATTTGTTTACAAAATAAGTTAGTTTCATTAAACTTGGTTTTACTCTTTACATAACTGAGGCACAGCAATTGCCCACATGGGCCCTTTTTAAGTTTGCTTTGCTGGAACTTTACATACGGAATCTCAGATTGGGCTTTTAAAAGCCTCTTGAGACTAGGAAAATAAGGCAAAAACTCATCACCAGATTTTGCCTGAAATACCTATAGATTTAAGTGTATTTCTCTTTCTTCAGGTCTTTGAAATATCCTGAGCTTCCTAAAACTGCCAGGAAGTTACATTCCTTACTCACTTGTAGGGCAAGAAAGCCTATAGTCCAGGTATAGACAGTTTTTCTAAGGGGTGACTTCATAAGCGTGCCTGTGTGCTCAGTCACTCATGTCCAACCTTTTGTGACCCAATGGACTGTAGCCTTCTAGGCTCTTCTTTCCATGGGATTTTTACAGGCAAGAGTATTGTAGCTGGTTGCTCTTTCTTACCCCAGCAGATCTTCCTGACCCAGAGATTGAACCCAGTTCTCCTCTGTCTCATGCACTGGCAGGTGGATTCTTAACCACTGAACCACCTGGGAAGCCTGGCTTTATAAGCACTGGTGCCTTAAAGTCAATGGTCATCTGATTTATTGTACATCATTCTAAAATATAACATTCCATTCAGAGCATTGCTAATAATTAAATGTTTGCAATTGTGTTCTGTTACAAGGAGAACAGACTCTAACTGAATTGATGCAAATAACTATATTTCCATTAAAATAAGAATATTCTCTAAGAGTTTCCAAATTCTTGAGGTATCAGTTAAGAGGAAATGATAAAAGGTTGAATTTTGTTTACAAAGATATAATTTACCAAATTACTCTAAGTTATAGATAGCTTGGACTTCCCTGGTAACTTAGCTGGTAAAGAATCCACCTGCAATTCAGTAGACCCCAGTTTGATTCCCGGGTCGAGAAGATCCCCTGGAGAAGGTATAGGCTACCCACTCCGGTATACTTGGGCTTCCCTGGTGGCTCAGATGATAAAGAATCCGCCTGCAATTCAGTAGACCCCAGTTTTATTCCTGGGTCGAGAAGATCCCCTGGAGAAGGTATAGACTACCCATTCCAGTATGCTTGGGCTTCCCTGTTGGCTCAGATGATAAAGAATCCGCCTGCAGTGCAGGAGACCTGGGTTGGATCCCTGGGTCGTGAAGACTTCCTAGAGGAGGGCATGGCAACCCACTCCAGTATTCTTGCCTGGAGAATCTCCATGGACAGATGAGCCTGATGAGCTACAGTTCATGGGGTCACCAAGAGTTGGACACGACTGAGTAACTAAGGACACCACAGCAGATAGATAGCTTAAGAGGAAAACATGTTTCCTTAAATCTGGAAAATAAAATATTTAATTCTTTAACCAGCAATATATCAAACAAGAAGTTATAGTCTAAAAATTCCAAAAATACATACCAGTTCATTTAGTCAAATATAACTAATTCTTATTTTTCTTGATTTCAGGCTGGAAAATATATGAATTCATGAGTTTCTTCATTAGTTCTGGAAATTCTTACACAGTTCAGTGGTATGGTCCTCAAGTTATTGAAGGCACACCATTATGGAGCATTCTTATTTGCAGCTAATTATAAATACTTTCAGAGAATAATTGCAATATAGCAGTAACTGAAAATGATGAAAGATAAAAAAATGACCATGGCTAAAGATCTGCTGTAAGTTCATTTGTGGAGGAATTTTAGTTATTTCTGTGGCATACACCATGTTAACATACTAACTGAACAACAAGAATATCAACATGTTTCTATGAACTTCATGTTAATTCTGAAATATCTACATTAAAAATATATATCTGTACACATATAATGAAAGACAGTTCATCATTACTTCCTTTTTGACAATGCTTGCCACGTAATTTGACATATCAGATAAACCTAAATATACCTCTGTTTTACAAGGTGAGAGAAAAATACTTCAAGACTTTCCAGGGGGCTTCTGGGAAACCTCGAAGTTAGTTTGCCTATGAAAAGACTCAATTCAGAATTTTATTTTGAGAAGTTTCAAAATTGTCAAAAAGATGGAACAGTTGACTAAATAGGATCACAGGTAGATGGCTATCAATTTAATAAAAGTTACAACAAAATTTCAAACATTAATATAGAAAGTTGTTGTTATTCAGTCACTCAGTCGTGTCTGACTCTTTGTGATCCCATGGACTGCAGCACTCCAGGCTTCTCTGTTCTTCATTGTCTCCCAGAGCTTGGTCGAAACTCATGTCCACTGAGTCGGGGATGCCATCCAACCATCTCATCCTCTGTCATCCCCTTCTCCTCCTGCCTTCAATCTTGCCCAGCATCAGGGTCTTTCTAATGAGTTGGCTCTTTCCATCAGGTGGAGCTTCAACTTATCCGTCCTTCCAATGAATATTCAGGGTTTATTTACTTTAGGATTGACTGGTTTGATCTTGCAGTCCAAGGGACACTCAACAGTCATCTGTAACACCAGTTAAAAAGCATTAGTTCTTCAGCACTCAGTCTTCTTTATGGTCCAACTCTTACATCATACATGACTACTGGAAAAACCATACCTTGACTATATGGATCTTTGTCAGCAAAGTAATGTCTCTGCTTTTTAAAACACTGTCTAAGACCCTTTTCTTCCAAGGAGCAAAGGTCTTTAATTTCATGGCTGCAGTCACCATCTGCAATGATTCTGGAGCCCAAGAAAATAAAGTCTGTCACTGTTTCCATTGTTTTCCCCATCTATTTGCCATGAAATGATGAGACTGGTTGCCATGATCTTAGTTTTTTGAATGTTGAGTTTTAAACAGCTTTTTCAATCTCCTCTTTCATTTATCAAGAGACTCTTTAGCTCCTCTTTACTTTCTCTCATAAGGGTGGTGTTATCTGCATATCTGAGGTTGTTGATATTTCTCCCAGCAATCTTGATTCCAGTTTGTGCTTCATTCAGCCTGGCATTTTGCATGCTGTACTCTGCATATAAGTCAAATAGCAGGGTGGCAATATACATCCTTGATGTACTCCTTTCCCAACTTTGCAACAGTCTGTTGTCCAGTTCTAACTGCTGCTTCTTGACCCATATACAGGTTTCTGAGGAGGCAGGTTAGGTGGCCTGGTACTTCCATCTCTTTCTGAATTTTCCAGTTTGTTGTGATCCACACAGTCAAAGGCTTTAGCATAGTCAATGAAGCAGAGATAGATGTTTCTCTGGAACTCTCTTGCTTTTCCTATGATCCAGCAGATGTTGGCAATTTGATCTCTGGTTCCTCTGCCTTGTCTAAATCCAGCTTGAACATCTGGGAGTTCTCAGTTCATGTATTTTTGAAGCCTAGCTTGGAGAATTTTGAGCATTACTTTGGTAGCATGTGAAATGAGTACAACTGTGTGGTAGTTTGAACATTCTTTGGTATTGCCCTTCTTTGAGATTAGAATGAAAACTGACCTTTTCCAGTCCTGTGGGCACTGCTGAGTTTTCCAAATTTGCTGATATATTGAGTGCAGCACTTTAAGAGCATCACCTTTTAGTATTTTAAATAGCTCAGCTGGAATTCCATAACCTCAGCTAGCTTTGCTCCTAGTGATGCTTCCTAAGACCCACTTGACTTCACACTCCAGGATGTCTGGCTATAGGTGAGTGATTACACTATCATGGTTATTTGGGTCATGAAGATCTTTTTGGTATAGTTCTGTGTATTCTTGTCACCTTGTCTTAATATCATCTGCTTCTCTTAGAAGGTTATGTGCTTATAAGGCAAACAAAAAATCCTTAGCTCTTTAAATATTAAAAACACCCAATTTTCTTAAGTAATTAAAGACCTTATAAAGATTACATCAAGCACAGAAAACCATTCTAAATCATATAAACTTGATTTCTCAGGCAGGTAGCTTAAAAGATAAAGAAATGGTTATGAAGTATCAAATGCCAGGCCCTTGCATGTGGTACCTGTGAGTAAGTGAAACCAGACTAATCATATAGGAAAATCACCTCAGCAGGTGATTAGAAAGGCATGGTAACATGCTGGAAGGAGAATTAGGCACCAAATGGCCCAATCTGAAAGAAATAAAGATTCCAGTACATCAACTTGAGAATGAAGAGCGAAGGAAAAGTGACATCTGAGTGTGAGTTTCTTTGAGTTTCTAGGTTGTTGACTGTTGCTTTCACCACTAGTCTTGGGGTTTTGTCTTCTGTGCTATGTGGCCTGTGAAGTCTTGCTGCCACAGTAAGCAATCAGGCCTAAATCCCCGAGATGGGAGAACCAAGTCCAGGACTTTGGACCACCAGACAACTCCCAACCCCACAGAATATTAATCAGAAAATGCTCTCCCAAAGGCCTCCATCTCAACACTAAGACCAAGCTCCATCCAAAGGCTAGCAAGCTCCAGTGCCTGATGTATCATGCCAATCTTTCAGCAAAACAGGAATACAAAACTGCAGATTAGCAGACAGGTTGCCTAAAGCCATATAAAGCCCAAATACATCCCCAAACACACTACTGGACACAGCTGTACTTCAGAGAGACAAGATCCAGCTCTATCCATGAGAACAGTGGCACAAGTCCCCCAAACCAAGAAATGTTCACAATGCACTAGTCCAGCAGACCCATGGAAGGCAGACTACAATTAAGAGGAACTGTGGCCCTCCACCTTACAGAAAGGAGACCTAAAACACTAAATTAAACAAAATGAAAAGACAATAAGCATGTAGCAGATGAAAGAATATGGTAAAAACCCACAACATGAAACAAATGAAGAGGAAATAGGCAGTCCACCTGAAAAAGAATTCGGAGTAATCATAGTAAAGACTATTCAAAATCTTGAAAATAAAATGGAAGCACATATAAAGAGACTGGAGACACAGATCAAGAAGATACATGAGGGAGAACAAGATGGCAGAAGAGTAGGTGGACATGGAGTACATCTCTCTCCATGGATACATCAGGAATACACCTTCGAACACAGAAGTGCATACAGAACATCAGCTGAGAGAAGACAGGAGTACCTGACCAGTGGAAAAGAATATATGGAACCACAAAAACTTGGTAGGTTGAAGGAACTAGGGGGAGAAACACGAGTGTTAGTAAGACTGTACTTGCCCTTGGTGGGTGGGGGAACTGAAGCAGGAGTCCGATCCCCATAGTGGGGCAATTGTCTGAGTCAGAGGAGAAACATTTAAGGCTGAGAGTGAAACAGCTGATCTGTGGCAGCCTAAATGTAATGAGAATCAGACAGTTCTTGCTGCAGTCGCAGTCATACATACACTGTTCAGGAGCATGGTCTCCTGGAAGGGGCAGCGGCTGGGTGCTGGAGTGTAGGGATTGTGGAGCAATTCCAGTGTGAGGGCTGCTGTTGACTGTGGAAAGATGGATCGAGAGGATGTGAGGGAGTGGATCATGGTGGGAAATGCATGCGGAGAAAAGCCAGGCAGCCATGGAAGTAAGGTGATACTGCTGAGTCATGTGTAGGGAGTGGAGCCATCACCATAGCCTCTCTCTCTCCAGACACCAGCATTGGTCAGCTGAACAATAGAGAGGCTGGCCCATCAAAGGCCTGATGCACTGAGCTAGAGTACGACCCCACCCAGGGTGCCCTTTTAAGTGCCTGATGCATCTATCTACAGAGTAGGACCCCAGTCAGGGGGGCTCCTTTATGTGCCTGAAGCACTAAACAACAGAGAACGACCCCAGGCAAGGGATCCCTCTAAGTGCCTGAACAGCAGAGGTATGGAGAAAGACAGGCCAAAGAGGCCTTCTGATCATCAGCTACAAGAGGCTCGATAAAAGACTCTGATAGGGCCATAACTCGTGCCATGGAGGCAGTCTTTGTCCCCAAACACTTGACACCACCAAGGTCCCCGCAAGCCAAGCAGCTGCACTACCTTCACATTCAACTCTCATTGGGGCAGAGCTGCCACACGCAAAAAAAAAAAAAAAAAAAAAAAAATATCTTGTGTTTATGCATGCAGGGTTGCTTTGATCCTGTCTGACTCTTTGCGACCATGTAGACTGTGGCCTGCCAGGCTTCTCTGTCAGAGAAGGGGTTCTCCAGGCAAGAATACTGGAGCCTATTGGCCAATACTGGTTGCCATACCCTTCTAGAGCACTATATTTCCTGCCGCCCTAGCCGTCAACCCCCTGAGTACCTGGTGCTGCCAGAACCCCGGCAACCCAAGCAGCTGCACCACTTCCACACCTGGCCCTCACAGGGGAAAACCCAAGCCATCCAGGGCAGCCTCAAGAGCTAAACCCCAGTGGACGACACACTTGTAGGGGTGGAAATAAAACCACAATTGAAACCGAGGGGCAGTGTGACTAAGGAAAAAGACCCAAAACCTTCCCACCAGCCGTACAAGCTGCAGATTAAATCCACAAGATCAACTAGGCAGACTCTGTGGCTATGGAATATATAAAAGGCCACTGAGAGCTCCCACAAAAGAAACACTAGTTCTGATAGCTGTGGACACTGGAGGCAAGAACACACAGGAGTATTTGAGCAGCCCCCACAGCAGGTCCAGAGATCAGTACAGAGTTGGAGGGCATCCTAGGGAGGTAAGGTGGACTGTGATTCCCAGCTCAGGAAAGGACTCTGACAGCAGTGACTCAAGAAAAATATTTATTATTCTCATTTTTTGACTTGTTCTGTAGATTATTTTGGATTCCTCCCCCCCCCCCCCGTTTTTTCCCCCTCTGTTGTTGTTGTTGATTTTATTGGCACTGAGAAATCAAATTAAGCTTTTGAGCTTTTTTCTTTTTCCTCAGTCACATTTTTTTTTTTTTTTATTGTTGTCATAAACCTCTCCCTCTACGTTGGGCTTTTGCAGTTCTGTGGAGTTTTCTTTTCTTTTAATTTTTAAACCTATTATTATTTTTTCTACATTTATTCCTTTGTTTGCTTTGCTGACTGTTCTTTTACCCTTGCAGTTAATCTTTAATGTATATAAATCTTATTTATCTACCTCTATTTAACTTTGCATGTCTATTCTTTCTTTCTTTTCTTTCATTCCTTTCCTCTCAACATATTTGTTAGTTTTATTTTCATTGCTTTATTCCCCAATTGTCACTTTGCTTTAGTTTTGTCTTCCAGTTTGTGGTTTAATTAGTTTTGTCCTGGTAGATATCATTTTTGGTTTCCTTTCTTCCCCAGGTGAATCTATTGTACTTAATTTTTGTTGGACTGTTTTGATTTTGCTTATGGATGTATATGTAGATGTGTATATTCAGTTACATTTCCTATTGTTGTTATAAACCTCTGCCTTTACATTGGGCTTTTGCAGTTCTGTGGAGTTTTCATTCTTTTCCCCTTTTTTCTTTGTTTTCTTCTCTTTTCTATAATTTCAATTTTTAAAACCTATTATATTTTTTCTACATTTATTCCTTTGTTTGCTTTTCCTCCTGTTCTTTTCCCCTTGTAGTTAATCTTTAATGTATATAAACCTTCATCATCTACCTCTATTTAATGTTGCATATCTATTCTTTCTTTCTTTCCTTTCCTCTCAACATATTAGTTAGTTTTGTTTTCACTGCTTTATTCCCCACTTTGCACCTTGGTTTAGTTTTGTTTTCCAGTTTGTGCTTAAGTTAGTTTTGTTCTTAACTGGTAAATCTAATTTTTGATTTCCTTTGTTCACCAGATCAATCTACTATACTTTATTATTGTTGGACTGTTTTCACTTTGATCATGGGTGTATATTCCATTATTTAACTTATTATATGCCTGCTTTTGTAACTGCCATTTGTCTGGGGTTCATCTTTGGTTTCTCATTTTTGGATATTTGTTTTACTCTCCCTTAATGCTACAACAAACCAGTTGTTGAATCTTCATTCCTGACCAGAGATCAAACCCTGAGCCTTTGGAGTGGGAGCACTGACTCCAAGATGCCAGACTACCAGAGATCTAACAGTAGAGAGTATTAAATAGTGAGAACTCACACATAGGAAATCACTTGAATACAAGACCCAGCATTACACAACCACCTGTGCAGGATGCCTCATCTACACAACAAACAAAACAAAAATACAAGCCAAATCATCAGCAGACAGGAGTACCACCTCAGTCAGCCTTGCCCATCAGAGGAAAAAACAAACAAACAAACAAAAAAACAAACAAAAAAAAAAAACAAAAATTCAGCACAAATGTCACGCTATATGAAGCTCACACAAACCACTGGACCAAAATTAGGAGTGCAGAGCAAAAAGGAAGAAAGAATTCAACCTTCTTCAGGGAAAGAATTCAACTTTCCTTGAAGCCTGGGAAAAGGCGATCTTCAAAACAATAACTTTAAAAAAAAAATGAAAAGGCAGAGAAATACTGCACAAATGAAGGAAAAAACTAGAAACACAGAAGTCCAAATAAATGAAAAGGAAATAGGAAGATTACCTGAAAAAGAATTCAGAATAATGATAATAAAGATAATAAAAAACCTTGAAAACAAAATGGAGAAAATCCAAAAATCCATCAACAAAGACCTAGAAGAATTAAAGAATAAGCATACAGAGAAAAACAACACAATTACTGAAATTTAAAATACATTAGTACTGCACAATTCAACTCATCAGAGAATGCAATGGCACCCCAATCCAGTACTCTTGCCTGGAAAATCCCACAGACAGAGGAGCCTGGTAGGCTGTAGTTCATGGGGGTCACTAAGAGTCAGACACGACTGAGCGACTTCACTTTCACTTTTCACTTTCCTTCATTGGAGAAGGAAATGGCAACCCACTCCAGTGTTCTTGCCTGGAGAATCCCAGGGATGGGGGAGCCTGGTGGGCCGCCGTCTATGGGATCGCACAGAGTTGGACACGACTGAAGTGACTCAGCAGTAGCAATAGCACATGCTAGTAAAGTAATTCTCAAATATCTCCAAGCCAGGCTTCAGCAATATGTGAACCGTGAACTTCTTGATGTTCAAGCTGGTTTTAGAAAAGGCAGAGGAACCAGAGATCAAATTGCCAATCCACTGGATCATCGAAAAAGCAAGAGAGTTCCAGAAAAACATCTATTTCTGCTTTATTGACTATGCCAAAGCCTTTGACTGTGTGGATCACAATAAACTGTGGAAAATTCTGAAAGAGATGGGAATATCAGACCACCTGACCTGCCTCTTGAGAAATTTGTATGCAGGTCAGGAAGCCACAGTTAGAACTGGACATGGAACAACAGACTGGTTCCAAATAGGAAAAGGAGTACGTCAAGGCTGTATTTTGTCACCCTGCTTATTTAACTTCTATGCAGAGTACATCATGAGAAACAGTGGGCTGGAAGAAACACAAACTGGAATCAAGATTGCCGAGAAAAATTTCAATAACCTCAGATATGCAGATGACACCACCCTTATGGCAGAAAGTGAAGAGGAACTCAAAAGCCTTTTGATGAAAGTGAAAGTGGAGAGTGAAAAAGTTGGCTTAAAGCTCAACATTCAGAAAACGAAGATCATGGCATGCGATCCCATCACTTCATGGGAACTAGATGGGGAAACAGTAGAAACAGTGTCAGACTTTATTTTTTTTGGTTCCAAAATCAGTGAAGATGGTGATTGCAGCCATGAAATTAAAAGACGCTTACTCCTTGGAAGGAAAGTTATGACCAACCTAGATAGCATATTCAAAAGCAGAGACATGACTTTGCCAACAAAGGTCCGTCTAGTCAAGGCTATGGTTTTTCCAGTGGTCATGTATGGATGTGAGAGTTGGACTGTAAAGAAAGCTGAGTGCTGAAGAATTGATGCTTTTGAACTGTGGTGTTGGAGAAGACTCCTGAGAGTCCCTTGGACTACAAGGAGATCCAGCGAGTCCATTCTAGGACTTCTTTGGAAGGAATGATGCTAAAGCTGAAACTCCAGTACTTTGGCCACCTCATGCGAAGAGTTGACTCATTGGAAAAGACTCTGATGCTGGGAGGGATTGGGGGCAGGAGGAGAAGGGGACGACAGAGGGTGAGATGGCTGGATGGCATCACTGACTCGATGGACGTGAGTCTGTTTGAATTCCGGGAGTTGGTGATGGACAGGGAGGCCTGGTATGTTGCAATTCATGGGTCGCAAAGAGTCAGACACGACTGAGCAACTGAACTGAACTGAGAAGGAGTTAGTAGCACAATATCTGAAGCAGAGGAATGAATCAGTGATCTGGAAGACAAAAATCAGTGATCTGGAAGACAGTGAGCTGTAAATAACTTCTGAACAGCAGTTTAAAGTAAAAAGAATGAAAAGAGCTGAGGACAGTCTCAGAGACCTCTGGGACCATATCAAATGCACCAACATTATAGGGGTCCCAGAAGAAAAAGAGAAAAAGAAGAGGTACAAGAAAATTTTTGAAGAGATTATAGTTGAAAATTTCCCCAACATGGAACAGCAAATAGCCAATCAAGTCCAAGAGGCACAAAGAGCCCCACACAGGATAAACCCAAGGAGAAACATGCCAAGACACATACTAATCAAACTAACAAAGACTAAACAGGAAGAAAGAATATTAAAACAGCAAGGGAGAAGCAACAAGTAACATACAAGGAAAACCCCGTACACTTAATAGCTGATCTTTCAACAGAAACTCTGTAGGCCAGAAAGGAATGGCAGGATATATTTAAAGTACAGAAAGGGAAAAATCTACAACCAAGATTACTATACCTGGCAAGGATCTCATTCAAAATTGATGGAGAAATAAAAAGCTTTTCAGACAAGCAAAAGTTAAGAGAATTCAATACCACCAATCTAGCTTTACAACAAATGTTACATGAAGTTAAATAGTCAAGAAATATAAGAGAAGAAAAAGGATATATAAAATCAACCCCAAACAATTAGAAAATGGCAATAGGAACATATATATCAAAAATTATTTTAAATGTAAATGGATTAAATGCTGCAACCAAAGACACAGGCTGGCTGAGTGAATACAAAAACAAGACCCATATATATGTTGTCTACAAGAAACCCACTTTAGACCTCAAGACACATATAGACTGAAAGTGAGAGGATGGGAAAATATATTCCATGCAAATGGGAAACAAATGAAAGCTGGAGCAGCAATCCTCGTATCAGACAAAATAGACCTTAAAATAAAGATTAGAAGAGATAAGGTAGGACACTGCATAATGATCAAGGAATCAATCCAAGAGGAAGACATAACAATTGTAAATATCTATGCACCCAACATAGGAGCAACTCAATACATAAGACAAACACTAACAGACATAAAAGGAGAAATTGACAGTAACAAATTAATAGTAGGAAGCTTTAACACCCCACTCACACCGATGGACATATCATCAAAATAGAAAATTAATAAGGAAACAAAAGTCTTAAATGATACATTAGATGGGATGGATCTCACTGATATCTTCAGGACATTTCATCCAAATGCAGAAGAATACACCTTCTTCTCAAGTGCGTGGAACATTCTCCAGGATAGACCACATCGTGGGTCACAAATCAAACCTCAGTAAATTTAAGAAGCATCTTCTCCAAGCACAACACTATGAGACTAGATATCAATTACAAGAATAAAACCATGAGAAACACAAACACATGAATATTAAGCAACACGTTTCTAAATAATGAACAGGTTACTGAAGAAATCAAAAGGGAAATCAAAAAATTTCTAGAAACAAATGACAATGAAAACACAACTCAAAACCTATGGGATGCAGCAAAAGCAGTTCTAAGAGGGAAGTTTATAGCAATACAATCCTACCTGAAGGAACAAGAAAAGCATTGAATAGAGAACCTAATTTTACACCTAAAGCAACTGGAAAAAGAAGGGAAAAAAACCCCAATATTAGTAGAAGGAAAGAAATCATAAAGATCTGAGCAGAAATAAATGAAAAAGAAATGAAAGAAACAATAGTAAAGATTACAAGAACTAAAAGCTGGTTCTTTGAGAATATAAAGAAAATTGACAAACCCTTAGCCAGACTCATCAAGAAAAAATGAGAGAAGAATCAAATCAACAAAATTAGAAATGAAAAAGGAGAAGTTACAACAGATAATGCAGAAATACCACAGATTATAAGAGACTATCATGAACAACTAAATGGCAATAAAATAGATAACTTGGAAGAAATGGACAGATTCTTAGAAAAGTTCAATCTTACAAGACTGAACCAGGAAGAAATAGAAATTATAAACAACCCAATTACAAGCACTGAAATAGAAGCTGTGATCAAAAATCTCCCCAAAGACAAAAGCCCAGGAACAGATGGCTTCACAGGAGAATTCTATCAAATGTTTAGAGCAGAGCTAATGTGTTCCCTTCTAAAGCTCTTTCAAAAAAATTGCAGAGGAAGGAACACTTCCATATTCATGCTACGAAGCCACAAACACCCTGATACAAAAACCAGACAAGAACAACAAAAAAAGAAAACTACAGGCCAATATCATTGATGAACATAGATGCAAAAATTCTCAACAAAATTTTAGCAACCGTTGCATTTCTATATATGAACAACAAAAAATCAGAAAGAGCAATTAAGGAATCAATCCCATTCACCATTGCAACAAAAATAATTTAATATCTAGGAATAAACTTATCTAAGGAGATGAAAGAACTGTACACAGAAAATTATAAGACACTCATGAAAGAAATCAAAGATGGTATAAACAAATGGAGAGATATTCCATGTTTCTGGGTAGGAAAAATCAATATTGTGAAAACGACTATACTATCAAATGCAATCTACAGATTTAATGTGATCCCTATCAAATTACCAATGGCATTTTTCACAGAACTAAAACAAAAAATTTCACAATTCATATGGAAATACAAGAGACCCCGAATAGCCAAAACAGTCTTGAGAAAGAAGAATGAAAGATGCAAATCAAAACTACAATAAGACATCACCTCACACAGGTCAGAATGGCCCTCATCAAAAAGTTTACAAACAGTAAATGCTGGAAAGGGTGTGGAGAAAAGGGAACACTCTTGCATTTTTGGTGGGAATGTAAACTGATACAGCCACTATGGAAGATGGCATGGAGATTCCTTTAAAAACTAGGAATAAAACCACCATATGATCCAGCAATCCCACTTCTAGGCATACACCCTGAGGAAGCCAAAATTGAAAGAGACACATGTATCCCATTGTTCATTGCAGCGCTATTTACAATAGCTAAAACATGGAAACAACCTAGATGTCCATTGACAGATGAATGGATAAAGAAGTTGTGGTATATATACACAATGGAATATTACTCAGCCATAAAAAAGAAAGCATTTGAGTCAGTTCTAATGAGGTGGATGAACCTGGAACCTATTATACATAGTGAAGTGAGTCAGAAAGAGAAAGATAAGTACTGTATTCGAACATATATACGGAATCTAGAAAAATTGTACTTAAGAATTTATTTACAGGGCAACAGACATAGAGAATAGACTTATGGACATGAGGAGAGGGGAGGAGAGGGTGAGATGTATGGTAAGAGTAGCATAGAAACTTACATTACCATATGTTAAAGAGATAGACAACGGGAATTTGCTGTATGGCTCAGGAAACTCAAACATGGGCTCTGTATCAACCTAGAGGGGGAGGGATGGGGAGGGATATGGGAGGGAGTTTCAAAGGGGGGATGTATGTATACCTATGGCTGATTCATGTTGAGGTTTGACAGAAAACAGTAAAATTCTGTAAAGTAATTATCCTTCAATAAAAAATAATTTAATTAAAAAAGAAAATACATGAAATGTTTAACAAGGATGTGGAAGTAAAGAATAGACAATAGCAATGAACAACACAATAACTGAAATTAAAAATTCCCACAAAAGAACTAATAATAGGGTAACTGAGGCAGGAAAATGAATAAGTGAGCTGGAAGTTGGAAATAACTGAAGCAGATCAGAGGAAAATAAAGAGAATACAAAGAAATGATGACAGTCTCAGAGACCTCTTGGACAATATTAAGTGCACCAACATTCCAAGTATAGGGGTACCAGAAGAAGAAGAGAAAAAGAAAGGGTATGAGAAAGTATTTGTGGAGTTTGTAGTTAAGATTTTCCCGAACATAGAGAAGGAAATAGCCACCCAAATATGAGAAGCCCAGAGTGTCCCATTCAGGAAATATCCAGGAGAAACATTCCAAGACACATATTAATCAAACTAAAAAAAATTAAACACAAAGAACAAATATTAAAAGCAGCAAGGGAAAAGCAACAAATAACATACAAGGAGATCCCCATAAGGCTAAAGCTGATCTTTGAACAGAACATCTGCAGACCAGAAAGGAAGGGCAAAATATACTTAAAGTGATGAAAGGAAAAACTTACAAGCAAGAGTATTCTATCCAGCAAGTATCTCATTCCTATTCAAAGGATATATCAAAAACTGTAAAGATAAGCAAAAATTAAGAGAATTCAGTACCACCAAACCATATTTACAGCAAATACTAAAGGAAATTGTCTAGAAAAGAAACACAAGAGAAGGAAATAGTCTACAAAAACAAACTCAAATCAATAAAATAAATTGAAATAGGATCATATATATCAATAATTACCTTAAACGTAAATGGGTTAAATTTTCCAACCAAAATACACAGATTGACTAAATAGATGCACAGAAATAAGACCCCATATATGTTGTTTACAAGAGACTCTCCTCAGAAAGAGAGACACTTGCAGACTGAAAGTGCAAGGCTCTACAAAGATATTCCATGCAAATGGAAATCAAAATAAAGTAGGAGTAGCAATATACATAGGAGAAATTACAGACTTTAAAATAAAGACCATTACAAGAGATAAAGAAGAACACTACATAATGATCAAAGGAGGGGGGCAGTCCTAAGATGGCAGAGGAATAGGACGGGAGACCACTTTCTCCCCAACAAATTCATCAAAAGAACATTTGAACACTGAACAAATTCCACAAAACAACTTCTGAATGCAGGCAGAGGACATCAGGCACCCAGAAAGGCAGAACGTTGTCTTCAAAAGGACATAGGACAAAATATAAAAGATAAAAACAGAGACAAAAGAGTTAGGGATGGAGACCCATCATGGCAGGGAGTCTTAAAAGAGAGGTTTCCAAACACCAGGAGACCCTCTCACCAGTGGATCTGTGGGGAGTCTTAGAATCTCAGAGGGTGACATAACCAGGAGGAAAAATAAATAAATAATTAAAACCTACAGATTACATGCCTAACAGCAACTCCCAGAGCTCAAGCCCCGACTAGCAAGTGGGGGCTGAACAGGGAGGCGCTGGCTGCATTGCTTAGGTTAAGGACCAGGCCTGAATGCCCTGAGGGCAATCTGAGGGAACTAACCGGAGATAGCAACCCAAACTGTGGGATAGCCAGAGAGAGAGAGAGAGAAAGAGAGAGAGAGAGAAAAAACTATCCCATGAAAAGCCCTAACCTAAGACATTGCCAGGCCCGCTACTGAACAAAGGACTGAGAGAATCCCAGAGGAGAGCTAGCAGGCTGCAGACCGGCCCATCTCCCTCTGGAGACTGGCAGGCAGGGGCAGCAAGAGCTGGAAGGGGGCAATTGCGGCCCCAGAGAGGCATCCTCTACCAAACTGCAAGCAGGCTTTGTTGCTAACCAAGACTTCCTGGCATTCTGCACAGTCAACATCCAACAGGAGGGTCACAGCCAGAGATCAGCTCCCCAGAAGAGACACACGGGACACTTGAGAAGGCATGCCGGTTGTACACCCAGAAAACTGAGCGGCTGGGACGGGGGAGGCAATAAGATGCACCGCCCACCTGGGGGTGACTGTGCTCATGAAGCACCTGGTCACCTGAGCTGCTTGGACCTGGGAAGGACACAAAACACGGGCCAAACCGAGTCTGTACCTCTGTGGAGTACCCAAGAACCTGAACCTGAGTGGCTCAGACCTGGGAAATGCAGGCAACCCAGGGCCTGCCTCAGATAGTTTCTGGCAGAGCAACCTAGAGCCTGAGAAGTGTAGACTACAAAAGCACACACGCCATGATCAGGGGCAACGCCAGTGCGGCTGAACCACTGTGACCACTACCCACACACACCAGTGATACTTGTTTACAGTGTTCCTCCCTCCCCAAAGCACGACTGAAAAAGTGAGCTTAAATAAATGACCATCATCGCCCCCTTGGGTCAGGGCGGAAATGAGACACTGAAGAGACCAGCAAACAGAAGAAGCTAAAATAAACAGAGGGAATCACTTTGGAATTTAGAGGTGCAACAGATTAAAACCCTGTAATTAGCACCAACTACATTGGAAGGGGCCTATAGATCTTGAGAAGTATAAGCGGCATCAAGCAACTATCTGAAACTGAACTGACCCCACACTGTCAACAAGAGCTTCAGAGAAATTCCTAGATATATTTTTACTATTATCATTTTTTAAATTTATTTTTTCTAAATTTTAAGTCCTCTATTATTTCTTTAATATTCATTTTTATAACTTATTGAGATCAGATCAGATCAGTCGCTCAGTCGTGTCCGACTCTTTGCGACCCCATGAATCGCAGCACGCCAGGCCTCCCTGACCATCACCAACTCCCGGAGTTCACTCAGACACACGTCCATTGAGTCAGCGATGCCATCCAGCCATCTGATCCTCTGTTGTCCCCTTCTCCTCCTGCCCCCAATCCCTCCCAGCATCAGAGTCTTTTCCAATGAGTCAACTCTTCGCATGAGGTGGCCAAAGTACTGGAGTTTCAGCTTTAGCATCATTCCTTCCAAAGAAATCCCAGGGCTGATCTCCTTCAGAATGGACTGGTTGGATCTCCTTGCAGTCCAAGGGACTCTCAAGAGTCTTCTCCAACACCACAGTTCAAAAGCATCAATTCTTCGCCACTCAGCCTTCTTCACAGTCCAACTCTCACATCCATACATGACCACAGGAAAAACCATAGCCTTGACTAGATGGACCTTTGTTGGCAAAGTAATGTCTCTGCTTTTGAATATGCTATCTAGGTTGGTCATAACTTTGCTTCCAAGGAGTTAGCATCTTTTAATTTCATGGCTGCAGTCACCATCTGTAGTGATTTTGGAGCCCAGAAAAATAAAGTCTGACACTGTTTCCACTGTTTCCCCATCTATTTCCCATGAAGTGGTGGGACCAGATGCCATGATTTTCGTTTTCTGAATGTTGAGCTTTAAGCCAACTTTTTCACTCTCCACTTTCACTTTCATCAAGAGGCTTTTGAGTTCCTCTTCACTTTCTGCCATAAGGGTGGTGTCATCTGCATTATTGATATTTCTCCCGGCAATCTTGAATCCAGTTTGTGTTTCTTCCAGTCCAGCGTTTCTCATGATGTACTCTGCATAGAAGTTAAATAAACAGGGTGACAAAATACATCCTTGATGAACTCCTTTTCCTATTTGGAACCAGTCTGTTGTTCCATGTCCAGTTCTAACTGTTGCTTCCTGACCTGCATACAAATTTCTCAAGAGGCAGATCAGGTGGTCTGGTATTCCCATCTCTTTCAGAATTTTCCACAGTTTACTGTGATCCACACAGTCAAAGGCTTTGGCATAGTCAATAAAGCAGAAATAGATGTTTTTTTTTCTGGAACTCTTTGGCTTTTTCTATGATCCAGCAGATGTTGGCAATTTGGTCTCTGGTTCTTCTGCCTTTTCTAAAAACCAGCTTGAACATCAGGAAGTTCACGGTTCACATATTGCTGAAGCCTGGCTTGGAGAATTTTGAGCATTACTTTACTAGCATGTGAGATGAGTGCAACTGTGCGGTAGTTTGAGCATTCTTTGGCATTGCCTTTCTTTGGGATTGGAATGAAAACTGACCTTTTCCAGTCCTGTGGCCACTGCTGAGTTTTCCAAATTTGCTGGCATATTGAGTGCAGCACTTTCACAGCATCATCTTTCAGGATTTGAAATAGCTCAACTGGAATTCCATCACCTCCAACTAGCTTTGTTCATAGTGATGCTTTCTAAGGCCCACTTGACTTCACATTCCAGGATGTCTGGCTCTAGGTCAGGCATGACACCATTGTGGTTATCTTGCAAAAAAAATACCCTATTTTAAAAGCAAACTTCATATATATATATATATAATATTTGTGATTGTTTTTAAATATTGTATTTTCAAGAGTCTAACATCTACTCTAGATTTATAATCTTTGCTTTCTGGTATTTGTTATCAATTTTATACCTTTAAGGACCCAATCTTCAGTACCCATTTTTACTTGGGAGTGTGATTACTGGCTTGATTGCTCTCTTCCCCTTTTGACTCTCCTTTTTCTCCACCAGGTCACCTATATCTCCTCCCTCCCCTTCTCTTCTCTACCCAACTCTGAGAATCTCTTTGTGTGTTCCGGGCTATGGAGAACACTTAGAGAACTGATTAATGGCTGGATCTGTCTCTCTCCTTTTGATTCCCCCTTTTATCCTCCTGGTCACCTCTGTCTCCTTCCTCTTCTCTTCTCTGTGTAACTGCATGAGCCTCTCTGAGGGGTCCAGACTGTGGAGAGCACATAGGGAATTGATTACTGGCTAGCTTGCTCTCTCCCCTTTTGTTTCCCCTTATTCTCTTTTTGGTCACCTCTACATGCCTCCTCCCTCTTCTCTTCTCTTCTCCATGTAACTTTTAACCTCTCCGGGTGTCCCTCACTGTGGAGAAACTTTTCATCATTAACCTAGATGTTTTCTCATCGGTGCTGTACAGATAGAGAAGTCTTGAGGCTACTCTAAGAATAAGACTGAAAACCAGAGACAGGAGGCTTAAGTTCAAAACCTGAGAACACCAGAGAACTCCTGACTCCAGGGAGCATTAATTGATAAGAGCTCATCCAAAAGCCTGGAAAATGTGATGGACAGAGGAGCCTGGTAGGCTGCAGTCCATGGGGTCACTAGGAGTCGGACACAACTGAGCAACTTCACTTTCATTTTTCACTTTCATGCATTGGAGAAGGAAATGGCAACCCACTCCAGTGTTCTTGCCTGGAGAATCCCAGGGACGGGGGAGCCTGGTGGGCTGCCATCTATGGGGTTGCACAGAGTCGGACATGACTGAAGTGACTTAGCAGCAGCAGCAGCATCCAAAAGCCTCCATACTTACACTGAAACCAAGAATCACCCAAGAAGAAACAAGTTCCAGAGCAAGACATACCATGCATAATCTCCAGCAACACAGAAACATAGCCCTGAGCTTCAATATACAGGCTGCCCAAAGTCACACCAAACCCATTGACATCTCAAAACTCATTACTGGACACTTCATTGCACTCCAGAGAGAAGAAATCCAACCCCACCCACCAGAACAATAACACAACTTCCCTAACCAGGAAACCTTGACAAGCCACACGTCCAACCCCATCCACAGCAAGGAACCTCCACAGTAAAGAGGAACCACAAACTGCCAGAATATGGAAAGGCCACCCCAAACACAGCAATATAAACAAGATCAAAAGGCAGAGAAATACCCAGCAGGTAAAGGAAAAGGATATATCCCCACCAAATCAAACACAAGAGGAAGAGATAGGGAATCTACCTGAAAAAGAATTCAAAAAAATGATAGTGAAAATGATCCAAAATCTTGAAAACAAAATGGAGTTACAGATAAATAGTGTGGAGACAAGGATCGAGAAGATTCAAGAAATGTTTAAAAAGGACCTAGAAAAAATAAAAAAGACTGTTCTATACATCTGAGGGAGGTGGGAGGGGGGTTCAGGATGGGGAACGTGTACACCCATGGTGGATTCATGTTGATGTATGACAAAACCAATACAATATTGTAAAGTAATTAGCCTCCAATTAAAATAAATAAATTTAAAGTAAAATAAATAAATAAAAAAGAGTCAATATATAATGAATAATACAATAAATGAGATAAAAAAAAACACTCTGGAGGGAGCCAACAGTAGAATAACGGAGACAGACGATAGGATAAGTGAGGTGGAAGATAGAATGGTAGAAAAAATGAAGCAGAGAGAAAAAAAGAATTAAAAGAAATGAGGACAACCTCAGAGACCTCTGGGACACTGTGAAACACCACAACATTCGAATCATAGGAGTCCCAAAAGAAGAAGACAAAAAGAAAGACCGAGAGAAAATACTTGAGGAGAAAATAGTTGAAAACTTCCCTAAAATGGGGAAGGAAATAGTCACCTAAGTCCAAGAAACAGAGAGTCCCAAACAGGATAAACCCAAGGTGAAACACCCCAAGACACATATTAATCAAATTAACAAAGATCAAACACAAAGAATATTAAAAGCAATAAGGAAAAACAACAAATAACACACAAGGGTATTCCCATAATAACAGCTGATCTTTCAATAGACATTCTTCAGGCCAGAAGGAAATGGCAGGACATACTTAAAGTGATGAAAGAAAATAACCTATAACCCAGATTACTGTACCCAGCAAGGATCTCATTCAAATATGAAAGAGAAATCAAAACCTTTACAGACAAGCAAAAGCTGAGAGAATTCAGCACCACCAAATCAGTTCTTCAACAAATGCTATAGGATCTTCTCTAGACAGGAAACACAGAAAGGGCGTATAAACTCGAACTCAAAACAACAAAGTAAATGGCAACGGGATCATACTTGTCAATAATTACCTTAAAGTTAAATGGGGTGAATGCCCCAGCCAAAAGACAAAGACTGGCTGAATGGATAAAAAAACAAGACCCCTATATATGTTGTCTACAAGAGACTCACCTCAAAACAAGGTACACATACAGACTGAAAATGAAGGGATGGAAAAAGATATTCCATGCAAATAGAGACCAAAAGAAAGCAGGAGTAGCAATACGCATATCAAAGAAAATAGACTTTAAAATAAAGGCTGTGAAAAGAGACAAGGACACTTCATAATGATCAAAGGATCAATCCAAAGAGAAGATATAACAATCATAAATATATATGCACTCAACATAGGAGCACCGCAATATGTAGGGCAAAGGCTAACAAGTATGAAAGGGGAAATTAACAATAACACAATAATAGTGGGAGACTGTAATACCCAAATCACATCTATGGATAGATGAACTAAACAGAAAATTAACAAGGAAACACAAACTTTAAATGATATAGTAGACCAGTTGGACCTAATATACCATGTGCAAGGATTGGAATAATCAATATAGTGAAATTGAGTATACTACCCAAAGTAATCTATAGATTCAATTCAATCCCATTGTCTGCACAATGACATAAATATAGACCAGTGGAACAAAATAGAAAGCCCAGAGATAAATCCACACACCTATGGACACGTTATCTTTGACAAAGGAGGCAAGAATATACAATGGAGAAAAGACAATCTCTTTAACAAGTGGTGCTGGGAAAACTGGTCAACCACTTGTAAAAAAATGAAACTAGAACACTTTCTAACACCATACACAAAAATAAACTCAAAATGGATTAAAGGTCTAAACATAAGACCAGAAACTATAAAACTCCTAGAGGAAAACACAGGCAAAACACTCTCTGACATAAATCACAACAAGATCCTCTATGATCCACTTCCCAGAATATTGGAAATAAAAGCAAAAATAAACAAATGGGACCTAATAAAACTTAAAAGCTTTTGCACAATGAAGGAAACTATAAGCAAGGTTAATAGACAGCTTTCAGAATGGGAGAAAATAATAGCAAAGGAAGCAACTGACAAAAACTAATCTCAAAAATATACAAGCAACTCCTTCAGCTCAATTCCAGAAAATTAAACGACCCAATCAAAAAGTGGGCCAAAGAACTAAACAGACATTTCTCCAAAGAAGACATACAGATGGCTAACAAACACATGAAAAGATGCTCAACATCACTCTTTTTCAGAAAAATGCAAATAGAAACCACAATGAGGTACCATTTCACACCAGTCAGAATGGCTGCTATCCCAAATCTACAAACAATACATGCTGGAGAGCGTGCAGAGAAAAAGGAAGTCTCTTACACTGTTGGTAGGAATGCAAACTATTAGAGCCACTATGGAGAACAGTGTGGAGATTCCTTAAAAAACTGGAAATAGAACTGCCTTATGATCCAGCAATCCCACTGCTGGGCATACACACTGAGGAAACCAGAAGGGAAAGAGACACGTGTACCCCAATGTTCATCGCAGCACTGTTTATTATAGCCAGGACATGGAAGCAACCTAGATGTCCATCAGCAGATGAATGGATAAGAAAGTTGTGGTACATATACACAATGGAGTATTACTCAGCCATTAAAAAGAATACATTTGAATCAGTTCTAATGAGGTGGATGAAACTGGGGCCTATTATACAGAATGAAGTAAGTCAGAAAGAAAAACACCAATACAGTAATATTAACGCATATATATGGAATTTAGGAAAATGGTAACAATAACCCTGTATGCAAGAAAGTAAATGAGACACAGCTGAATAGAACAGATTGTTGCAGTCTGTGGGAGAAGGTGACTGTGGGATGATTTGAGAGAATAGCATTGAAACATGTATATTACCATATGTGAAATACATCGCCAGTCCAGATTTGATGCATGAGACAGGGCGCTCAGGGCTGGTGTACTGGGATGACCCTGAGGGATGGGATAGGGAGGGAGGTGGGAGGGAAGTTCAGGATGGGGAACACATGTACACCCATGGCTGGTTCATGAAAATGTATTGCAAAAATCATTACAATACTGTAAAGTAATTAGCTTCTAATTAAAATCAATAAATTAAAAACAAAATTAAGAAAAAAGAAGAAATAAAAGATGGTACAAACAGATGCAGAGATAAACCATGTTCTTTGATTGAAAGAATCAACATAGTGAAAATGACTATGCTACCCAAAGCAATCTACTGATTCAATGTTATCTTTATCAAACTACCAATGGTATTTTCACAGAACTAGAGCAAATAATTTCACAGTTTGCATTGAAACACAAAAGACTTCAAATACCCACAGCAATCTTGAGAACAAAAAATGGAGGTGGATGAATCAATGTTTGTAACTTCAGATTATACTAGAAAGCTATAGTCATCAAGACAGTATGGTACTTTTATAAAAACAGAAAAATATACCAATAGAACAAGGTAGAAAAACCAGAGATAAACCCACACACCTATGGGCACCTTATTTTTGACAAAGGAGGCAAGATTACACAATGGAGACAAGACAGTCTCTTCAATAAGTGGTGATGGGAAAACTGCACAGCTATATGTAAAATAATGAAATTAGAACACTTCCTAACACCATACAAAAATAAACTCAAAATGATTTACAGACTTCAATGTAAGGCCAGAAACTATAAAGCTCTTAGAGAAAGACATAGGCCATACACTCCTTGACATAAATCAGAGTAAGATTCTCTATGATCCACATTCTAAAGTAGTGAAAATAAGAAGAAAAACAAACAGATCACACCTAATTAAACTTCAAAGCTTTTGCACAGCAAAGACATCTATAAAAAAGGTGAAAAAACAACCCTTAGAATGGGAGAAAATTATTGCCATTGAAACAATTGACAAAAGATTAATCTGCAAGCAGCACATACAGTTCAACACCAGAAAAACAAACAACCCAATAAAAAAATGGTCAGAAGACCTAAACAGATATTTCTCCAAAGAAGACATGCTGATGCCTAATAAACACATGAAAAAATGTTCACATTGCTCATTATTGGGAAAAAAAAATCGAACCTAAAATGTGGTATCACCTCACAATGGTCAGAATGGCCATCATCAAAAAATCTACAAACAAATGCTGGAGCGGGTATGGAGAAGAGGAAACCCTGCTGCACTGTTACTGGGACAATAAATTGATACATCCACTATGGAGAACAGTATGAAGATTTCTTAAATAACTAGGAAAAAACTAGTTTTGGAAGTCCTAGCCACAGTGATAAGAGAAGGAAAAGAAATAAAAGGAATCTAGATTGGAAAAGAAATAAAACTCTCACTGTTTGCAGATAAATTATTAGAGCTAATCAATGAATACAGTAAATTTGCAGGATATAAAATGAATACACAGAACTCTTTTGCATTCCTATATACTAACAATGAAATATCAGAAACAGAAATTAAAGAAACAATCCTCTTCACCACTGGAATAAAATACTTCAAAGTAAATTTACCTAAAGAGGCAAAAGACCTGTATGCAGAAAACTATAAGACACTGGTGAAAGAAATCAAAGTTGACACAAACAGATGGAGAGATAAACCATGTTCTTAGACCAGAAGAATCAATATAGTGAAAATGACCATACTACCCAAAGCAATCTAGATTCAGTGGAATCCCTATTCAACTACAAATAGTATTTTTCACAGAACGAGGAAAAATAATTTGACAACTTGAATTGAAACACAAAAGACCTCAAATAGCCAAAGCAACCTTGACAAAGAAGAATAGAACTAGAGGAATCAACCTTCTTGACTTCAGATTATACTACAAAACTGTAGTCATCAAGACAGTATGGTACTGGCACAAAGACAGAAATACAGATCACTGGAACAAAATAGAAAGTGCAGAGATGAATACACATACCCATGGACACTTTAACAAAGGAGCCAAAAATATACAATGGATAAAGGACAGTCTCTTCAATGAGTGGTGCTGGGAAAACTGGTCAACTCTGTGTGAAAGAATGAAATTATGCCACTTCCTAACACCATACACACTCACTCACTCAAAATGCATTAAAGACCTAAATGTAAGACCAGAAACTAAATCTCTTAGAGGAAAACATAGGTAGAACACTCTGTGACATAAACCACAGCAAGATCCTCTATGATTCACCTCCTAGAATAATGGAAATAAAGATAAAAATAAACAAATGGGACCTAATTAAACTTAAAAGCTTTTGTACAGTGAAGGAAGCTATAAGCAAGGTGAAAAGACCTCTGTGAGAATGGGAGAAATTAATGGCAAATAAAACAACTGACAAAGGATTAATCACTAACATATACAAGCAGCAGATGCAGCTCAATACCAGAAAAACAAACAACCCAATAAAAAAGTGGGCAGAAGATCTAAAGAGACATTTCTCCAAAGAAGACATGCAGGTGGCTAGTAAACATATGAAAAGATGCTCAACATCACTCATTATTAGGGAAATGCAAATAAAAACTACAGTGAAGTACCCTCTCACACCCGTCAAAACTGCCATCATCAAAAAGTGTGCAAGCAATAATTGCTGGAGAGAGAGTTGAGAAAAGGGAACCCTCTTAACTGTTGGTGGGAATGCAAACTGATAGAGCCATTATGGAGAATACTATAGAGATTCCTTAAAAGAACTAGGGTTAAAGATACCATACACCCCAGCAATCCCACCACTGGCCATACATTCTGAGGAGATCAAAATTGAAAAAGACATATGTACCCGAATGTTCAGTGCAGCATTATTTACAATATCTAGGACATGGAAGCAATTTAGATGTCCATCAACAGATGAATGGATAAGGAAGTTGTGGTACATATACACAATGGACTATCACTCCGTTATAAAAAGGGATGCATTTGAGTCAGTTCTAATGAGGAGGATGAACTAGAGTTTTTATAGAGAGGGAAGTAAGTCAGAAAGAGAAAAACAAATATTGTATATTGATACATATATATGAAATCTAGAAAGATAATACTGACAGTGGTACTTGCAGGGCAGTAAAGGAAACAGGCATTTTGGACACAGTGTGGGAAGGAGAAGGTGAGATGAGATGAGAGGATAGCATTGAAACAATTAATATATCAATATTTTATCTTATATGGAAATGGTTAGTAGTATATTAGCTTCAGGTGCACAAAATATCTTTATAGATTATACAACATTTAAAGTTATTATAAAATACTGGCTAAATTTACTGTGCTGAACAATGTATCATTGTATCAATAGCTTCTTTATTTTATGTATAGTAGTTTGTACCTATTATTCTACTACCCTTAACTGACCCGTCTCTACTTCCATCTCCCAACTGGTAACCACTAGTTTCTTCTGTATATCTGTGAGTTTGTTTCTGTTTTGTTATATTCATCCATTTGTTTATTTTAGATTCCACATGTGAGAAATAGCATATACTATTTGCCTTTCTCTGACCTATTTCACTAAATATAATACCTTCCAAGTTCATCCATGTTGTTACAAATGTCAAAATTTCATTCTTTTTATAGCTGAGCGGAATTCTATTGTATATATGTACCACATCTTTTTTATCCATTCATCTGTTGATGGATACTTAGGTTGTTTCCATATTTTGGCTATTGTAAATAATGCTATGCATATATATTTTCAAATTGATATTTTTGTTTTCTTTGAACATATACCCATAAGTGAAATTACTGGATCTTATTGTAGTTCTTTTTAGGTTTTTGAGGAAATCATACTATTTTCCATAGTGGCTACACCAATTTCAGTTCGGTCGCTCAGTTGTGTCCCACTCTTTGCGACCCCACGAATCGCAGCACGCCAGGCCCCCGCGTCCATCACCAACTCCTGGAGTTTACTCAAACTCATGTCCATCGAGTTGGTGATGCCATCCAGCCATCTCATCCTCTGTCATCCCCTTCTCCTCCTGCATCCAATCCCTTCCAGCATCAGGGTCTTTTCCAATGAGTCAACTCTTCGCATGAGGTGGCCAAAGTATTGGAGTTTCAGCATCAGTCCTTCCAATGAACACCCAGGCCTGATCTCCTTTAAAATGGAATCCCACAATTTAGCATATTTTTAAAGTTTCAAGTTACAAAAATAAATTTGAACTATTTTACAGTATAGACATTATAAAACATAATTATTTCTAAAAATTTCATTTATAAACTTTTATATCACTTACATATTTCTACTTTATTTTAAAGAATTATGCCTGAATTGATCGTGAAAATTTCATGAGATATTAAAGATTGTCATCATCTTTAGTTACTTTTCTTGGTGGTAAATCAGATGAGTAATAAAACAGTTTTACACAACCAAAGAATTCAAAAACTTAAACATATGAATTGTCCACCTTTTCTTCTGTGCTTCATAGACATTGAACAATTAATTTTTATTGTACATTTGGTTCTTAGGTTATATTTATAATATTTTAATCTTTTACACATAGAGTAGGTTATACATGGGTGATATAATATTACATCAGACGTGAAATAATTTTTAAAATACTGGGATTATTTTTATCTTTCTGAGAGTTTTAGGAAAAGATAATTTATATAAGTTCTTATTATTGGTAAACAAATTGAAACAGATATTCTTGAAGAGAATTTATACATTATTTTCAAACTACAACTGGTCCCATCACTTCATGGGAAATAGATGGGGAAACAGTGGAAACAGTGTCAGACTTTATTTTGGGGGGCTCTAAAATTACTGCAGATGGTGATTGCAGCCATGAAATTAAAAGACGTTTGCTCCTTGGAAGGAAAGTTATGACCAACCTAAACTGCATATTCAAAAGCAGAGACATTACTTTGTTAACAAAGGTCCATCTGGTCAAGCCTATGGTTTTTCCAGTGGTCATGTATGGATGTGAGAGTTGGACTGTGAAGAAGGCTGAGCACTGAAGAATTGATGCTTTTGAACTGTGGTGTTGGAGAAGACTCTTGAGAGTCCCTTGGACTGCAAGGAGATCCAACCAGTCCATCCTAAAGGAGATCAGTCCTGGGTGTACTTTGGAAGGACTGATGCTGAAGCTGAAACTCCAATACTTTGGCCACCTCATGTGAAGAGTTGACTCATTGGAAAAGACCTTGATGCTGGAAAGGATTGGGGGCAGGAGGAGAAGGGGACAACAGAGGATGAGATGGCTTGATGGCATCACTGACTCGATGGACGTGAGTCTGAGTGAATTCCGGGAGTTGGTGACTGACAGGGTGGCCTGGCATGCTGCGATTCATGGGGTCGCAAAGAGTCGGACACGACTGAACAACTGAACTGAACTGAACTGAACCATCCAGAGACAGAAAAATATAACAAATACATAACAAATATATGGACATATGTAAAAACATACACACTGATCCATGCTGATACCTTGTAGCTTTAATTATGAAATTTTAGTGATCAGTCAGCAAAATATAGTGACAAAAATTCACTAGTTTATATCAACCTTTTGTTTTTATTTGAATTGCTTTAAGAAAAATAACAAAAAAATTACACTTTTATCAAAAACTGTGGAGTAGATTTCATCATTTTCTTTTGCCATGGAGGATAACAATATAGAGGATGTGGACTAAATTTTAAGAGATTGAAAGGATAAACACATACCAGTTGCCTAGATATCTCCAAAGCTCATGAGTGAAGGAAACTTCCAGTTCTATTTGCAGTTAACCCTTTTTGCTCTTTTCAGAAGCCTCAGATGGTTGCCAGCAGGGATACATGAATGCTTAGATGGTACCCAATGAAGAGTTCAGGGCAAAAGTGATTGTAAGGAGCTGAAGTGAGAAGGGAGAAGTCTGTCAGGGATGTATGGATAAGAGAGATGAAGAGGGGAGGACTTTGAAGGTGAACATGTCAAAGGATTCAATGGAATTGGAGGGGAGATTGAAGGTGGTAAGAGAAAGGAGGAGGAGCAGATGTAACAGGAAGAGAGAGATCTTAGAAGAGAAATCTGGGGGAGATTGCAAAATTCCCAAGGAGGTAGAAAAACTTTCAAATTATCATCAGCAAAATCATACCAGCAAGAAAGAGGTGGACAGAGTTGGCAGAACATATAGTGAGCAGATACTCAAGAAAGGGGTTTCAATTAATTGGGAAGTTCCCATTGGCAAAGCAGTATCAACAGGAGAATAGAATGTTTTCACAAAGAATCAGGAATAAAATCCAACCCAGGAAGGAGGGAGAGAACTGAAATTGAAGAAAGGAGCTTAGGGGAAAGCCTTCCAGTCCAGGAGTCAGGGAAAGAACCCTAATCAAAACAAGGAGCCAGACACAAGGGGGCAAAGGTAAAACAATGAAACTAACACTGTATAACACCATAAACAAAAATAAACTCAAAATGGATTAAAGATCTAAATGTAAGACTAGAATCTATAAAACTCTTAGAGGAAAACATAAGCAGAACACTCTCTGACATAAATCACAGCAAGATCCTCTTTGACTCACCTCCCAGAGTAATGGAAATAAAACAAAAAATAAACAAATGGGATGTGATTAAACTTAAAAGCTTTTGCACAACAAAGGAAACTATAAGCAAGGTGAAAAGGCAGTTGTAAGAATGGGAGAAAATAATAGCAAATGAAACACTGACAAATAATTAATCTCAAAACTATACAAGCAACTCTTGCAGCTCAATATCAGAAAAATAAATGACCCAATCAAAAAATTTGCCAAAGAACTAGACATTTCTCCAAAGAAGATATACAGATGACTAACAAACACATGGACAGATGCTCAACATTACTCATTATCAGAGAAATGCAAATCAAAACCACAATGAGGTACCATTTCATGCCAGTCAGAATGGCTGCGATCCAAAAGTCTACAAGCAATAAATGCTGGAGAGGGTGTGGAGAAAAGGGAACCCTCTTACACTGTTGGTGGGAATGCAAACTAGTACAGCCACTATGGAGAAGAGTGTAGAGATTCCTTAAAAAACTGGAAATAGAACTGCCATACGATCTAGCAATCCCACTGAGGAAACCAGAATTGAAAGAGACACATGTGCTCCAATGTTTATTGCAGCAGTGTTTACAATAGCTAGGACATGGAAGCAACTTAGATGTCCATCGGCAGATGAATGGATAAGGAAATTGTGGTACGTATACACAATGGAATATTACTCAGCTATAAAAACAAAAGCATTTGAATCAGTTCTAATGAGGTGGATGAAACTGGAGCCTATTATATAGAGTGAAGTAAGTCAGAAAAAGAAACAACAATGCAGTATATTAACACATATACGTGGAATGTAGAAAGACAGTAAAGATGACCCTATATGGAAGAGAGCAAAAGAGACAATGATGTAAAGAACAAACTTTTGGACTATGTGGGAGAGGGCGAGGTTGGGATGATGTGAGAGAATAGCATCAAAACATGTATATTACCATATGTAAAACAGATGACCAGTGCAAATTTGATACAGAAGGCAGGACACTCAAAACTGGTGCTCTGGGACAACCCAGAGGGATGGGGTGGGGAGGGAAGTGAGAGGGGTGTTCGGGATGCGGGACACATGTACACCCATTGCTGATTCATGTCGATATATGGCTTCTAATTAAAATAAATTAATTTTTAAAAAAGGAGCCAGAAGAACTTCCAGTCCAGTGAGTGAGGGAATAATCCTCCAGTTAAGAAGGGAGCCAGAAAGAAGGACTTTTAGCCCAGCAGGTATCTTTCAAACAAAGAAGCCTGGGATTCTAACCCATTTATTATAGAGATCCTAGTACTTAAATGCAACCTCTGTCTGGGACTTCTACCTCAACTTTTAGAGTATTACTCAGAATGTTAAGAATCAAAATCTGTCCTTACCAACTTCAACAAATATTTGTCCAGAGCAATGGTTTAGGAGTCAGATTGACCAATGGACACCTGACCAGTCAGTCAGAAGTGAAGCCAAAGGCTGCAAACATACTCACCTAGAGTCCTGAGTGAGAATCTGGGGATCCAATGATAAATCTGATCCCATCTGGGTTTGGGCACCATAACTGTTAAAGAAAAAATTATTCATGGCCTTTGTTATAGATGGTAAGAAAAACTTCATTCAATGGAGGACTATTGTGGTAAGTATAGGGATCATTGTAATGGTGTCTTGCAGTGGAGGAGGGAGATCAGACTTAACTCTGATTCCAGCAAGGAAAAATGTGAATTTTAAGCCAAGGAACATGGTGGTGGTGATGATGGAAGGGGAGTTGTCAGTGGATGTAAAATCACTAAGAGGAAACATCAGAGGTAAGGAGAGGATTCTGGCTAAACTGACCGAACCGGATTCTTGTTGAAGGCAGGCCAGGGTGATCAGATATCATGTGGAGATGTGTGGGAAGAGGAACCCACTTAGATATTGAGGCTGGGAATTCTGGCTAAACTTACTTAGCAAGATTCTTGCTAAAACTGATAATACAGAGATAAATATGGAAGCCCAAAAGTCAAAGTCTAGTTGAGAAGAGAGATCAAAAGAGCCTGAGTGGACTTTGGTCAAGGAGAGAATCTTTGTCAGCAGGTCAAAAGAGTGTCATGTTAAAGATGAAGTTACAGGTAGAAAATTTCCTTGTCAAAACAATGAAATATAAAAACCCTATTAATCAGAGATAAACATCACTGTATTAACACACATTTATCCCATGTGAAGTGTAGTGTAATGGTTTCTAAACTGCAGTACCAATGGTAGACTTTTAGATGATTGTAGATGATCTAAGGCATAAGGTATCTCAAAGATATCAGAGCAGTTGTCCATATGTCACTAGATGGTGCATTATTCTGGGAAATAATTTAATAGTTAAATGCACCTTCTAAAGAAAAAAATGCAGTATAAGTAGTATGAGTATGGAAAAATCATGAAAGTGGTACCCTGGATGAATTAATGATGGGAATCATTATTGTATCAGAAAAAGTACTATTATATACATTTTTGGGATACATATGTAGTGAAATTAGAAACATTAGAAGAAAGGGCATACACTGACTTCAGTTCAGGGTCAAAGGGAAAAAAATGTGTAAAGGACATAATAAGGGGTACAATACATCTCTAATATTTTATTTCCTTTTGAAATAAAAAATGAGGGAGAAGGAAAGTAGCAGCAGTAGCACCTAGGTCCAGGAATCAAGAAATATTCATTTAAGGCCTGGCTCAGTTGATAAAGAATCTGCTTGCAGTACAGGAGACCTGGGTTGAATCCCTGGGTTGAGAAGATTCTCTGGAGAAGGAAATGGCAACGCACTACATCACTACTGCCTGGAGAATTCCATGGACAGAGGAACTGGGCATGCTACAGTCCATGGGATTGCAAAGAGTCAGACATGACTGTGAGACAAACTTTCAGTTTTTTTTTTTTTTTTCCTTAAAGGATAGTACAATGTGCTCTAAATCCTTTTGTCTCTCTAGACTGGTTTAGTATTCAGTACAATAAGGATTTGAACAAAATAATTGCAAAGGCCCAAACAGCTCTGGAATTCTATTGTTCTGTTTTCACCAATGGAGAAGGAAATGGCAATCCACTCCAGTATTCTTGCCTGGAGAATTCCATGGATGGAGGAGCCTGGTAGGCTACAGTCCATGGGGTCACTAAGAGTCGGACACGACTGAGTGACTTCACTTTCACTTTTCACTTTCATGCACTGGAGAAGGAAATGGCAATGCACTACATCACTACTGCCTGGAGAATTCCATGGACAGAGGAACTGGGCAGGCTACAGTCCATGGGATTGCAAAAAGTCAGACATGACTGTGAGACAAACTTTCAGTTGTCGTTGTTGTTGTTGTTGTTTTCTTAAAGGATAGTACAATGTGCTCTAAATCCTTTTGTCTCTCTAGACTGGTTTAGTATTCAGTACAATAAGGATTTGAACAAAATAATTGCAAAGGCCCAAACAGCTCTAGAATTCTATTGTTCTGTTTTCACCAATGGAGAAGGCAATGGCAATCCACTCCAGTATTCTTGCCTGGAGAATTCTATGGACGGAGGAGCCTGGTAGGCTACAGTCCATGGGGTCACTAAGAGTCGGACACAACTGTTTAATGCCTTAATTTCCATGTACCCAGTTAGTAATAACACTTTTGTCTGTATATAAGTAACAAGCTGACATCTTATCTACCAGTTCAGAATGAGACAGGAAATTGAAGAGAAAGCAAAAAGGAAATACACTGTCAAAATATAAACAATGAGAAAACTTGGAATTCTGAGGGAAATGGACTGTAGCATAAGAAGCCAGAAATGATAGTAAATGGTTCAGGAGTAGTAAATAATGAAGCTGGAAAGCAGGTCATCAACAGCATTAGAGGTCAGGCTGAGAAAGTAGTCTTCATTCAAGAGTGGGGGTGCCATTTTATGAGTGTCCTGCAGGTAAGAGTCCTCCTAAGCCACACTCTCACCTAGAAACTGAATTCAAACACGGAACTTTCTCTTTTCTCTGTTTGCCACACCATTATTAGAGTCCATATCAATAAAGCTTTTTCACAATTGGACAAATGTGAAAGAATGTGCTTTAACTCCTTCATTACATTTCAATCACAAGAGCAGGCAAGACAATGGATCTAAGACAAAAAATGCAAATTACAATGCAAAGAAATAGAGGAAAACAACAGAATGGGAAAGACTAGAGATCTCTTCAAGAAAATTAGACATACCAAGGGAACATTTCATGCAAAGATGGGCACAATAAAGGACAGAAATGGTATGGACCTAACAGAAACAAAGGATATTAAGAAGAGGTGGCAAGAATACACAGAAGAACTGTACAAAAAAGATCATCACAATCAAGATAATCACTATGGTGTGATTACTCACCTAGAGCCAGACATCCTGGAATGTGAAGTCAAGTGGGCCTTAGACAGCATCACTATGAACAAAGCTAGTGGAGGTGATGGAATTCCAGATGAGCTATTTCAAATCCTGAAGGATGATGCTGTGAAAGTGCTGCACTCAATATGCCAGCAAATTTGGAAAACTCAGCAGTGGCCACAGCACTGGAAAAGGTCAGTTTTCATTCCAATCCCAAAGAAAGGCAATCCCAAAGAATGCTCAAACTACCACACAATTGCACTCATCTCACATGCTAGTAAAGTAATGCTCAAAATTCTCCAAGCCAGGCTTCAGCAATACGTGAACCATGAACTTCCAGATGTTCAAGCTGGTTTTAGAAAAGGCAGAGGAACCAGAGATCAAATTGCCAACATCCGCTGGATCATCAAAAAAGCAGGAGAGTTCAGAAAAACATCTATTTCTGCTTTACTGACTATGCCAAAGCCTTTGACTGTGTGGATCACAATAAACTGTGGAAAATTCTGAAAGAGATGGGAATACTAGACCACCTGACCTGCCTCTTGAGAAACCTCTATGCAGGTCAGGAAGCAACAGTTAGAACTGGACATGGAACAACAGACTGGTTCCAAATAGGAAAAGGAGTATGTCAAGGCTGTATATTGTTACCCTGCTTTTTTAACTTATATGCAGAGCACATCATGAGAAATGCTGGACTGGAAGAAGCACAAGCTGGAATCAAGATTGCCGGGAGAAATATCAATAACCTCAGATATGCAGATGACACCACCCTTATGGCAGAAAGTGAAGAGGAACTCAAAAGCCTCTTGATGAAACTGAAAGTGGAGAGTGAAAAAGTTGGCTTAAAGCTCAACATTCAGAAAAGGAAAATCATGGCATCTGGTCCCATCACTTCATGGGAAATAGATGGGGAAACAGTGTCAGACTTTATTTTTTTGGGCTCCAAAATCACTGCAGATGGTGACTGTAGCCATGAAATTAAGACGCTTACTCCTTGAAAGAAAAGTTATGACCAACCTAGATAGCATATTGAAAAGCAGAGACATTACTTTGCCAACAAAGATCCATCTAGTCAAGGCTATGGTTTTTCCAGTAGTCATGTATGGATGTGAGAGTTGGACTGTGAAGAAGGCTGAGTGCTGAAGAATTGATGCTTTTGAACTGTGGTGTTGGAGAAGACTCTTGAGAGTCCCTTGGACTGCAAGGAGATCCAACCAGTCCATTCTGAAGGAGATCAGCCCTGGGATTTCTTTGGAAGGAATGATGCTAAAGCTGAAACTCCAGTACTTTGACCACCTCATGCTAAGAGTTGACTCATTGGAAAAGACTCTGATGCTGGGAGGGATTTGGGGCAGGAGGAGAAGGGGACGACAGAGGATGAGATGGCTGGATGGCATCACTGACTCGATGGATGTGAGTCTGAGTGAGCTCTGGGAGTTGGTGATGGACAGGGAGGCCTGGCGTGCTGCGATTCATGGGGTCGCAAAGAGTCGGACATGACGGAGCAACTGAACTGAACTGAACTGAGCCCTATAAAAGTCTTAGGACAATAGAGGAAGTTAAAAGCAGGCCTAGGTTAAAAGTACCCTGTAAACCAGGTACTTCAAAAATAATCACTGGCTCTTTCCCAATAAGGCCCTGTAAGGAACTCTATTTTACAAAAACAAAATGAAAGCAAAAATCATTCTGAAAAGCACAACAGGTTTGTGCCCAAAGATATTCCACACAGTCATTTACAATGGTACTGCCTCAGGATAGCTCAACACAAAGGAAGTATCTAGGTAAACCAAGACATATCTTGTCTGCATTCAGATGGGCTTCCCTTGTGGCTCACCTGGTAAAGAATCCACCTGCAATGCAGGGATCAAACATGGGTTTGATCCCTGGGATGGGAAGAGCCCTTGGAGAAAGGAAAGGCTACCCACTACAGTATTCTGGCCTGGAGAATTCCATAGACAGTCCATGGTTTTGTAAAGAGTCAGACATGACTGAGCGACTTTCACATTTCACTTTCACTTCCTTTTCTCCTTTGCCTTTCACTTCTCTTCTTTTCTCAGATATTTGTAAGGCCTCCTCAGACAACCATTTTGCCTTTTTCCATTTTTTTTTCTTGGAGATGGTTTTGAGCCTGGACTGTAAAAGAGTGGATTCAGCAGAGCCCAAGCCTTGAAAAGGGAGAGCTCGACTATTTGTCACATTAAAGAATGAGATATCCTGAAGCACTAGTCTTTTAAATGTGCCTTTCCTCACAAAGACTGTTCAGAACCCAGTTGCCTTTCCTGATTGCTCCGCTCTTTCCCCAGGATTTTGGCAGGCCCTGAGGTTCTCTTTTCTTACAAGTTCTTTCATCATGGCTGCACAGTGATAAAACTTAAAATGCAGTGGTGCTTGGATGGGGGCCACCTGCAACCTTTCACTAGGGAATCAGAACCTGGGTGATATTTGGGCCTCCAAGGGGGAGAAGGGTCAGGAGACATCCTTGTGAATGCAAAGCAGAATGGTGCTTTTCAAGGGGTAAGGTCCATGCTTTCCTTGGATGTTTTAAAGGAGTTCCTATTCCCAAAGAGTTAACAAAATAAGAAAAGAATATATTTGCCCTTGAATCAATAGGTGGAGGTTGGGATGGCAGAGGTGGATGAGGACTAATAAACTTGCTTTGATTCTGACCTTCCCAGGCGTTTTTCCAGTTGAGAATTACTGGAACAGCCAGGCATGGGACATGGCCCCTAGACTCCCCGCCTTCCCCAGGCTGAGAGACTGTCTTTCTAAAACAGGCCTTAAATTGGGAACTCGACTCTATTGTGTTGTAAATCTCCTACCTTAGGGAAAATGGCCACACCAACACCCTCAGAGACACATGATCTGATTGGCTGAGCTGCAGCTTGAGCACAGGTTGATTGGTCTGCTCATGAATGAACAAACAAAATTATACATATAGATACAGAGAACATATTAATAGTTACCACTGGGGGAGGGGGCTGGGGGAAGATTAAATTGGTAAGGTGGTCAACTATATGATGATAGATGAAAACTAAACTTTTGGTGGTGATCAGGCTATAGTATAAAGAAGTTGAAATATAATATTGTATACTTGAAACTTACACAATGTTATAAACCAATGTTACTTTAAATACAAGAAATTTAGAGCTCTCCACAAGAAAAAAACACATGTGCTTAAGGAATGTTACTCAACAATACAAATAATTAAAACTCACAAATAAGGCAGCAAAAAACATGATTAAAAAATAAGCCACAAATTTTATCAAACATAGCATCAATGATGATATACACATGACAAAGAAGCATATGAAAAAGTGCCCCACATCATATGTCATCAGGGAAATATAAGTTTAAGCAACAGTAAGATACCACTACATACCTATTAGCATGACCAAAACACAGAACACTGAAAGTAGCTAATGCTGGCTAGGATATGAAGAGCAATAGGAACACTAATTCATTCCTTGTTGGAATGCAGAACTGTACCACCACTTTGGTCAGCAGTTTGTGATTTCTTACAAAACTAATCCAATTCTTTTCCTACAGTTCAGCAATTGCATTCTTGATATTTAACCAAAGAATTGAAAACTTATGTCCAAACAAAAATCTGCACAAGGATGTTTATGGGAGCTTTATTCATAATTGCCAGAACTTGGAAGCACCCAAGAAGTCTTTCAATAAGTGAATGGATTTATAAACTGTGGTACATCAAAACAATTGAATATTATTCAGCAATAAAAATAAATGAGCTATCGTGCCATGAAGACATGAAAGAAACTTAAATGCATATTACTAAGTGAAAAAGGCCAAACTGAATGGAGTACATATTGTATGATTCCAGGGACATAACCCTCAGGAAAAAGCAAATCTATGGAGTCAGTAAAAAGACAAGTGGTTGTCAGGATTTGGTGGTAGGGAGAGGAGGCATGAATCAGTGGAGCACAGGCAATTTTTAGTGTGGTGTAAATACTATGTGCACTACTATAATGATGTACACATATTATTATACCTTTGTCCAAACCCACAGAATGTAAAACTTAATGTAAAACACTAGGAGAGAATCCTAGAGTAAACTTTGTATTACAATGGGTCAATTTAGGTTCATCATTTGTGACAAATACACCACTGTAGTGGGTGATGATGGGGGAGTTTATGCACCTATTGGGGTGGGAATGCATGGGAACTCTATACTTAATTTTTCTGTGAGCCTAAAACTGTTCTAAAAAAATAAAGTGTTTACAAAAAAATAATCTTTTAAAGAAGGAAGTCTTGTCACATGGTGCAACATGAATTGAGGACATTATGCTAAATGAAATAAGCCAATCACATAACAAAAATACATATACTGTATTATTATACTTATATGAGGTATCTATAGTAGTCAGTCTCATAGAAACAGAAAGTGAAATGTTGTCTGCCAGTGGCTTGGTACAGAGGTAAGTGAATTATTATGTAATGTGCATAGAATTTTCATTTTGCAAGATGAAAAGGGATTTGAGATGGATTGTATGATATGAGTATATTCAACACTACTAAGCTGTACAGTTAGAAATTATAATTTTATGTTGTGCGTATTTTACCACAATTTAAAAAAGGGAAGGCATTCTGATACATTGCTACAACATGGATGAAACTTGAAGAGGTTATACAAACTGAAATAAGCTATATACAAATATTGTATAATTCCACTGATATGAGGTACATAGAGTAGTTTAATTCATAGAAACAAAAAATAAAATGGTGGTTTCTAGGAACTGGTGGGAGGGAAGAATGGAGAGTTACTGTTTTATGAATACAGAATTTCAGTTTGGGAAAATGAAAAATTCTTGAGAATGGATGGTGGTTACAATTGCATATTAACTATGTATAAACATACAATGGCTGATTCGTGTTGATGTATGGCAAAGACCACATTATTGTAAAGCAATTATCCTCCAATTTAAAAAAATGGTTAGGGACTTCCTTGGTGGTCCAGTGGTTGAGATTCCATGCTTCCACTGTGGGGAGCACAGATTCAATCCCTGGTTGGAGAACTAAGATCCCACATGCCACATGGCATGGTCAAAAACATTTTTTAATTAAAAGAGTTAATTTAAATGAATAAATGATAAATTTTATATTATGTATATTTAATTGCAATTTAAAAAACTTATAGGTATAAAGTCTAAATTCTGTAAAACAATTTACATAAATCCTTGTGATCGCCTCTACCTATCACTCCTGTCTGATCTCTCACCACTCCATCTACTTTAAAGTTTAGTTAAATTGTTTTTTAATTTGTCAAGTAGGAAATATTTTCTTGCTTAGTGGATATATATATACTATTTTTTAATCTGTCTTGTGTCTCTTCCTTTTGGGAATTGCCATTTCCTGATTCAGTATGACTCTGGTGAGAATGTCAATCAGGAACCCTACCTTCCTCTCCATAGAGGTAAGAATATAATCTTTAAACTGGCCAGAGCACCCATTCTAGTGGATAGTGATTCGTCCATAAATTCATATGTGATCCAAGCAAGGTCAAACTGAGTACTTTTGGAGCTATTAATATGGGAACTTGGAAAAGAGATTGCTTCTCCTTCTGAGTGTGTGAGCTTAATGTAATATAATTCTGAAGGTACTGAGGTATCATCCTTCTCAATATGAAGAAAAAGGCTGAAAATGAAGTAAGCAAAGGAATGCTGAACTGAAAGATGAGGAGAGATCACTGAAGGCAGCTTCAGTATGTAGATCCAGACTTGTTTTATAAATTGGTTTAATTAACTGCCTTTCCTGTTAAACTGCAAGTTATACTGACTACTATCTTACTCACCCTCATATTTCCATAGTTTGTAGCATTTATTACATCATAAATAGTTAAACACCATCTTTTGAAAAACTAAATTATTATGCATGGGGTATGCTCATTGTACAATAATATAAACATTCACCAAAGTTTTTTTCTAATATTTTTGTGATTTTATGTATTTAAATTCGTGGTATGAGGGGGAAGATCTAATATGTTTTTTCCCCATATGATCAGCCAGATATTCTTTACACAATGTAATGAATGATTCAGCCATTCCTCACTTATTTGACATACTACCTTTAAAGTCTTCTATGTGTCCATTTCTGGGGTTTATATCCTGTTATATTGACTTGTGTACACTTTTCTACATAAATAATAGATTGTTTTAATTATTGTATCATTTTTATATTAATGTACATAAATATCTCCCAAAATGTAACTTTAATTTTTCCTATGATTTATGAAAAATACATGAACAATGTGAAAATACTAAAAATTGCTGACTGAAATTTTCCTGTTTTCCTTTTATTTTTTATCATAATTTTTTATTAATGTTTTTAATTAAGATAACCTATTTGTTTAATACTGAGTGTTTTAGAAGTAAATTGGAAAATAGCAAATGAAAAGCACAGCAGCCATCTTGACCAAGAAAGCAGTTAAGATGTAGAAGAATAAGGAATACCATAGAATAGATAAGATACCATAGAAAAGTTGATAGTAAAGAGAATGTGCTGGGAATTTAATTATTTTTCATATTTCCCCTCAATCCTCCCCCCTCATTCTTCTGGTATTTTCACACTATAAAGAATCAGTGAATGGTAATTCTTAGGAAGAAGGTCATACTTTGATACCAATTTTACTGATGCTTGGAATTACTATGAAACCTTTACTGAAAATTGACAATTTACTAGATCGTAGTCATATAGAACTAACAGCAAATGAGAGAAAAACTTTATTGGAAACTTAATGGATTTATAAGAATTCAAAGTTATACAGCAAAGACAGTGTCACCAAAAGAGAGCATTGACTGGCTGCTGCAGGACCACCTCACAGGCATTATTTGCTTTGGTGAGGTCACCACAATCCATGCTGGGGTCTTCAAATTTAGAGATCTACTGGTCATGTTCCAGAATCCATCCAAATACAGGAGGTGAAATTTTGATGATTATATCGTAAGACTGAAAGATATAAAAGAGGACAATTTATTCATTTATATTGAGAAATGCAATAATCATACAGATTAGATATGTCTCTTGAGAAGGTAACACCCCACTTTTCCTTCTAGGCAGATTATAAGGGAAGCAAAATTATTAGTGTATTTCTTCATAAACATTAAATCAAAGTCATAAGATGCTAATAACAGGCATATTACTTATACCTGGTGTAAATTTCCCTGCACAACGAAGATTTATCTGATACATAGACCAGATGTCTCCATTACCCAAGGCATTTTTCCCCGAGAAAAGTTCTAGGATGTCTACCTTTGTATTTCTTATTTTTTAGACTGCCATAATTGATCAACTGGCCCCATTCTGACCCAATTACCCATCAACACGTTCTTTTATTCTCCAGAAAATCTGTACTTATTTACAGAAATAATAAATGTTTATAATTGAACAGTATATAATTCAAACAATATAAACAAAATTATCCTTGTCACCAAACTTCTACTTTTCTTCAGTTCTATTTCTAAAAGAAATCACAGGTATCAGTTCTTTCTAAATCCTTTTCTATGCATTTAAATATTCATACAGATAGTACTTACAGTAATATAAAATTACAGTAATATAAAATTTAGACAGTTTGAATATAAATTAGTTCATTCTGCAAATTGTTTTAATTCACTTTAATCCACTTAATAAAATATTAATGATTTTTCTTTATCAAAATAGATCTATCTACATATTTCAACAGCTCACAATATTATACTGCATGACAGAATAGTCATTCCTCTCTCAAAAGGAATTTCTATCTTTGAAATTTTTCTTTATAATAAAAAAGCATATTTGTCTATATGTAAGAATTTTCCCATAGATTCCATAAGCAAATTATGTGTCAAAGAGTACACACTTTAAAGTTTTAATGCTGCTAATATAAAAATACACACTCTCATAACCAGTGTATATATCACCACATCCTCCCTAAAACAGACTACATAGATTTTTGATTGTTGCAAATGTGATGTGTTAAAAATGATATCTTGAATTATACTTCCATGATTAATAAGGAAGTTAATTAATTATCATTATTGGTCATTAATATTTTGCCTTCTAAGAACTGTCTGTTCCTTGAACATTTTTCTATCAAGTTATTTGTATTCTGTGTTATATATAAAAGTGTTTTAAGGACTCAAATCAAGATGGTGGAGTAGGAAGATGTGGCCCTCCCCCCATGAACATATCAAAAATACATCTAAAAGTGGAAAAAAATTCTCAATGAAAACTAACTGAAGACTAGCAGAAAGATTCCTGAACAATCAAGGTTGTACGAAAGAAAGATACATGAAGAATTGGGTAGGAAGGGAAAAGAAATGATCAGATTAGGACTTGTGCCTCTGGGAGAAGATTCAGAGGAAAAGGGAGACTATACAGGCATAGACATTCACTGGAGAGTGAGTAGTTTGAGCAACATATTGGATGACCCACTCCTGGAGTCTGACAAATGGAAGCGCCCCCTTGGCTGATTGGAGGCTCAAGAGTGCTGTGGGAAGCCTTGACTTTCTTTGTGATGAGCACTTGAATGCTTGCTTGCTCCCAAACACGGGCAGGAAAGGTTGAATTGAAACCACACAGGTCGTTGACTCATTCCCTGTGACCAATCTGGTGTGTGCCCCAGCCTGAATCAAGCAAACACTCTACCGCCATTTGCCTCACACTGAAGCTCCCCACTAAAGCAAAAGCAGTCAGAAATGAAGAAAGGGCTCAGCTATAAGATGTCACAGTGACTCAGACACTAAGCATGTCTGAGCAGGGACTGGGCAGCCATTGTGGTTGATAGCACAGGCAGCACATCACAGGAAGACCAGATTGCTGAAAAGTGGCCAGACTGCCATACCATACTCTATGCCCTGACCCTTGTTCAGTACCCACACCATTACCTCTTGCCCCAGCACTGCTCTTCTCTGGGGCTAAGGGAGACTGTGCTGGAAAGCAGAAGAATACACACTTCAAGGGAACTGAGGTACTTCAGACTCAACCCTCAGGGCTTCTGTTCCAGCAACCTGAGATCTGACCCAACCCCCAATAGGGTGGTGACAGTCACTGAACAGAGCAAAAGCCCCTCTTCACATCTGCTTTCTGCCTTAGCCCCTTAGCTGCTTTCTCCAGCCCCATCTTCTACCATGATGATAGATGCTAGCACACCCTGAGAAAAGATGTGACTTGTGTTCACATCAAATCTAGCTCTATCACCAAAGTCACTGGGCGCACATAGAGTCACACATAAGGACATCCCTTCAAGATAATTGTTTTACTTAATTTCATAGAGACAGAGAAGAATAAGCAAATTGAGAAGACAGAGGAATTTTTCTCATTTGAAAAAGAAAAAAAGGAACCAATAAAACAGAAATGAACAATTTACTAAAGAATTCAAAGCATTAGTAATAACAATGCTAACTAAATTATGTAAGAGAATAGATGAGCACAATGAAAATTTTAACATGGAAGCAGAAATATATATATATAAAATAGGTCAGAAGTAAAGAATAAGGTTTCCCTAGTGACTCAGTGGTAAAGTATCCACCTGCCAATGAAGAAGACATGGGTTTGATCCCTGGTCTGGGAGGATCCCACATGCTGCAGGACGACTGAGCCTGCATGCCACAACCACTGAGCTTGTACTGTAACAACCAGAGCCACAATTGTTGAGCCCACATGCTGAAACTACTGAAGCCCATGTACCCTAGAGCCCATACTCTGCAACAAGAGAGGCCATGAAAATGAGAAGCCTGTGCACCATAACAAGAGTAGTCCCCACTCACCACAACTAGAGAAAAGCCTATGAAGCAATGAAGACCTAGCACAAACAAAAATAAATAAATAAAATCATTTTTTAAAGAAGTAAAAATGAAGTAAATAAAAAACACACTAGAAGGAGTAAACAGCAAACTATGTGATACAGAAGAATGCATACAGAAGAATGCATTCTATCTTAAAGAATATAAATCAGCAGCACAACAGGAAAAAGAAAACCAAATTTTTAAAAATGGAAACTGATTAAGAGATTTTGGGGATAACATAAAGCATACAAACACTCACATTATAGGAGTCCCAGAAAGAGAAGAGATAGATAAGGGGGTAAAAATACATTTAATAAAATTATAGCAGAAAATTTCCCAAACCTGGGAAAGGAAAGATATTCAGGTATAGGAAAACAAAGATTGAACCCAAACAGACCCACAGCAAGACACAGTCATAATTAAAATGGCTAAAGTCAAAGATAAATAATTATAGGTCATGGAGTGAATGAAACTGTTGGAAGGTCTTGCTGGAGGCCCCTTCTTTCTCTCTATCCCTGGAATCCATGTGTCATCCCTCCACTAGAAGCTCCTCCAAGGATATGGTCTTGTGAGCATAATATGTTTTGGGGACTATCTGGATGATCTATATACAGGAGTGAACCCAATTAAAACCTTTATATACATTATAAAATTCTGGCAGCCAGTGTGGTCTGTTCATCATGTAGTGCCCAAGACAAGCCTCATATGTACTGCTGCAGTGACCTTGATAAAGGCTATACAGATGGCTGACAAAATGACAGGGTAGAAGGACATAAGCAACACCTTCTCATTAAAACATGAAAATCACAACTAATTGCTAAAGAACAATCGATAAAAAAACACAGGAATCTATCAAAAATTGGCACCCGGTATCCAAACACAACACAGAAGTGGCAATGAGACAGAGTGAAAGTCCTGAGCCACACATCAGGATTCCCAGCCTGGGGTTGGGTCAACAAGAGAAGGAGACCCCAGAGAATCTGGCTTTGATGGACAGTGAGGGTGATCACAAGAATTCCACGGGACAGGAAGAAAGAAAAACCGCACTATTGGAGGGGGGAAACAAGACCCTGTGAGCATCAGAACACATGGGCAAAAATCAGTGACCTCATAAGAGACTAGATCACACCTACCTGTTAGTATCGGAGGGTCTGCTGTGGAGCTGGGGGTGGCTGTGGCTCACTGCAGGGACAAAGACAGTGGTAGACAACAGTTCTGGAAAGTACTCATTGGTACAAGCCTTCCTGCAGAACACCATTTTCTACTCAAGACCTAGCCTCACTTAACAGCCTGTAAGCTAGAGTGCTGGGATATTCCAGGCCAAACAACCAACAGGGAGGGAACAGAGTCCCACATATCAGCTTACAGGCTGGGTAAAGCCTTCCTGAGCAGAGCTCTGCCAACCAGAGAGACAGGACCCAGCTCCAACCACCAGCAGGAAGGAACCAGATCCTCTCACCAAGAAGCCTGCAAAATCCCCTTAGATAGCCTCATCCAACAATCCAACAGCTTGCAGAAAAGAAACCGCAATCACAGAAAGTTAGACAAAAAGAGATGAAAGAGGAATATATCCCAAATGAAGGAACAAGATAAAACCCCAGAAGAACAACAAAATGAAGTGGAAATAGGCAATATGCTGAAAAATAATTCAGAGTAATGATAGTGAAGATAATCCAAAATCTCAGGAAAAGAATGGAGGTACAGATTATGAAGATGCAAAAAATGCTTAACAAAGATGCAGAAGGACTAAAAGCAAACAAAGGAAACTATAAGCAAAGTGAAAAGACAACCCTCAGAATGGGAGAAAATAATAGCAAATGAAACAACTAACAAAGGATTAATTTCCAAAATATACAAGCAGCTCATACAACTCAATACCAGAAAAATAAACAACCCAATCAAAAAGTGGGAAAAAGACCTAAACAGACATCTCTCCAAAGAAGACATACAGATGGCTAACAAACATGAAAAGATGCTCAACATTGCTCATTATTAGAGAAATGCAAATCAAAACTACAATGAGATATCACCTCACACCGGTTAGAATGGCCCTCATCAAAAAGTCTACAAACAGTAAATGCTGGAAAGGGTGTGGAGAAAAGTGAACACTCTTGTACTGTTGGTTGGAATGTAAATTGATACAGCCACTATGGAAGATGGCATGGAGATTCCTTAAAAAAAACTAGGAATAAAACCACCATATGATCCAGCAATCCCACTCCTAGGCATATACCCCGAGGAAAACAAAATTGAAAGAGACACATGTATCCCATTGTTCACTGCAGTACTATTTACAATAGCTAGAACATGGAAATAACCTAGATGCCCATCAACAGATGATGGATAAAGAAGTTGTGGTATATATGCACAATGGAATATTACTCAGTCATAAAAAGGAATGCATTTGAGTCAGTTCTAATGAGGTGGATGAACCTGGAACCTATTATACATAGTGAAGTGAGTCAGAAAGAGAAAGATAAATACCGTATTCTAACACATACATACGGAATCTAGAAAAAATGGTACTGAATAATTTATTTACAGGGCAACAGTGGAGAAACAGACATAGAGAATAGATTTATGGACATGGGGAGAGAGGAGGAGAGGGTGAGATGTATGGAAAGAGTAACATGGAAACTTACATTACCATATGTAATAGAGATGGCCAACAGGAATTTGCTGTATGGCTCAGGAAACTCAAACAGGGGCTCTGTATCAACCTAGAGGGGTGGGATGGGGAGGGAGATGGGAGAGAGTTTCAAAAGGGAGGGGATATATGTATACCTATGGCTGATTCGTGTTGAGGTTTGACAGAAAACGGCAAAATTCTGTAAAGCAATTATCCTTCAATAAAAATAAATAAAAAACAAAGAAAGAGATGAACAATACAATAGTTAAATTAAAAATACACTAGAAAGAATCAATATCAGAGGAACTGAGGGAGAATAACAGAAAAGCAGCGAGCTGGAAGATAGAATGGTGGAAACGACTTCTGTGGGACAGAATAAAGAATGAGAAAAAGATAGTGACAGTCTAAGAGACCTCTAGGACAACATTAAATGTATGAACATTTGCATTATAGGGATCCCAGAAAGAGAAAAGAGAGAGAAATGACTTGAAAAGAATACTTGGGGAGATATAGCTGAAAACTTTCCCCACATGGGAAAGGAAACAGTTACCCAGGTACAAGAAGCACAGAGAACCTCAGGCAGGATAAACTGAAGGAGGAACAGAGAGTTAGATTTTAATCAAACTGACAAAAATTAAAAACAAAGAAGATATTAAAAGCAACAAAGGAAAAGCAACAAATACCATGCCAGGGAACTCCATAAGGTAATCAGCTGATTTCCCAGTAGGAACTTTGCAGGTCGAAGGGAATGGCGGCATGGTATATTTAAAGTGATGAAAGGGAAGAACCTACAAACCAAGAATACTCTACCTAGCAAGGCTTATATTAAGATGCAACAGAGAACTCAAAAGTTTATAGACAAGAAAAAGTTAAGAGAATTCAGCAACACCAGACTATGTTTGCAACAAATGCTAAAGGAAATTCTGTAAGTAGAAAAGAAAAGTCCACTACAAAAAGCAAGACCATTACAAATAAAAAAGTTGATGGATAAAGACAAGAATAAAGGTAGGAAATGAACTACACAAAAATATGATATAAAAACAAGCAATTGTGAGGAGAGTACAAATGCAGGATACTGGAAATGTATTTAAAATTAAAACACACAGAATGAACATCATCAAAAACAATCTACAAATAATAAATGCTGGAGAGGATGTGGAGAAAAGGGAACACTCTTGCAATGTTGGTAAGAATATATATAAACTGATACAGTCACAATGGAAAAAAGTATGTGAGTTCCTTAGAAAAGTATCACATGACTCAGAAATCCCACTACCAGGCATATACCCTGCTGCTGCTGCTGCTGCTGCTAAGTCGCTTCAGTCGTGTCCAACTTTGTGCGACCCCATAGATGGCAGCTCATCAGGCTCCCCTGTCCCAGGGATTCTCCAGGCAAGAACACTGGAGTGGGTTGCCATGTCCTTCTCCAATGCATGAAAGCGAAAAGTGAAAGTGAAGTCGCTCAGTCGTGTCTGACTCTTAACGACCCTATGGACTGCAGCCTACCAGGCTCCTCCATCCATGGGATTTTCCAGGCAAGAGTACTGGAGTGGGTTGCCATTTTCTTCTCTGCATATACCCTGAGAAAACCACAATTCAAACAGACATATGTACCGTAGTGTTTATTGCAGCACTATTTACAATAGCCAAGACATGAAAGTAACACAGATGTAAATTGAGAGATGAATGGATAAAGAAGTTGTGGTACATATATACAGTGGAATATCACTCAGCCATAAAAAGGAATAAATGTGAATCAGTTGAACTGAGATGGGTGAACATATAGCCTGTTACACAGAATGAAGGAAGTCAGAAAGAAAAAAACAAACAAACAAATATCATATAGTAAAGCATACATGTAGAATCTAGAAAACAGTACTGATGAACCTATCTGCATGGAAGGAATCGAGACACAGATGTAGCAAACAGACTTGTGGACACAGTGGGGGAGGGAAAGAATAGGACAAATTGAGAAAGTAGCATTGACACATATGCAATACCGTGTGTAAAACAGATAGTTAATGGGAAGCTGCTGCTGCTAAGTAGCTTCAGTTGTGTCTGACTCTGTGCGACCCCATAGACAGCAGCCCACCAGGCTCCCCCGTCCCTGGGATTCTCCAGGTAAGAATATTGGAGTGGGTTGCCATGCCTTTCTACAGGGGATCTCCCCCACTCAGGGATCAAATCTGGGTCTTCTGCATTGCAGAAGTTATATATATATATATATATAGTTAAGTCTCATTTTCATTGTTGTATGTTAGAAATCAACACAATATTGTAAAGCAATTATCCTTAATTAAAAAATAAATTAAAGACCAATAATTTAAAACAATCCTGTTTATATATCGACTGCTATATTAATACTTTATGGTAACCCAAACTGAAAATCCACACTAGATATAAATACGAAAAAGAAAACAAACACTCTAAACACAAAACTAAGTTTAATCATCAAATCAAAACAGAAGAGAACAAAAGAGGAAGGGAAGAAAAAGACCTACAAAACAAATTGAAAAAAATTAACAAACCTAACAAAATGGCAATGCAAACATATATTTAAAAAAGGGTGGTAGAAACATACCTATCAATAAATACCTTAAATGTAAATAGATTAAATGTTCCATCAAAATACACAGACTGTCTGAATAGATACAAAAACAAGACCCATATATATGCTGTCATAAGACAAAATAAACCTTAAAATAAACTTATAAGAGACAAAGAAGGAAACTACATAAAAATCAAGGGGTCAATTCAAGAAGATTATAAATTGAAAACATATATGCACCCAACATGGACTTCCCCAGTGGCTCAACATAAAGAATCCACCTGCAATGCAGAAGATGCAGGAGACCTGGATTTGATACCTGGGTGGGAGAGATCCCCTGGAGAAAGGCATGGCAACCCACTCCAGTATTCTTACCTGGAGAATCCCATGGACAGAAGAGCCTGGCAGCCTACAGTCCATAGGATCACAAAGAATCAGACATGACTGAAGCAACTGAGCATGCATGCATGCACCCAACATAGAATCCCTATGTATGAGGCAAAAGCTTACAGCCATTAAATAAGAAGTCAACAGTAACATAATAATAGTGGCACTTTTGTCTTTAACATCCCACTTTCATCAATGGAAGATCAGTCACACAGAAGATCAACAAGAAAACACAGGCTTTAAATAACATATTAGATCAGATGTACTTAATTGATATTTATAGGCTATTGCATCTAAAAGCAGAAAGATACACTTTCTTCTCAGTTGTACACAGAACATTCTCCTGGATAGATCACATCTTGGGACACAAATCAAGCATTGGTAAATTTAAGAAAGTTGAAATCATTTAAAAATATTTATTTATTTATTTTATATATAAGATAATTAAAATAGTGTGATGGTTTTGCCATATATCAGTATGAATTAGCCATAGGTATACATGTGTCTCTGCCATCCTGAACCCCCTCCACCTCCCTTCCAACCCTATCCTTCCAGGTTGTCACAGAGCACCAGCTTAGGGTGCCCTGCTTCACACATCAAACTCACACTGGTCATATATTTTACATATTGTAATGTCTATGTTTCAATGTTATTCTCTCAAATCATCCCACATTCTCCTTCTACCACTGAGCTTTTGCACAAAGAAGGAAACTATAAGCAAAGTGAAAAGGCAGCCCTCAGAATAGGAGACAATAATAGCAAATGAAACAACTGACAAAGAATTAATCTCCAAAATATACAAGCAGCTCATGCAGCTCAATACCAGAAAAATGAACAACCCAAGCAAAAGGTGAGCAGAAGACCTAAACAGACATTTCTCCAAAGAATACACACAGATGGCTAATAAACACATGAAAGGATGCTCAACATCACTCATTATTAGAGAACTGCAAATCGAAACCACAATGAGGAATCATCTCACACTGGTCAGAATGGCCATAATCAAAAAGTCTATAGACAATAAATGATGGAGAGGGTGTGAAGAAAAGGGAACACTTTTACACTGTTGGTGGCAATATAAACTGATAAAATCACTATGGAGAACAGTATGGAGATTCCTTAAAAAATTAGGAATAAAACTACCATATGACCCAGCAATCCCACTACTGGGCATATACCCTGAGGAAACCAGAATTTAAAAAGACATATGTGTCCCAATGTCCATTCCAGCACTATTTACAAAAGCTAGGACATGCAAGCAACCTAGATGTCCATTGGCAGGTGAATAGATAAGGAAGCTGTGGTGCATATATACAATGGAATATTACTTAGCTCTACAATGAAATTCATTTGAGTTAATTCTAATGAGGTGGATGAAACTAGAGCCTATTATACAGAGTGAAATACATCAGAAAGAGAAAGACAAAAACCATATATTAACACATATATATAAAATCTAGAAAGGTGGTACCGATGATCCTACTTACAGGGCAGCAAAGGAGACACAGATGTAAAGAAAAGTCTTTTGGACTCAGTGGGAAAATTGAAATCTTAATCAAGAATATTTTTCTGATCACAGAATTATTGAGATTAGAAATCAAATGCAAGGAAAAAGAAACTGTAAAAACTACAAACACGTGGAGGGGAAGCAATATACAACTAAACAACCAATGGATCACTGAAGAAATCAAAGGAAATTTTTTAAAATACACAGAGACAAAAGAAAATGAAAGCACAATGATCCAAAACCTATGGGATGTGGCAAAGCAGTTCTAACAGGGAAGTTTATAGAAATACAACCTTACTTCAGGAAACAAGAAAAATCTCAAATAAACAACCTAACCTTATGCCTAAAGATACTAGGGGAAGAGAAAAAAAAAATAGTAAAAGGAAAGAAATCATAAAGATTAGAGAAGAGATCAAAGAAATAGAGATGGAGAAAACAATAGAAAAGATCAATGAAACTACAATCTGACTCTGAAAAGATAAACAAAACTGATAAACCTATACCCAGATTTATTGAGAAAAGAGGGAGAGGCCTCAAATCAGTAACATTAGAAATGAAAAAGGAGAAACTACGATGGACATCACAGAAATACAAAGGATCATAAGAGATACTACAAGTAACTCTAAGTCAATAAAATGGACAACCAGGAAAAAAATGGACAGATTCTTAGAAAGGTACAGTCTCCCAAGACGGAACCAAGAAGAACTAGAAAATATGAACAGACCAATCACAAGTACTGATGTTGAAAATATGACTTTAATCAGACACCATGATGAAGTGGAATTTTCCTCAGGGATACAAAGATTTTTTTCAATATTTGCAAATCAACCAGTGTGATATACTATATGAATAAATTGAAAAGCAAAAATCATATGATCATGCAAATAGATAGAGAAAAACCTTTTCACAAAATTCAACACCCAGTTATGATAAACTCTCTAGAAAGTGGACATAGAGGAAACCTACCTCAACATAATAAAGGCCATATATGACAAACCTACAGCTAACATTATATTCAATGGTGAAAAGCTGAAAGCATTTCCTCCAAGATGAGGAACAAGACAAGAATGACCACCCACATCATTTTTATTAAACAGAGTTTTGGAAGTCCTTGCCAAGCGAATCAGAGAAAAAGAAGAAATAAAAGCATTGCAAATTGGAAAATCAGAAGTAATACTGTCACTGTTTGTTGAAGGCTTTAAACTATACATAGAAAATCCCAAAAGTTGGCACCAGAAAACTAGTGGAGTTCACCAGTGAACTGAGTAAAGCTGCAGGATTTAAAATTAATACAGACAAGTCTGTTGCTTTTCTATACACTAACAAGGAAAGATCAGACAGAGAAATAAAAGAAACAACCACATTTACCATCACATCAAAAACAGTAAAATGTCTAGGATTAAACCAATCTAATGAGGCAAAGGCCAGTACTCTGAAAACTATAAGATCCCAATGAAAGAAACTAAAGATGACACAAACAAATGAAAAGATATGCCATGCTCCTGAATCAGAAAAATCAATATTGTCAAAATAATTATGCTACCCAAAACAATTTACAGAATCATTATAATCCCTATCAAATTATCAATGGCATTTTTCACAGAACTGGAATAAAAACATCAAAATTTGTATGGAGATATGAAAGACTCTGCAGAGCCAAAGTAATCTTAAGAATGAAAATCAGAGCTGGAGGAAATCAGGCTCCCCGACTTCAGACTCTACTACAAAGCTACAGCTATCAAAAGAGTTTGGTACTGACATAGAAACAGAAAAATAGATTAATGGAACAAACAGAAAGCTGAAAATAAAATCACACATCTATGGCCAATTAATCCATGACAAAGGAGGTTAAGAATATACAATGCAGAAAAGACAATCCCTTCAATAAGTGCTGGAAAAACTGTACAGCTACATGTAAAAGAATGAAATTAGAACACTCACTAACACCCTACACGAAAATAAACTCAAAATGAAAGAAAGACCTAAAGGTTGGGTGGAATATTATAAAACTCTTAGAAGCAAACCCAAGCAAAACACTCTGACATAAACTGCAGTAATATCTTGGTGAACCCACCTCCTAGAAAAAGAAAAATGAAAAGAAACAATTTGGACCTCATTAAACTCAGGAACTTTTGCAGATAGGGAAATCATTAACAAACTGAAAAGGAAAACCAAAGAATGGAAGAAATATTTGCAAATGAAGCAACTAACAGGGATTATTCTCTAAAATTTACGAAGAGCTCATGGGGCTCAATAAATCTCATACACAGACAACTCAGTTTTTTTAAAAAAAAAAAGAGCAGATGACCTAAATAGATATTTCTGCAAAGAACACATATAGATGGCCAAGAAGCACAGAAAAGATGCTTAACATCACCAACAGTTAGAGAAATGCAAACCAAAACTACAATGAGAAAAATACCATTTATAGTTTGATAGGGTTTGCACTGTATCTGTAGTTTGCTTTGGGTAGTATAGTCATTTTTACAATATTGATTCTTTTGATCCAAGAACATGGTGTATCTTTCCATCTGTTAGTGTTGTCTTCTATTTCTTTCATCAGTATCTTATAGTTTTCTGCATACAGGTCTTTAGGTAGGTTTATTCCTAGGTATTTTATTCTTTTGTAGAAATGGTGAATTAGATTGTTTCCTTAATTTCTCTTTCTGATTTTTCATTGTTAGTGTATAGGAATACAAGGGATTTCTGTGCATTAATTTTGTATCTAGTGATTTTACTACATTCACTGGTTAGATCTAGTAATTTTTTGGTTTCCTTCATCTTTAGGATTTTCTATGGGGAGAAGGTAATGGCACCCCACTCCAGTACTCTTGCCTGGAAAATCCCCATGGATGGAGGAGTCCATGGGGTCGCTAAGAGTCAGACACGACTGAGCAACTTCACTTTCACTTTTTGTTTTCATGCATTGGAGAAAGAAATGGCAACCCACTCCAGTATTCTTGCCTGGAGAATCCCAGGGACGGGGGGGCAGGGGCGGGGAGAGGGCTGGTGGGCTGCCGCCTATGGGGTCGCACAGAGACGGACATGACTAAAGCAACTTAGCAACCGCAGCAGCATGTATAGTATTATGTCATCTGCACACAGTGAGAGTTTTACTTCTTTTCCAATCTGGCTTCCTCTTATTCTTTTTCTTCTCTGATTGCTATGGCTAGGACTTCCAAAATAGAACTACAACAATTTTTTTCACAATTTGTATGGAAAAACACAAGACCCCAAATGAAGTAAGGCATCCTGCAGTTCATGGGGTCACAAAAAGTCAGACAAGACTGAGCAAATGAACAACAACAACAAAGCCACAGCAGTCTTGAGAAAGAAAAACAGAGCTGAAAGAATCAACTCTCTTGACTTCAGACTATACTACAAAGCTAAAGTCATCAAGACAGTATGGTACTGGCACAAAAACAGAAATATACACCAATGGAACAAGATAGAAAACCCAGAGATAAACATGCACTTATGGGCACCTTATCTTTGACAAAGGAGGCAAGATCATACAATTGAGAAAAGACAGCCTCTTCAATAAGTGGTGCTGGGAAAACTGGACAGCTACATGTAAAAGAATGAAACTAGAACTTCCTAATATTACACCATACACAAATATAAGGCCAGAAACTATGAAGCTCTTAGAAGAAAACATAGGCCATTCATTCCTTGACATAAATCATGCCAAGATTCTTTATGACCCACCTTCTAGAGTAATGGAAATAAAAATAAAGATAAACAAATGGGACCTAATTAAACTTAAAAGCTTTTGCACAGCAAAAGAAACTATGAACAAGGTAGAAACACAACCCTCAGAATACGAGAATAGCAAATGAAAGAACTGACAAAGGATTAATCTCCAAAACATACAAGCAACTCATGCATCTAAATACCAGGATAACAAACAACCCAATAAAAAAGTAGGCAAAATCCCTAAGCAGATAAGCAGACATTTATCCAAAGAAGACATACAGATGGCTAATAAATGCATGAAAAGATGCTCAACAGTGCTCATTATTAAAGAAATGCAAATCAAAACTACAATGAGGTATCACTTTACACCAATAAAACAGAATAAAACTACCATATGAACCAACAGTCCCAGTACCGGAAATATACACTGAGGAAACCATAATTCAAAAAGACACATGTACCTCAATGTTCATCAAAGCACTATTTACAATAGCTAGGACATGGAAGCAACTTAGATGTCTACTGACAAATGAATGGACAAAGAAGCTGTGGTACATACATATACAATGGAGTATTACGCAGTCATAAAAGAATGCATTTGAGTCAGTTCTAATGAAGTGGATGACATAGAGCTTATTATACAGAGTGAAGTAAGTCAGAAAGTGAAAAAGAAATATTGTATATTAACACATATATGTGGAGTCTAGAAATATGGTACTCACGAACATATTTCCATGGCAGCAATGGAGACACAGACTTAGAGAACAGATTTTTGGACAGAAAGGAGGAAGGAGAGGGTAGGACAAATAAAGAGTAGCATTGAAACATATACTTTACTATATGTAAAATAGATAGCCAGTGGGAATTTGCTGTATGACCCAGGGAGCTCAAACTTGGTGCTCTGTGACAACCTAGACGGGTGGTATAGGGTGGGAAGTGAGTGGGAGGTTCAAGAGGAAGGGGACATATGTAGGCCTATGACTGAAACATGTTGATGTATGGCAGTAAACTACACCATATTGTACAGCAATTATGCCCCAATTAAAAATCAATAAATTAAAAAAAAGAAAACTACAATGACATATCACCTCACAACAGTCAGAATGACCATCATTAAAAAGTCTACATCAATAAATGCTGGAGAGGGTGTGGTCAAAAGGGAACCTTCTTTTGCTGCTGGAGGGGATATAAACTGGTTCAGCCACAGTAAAGAATAATATGGAAGTTCCTCAAAAAACTAAAAACAGAGCCAACACATACTATTGCAATTGCACTCCTAGGCATATACCCAGAGAAAAACATGGTTCGGAAGGATACATCCACACAATGTTCTTTGCAGCCCCGATATGGAAGCAACCTAAATATCCATCAGCAGACGTATGGATAAAGAAGATGTAGTACACATATACAAGGGGATACTACTTAGCCATTAAAAAGCACAAAATAATGCCATTTTAAGCAACAAGACCTGGAGATTAACATACTAAATAAAGTAAGTCAGCCTGAAAAAGACAAATATATATTAGTATTATTGCTTACATGCAGAATCTTAAAAAAATGATACAAATGAACTTATTTACGAAACAGAAACACACTCACAGACTTAGAGAACAACATTATAGTTACCAGGGGGGGGAGGGTGCAGGGCAGAGATAGATTGGGCATTTGGGATTGACATGTACACACTACTATATATAAAATAGATAACCAACAAGGACCTACTGTATAGCACAAGGAATGCTGCTGAATATTCTGTAATAACCTAAATGGGGGAAAATGAAAAATAATAACTGCATGTTTATATATAACTGAATCACTTTGCTATCCAACTGAAACACAACACTGTTAATCAACTATGCTTCAATATAAAATAAAAGTTTTTAAAACAGAAAAAAAAGAAAAAAAATTATAAAGGTAGCAAGAGAAAAAAATAGATTTATATACAAGGGAACCCCTCATAAGGCTATCAGCTGATTTTTCTGCACAAACTTTACAAGGTGGAAAGGAGTGGCATGAAATATTTAAAGTGCTAAAATGAAAAAAAAACAAACAAAAAAACTGCAACCTAGGATTATCTACCCAGCAAGATTATGATTTAGAACTGAAGAAGAGATAAAGAACTTCTCTGAGAAGAAATAAATAAGATTTCTTCTATACTAAACCCACCTTACAAGAATGTTAACATGTATTATCTAAGTAGAAAATAAAAGGCTTTAACAAGAAGTACCTAGACAAAATGAAAAATCCCACTACTAAAGGCAAATATACAGCAAAGACTGAGATTCCACCTCTTAAATCAGCCAGTATGAAAATTAAAAGTAAAAATAAAATGTAAAATCAAATATAACTGTAATAATCAGTAAAGGGACAAACATAAAGATGTAAAATGTAACATCAAAAACACAAAGTATAGTGGAAGGTAGTAATATTAATAAATTTAGGTCCTTTAGTACTTGCTTGAAGTTCAAACACTACCTGTTTAAAACAAGTAGATATAGTAATAGATCAACATATGTGAATCCCATGGTAGGCATGAATCAAAAATCTATGATACATACACAAAAACAAATGAGAAAGGAATGCAAGCATACCACTAAAGAAAATCATTGAACTACAAAATAAAGAAAAAGGGAGAACTACAAAAAACAACTGGAAAAACATGTAGTTAAATGGCAATAAGTACATAATATCCATAATTATTTTACATCAAAAGACATACGTGCATGCTAAGTCTGCTTGAGTCATGTCTGACTCTGTGTGACCCTATGGACAGTAGCTTGCCAGGATCTTCTGTTTGTGGGATTCTCCAGGCAAGATACTGGAGTGGATTGCTGTGCCCTTCTCCAGGGGATCTTCCTGATCCAAGAATCAAACAGTTGTAAAGGAACACGTTGGTGATGCAGGGGAGAAGTATATTTGGGTTAATGTTCTCACAATGTAAAACGTTTAGATGAAGGGCAGGAAACAAAATTACTTCAAAAGGAGGTGAAGCAGCTACTTGAGAAAAGGTTGAGTCTGATTAGATTTCAGGAGCGCTTCTGTTGCAAGAGGTACAAAAAAAGTTAAAGAAGAATTCACAATTTTCTCATTGGTGTTCACCAAAAAAAGCAGTGACCATAATTACTCTAACACAAATGGGGTATACCTTTGCCACAGGATCCAGATGCTGGCTATAATAACCTGTGGATCTATGGTGAATCCTCTGTTTATAGGTGAGTACCCCAAGGGCATACCCTATCTTTTCAAATAGAGAAAGGAAAAAAAAGAATATGATAATTGGGATGCCCAAGTTTAGGTGGGTCCATCAAGTTCTACCTTAAGGCCTTGAAAGCTTCATGATCTAGTTCTATAAAACTGGGTCCAAATTGTTACAGCTGAGTAAAAATATGGACATTTGGCCATAAGAGAGAAACTGCAATCCAGTATCAGCAACATCTAACCAGGGAAAACCTTGGTGTTTGTGCATTGTATGAGGTTTTTGAAAAATTAGGGCAACATAAAGTCTATCTAAATCTAGCTGAAACCCTTTTTCTAACATCAGAAACCCTTTCTGAGGAATTCAAGCCTCAGAGGCAGCATTCAAGACAGCTTTCTCAAACATGGATTTGGGAAACCTGCAGTTTTTCTTTCGCAGCATTATGACATTTTAAGGCTAAAAGCTTTAGCAAGTGGATGCTGTCTTTCTGTGAGGAGGCATGAGAAAGAGAGCAAAGAAGCATATCATCTGTATATTAAAACCAAGTAAAGCCTCTATGGAACTTTATGTCTTCCAGAACAGCCAACAGGATGTGTGAGGAATAAGGACACTCAGTATAACCCTGAAGCATTACTGTCCAGAAAATTGATTCTGCTCCCAAGTAAAGCAAAAAGCTATTGAGTACATACTTCCATTAGCTGGAAAAGTAAAGAATACACCCGATAAATGCATTATGGTAAAGAATTTATTTCCAATAGGAATGAACTTTAGTAATGTATGAGGATTATAGATCATAGGAATAACAATGTTGTTATCTCCATAAAGGTTGCAAACAAAGTTCAAGACTCAGCTCTTAGGTTTTATCAACTGTAAAATGAGTGTTACCTTAGCAAGTGCAAGGGATAATGAGGATTTCAACACTGTAAACTTTCAATGGCTTTATGGAGAAGGGATTATTTATAGGATATTAATTAATGCTGGGAATGGATGATAGAGTGTTCCAAATGAATTTCAAGGTGAAGTTCTCTGTAATTTTTATGAAAATCAGTTGGATATTTTGCCAAAAAGGAAAGTAATAGCTGATACAATAGTGAAAAATAATTAGTGTTTATGCAAAAATATCCACAATAAATAACCTAACTTTATACCTAATGCAACTAGAAAAAGAACAACCAAAAAACAAAGTTAGTGGAAAGAAATCATAAATATCAGAGCATATATGAAGAAAATAATACAAAAGATAAAATAAACTAAAAGCTGGTTCTCTGAAGATAAAAAAAATAATAATAATAAACCTCTGGTCAGACTCCTCAAGAAAAAAAAGGGTTTAAATAAATAAAAGTAGAAAGTTAAAAAATGAAGTTACAATGGAAACCACACAAATAAAATCATAAAAGATTACTGCAAGCAAATATATGGGAATGAAATACACAATCCAGAAGAAATGAATACTTAGAAATGTACACCCTACCAAGACTGAAACAGGAAAACAGAAAAACTGAATAGGTCAATGACAAGTAAAAAATTGAAAATGATTTTAAAAACCAGCTTAGCCAGGCTCCTGGATATAGAGGCAACAGCCTGTAAGTATACAGTGAAATGTGTATTGTTCCCTTCACGCCCTTGGTCTTGGGAACCTAAAGGGAGCAGGGCACGACTTGAGGAGGCTCCTACTGGCTCACCTCTGGACTTTAAGAGCTCCCATAAGCATGACAGCTGTAAGGAATGCAAAGTCAAGAGATATTTTTGCAAGCCTTGAGCTTCTCTTGCTGTTTCATTGCCAAGTAATTCATGGAACACCTTCAGTTTTATTTATGTTTAGTTCTTGGGGTTTTTCTGGAGGATGGCAGGGATCTCCACCACCAGAGAAGGGAGATGTCGATGATGCAGGGGAAGAGTGGAAACTGAACCACACTACTTACTGCTTTCTCCTACACCTGTACCTCCCCCTTAACCAAAGAGCAGAAGAGCAAGGACACTGAGGACACTAGGCCAGCTAAAAGAAACTGAAAGGCAGAGTGGGAAGCAGTAATTCACTACCACTGTGGTCATGCCACCTCCAAGCTCCAACCTCCAACACTGTCTGCCCCTGGGCCCTGTGCAAGGGCGCCTCACTGTGTCTCTCACACAACATACACAAGGAATGACAGGGAAACACAAGTTGCCTGGAGCCCAAAGGATACTCTGCCAGGCAGCCCCTTGTCAGGAGTGGTCCCTCCTGAGTGCCTTCCAGGGCTCCAGACTGACCAACCGACAAACCAACCAACCAACCAGGCAGTAGGCCTGGCGGGCCTCCAGAAGGCAAAAGGAGAGGCGTGGCCAAGTTTGGATGCCTTGAGCATGTCAGGGCTAAAGAGCCCGGGGCATGCACGCAGGGCTCAGAAAAGCTAGGGAGGACTCCAGGAACTGTAGGTTAAAAGTGGGAGGTGAAGGGCACACACGAGAGGGATGAGGTAATAATCTCCGATGGCAATTAAAGGATGGTTGTGAGGGAATGCCCCTCACTCCCACAGGAAAAGTAAAAGTGTTGGCAGCGTTGATGCTCTCAGGCACCCACCCAACCTTGCCTTCAGGACACAGGGAAGAACTGAAAGGAAGGAGCTGAAAGTGGAGAGCAAACTGAAAACACAAGAAAGAACCACAGTGGAGGTGAAGTGTAAAGGGGGTCTCCAGTGCACTGTGTCCCACGTAGGCTGGTGGAACCAACCGTGGCCTCCTAAGAGAAGAGCCATCAGCCAGAGAAGAGCCATCAGCCAGGGCAGAGCCTCAGCCATGCAGGCAAGGGGCTGAACCCCATCCAGAGAGAGGCCTGTGCTGTGATGCCCTAGTGCCCAACTGGGAAGTGGAAAGACAAACAGAAAAGGGGCAAGGAGGAAGGACAGGGAACAAGGAAGGAAAGGCAATCATCGGGTCCGCTGAGATTTGGTGGATGGGTGCCAGCACGGGGGTTGGGGCTGTAGTGGGGCCTGCACAGGCATGTTTTCAAGAATGCAACACTGTGTGTGGGTGTGTGCCCCAGTTCAGGACAGTAAGCCCGGGCAAAGGCAGGGGAAGGTGTGAAGTGATGCTGAGAGTAGGGATTCCACCACTTGCTAGTCCCAATCCCTGCCCTCCTTCCTTCCTCCCTGCATCTTCCCCAGGTAAGTGTCCCACAAGTCCTGATATTTAATGCCTGGAAAAGATCCACCTCAGGTCCTACCTGATAGGAAGGTAGTGACTTTGGTTTTAGTGGGTTGTTTGCTGTGTGTTTGGTTTCTCTCACCAATTTCGAATGTTGGCCTACTTTCTGGGACAGCTTGGCATAAGCAGAAGAATGTCTCAAACTGCCACTCCTCAGTTCTAAGAGTCCTTAAGATACTTCTGTGTGGGAAATCCCTGGGATGTGGATTTGCTCCTCAGTTCTAAGAGTCCTTAAGATACTGAGTGTGGGAAATCCCTGGGACATGGATTTGCTTTCCTTTGGAGCTCCCTCCTGTTCGGGTTACACATCTAGGAAGACTTTAAAGGAGCAAAGAAAGGAACCATTGAGGAACTTACAAAAGAGACTCGGGATCACCTTCCACACTGGTCTCTCACGAGGCACTGGGTGGCATGGGCACGACATCCTTAAACACTCAGGCCACGGTGACCACTTGCTTTCCCTTGCACCTGCAGACCAAAACAATGTCCCTGGCCTTTTCCATGAACAAAGACTGTGGCCCTGCCCTCAGCCACGGCAGCTGCCCTGAAAGGTGTCACCCTGACAGGGATTCAGGATGGGGAAGAGCAAGATACGGGGCCTGGATAGTTCAGATGTGAATCTAGGAATGATTTCAGTGGGCCCAAACTCTGAAACCTTCCCACACAGAGAATGAGATGTCTGGCTGTTTTCTGTGTGTATATATATGTATGTATGTATGTATGTATGTATGTATGTTTACTGGCTTTTGCTGGCCTGGAATGGGGGGGTGGGGGAGGGGTGGAATGGGGGGGGTGGGCAGTGGACTAGCAGTAACCTTTCAGTGTTCCCCACGTTTTAATTTTTTCCTCGCTTTTTTTCAACAAAAACTTCTAAAATAGGCTGGCTCCTTCCTCCCTTACCTCTGGGGAAACCTTTCCTCAGAGCTATCAGAGCAGATGTGGCCCTGTGGCTGTACCCCTCAGGAAGGTCCCCGAATGAAAGGAAACTGTCAGCTTTCAGGTTGTGTGTTTTCCTTCTTTGCACACATCCCAAAACTTTCTGGATAAAGGCCCTGATTCCCTTGTCATGATTGCCATGCCCACTTGTGTGTGTGTGTGTGTGTGTGTGTGTGTGTGTGTGTTTAAGGGGGATCCATAATTCCCCTGGGGTGGGGGTGAGCTTCCAGGGTGAATACTAGGCTACTGTCAGGGGTAAGGTTTCGAAGCTAAGAGATCTACATGGCAAACCAAGCCACCAAACTCCCTTCTTGCCATCTGACCCCTTCAATCCCCAAGCCCGCCTCCTCTCTCCCTTCCCCCTAAACTCCACCTACTCCCCAGAGGATAAAAATTAACAGGATTGCTAGCAGAGGGAGGGCACCTGGAAAGATTGAAGGTGACATGTGGACGGGTTCCTGGTGCAGAACTGAAGCCTGCGAGAGCCTGGCTACCAAGGCCTGTGGGCAGAAAAGACCCAGATGGCAAACCTGTGGACAAATGTAGGCAAGGCCAAGTGGGGCATTCCCAAAGATTCCACCTGTGTGATCCATGCCATCCCCCAAAGTCCCACCCATGGGCACAGAATGAGTGCTCAGAGGTACCACGCTGGGAGGCAGCCTGGTGGCCTCTTCCAGACCCTCGAGACTCCTGGAAAGATTCCCCCTTATTACAGAAGGGGTCAAAAACTTCTGGACCTCCCTGGGACCTGCTTGCCTCTGTCCCACCAGATCCTCGGGAGAACAGGGGTTGCTGCCTAGAAGAGGCACGGTGTAGACAAGCAAGAGAGGCTGGGAGGAGCCCGAAGATACAAAGAAGAAACTGCAAGCCTACTGGTGGGATCTCTGCAGGGTTGTTGGTGTTCACGTGAAGGCAGTCAAGAACAGCCTAGCTACACCTGCAGGTTATCCCTAAGTGGCCAAGGTTATGAGGAGCCCAGCTGAAACGGAGCTGGGTGCTGTGTGAGCTGGACTATCAGTGGTGATGAGTGTATTGGGATATTGCTCCCGCTGCTGCTTGTGATGATGGTCATGATAGGGGGAGTGAGGAGGAAGGGGGGTGGCAGGAGAAGCAAGAAGAGGAGGAGGAGGACGGTGACCTGAGCATCTCCCCATCTCCACCCCTATCCCATACTCTGTCTGGCAGCTAAAGGAAGGAGAGGAAGGCTTGCTGGGGGCTAGGAAAGGGGCGACTGCCATTTCTGCAGCCACAGTGCCATCCAGCGGAACGTGTATCTCAAAAGTCCATGCAGCAGACACCTGTCTTCTGCCAGGCCTCCAGGGATCAGCAAGGCTGTGCTGGGCCTTCTGAGCTCTGCCCAAGCTGAAGGTTCTCCTCCCCCACCCCACCCCCACCCCCACAAGTTCAGAAGCCTAAAGGGACCCCTGCCCCACCACGGGAAAGACAGGAGCTCTAGGAGCCTTGGACCCTGCCGATAGCGCAGGGAACGACCAGCTCAGGGGGCGGAGCTTCCCCTGTCTGCCATTTTGGGCTGGACCCAGAGAGATTCTGCAATTTTTCCTGTGGTGTCCCTGCTGGGGAGTGCCGGGGTGCCCTGCCTGGGACCACACTGGGGGTCAGGCGGCCTCTTTCCTCACTGGGAGCTGAGGGGCTTTGAGGTTCTGGGACTGGGGCCACTTACACTTGGCACTCCCAGTGGCAGCCATTTCGGGCTGTCCCTAGGGTATCTGAGGGCCTTCCACAACTGCAGAACCACGGTCCAGTCTCCCATGGAGCGCACAGATGAAGGGACAGCCAGGAGCCCGTTGCCCATGTGCACCCTCAGGATGACACAACACCCATCCCCACCCCTCTCAACCCCCACAGGGCCAGTTTCTTCCCAATCCATGGCTGTCTCCATCACTTGAGCCCAGGTAACTGGCTTTGACAGAGACAAGCTCCACTTAATGGCAGCATGGCTCCCCAAATGCCAACCGAGGGCTGGACCCTGCCTCCATCATCCCATCAGGCCTTGGTCCTCCTCCCCTTCCAAGGCAAAACCACTATTAGGCCAACACAGACAACCCCGTGAAGGAGGGGAGAAAAGGACAGAATGACCACTGGTCAGGAGGCTGGACGTCCTGCAAGTCTTTCCCCCTTCTTTGCCTCCAACCCGTTTTTTTTTCTTCACGCCTGCTCTTGGGAGAAGTAAAAGCCTAAGTAACTTTCAGAAGCCTAAGGGGACGCCCTCCCCACAATGGGAAAGACAGGTCTAGGAGCCCTGGATCCTACTGGCTTTGACATGACTTTATCTCTTTCCTACTTGCTTATCTTTTCTTAGGTGTTTCATAGAGTAAGTCTTCTCATGGTTTAGTTTGTTAAATGTTACTTTTTTTCCTTTTTGACTTCTGATTTATATATCTGTCTTACTGAACAGTTTTCTTTTCCAAATAGTTACTATTTTATTTATTCTTTATTCAATTGTGGTGAAATTCATGTATCATGAAAGTAACTACTTCTGAAGTGAACAGTGGCATCTATCACATTCACAATGTTGTGCAACCTCCACCTGTATCTAATTTCTTTTTTAAATTTATTTTTATTTTTTAATTTATTTATTTAAATTGGAGGCTAATTACTTTACAATATTGTAGTGGTTTTGCCACACATTGACATGAATCAGCCATGGGTGTACATGTGTTCCCCATCCTGAACCCCCCTCCCACCTCCCTCCCCATCCCTACATTTTAGCAGGAAAAGGAAATTCCCTATCCATTAAGCAGTTTGCCACTTCCCTACTCACCACCCACCCCTAGTTGTATTCCACCTCTACAAATTTACCCATTCTGGACATCTCATATCAGTGAATCATACAGTAAGTGACCTTTTCTGTCTACATCCTTTCACTTACGTTTTTGAGGTTCATCCATGTTGTAGCATGTATAAGAACACCATTCCTTTTTATGGCTGAATATTATATTTGGGTCTTCCCCAGTGACTCAGCAGTAAAGAATCCACCTGCAGATGCAGGAGACGTGGGTTCGATCCCTGGGTCAGGAAGATACCCTGGAGAAAGACATGGCAACCCACTCGAGTTTTGCAAGAAAATCCCATGGACAGAGGAGCCTGGTGGGCTACAGTCCATAGGGTCCCAAAGAGTCAGACATGACTGAAGCAACTGACCACAAACTATAATATTTGATTTTATGGTATATACCACAATTTCTTTATCAATTCGTTTCTTCGAGTTGTTTTAGCTATTGTTAATAGTGCTGCTCTGAACATTAATGTGAAAGAATTTGTTTCAGTATCTATTTCAGCCCTTTTGGGTTTACATCTAGGAATGGAATTTCTGGGTTGAAGCAATTCTATGTTAACTTTTAGAGAAACAGGAAAACGTTTTGCATAGCACCTGCATCATTTCACTTTTCTATTAGCAATTTTATCAGTATTCCAATTTCTCTATGTCCTCCCCAACACTTATTTCCTTTATTTCCCCCCAATTATAGCCATCCTAGTGGGTTTGTAAAGTTATGGTCTAGATTTGTATTTCCTTTATGACTAATGATGTTCAGCATGTTTTAAAGTCTTATTGACCATTTGTATATCTTCTTTAGAGAAATGGCTAATTCAAGTTTCTCCATTTTTCTTAAAATTGTACTGTTCACTGCTCTGTTGTTGAGTTGCAAATATTTTTTTTTTTTCATATTCTGGATATGGGCCCTTACCAGATATATAATTTGCAAATATTTTCTGCCATTCTGTAGGCTGTCTTCTCTTTATTATAGACCTTTGCTAAATAAAAGTTCTCAATTTTGATAAATCCATCTATTTTTGTTCTTTTATTGTGATTGCTTTCAGTGTCCTATTCAAACATTACCAAATGCAAGGTAAAGAAGATTTATATGTGCTTCTAAAATTTTTATGTTTTAGCTCTTGTAGTTAGGTCATTAATTCATTTTGAGTTGAATTTCTTATATTCATCTGTACATGGATACCCAGTTTTTCCAACATCATTTGTTCAACAGACTGTGCTTACTCCACTAAATGATCTTGGCACCCTTGTTGAAGTTCATCTGACCCATAGAGGTTTGTTTCTGGACTCTCCAGTCTATATTATTAGTCTATTTGTCTATCTTTATGCCAGTACTACACTGTTTTGATTACTGTAGTTTTAAAATCAAGAAGTGTGAGTCCTACGACTTTGTTCTTTTCCAAAACTGTTCAAGCTGTTTGGGATTCCTTTAAGTGTCCATACAAATTTTAGAATGCATTTTTTCTATTTCTGCAAAAAAAAAAATGCCATTCAAATTTGGATAGAGACTGGATTGAATCTGTATATCACTTTCAGTAGTATGGATATCTTAACAATATCAAGGCTTCCAATCCATGAACATGGAATGTTTGTCCATTTGTCTTCTTTAATTTCTTTCGTCAATATTTTGTAGCTTTGAGTGTACAGGTCTTTGACCTACTTGGTTAAATTTATTCTATGTATTTATTTTGGGAGATACTATTGTAAAGAGGGCTGTTTTCTAGATTTTCCTTTTGGATTGTTCATTGCTGGTGTATAGAAACTTAGCTGAACATTGTGTACTGATTTTGTATCCTGCAACTTTACTGAATTATTAGCTCTAGCAGGGTTTTTTTTGGTGTGAGAATCCTGTGGGATTTTATATAGGATTATGTGATCTGCAAATGGAGACCGTCTTACTTCTTTCTTCCCAATTTGGATTCCTATTATTTCTTTTTTCTTCACAATTGCTTTGGTTAAAACATCCAGTGCAATGTCAAACAGTGGTGGTGAAATGCAGCATCCTTGTCTTCTTGATCTAAAGAGTAATGTTTTTACTCACTTATTATTAAGAAAGATGTTAGCGGTTTGTTGTTCATATGTGTGTGCATGCTCAGTCTCTCAGTCATTTCCAACTCTTTGCAACCCTACAGACTGTAGCCCCCAGGCTCCTCTGTCCATGAGATTCTCCAGGCAAGAATACTGAAGTGGATTGTCATTTTCTTCCAGGAATCTTCATGACCCAGGGATCAAACACATGTCACCTGCATTGTCAGGCAGATTCTTTACCACTGAGTCACCTGGGGTTCATAGATGCCTTTTATTACATTGATGAAGTTCTTGCTATTCCTAGTTTTCTGACTTTTTTTTTCCAATTACGAAATAGTATTGGACTTTGTCAAATGTTTTTTCTGCATCAATTGTGATTATTGTTTCCTTTCTTCATTTGTTAGTGTGATGTGTTACAATGATTGATTTTCTTATAATGAACCACTCTTCTTTATTTCTGAGGTAAATCTCACTTCATCATAGTATATTGTTGTTCAGTCACTCAGCCATGTCCAACTCTTTGTTTGCCTGTGGACTACAGCACACCAGGCTTCCCTGTCCTTCACCATCTCTCAGAGCTTGCTCAAACTCATGTCCATTGAGTAGGTGATGCGATCCAAACAGGTCATCCTTTGTCATCCCCTTCACCTCCTGCCTTCAATCTTTCCCAGCATCGGGGTCTTTTCTAATGAGTCAACTCTTCGCATCAGGTGTCCAAAGTACTGGAGCTTCAGCTTCAGCATCAGTCCTTTTAATGAATATTCAAGATTGCTTTCCTTTATGATTGACTGGTTTGATCTCCTTCCTGTCCAAGGGACTCTCAAGAGTCTTCAATACCACAGTTCAAAAACAGCAATTCTTCGGTGCTCAACCTTCTTTATGGTCCAACTCTCACATCCACACATGACTAGATGGACCTTTGTTGGCAATATAATGTCTCTGCCTTTTAATACGCTGTCTAGGTTGGTCATATATTTTCTTCCAAGGAGCAAGTGTCTTAATTTCATGGCTGCAGTCACAGTCTGCAGTGATTTTGGAAGAAAATAAAGTTTGTCATTGTTTCCATTTTTTCCCCTTCTATTTGCCATGAAGTGATGGAACTGGATGCCATGATATTAGTTTTCTGAATGTTGAGTCTTTAGCCAGCTTTTTCACTAGCCTCTTTCATTTTCATCAAGAGGCTCTTCAGTTCCTCTTTGCTTTCTGCCATAAGGGTGGTGTCATCTGCATATCTGAGGTTATTGATATTTCTCCTGGCAATCTTGATTCCAGCTTGTGCTTCATCCAGCCTGGCATTTCTTATGATGTATTCTGCATATAAGTTAAATTCTTTCCCAATTTGGAACCAGTCTGGTGTTCCATGTCCAGTTCTAACTGTTGCTTCTTGACCTGCATACAAGTTTCTCAGGAAGTAGGTAAGGTGACCATCTCTTGAAAAATCTTCCAGTTTATTGTGTTGGCTTTAACATAGTCAATGAAGAAGAAGTAGATGTTTTTTTCTGGAATTTTCATGCTTTCTCTATGATCCAACAGATATTGGCAATTTGATCTCTGGTTCCTCTGTCCTTTCTAAATCCAGCTTGAATATCTGGAAGTTCTTGGTTCAGGTACTATTGAAGCCTAGCTTGGAGAATTTTGAGCATTACTTTGCTAGCATGTGAAATGAGTGCAATTGTGTTGTAGTTTGAACATGCTTTGGCACTGCCTTTCTTTGGGAATCCCTTTTCTTTGGGATTGCCTTTCTTTGCGTCATGGTGTATAATCAATCTATTTCTCTCTCTCTCTCTCTCAAGTTTCCCTGTTATTGATTTCTAGTTTTATTACATTGTCATGGGTGAAGATACACTGTATGATTTAAATTTGCGAAGTAACACATGGCCGATCCTAGAGAATGTTCCTGGCACTTGAGAGAAATATGTACACTGCTATTGTTGCAAGGACTGTGATATACTTCTCTGTTAGGTCTACTTGTTTATAGTGGTATGTAAGTCTGCCATTTCCTTATTGGTCTTCTGTCTACATGTGTTATTAATTATTGAGAGTAGAGTATTTGTCTCCAACTATTACTGTCTATTCCTCCCTTCAATTCTCTCCTCTCTTACAGCATACTTTCCTATCTCCACTTTTGATCTCATATGATCTCACTTCTGTCAGACTATTAATTATAGCCACTTTTTCCTAGCTCCCTTTCTATTTGATATTTCCCATAAACATTTAAATATGCTCATCTTTTCCTTCTTAAAAAAACTACACTTTACCTTATAGTCCCCTTCAGTTATAACTTTTTCTCTTTCTTCCTATGTATCATAGCTCAGATTCTTGAAAGCACTGTCAGTTCTCTTTGACCACTTCCTCACATTCCCTCCACAAATTCCTCTACCTATTACAATCTTTCATCTGTCTCCTCAGTGAATCTGCTCTTGACAAAGGCACAAACATCTTTTGAAAATTCAGTGATTGTTGTCTCCTTTCTTCCCCAACATCAATGGACCCTTTTAAGTGGGCTTCCCTGATAGCTCAGATGGTAAAGAATCCACCTGCAATGCAGGAGATATCCGTTCAGTTCCTGTCAGGAAAATTCCCTGGAGAAGGGACAGGCTACCCACTCCAGTATTCTTGGGCTTCCCTGTTGGCTCAGATGGTAAAGAACCCGCCTGCAATGTGGGAGACCTGGGTTCGATCCCTGGGTCTGGAAGATCCCCTGGAGGAGGGCATGGCAACCCATCCCAGTATTCAGGCCTGGAGAATCCCCATGGACAGAGGAGCTTGACAGGCTACAGTCCACGAGGTTGAAAAGAGTCAAACACAACTGAGTGACTAAGCAAAATGACAAAACACTTTGACATTGTTGATTATTTCTTTTTTCTTGGGGTAATGTCTTCTCTCAGGTTTCAAGACACTTCATTTCCTGCTTTCCTTCCTTACTTCTTTGCCTATTCAATTCCTTTGCAGGATCTTCTTCTTCTGTCAGTCATTTTATCATTGGTGTTTTTCAGAATTCAATTCTTGCTTTCTTCTCACAATACACATTCCTCATGACTGCAGCTCCCATATGTATGCTGACAACTTCCATCATATGCTGGTAACATCCAAATATACATTCCTTGCCTATAATGCTGACATTCTAATGAACATGCACACTTGAATATCCCACAGGTATCTCAAATTCATCATGGATGAAAATGAAATAATTTGTCAACTTTCTTCACCTGCGTGTCCCCCAATTATAAAGTAAGTTTAATCCAAACATTATCTCTTCCAAGAACCCTTCTCTTAGAGCTCCTTTGTGTTTCCTATCTTTATCTTCTCCCTTATAAGATGATTTTTTCTCCAGCACTAGACTGTATGATCTTCAAGGCAGATGCATGGTTTAGTGAGCTGTGTGCCCAACACACAGTAAGTTCTCAGTCAGTATTGATTAAATAGAATCAGTTATACCTCAATGTTGTAGCAGCACCGTGGTGTCTAAAGAAAATGGTGCTTTGACCTAATTGTACCCATTGTATTGACTTGAAGGAGACCTAAGCCTTTCTCTTTCTGAGTTTGAATTACAGCTTTGATGTGGTCTTTCTTGGTTTCTGTCCTTGTTCCTAATGTAAAAGTGTTTAACTGCTTCTTGGTTGTATTGGGTGGCATTGGAATAAGATTTTAACTGGGTATTCTTGAATTACTTTTACAATAAACCAATTTTATAATCTTTAGATTTATCAGCTTTTTACATTTGTGTAAAAGAAAAATAGAAATAAAAAAATAGAACTGAATTAACTTAAAATTAATATCTTCTCTACCCCAGAAAAATGTGAAGATCTCTTCTACAGTTTCTTCAAAAGTTTTTTATATTTAATTTTGCATTATCATAGATAATATATGTGCTGTGCTGTGATAAGTCACTTCAGTCATGTCTGGTTCTTTGCAACCCTACGGACTATAGCCCACCAGCCTCCTCTGTCTATGGGATTCTCCAGGCAAGCATACTGGAGTGGGTTGCCATGCCCTCCTCCAGGGGATCTTCCCGACCCGGAGATAGAACCTGCATTTCTTATGTTTCCTGCATTGGCAGGTGGGTTCTTCACCACTAGCACCACCTGGGAAGCCATGTGCCAGATCATTTTATTTCAGTGTGAGGATACCCATCCAAATGTTCTTAGACTTTTTGATTCTACTTATTTAAGAGTTGTTAAAGTATTTGTTTCCCTCTTTGAGCATTACCCTCATGGGCTATTTCAGTATATTGTGCCCTTATAGGCACCATTATGGTTTTTATAAGGCTTCACATAAAAACCTGTCAGACAAAAGAGCACATATTCTGTGATTCCATTTATGCAAATTTCAAGAACAGGCAAAACTAACCAATGGTGATAGAAGTCACAATAATGGTTACTTCTCAAGGGTATTGACTTGGAACAGGCAGAAATGGGCCTTTAGAGTTATTGGAAATGTTCTATATTTTGTTTTAAGTGGTGATATTTATACAAGCATGTATATATATACACACATATTCATTGAACTACATACTTAAGATATATTACTTTACTGTGAGTTATATCTCAATTAATAAGTAAAACAAATACAACGAACCTATGGATTCCTGTTGTGTACTTTATTTTTCTTACACTCCTAATCAACCAGATGACAAGATACTACACTGAGAATTTGATTAAAATCAATGTGCACCTACCAAGTGTATATATGATATGTATACCAGGCAGAGAAGTAGCAAAGAGGAATTAGTCACCTCTCGATGCAGAGGACAGGAAATAAGGAAATATTTCCCTGAGACTAGCACAACTGAGCAGAGCTTGAAGAACAAAGTCCATGAGGTAGACACGGGTCTAAAGGTATTGGAGAGAGCCAAATGTACAAAAGATTGGAATGAAATAACAAAATATGTTCAAGGAAAGCCTAGTGGACTATAATATACAAGAAGAGGGTTGGAGAAGTACAGGATGGAGCGTAGGAATTAAAAGCAACAAGCAAGGCTAAATTAAGAGGCTTTTGAGAGAATCTTAGATCATGCTAATATTTTATTATATAAAACAGGAAATCATTAAAGGATTTTGAGTAGGGAAAAATATGGTTAGGTATTTATTCTAGAGGCTGTGCCATGGCTCAACAGGCGGTAGTGGAACAGGCTGGAGGTCAGTTAGAAAACTATTATTGTCATTTAGGAGAAAAATGGTAATGGTTCAAACCATGGTATGGAAATGGAGATCTGAGAATGGAAAAGAAGACCAAATGGGTGGCTCCAAAAATAATCCAAAACCCATCAATTCTTTTACCATTCCCAAAACCTTCCTTATTTGTCTTCAGAAGCTTGTAAGCATTGAACAAAAGAGGGACAAAATCATCAAGGAAGAACTTGCTTTTCTCCTCTCATGCTTTTGAAATGAAAATATTCTACCTGTTTTTCTAGAGGAACCCTTATCTCTGCCATATTTTTAAAATACAAATTTTGAAAAAGGGTAAGTAATTTGGAATTTGGCGAGGACAAATAAATGTCTTCAGTGTATTCTTCATAAATGCCAGTAAAAAAAGATTTAACCTAGATAGGTGACCTTGATTTGTATATAAATACTCATAAATATGAAGGAAATTAGCGAGAGTAAATTTCATGTTCATGTGATCTAAAAAATATTCAGTATTATATTAATATCTAGTATGAACTTTTTAGTTTGATTAATATAAATGTCTTTATATACTATCACATGTAAAATAGATGGTGAGAAGTTGCTATATAACAGATAGCTCAGCTTGGCACTCTGTGATGACCTAGAGGGGTGGGATGGGCAGGGGAAGTGGGGCTCAAGAGGGAGGAGATATATGTGTAATTATGGCTGATTTTCATTGTTGTATGGCAGAAATCAACACAACATTGTAAAATCAATTTTCCTCTAATTAAAAAATAAAATGCTGTACCTACGTTTACTAGAGCTCAAATGAGACCTTTCTGTATCTGTTCTGACAGCAAGAAAAATAACTTGGTATGATGAAATTTTTATAAGTGAATTAAATGCAAGTGAAGTAAGAGCTTTTAGGTGAACTTTTTAGAAGTAATTATGCTTTAGGAATACCTACTTAAAAATAATCTCTCCTGGGTGATAGAGATAGAATGTTGCAAAGAAGCCAATACTGACTCCATGCTGGAACTGCTTCTTTCACTTGCTTTTGTTATTACAGTCATACATAATGGCCTGCTCCAAAGGACCCTGTTCCTCTGCCTGACTATAAACTAATGTGCCTTTGTTCAGCTCATAGAAAGACAATCAGACCCTGCCCACTTGCGAATAGAAGAGATTAACACATCCCTTCCAAAAGCTGACCCTTCCTGCAAATGTTTTATAAGACTGAAGACCCTTTTTACTTTACTTCCTCACTGCCCCTTCCCTCTTTATTCTGCCTTTTAACTTTAGTTCCTCATTGCTTCTCTCTGACTCTATAAAAGAACCTGGATCCAGACGCCAACAAAATGGTTACTTTGAGATATTAGTCTGCCGTCTTTTTGGTCAGCTGGCTTTCCGAATAAAGTCGTATTCCTTGCTTCAATACCTCTCTTGGATTTATCGCCCTGTTATGCAGCAAGTACAGTAAGCTTGGACACGGAAACAAATTTGGTGAGCCAGCACAGGAGCCTTACTGCTCATGGCTAGCTGGCCCCTATCAGGGAATATTTAGACAAGGCCCTAAGCAGCTTCTAGGACCATTTGTCCTGAGGATCTATTCTTCAAGATTCCCTCAAGCAGCACCAGCTGCCCCAGCACTTGGGAGTTGAGACAAGGAACCAACAAACTTCTACAAGTCAACAGACTTGACTTTGTTCAAGGGTAAATCTACTCAATTTGATGGCCGGTTCAGTCAGTTTGCTTGTTTGTCTGCCCTTTTGTGTTACGAGTCAGTGGGCTCAATTTTGGAGGTGAAGTTGCTCTGCTGTACACACCAGGAACATATTCCCCCCTTCAATTTGGGCTTTTCTTTTATGGGAAAAGCCAATTTGGTTGGGGTACCCTGTTGGAAAGGGGAAGTGTTGTTGGGCTCTACAATGAACCAGTTCATTGGGGGAATTACTTCTTGTAAGACAAGCCTACCCTCATTGGAATTAGTTCATTTGTTTCATAGGGTAAATTTATCTACCTGATTTTGGAACCGGTTCATCTGTGCATTGATGCTGGAATTTGTTTGTGCTGTCTTTCTTGGAATTTGCACATGTCTTTTGTGTTTTGGCGTTATCAAGCTTATAAAAATGGGAAATATTTAATCTATCCCTAAGGAAAGCTCTTTAGGGCATATATTAGATATACTAAGATCAGAAGAGCAATGGCCCCAGAATGGCTCACAATTATAGTCTCTCAGATAGAAGTGCAAAGGAAAGGAACTCCCTAAAAATGAAGAGGTCCTAGGGCTCCCTTGGACTTGAGGCATCTGATTCCAGTTCCGCTACAGCAGCCCCATGTAACGTTGACAGTGGGGAGCATCAGCTCCAGTTTAGGGAGCTCCCCCTGAGAGGGAAAACTCGGAGCATTTGGACAAAGGTCACAGGTCTAATGTGACTTTCTGGTTGGCTAGGTTTTGGTTTATTCTGGTACTTTGGTAATACATAGACATCTGGTACTGTTTCGTTTAAGGCTTCTTCTACATCTTCTTGCTTCTTTCTCCTCGAACCCTCTGCAAACAGGTGAGTGGCTATGGAAGCAATTGAGGAACTCTGGCCAGGGTTCCTCTCTGGTGTGTTCTGAAGGCCCACAGGTCACTGTGCCCCAGTAGCTGCCACCTAAGCGGGTGAGGGCTCTCCTTTCCTCTCCCTCCCTTAAGCTGAAGACCAGGCCAATTAATATCATGTGGGCACAAGTCAGGCACAGAAAAGCCATTAGGGTGCCTGCCACTTGCAGACTCCAGTGACAGGATAAAAGAATCATGGAATGGACTACAGTATTAGAGTATCTGTCCCCAAAAGACAACTTCTGTGAAACTCAGATACATATTGGTTCAAGCAAAACACCGAGCCCACTCCCCTGATGGACAAGTTCCCAGTAGGATTACAAGGCAGATTCCTCAGCCTGTCTTCCCTGTTGCCTTCACCTCTTTCCCCCTCAGTCGAGATTAATTTTGCAGAAGCCTGAGTGTTGTCACTCGGCCATCCCAGGAGGCCTTCTCCCCTACGAGAGAGGAGGGGTGAAACTTTCCTAAGGTAGCCACTCAATTCTTTCAAAAAAAAATAAAAAGGGAAAAAAACAAAACTTGTTTTACAATGTAGTCTTTATAGCACCAGAAGGGAGGCTCCAAAAAGTCCTTTTACCACTTCTAAAATCTTGCCTGTTCATCTTAAGAGTCATATAAATATTTTTAAAAGGGGGAAACAAAGTCATTCTAGGAAGAAATTGCCTGTATCACTGAGAAGCAAATGTCTTCTCTGGTCTTCTCAAAAACCATTATCTCTGCTTTTTGTTTTTTAATGTAAATTTTAGAGTTATTGTTGTTCAGTCCCTAAGTCCTGTCCTACTCTGCAAGCCCATGAACTGCAGCATGTCAGGCTTCCCTGTCCTTCACTATCTCCCTGAGTTTGCTCAAACTTATGTCCACTGAGTCAGTGATGCCATTCAAACATCTTGTCCTCTATGGCACCCTTCTCCTCCTGCCTTCAATGTTTCCCAACATCAGAGTCTTTTCCAATGAGTTGGCTCTTTTCAGCAGGTGGCCAAAGTACTGGAGCTTCAGCTTTAGTATCAGTCTTTCCAATGAATATTCAGGGTTGACTTCCTTTAGGATTGACTGGTTTGATCTCCTTACTGTCCAAGAGACTCGCTCAAGAGTCTTCTTCAGCACTCAGCCTTCTTTAAGGTCCAACTCTCACATCCATACATGACTATTGGTAAAATGATAGCTTCGACTATACAGACCTTTGCCGGCAAATTGATGTCTCTTCTTTCTAATATACTGTTCAGGTTTGTCATAGCTTTTCTTCCAAGGAGCAAGAGTCTTTTAATTTCATGGCTGAAGTCGTCATCTACAGTGATTTGGGAGCCCAAGAAAATGAAATCTGACACTTATTCCCCATTTATTTGCTGTGAAGTGATGGGACCAGATGCCATGATCTTCTTTTTTTGAATGTTGAATTTTAAGCCAGCTTTTTCACTCTCCTCTTTCACCTTCATCAAGAGGCTCTTTAATTCCTCTTCACTGTCTGTCAATAAAGTGGTATCATCTGCATATCTGAGGCTGTTGATAGTTCTCCTGGCAATCTTGATTCTAGCTTGTGAGTCATCCAGCCCAGCATTTCGTATGATGTGCTCTGCATATAAGTTAAACAAACAGGGTGACAATGTATAGCCTTGATGTACTCCTTTCCCAATTTGGAACCAGTCCATTGTTCCATGTTGAGTTCCAACTGTTGCTTCTTATCCTGCATACAGGTTTCTCAGGATGCAGGAAATGTGGTCAGGTATTTCCATCTCTTTAAGAATATTCCACTATTTGTTGTGAACCACACAAAGGTTTTAGCATAGTCAATGAAGCAGAAGTAGATACTTTTTTGGAATTCCCTTGCTTTTTTCTATGATCCAGTTAATGCTGGCAATTTGATCTCTGGTTTCTCTGACTTTTCTAAATCCAGCTTGTACATCTGGCAGTTCTCAGTTCATGTACTGCTGAAGCCAAGCTTGAAGGACTTTGAGCATAATCTTGATAGCATATGAAATAAGTGCAATTGTATGGTAATTTGAACATTCTCTTGCAATGCCTTTCTTTAGAGAGGGTAAAGTAATTCAGAAGTTGTCTCGTCCAAGGTAATTAGAAATTCCTTTTTATACAAATATTAATATTTAGCCATCTAGCCAAATGAGCTTGATTTGTTCCACCTGTGAGAAACCCAATTTTAATCCAACCTCTTCTGTAAACTGGGTTTTACATTGCTGTACCTGATTCAGGACAGAAACCTTGAAGAACTGAGGCCTCAATGTGCATTACATATATTTTTGTTTTTGGATAACATTGCTGCAGTTGATTTGTAAAAAGAGCTCTATTTAATTGGCTTAAATAAAAGTAATAAATACTGACAAACCAATCAACTCTAAATATAAGAGAAATTCAAAAATGACTTTCAGGTTCACGTGAACTGGTAAATATTTAATATTAAATTGGTAGCTGGTATTAATGTTTAAGTTTGTTGATCTAATTTTAATGATATAGACATGTCCTGAGTCATCATCAAATTAACTATAATATTAAGCATAAGACTTTCATTGTGCCTAGGCTTAACATAAGCTAAATAAGGTATTATATCTGTCAAAAATTTGTCAGCAAGTAAAGTACCTCAATGTGGGGGAAAAAAAACTGTAGGGATATCAAGATATGTGTTTTCAGTAGAAGGTGTGAGTAACTAAAAAAAAAAAATACTGAAAAGAGCTATGCATGATCAGGATTTCCTAAGACTAGATTGAATTTGGTTGAGTAAATGAATCATGTTGGGAGTAAGCCATTTTTGATAACACATTATATGAGTTTCTTTGCCTTTAAGTGCTTTGTATTTGCCTTTGAGATCTCTGGTTACTTTGCTTAAGGAATAAGTGTTATCCAACTTACTTTATCAATTAACCAGATGTTTAACTATGACTTTTAAGTCTTTTGTCATTTATAGATACATCTGTATTCTGATGCTGTTACAAAATGGGCTTTATTATCAAGGAAATTCACAGGAAGTCTATGGAAGCACTTAAAATAGTTCCACATCAAAATGATGGCTATTCAAGAATTCCAATCCATATGGATTAAAGCAAGAAGCTGTCCTGCCCCTGAGGCCCCTATATCAGGTATCCAAAGACTTTTATTCCCTGACCAGCAGTCCATGCCACTACTCAGACTTGAAGCAGTTACAGAAGATAAGACCATCCCCTCTCTGCTTCCCATAAGACTATGGGAGTAAAATCTCTGAAAGGGGAAATGAAACAGGAGGGAAGAGGGCAGGGAACAACCTTTGAAAGAGTGACATAACCCTAGGACATTACAAGGCTGATTATAAGCAAACAGGTCCAACATGGTAGACTAGTCCGTTTCCACTAGACCTTGAGCCGCAGTACATGCTCTTTGTAATACATCAGGAAGCTAAGTGAGGCACCCACAACTGGGTGGTGACCCAATTCAATGTAAACAAACACTTAGATAAAGAAGTGTAAATGAAACAACAGCTTTTTAGATAAATTTTAAGAAAATACAAATGAGATATGAGCTTTAAGTGAACTTTTAGAAATTCATGTTTTAGGATCTCTCCAGATATTCTACAACTTAAAAGGTAAAATTTGTTAAAATAAATAAAGTAATGAGAGGTTTATGGAAAATGGACCCCAAAAAGGGTTATGTACATGATCAATCAGGACTGACAAAGTTTCAAACAAGTTTAACTGAGTAAATGAAACTTAAAATAAGCAGGTGCAAAACGTAAATTTGGCTTTTTTCCTCTGTTAAAACAGACAAGTTTTCTTAACATGCTAAACTGCATTTGATATTTAAGTTTACCTTTTAAAGAATGTATTTGCCTTTGAAATTTTGTATAGTCACTTTGGCTAAGTTTCGCAGTGACCTATGGTCCTGATGTATTTTAAAAAATTTTTAGTGTTCCTTTGATAGGGCTTCACAAATTAAATTATATAATAAAGTTCCTTTGACCTCTAGCTTACTTTGGGGTGCTTCAAAGAGCCCCTGAGGCACCCCAAAGGGAGATATTAAACTAATTAGGTTCACCTGGTATGTTAATAGAGTATTGTCAAGTGAGTAATAAATTTTAAGTTGCATTGTATGGTAAATGGTACAAATATTCTAGAGATTATATAGAGTTCCAAAGAGTCTGATATGTCCAGGTGGAATATTATCAGTCATAATTCTAGTTATTTTCTGAAACTGTCATATGTCACAGCAGCAACTGGGTTGCTTTATCAATTGCATTGTAATTAGATTTAAATGTGCTTTCTTAAGTCTTTTTGATGACAGTTATGGTTTCACTCTAATGCCATTGCAAAAATGCCTCCTCTTAAAAATTTATTAAAAAGGACTTTTGGAGAAATATAAGTTTCTAACTTTCCACACACAATGCTGAACTGAAAATTGAAGAATTCTACTAGAACACCTGATGACTTCATAAAGCCCTTAACAAAAAGTTACACAGGAATGAGTAAATGGGTAAATATGGTTGTAATTTTTATGGTTTCTATCTAAAAGGACTATTGGTTTGTGTTTTCTAGGTGTAAGAAAAATGTTCTTCTTCATTTAATTATGACTTGTAGTAATTTGGTAGATTATGCCTTTTGTGAGCAGAATTGGAACATTTATTCTTTTTCTCTCTACCTGGTTGATCCTGCCAGTAACATATGCTTGTCTCAAAAGATTAAGGCAAGCATAAATGTACATGGCCAGTACAATGGAACTGCAAATAGGTCATTAAATCAGTTATAGCTCCTTTGGTCACTCAATTACTACAACTGGATTACAACTAGTTATACAAATCATTGTTTAATTTTTTTTGTTTTCAAATAGTGCTTTGTGCTGCACTATGTCATTGTCAATGTTACTAGCTGCACTACTTATGTCCTCTCTAATTTATAAGACTGTTGTCTCTTGTAGTAACCAATGTATAATCAGACCTCCAAAAATATTTGTGTGGCTAAATATTTTGAGAAAATCACATATATAAAATAAAATGACTGTAATAGTGTGATTCTAGGTATGGAAAGAAGCAACAAGGGAAAATGTCTCCTGGATTACAGTTAGACAGAATCCAATTTTTAATTATTGATGGGGCATAGTCCAAAATGTAACACCTGGAGGGGCATATCAAGAATTTTGCCTGAACTAGGATAAGTCTCCCAGTACTGTGGGACAAAAGTTGATCATGAAATGTCTTCCAAACATTGGTCAAATTCATGACCAAGAAGGGAAGACCTGAGGAATTGAATCGGCAATTGCAGCCCTTCCACATGAGCCAGTGAAACCCGAGGAAGGAGAATACCTGCCATCTAGCAGTCATCACACTGCTGCCGCTTCCTATGGTGAACCCTGAGGAAACTCTGAGAATACAGGATTACAGACCCCCAGGCAGTTGTGCTGTGCTGTCCTTAGTCCTTCAGTCTTGTCCAACTCTGTGACCCCATGGACTGCAGCCTGCTAGGCTCCTCTGTCTGTGGAATTCTCCAGTCAAGAATACTAGAGTGGGTATCCATTCCCTTCTCCAGGGGATCTCCCAAACCCAGGGATCGAACCCAGGTCTCCTGCATTGCAGGCAGATTCCTTACAGATTGAGCCACCAAGGAAGCCCCCAGATAGCTGAGGTACATATAAAGGAAATAATTTTAATGATCCCTGACTCGTGCATCTTCCTATATTTAGAGAAGTACTACATACCTTTAATTTGAAATGCTGCCTCCTGGATTTGAAGATCAGTATTCCTAAAGTCTACAAATGTAAAGTAGACATTTACCAAAGAGGAACAAAAGGAAGACAAATCTTAACATGTGAAACATTGGCAGTAATGGCAGACACTCCCAGAAAGATCCATCTGATGAAGCAAAATGGTCATCACCCCTTTTTTCCACAAGATTGTGGAATGAGCTTTTAAAGTGCAGAATTGTTGCAAAGAATCCAATTCTGACTCCATAATGGAAATATTTCTTTGACTTGCTTTTGTTATTATGATCATACATAACTGTTGTTGTTCAGTCGCTAACTCATGTTTGACTCTTTGTGACCCTATGGACTGCAGCACGGCAGGCTTCCCTGTCCTTCACTATCTCCCAGAGTTTGCTCAAACTCAGGTCCACTGAGAGGTTGATGCCATCCAACCATCTCATTCTCTGTGGCCCCTTTTTCCTCATGTGCTTTATTTTTTCCAGCATCAAGGCCTTTTCCAATGAGTTGGCTCTTCCCATCAGATGGCCAATGTACTGGAACTTGTTCAGCATCAGTCCTTTCAATGAATATTCAGGACTGATTTCCTTTAGGATTGACTGGTTTGATCTCCTTGCAGTCCAAGGGACTCTCAAGAGTCTCCTTTAGAACCCCAATTAGAACACATCAATTCTTCAGCACACAGCCTTCTTTATGGTCCAACTCTCACATCCATACATGATTACTGGAAAAAGCATAGCTATGACTATATGGACCTTTGATGACATAGTAATGTCTCTGCTTTTTAATATGCTGTCTAGGTTTGTCACAGCTTTTCTTCCAAGAAGTTAAGTGTCTTAATTTTGTGGCTGCAGTCCCTGTCCACAATGGTTTCAGAACCCAAGAAAATAAAATCTCACTGTGTGCACTTTTTCCCCATCTATTTGCCATGAAGTCATGGGATCAGATGCCATGAACTTTGTTTTTTTGAATGTTGAGTTTCAAGCCAGCATTTTCACTCTCCTCATTCACCTTCAAGAGGCTCTTTAGTTTCTCTTCACTTTCTGCCATTAGAGTGGTATCATCTCCATATCTGATGTTGATATTTCTCCCAGCAAACTTGATTCCAGCTTGTGATTAATCCAGCCCAGCATTTCACATGACAACATCTACATATAAGTTAAATGAACAGGGTAATGATATATAGCCTCAATGTACTTCTTTCTCAATTTTGAAGCAGTCCACTCCTCCATACCTTGTTCTAACTGCTGCTTCTGGATCCACATACAGGTTTCTCAAGGGACAGGTAAGGTGGTCTGGTATTTCCATTTCTTTAAGAACTTTCCACAGTTTGTTGTGATCCACACAGTCAAAGGTTTTAGCATAGTCAATGAAGTAGATGTTTTTCTGGAATTCCCTTGCTTTTTCTATAATCCCATGGATGGTGGCAATTTGATCTCTAGTTTCTCTGCTGTTTCTGAATTCAGCTGGTACATCTGGAATTTCTTGGTTCACATACTATCAAAGCATAGCTTGAAGGATTTTAAGCATCATCTTGCTACCATATGAAATGAGAGCAATTGTATGGTAGTATGAACATTCTTTCGCATTGTCTTTCTTTAGGATTGGAATTAAAACTGACCTTTTCAAGTCCTGTGGCCAATGGTGAATTTTGAAAATTTGCTAGCATATTGAGTGTACCACTGCCTGAATGTAAATTAATGTGCCTTTGTTCAGCTCATAGAGAGATAATCAGACCCTGCTGACCGTTAACACATCCTGATACTGAAGCTGGAACTCCAATACTTTGACCACCTGATACGAAGAACTGACTCATTGACAAAGACCCTCATGCTGGGAAAGACTGAAGGCAGGAGAAGGGGATAACAGAGGATGAGATGGTTGGATGGCATCACCAATTTGATGGACAGGAGTCTGAGCAAGCTCTGGGAGTTGGTGATAGACAGGAAAACCTGGCATGTTGCAGGCCATGTGGTCACAAAGAGTGGGACACAACTGAGCAAGTGAACTGAACTGAACACATTCTTCCCAGAGGCTACACTTGGAGATGTTTTGCAAGACTGAAGACCCTTTTTACTTCACTTCTCACTGCCTCTCCTTCTCTATTCTGCCTTTTGATTTTAGTTCCTCATTGCTTTTCTCTCTTTTTCTTTCTGACTCTATAAATGAACCTGGCATCCAGACCCCGAAAAGATGCTTAATTTGAGACATAAGTCTGCCATCTTCTTGGTCAGCTGGCTTTCCAAATAAAGTCATAATCCTGGCCTCAACACCTCGTCTCTAGGATTCACTGGCCTGTTGTGCAGTGAGCACAATGAGTGTGGACTCAGTAACAAGAACCAGATAGTTATACAGGTCCCAGTAGGGGATTATAGATAGAGAGGGAAACCTAGGAAACTTTGGAAGACCACTGTAAGTTAATGATGGATTAGGAAAGCTATTGGAATGTCATGGAATGAAGCAGGCTTTGTTATCTATAAAACCATAAATAAAATTATGAAATATGCCCCAGTCCATTAGGTGACGGAAAAATGTCGACCTCCTTCTTCTGATTTGAATCAGCATTAAGATAATCCTAGCTTGATATACCCATCTGAATGCAGAGTTGCAAAGAATAGCAAGAAGAGATAAGAAAGTCTTCCTAAGTTATCAATGCAAAGAAATAGAGGAAAAGAATAGAATGGGAAAGACAAGAGTTCTCTTCAGGAAAATTAGAGATACCAAGGGAACATTTCATGCAAAGATGGGCACAATAAGGAACAGAAATGATATGGACCTAACAGAAGCAGAAGATATTAAGAAGAGGTGGCAAGAATACACAGAAGTATGCTAAATAGATCATCATGACCCAGATAACCCCAATGGCATGATCACTCACCTAGAGCCAGACATCCTGGATTGTGAAGTCAAGTGGGCCTCAGGAAGCATCTCTATGAACAAAGCTAGTGGAGGTGATGGAATTCCAGCTGAGCTATTTCAAATCCTAAAAGATGATGCTGTTAAAGTGCTGCACTCAACATACTAGGAAATTTTAAAAACTCAGCAGTGGCCACAGGAGTGGAAAAGGTCAGCTTTCATTCAAATCCCAAAGAAAGGCAATGCCAAAGAATGTTCAAACTACTGCACAATCACACTCACCATGCATGCTAGTAAAGTAGTGCTCAAAATTCCCCAAGTTAGCCTTTAACAGTATGTGAACCAAGAACTTCTAGATGTTCAAGCTGGATTTGGAAAATGCAGAGAAACCAGAGATCAAATTGCCAACACCCACTGGATCATTGAAAAAACAACAGAGTTTCTGAAAAACATCTACTTCTTCTTTATTGACTATGCTAAAGCCTTTGACTATGTGGATCACAACAAACTGTGGAAAATTCTTCAAAAGATGGAAATACCAGACCACCTTACTTGCCTCCTGAGAAACCTGTATGTGGGTCAAGAAGCAACAGTTAGAACTGGATATGGAACAACAGACTGGTTCCAAATTGAGAAAGGAATATGTCAAGGCTATGAATTATTGTCACCTTGCTGATTTAATTTATATGCAGAGTACATCATAAGAAATGCTAAACTGGATGAAGCACAAGCTGGAATCAAGATTACCAGGAGAAATAGCAATTACCTCAGATATGCAGATGACACTACCCTTATGGCAGAAAGTGAAGAGGAACTTAAGAGCCTCTTGATGAAGGTGAAAGAGGAGAGTGAAAAAGCTGTCATAAAACTCAACATTCAAAAAACTAAGATAATGCCATCCAGTGCCATTACTTCATGGCAAATAGATGGGTAAACAATGAAAACAGTGACAAAATTTATTTTCTTGTGCTCCAAAATCACTGCAGATGGTGACTGCATCCATGAAATTAACGCTTGCTCCCTGGTTGAAAAGCTATGACAAACCTAGGCAGCATAGTAAAAAGCAGATACATTACTTTACCAACTAAGGTCTGTATGGTCAAAGCTATGGTTCTTCCAGTAGTCATGTATGGATGTGAGATTTGGACCATAAAGAAAGCTAAGTGCTGAAGAACTGATGCTTTGATTTTGGAGAAGAGTCTTGGGAGTCCCTTCGACTGCAAGGAGATCCAACCAGTCAGTCCTAAAGGAAATCAGTCCTGAATATTCATTGCAAGGACTGATGCTAAAGCTGAACCTCCAATACTTTGGCCACCTGATGTGAAGAACTAACTCATTAGGAAAGACTCTGCTGTTGTGAAAAACTGAATGCAGGAGAAGGGGATGACAGAGGATGAGATGGTTGGATGGCATCATTGACTTGATGGACATGAGTTTGAGCAAGCTCCGAGATTTGGTGATGGACAGGGAAGAATGGCGTGCTGCAGTCCATATAGTTGCAGACTCAGACACAACTGAGTTAGTGAACTGTTTGATCTCACAGGGTCAGACACTCTTCTGCCTGTTACAACAGAGAAGCTAGTGATATTATTCTCAGGTCTACTCAAAGGCAGTCTTTCTCTTCCCCACTTTCCTTTGATTATAAAATTGCAGCCCACACAATCCTCAGGACAGAGGATGCTCATCTGTCAGCTTGCATCTCTCCCAAACCTTCTGTATTAATAAACCTACTTCATGCCTATCACTTTGCCTCTTGCTGAATTTGTTCTGCACTGAGAAAAAAAAGACCCTGACCTTCAGTTCATCCAGATACCAAGGTTGCTCCATTGTAGGAGACTGTGTGGTCTGTGCTGGGTAGTTAGGTAAGAGGCTGATCTTATCTGATGCTTTTCCTCAATTCGGCTGCCTTAAAAGAATTTGTTGGGCAGGTTCAAGTCCCAAGACATGGGTTCAAGTCCCAGTTTGAGGTGCATGGTTTCAAGGGTGTGGAAAAAAGGGAACTCTCCTACACTGTTGGTGGGAATGTAAATAGGTACTGCCAGTATGGATATCAGTATGAAATTTCCTTACAAAACTAAAAACAGAACTATCATATGATACGGTTATCCTACTTCTAGGCATATATCTAGAGAAAACCATAATTCAAAATGATACATGCTATCCAGTGTTCACTGTAGCACTATTTACAATAGCCAAGATGTGGAAGCAACCTAAATGTCCATTGACAGTGGAATGGATAAAGAAGATATGGTACATATGTACAATGGAATAATACTCACTCATGGAAAAAGCAAGAGAGTTCCTGAAAAACATCTGCTTCTTCTTTATTGACTATGCTAAAGCCTTTGACTATGTGGATCACAACAAACTGTGTGTTTTCTACACATGAGACTCTATTTCTGTTTTGTAAATATGTAATCTGTAGCAACATGGATGAACCTAGAGTAAGTCAGACATAGAAAGATATCATAGGATATTGCTTATTTGTGTAATCTATGGGGGGAGGGTTAAATTGGGAGATTGGGATCAACACATACACACATACAGGTTTCTCAGGAGGCAAGTAAGGTGGTCTGGTATTCCCTAATCATCACCATTTTAGAATTTTTATGCATACCCATTTAAAACTGGGACAATTTTATTTTTTAGGCTCATAACAGGGATAAAATATTTGTTAGATTTCTTCATGTTTCTTGGTGTTTCAGGTTCTTCAGGAAACTCTATTAATATCTGTGCTTTATTAATCATTTGATATACTACACTACTACTACTACTAAGTCACTTCAGTCGTGTCCGACTCTGTGCAACCCCATAGACGGCAGCCCACCAGGCTCCCCCATCCCTGGGATTCTCCAGGCAAGAACACTGGAGTGGATTGCCATTTCCTTCTCCAATGCATGAAAGTGAAAAGTAAAAGGGAAGTCGCTCAGTCGTGTCTGACTCTTAGTGACCCCATGGACTGCAGTCTACCAGGCTTCTCCGTCCATGGGATTTTCCAGGCAAGAGTACTGGAGTGGGGTGTCATTGCCTTCTCCATATATAAAACAAATAACCAGCAAACATGTACTGTATAGCACAGGGTACTCTGTAATGATCTAGATGGAAAAAATCTATAAAAGAGAGGATATATGTGTATGTGTAACTCATTCACCTTCGTATACATAAACTAATCAGTTCAGTTCAGTTCAGTCGCTCAGTCATGTCCGACTCTTTGCGACCCCATGAATTGCAGCACGCCAGGCCACCATGTCCATCACCAACTCCAATAACTAATACAATATTTTAAATCAACTGTACTCCAATCAAATTTTTTTTCAAATATAATCTCTAGGTATTTGAAAATTTATTTGATATTTAGAGTTGTTCTAAATTAAGCGATGACAGTTTATTGAATAGCTAGGTCATTCCCAAATAAAATAAGATACTGAGGTATCAATTACTAAACAGAGTTTGATGCCACCCTGAGATATTCTCTTTGAGAAAGCACATGTTTTTAGAAATCATTGGTATTTATGTTTACTAATCTATAGAATACTGGTGTAGAAGATAGTTTATAGTTGCTTAAGGAAAGTAGGGTGTGTGGTTTGAACAAAATCAACTAACTTAGCATCATCAATAATGAATGGGACCAAATGGCATTTTGTGTCTCCTGATGTGATGCAATAGCAAGGACACAGCATCACCTATGTAGTCTTCTTACTAAAAATGTTCAAATTAATCTTGGTAAAGCAGACACGTTCAGATTGTGGGATGAATGCAGGACAACTGCCTGGACTTGTCAAAACTGCCAATGGTATGAAAAATATAAAGAAATAAAATTGTCTGTCTTAGTTGTTCAGTTGTGTCTGACTCTTTGAAACCCCATGGACTGTAGCCCACCAAGCTCCTCTGTCCATGGGCTTGTCCAGGCAAGAATACTGGAGTGGGTTGCCATTTCCTTCTCCAGAAAGAAAAGAATGAGAAGGTGCTATTCTAGATCTTAAAAGACTAAAGGGGCGTGACAGCTAAATACAGTGCATGATTTTTGACTGGATCCTGGATCAAAACAAATAAAAAGATATAAAGGACATTGTTATGACAGTTGGGGAAATTTGACATCAATGGTATATTATATAATTGTATCAAAGTTGAATTTTTCTGAATGTTATGCCTTGTTCTTAAGAGATACTCTTTGATGTGTTTAAGGCTTAAGTGTCATGATATCTGCAAGTTACTTCCAAATGGTTTAGCAAAAAAGTGTATATATATATATGTGTGTGTGTGTGTGTGTGTGTGTGTGTATGTATGTGTGTGTATATATATATATTATACATAATATATATATACACAAAAAGAGAAAGAAAAACATATGTAGAAAAACAAATGATGTATCTACATGAATGATGTCTTTTGGCATTCCTGAAGAGTTGGAATTTTATAAAATTTTTTAAAAACTGTGAAGAAAATAATGTTTGAAGCTATAAAGCTTATCGTTAATTCTAATTATAAATCCTGACGGTAAATTCAGAAATAAACCAGTGTATTCAATTTTTTGGCAGAACATTTGCTGAAAAATAAAAGAAAGGGAAAAAAAAAGAATTAAGTAAAAGAATGGAAAAAAGAAATATCACCCAAAAAGCAGTCTATCAGACAAAATAGACTTTAAATTCAAGTGAGTCACTAAAAATGATAAAAAGGTATATCTATTTTAGATTTGTATGCACATAATAATAAATCCTTGAATATATACAAACTACAAGAATTTATACAACTACAGTGGAAGATTTTAAATTGGTTTCCATAATTGATAGATGTAGTAAACAGAATTAATAGTGATATAGAAGACACACAATACAATCAATAAGTTTAACAGACATTTCCAGAAGACTATATGAAACAATTAGAATATACAAAATATTTTCAAGCACACATGCATCACAAATTGATCTTGCTCTTTAAAACATGAAGCATATCTCAACATATACTAAATAATCAGTATCGTGTAAACCATGTTGTCTGTATTAAGTGCAATTAAATGGAAAAGAGTAACAAAATGCTAAGCTAAAAAATATCCATGTGCTCTAAAGGAAGAAATAAAGCTATCCCTGTTTGCAGATAACATGATACTACATGTAGAAAATCCTGAAGATGCCACCAGTAAACTACTAGAGCTCATGAATTGTCAGTAAAGTTGCAGGATACAAAATAAATATATAGAAATCTGTTGCATTTCTATACACTAATAATGAACTATCAGAAATTAAGGAAACAATCACATTCACTATTGCATCTACCTAGAATAAACCCACCTATGGAGGTGAAAGACCTGTACTCTGAAAACTATGACACTGATGAAACTGAAGACAAATAGATGGAAAGATATACTATGCTCTTGGATTGAAAAAATAAGTATTATTAAAATGATTATACTACCCAAGGTAGCCTACAGATTCAATGCATTTCCCTATCAAAATATCAATGGCATTTTCCACAAAACTAGAACAAAAAAATCTTAAAATCTGTATGGAAACACAAAAGGTCCCAAATAGCCAAAATGATCTTGAGAAAGAAGAACAGAGAAGAACATGCTCCCTGACTTCAGATTATATTACAAAGCTACAGTAATCAAAACTATGTGTAACACAAAAACATATGTATAGATCAATGGAACAAGACAGAAAACCCCAAAACAAACCCACACAGTCACAGTCATTAATCAATGACAAAGGAGGCAAGAATACACAGTGGAGAAAAGACAGTCTCTTCAATAAATGGTGCTGGGAAATCTGGACAGCTACATGTAAAAGAATCAAATCACAACATCCTCTAATACCATATACAAAAATAAACTCAAAATGGATTAAAGACCTAAATATAAGACTGGATACTACAAAACTCCTAGAGAAAGACTCAGGCAAAACACTCTGACATAAATTGTGCAACATTTTTTTTTTAATCTGTCTTTTAAAGGAAACAAAAGCAAAAATGAACAAATAGGACCTAATCAAATTTAAAAGTTTTTGAACAGCCAAGGATACCATCAATAAAATGAAAAGACAAGCTACTGAATAGGAGAAAATATTTGCAAATGATATGACCAATAAGGGATTAATATCCAACATATATAAACAGCTTATACAATTCAACATCGTAAAAACAGCCCAATTAAAAAATGGGAAGAATAAGACAGACATTTTTCCAAAGAAGAAATGCAGATGGCCAACAGGCACAGGAAAACATGTTCAGCATTGCTAACCATCAGGGAAATGGAAATCAAAACACAATAAGATATCACCTCATACCTGCCAGAAGGGCTATTATCAAAAAGAAACACAAATAAAAAATGTTGGAGAAAATGTGAAGAAAAGGGACCCTTGTACACTGTTGGTGGGAACAGAAATTGGCACAGACACTGTGGAAAACAGTCTGAAAGTTTCTCAAAAAACTAAAAATAGAACTACTATTGTTGCTGTTGTTTAGACTCTAAGTCCTGTTCCACTCTTTTGCGACCCCATGGACTGTAGCCCACCAGGCTTCTCTGTCCGGATTTCCCAGGCAAGAATACTGGAGTGGGTTGCCATTTCCTTCTTCAGGGTATCTTCACAAGCCAGGGATCAAACCAATATCTCCTGCATTGGCAGGCAGATTCTTTACTCAGCCACCAGGGAAGCCCACAATGGACTACTTCTCGGCCATAAAAAAGAATGAAATGTTGCCATCTACTGCAACACGAATGGACATGGAGGGTATTATGCTAAGTGCAATAAGTAAGACAGAGAAAAACAAATACTGTATGGTATCGCTTATATGTAGAATAAAAAAAAAAAAAATAGTGAATATAACAAAAAAGGGGCTTCTCAAGTGACACTAGTAGCAAAGAATCCACCTGCCAATGCAGGAGAAGCAGGTTCAGTCCCTAGGTCAAGAAGATCCTCTGGAGGAGGGCATGGCAACCCTCTCCAGTATTCTTGCCTGGAAAATCCCATGGACAGTGGAACTTGGTGGGCTACAGTCCATAGGTTTGCAAAGAGCTAGACACAACTGAGTGACTGAGTGACTTAGCACACAGACGTAACAAAAAAAGAATAGACTCACAAATATAGAGAACAAACTAGTGGTTACCAATAGGGAGAAGGGGGAAGTACAAATTATTGGGTATAAGATTGGCTCAAGGATGTATCATACAACATGGCAAATATAGGCCAATATTTTGTAATAACTGTAACTGGAAAGTAATCTTTAAAATGTTTAAAGTTTTTTTCAAAATATATCCATGTACCCACATCTTGGTTTCCAAATACCATCTCCCACAAAAAGTACCAGAGATCCATAGAGAAATTGGCAATGAAGCAGGGAATACAAAACAAGCATAAAAGTTAAAAAAGTAAGGAAAAGGCTGAAGTCAAGTATGTATCAAAAAAATCATGGGAATATGTCAAATGGACAGAGAATCCAGCTTGAATAGGTTGCCACTGGGACAATTTGAGCATTAAAATAAATAATGATAGCAATAGCATACTCATGAAATAAAATAAAAATCTATGTGTCCAAACCAATATAAACAAATAAATAAATAAAAGGAGGAGGAAAAAACCTCTTCCTTGAAGCAGAATACAAAGTAATAAATGTAGTGAAAAGATGACATTTGAAAATGATCATTTCAGGATCTCCCCGATGCCCCAGTGGGTAAGAATCCACCTGCCAATGCAAGGGACACAGGTTAGATCCCTAGCCCAGGAAGATTCCACATGCTGCAAAGCAACTAAGCCCGTGCACCACAACCACTGAGCCCACGCTCTAAAGCCCACAAGCTTCAACTACTGAGCCCATGAGCTCTAGGGCCCAAGAGCTACAACTACTGAGCCTGTGTGCCACAACTACTGAAGCCCGTGAGCCTAGAGCCTGTGCTCTGCAACAAGAGAAGCCATGGCAGTGAGAAGCCCAGGCGCTGCAATGAAGAGTAGCCCCCGCTCACGGCAACTACAGAAAGTTCATGAAAAAGCAACAAAGACCCAGTGCAGCCAGAAAGAAAGAAAATGACCATTTTTCAGCCATTAGGGTAATAACTCAGAGAAGGCAATGGCAACCCATTCCAATACTCTTGCTTGGAAAATCCCATGGGCGGAGGACCCTGGTAGGCTGCAGTCCATTGGGTCACAAAGAGTTGGACACGACTGAGCGACTTCACTTTCACTTTTCACTTTCATGCATTGGAGGAGGAAATGGCAACCCACTCCAGTATTCTTGCCTGGAGAATCCCAGGGACAGAGGAGCCAGGTGGGCTGTCGTCTATGGGGTCGCACAGAGTCGGACACGACTGAAGTGACTTAGCAGCAGCAGCAACAGGGTAATAACTGATTCAGTCAAGAATTATCAATGGATATTAAAGCCAGCGGATTTTAGTTTGAGGAGAAATAGGATACCTACACAGTTTCAAAGTACCCCAAGTAAATGTATTAACTATAAAGCAGAAAATGGAAACTTAAGAGTGGATTAATCTAGTAAACATCATCTTAACCAAGTAATCAAGGTTAACATTTCTTCTAAGGGGTCAAATCAGCATTATGTGCCACTGATATGCTGCCCTGAGAATAATACATTACTTCTCTGACATTCCTGCCAAATTCCATAATCTAAATACAATAATGAGGAATGGGCACACAGATTTAAGTTTAGGAACAACCTATAAAACAACTGTCTACAATTGTCCAGAAATCTTTAAACTGTCATTGTCATCAGAGACAAAGAAAGGTTGAACTGTTCCAGGTTAAAGAAAACTGAAGAAACATGGAAACTAAATGCAGCACATCATCCTCAATTGAAACTTTGATCAAGAAAATAAAATAGCTATAAAGTGGAAAGTGGAATCACTCAGTCGTGTCCGACTCTTTGCGACCCCATGTATTGTAGCCTATCAGGCTCCTCCATCCATGGGACTTTTCAGGCAAGATTGCTGGAATGAATTGCTATTTCCTTCTCCAGGGGATCTTTCCAATCCAGGAATCGAACCCGAGTCTCCCGCATTGCAGGCAGACGCTTTACCGTCTGAGCCACCAGGGAAGCCCAAAATAGCTATAAAACACATTATTGGAACAAACTGGTCAAAGTGCAATATGGTCTAGATAATAATATTGGAACACTAATTTATGATATACTACAAAGCTATACTAATCAAAAGAGCATGGTGCTGACGTAAAAACAGACACATAGACCTTGGAACAGAATTGAGAGCCCAGAATAAAACATTGCATATACAGTCAACTAATGTTTGACAAGGGATTCAAGAGTACTTAATGGAGAAAAGATAGTCTATTTCATAAATAATGCTGAGAAAACTGAATATGCACATGAAAAAGAATAACACTGGAGCCCAATCTTACACCACTGGCAAAGATTAATTCAAAATAGATTAAAGACTTAAAATTCCTAGAAGCAAACAGGGAAAAAGCTTCTTGACATTTGTCTTTGCAATGTTTTTATGGATATTACACCCAAAACATAAGCAACAAAAGAAAAAATAAACAAATGGGACTACATCAAACAAAAAAGCTTCTGCACAGCAAAAGAAATGATCAATATGAAAAAACAATATGTAGAATGGGGAAAAAAATTTTAAAACACATATCTGATAAAAAATTAATATCCAAAATATATAAGGGACTCATACAACTCAATATCAGAAAAACAAATAATCTAATTCAAAAAGGTGCAAAAGACCTAAATAGACATTTTCCCAAAGACATACAGATTGCCAACAGGTACATGAAAAGGTACTAAACATCATTAATCATCAAGGAAAAGGAAATCAAAGCCACAATGAGATACCTCACACTTTTTAGAATGGCTATTAACAAAGACAGGAGATAAAAAATGCCTGTGATGATATAGAGAGAAGTGAACCCTTGCATATTCCTTGATGGGAATGTGAAGTGAAATATCTACTATGGAAAGCAGTATGGAGGTTCTTCAAAGAATTAAAAATAGAACTACCATATAATCCAGCAATTCCACTTCTGAGGAAATGAAATCACAATCACAAGATACTTGCAATCCCAATTTTACTGCATCATTCTTTACAATAAGCAAGATGTGGAAACAATCTAAGTGTCACTGACAGATTAATGGACAAAGAAAATGTGATACACACACACACACACACTACACTGGAACTACTCAGCTATAAAAAGAAGGGACTTATGACACAGTGGATAAACCTTGAGGATATCAGGCTAAGTGAGGTTAAGTCAGACAGAAAAAGATAAATACTGAATGCTCTTACTTATACATGGAATCTAAAAAAAAAACTGAACTCATAGAAACAGAAAGTAAATTGGTGGTTTCCAGGGAAGGGAAGGTAGGAGAAATGTATAAAGGTGGTCAAAGGATATAAACTTTCAGTTGTAACAGGAATAAATTCTGAGGCGCTAATCTACAGCATGATGTACATTATACTATAACACTATAGTTACACTATCAATATATAGTTACATAACTACAGTGATAGTATAGTTAATACTATAGTATAGTGAGTATAGTTAACAATTCTGTATTGTATACTTAAAAGTTGCTAGGACAGTAGATCTTACAAGTTCTCATCACACAAAAAAATATTAATTATATGACTGATGTCTTACCTAATATTATTGTGGGTAATCATTTTGTAATATATACATTTAGCAAATCATCACACTGTACTGTACACTTTAAACTTACACTGTTATATGTCAAATATATTTCAATAAAGCTAGGAGAAAAATAACTGTAATAGAGCTTACATTGTCCATTTAAAATATATGTTCTCCCAAAGTCATCCCTTTTTCAATAAATATGAGTGGATAATCTTGACAATAAAGGTTTATGAAACAAAAATTGGAAGAAGGTCCAACTTCTATTTTGAAACAGGTACTGAGGTTATGTGGGAGAAGGCAATAGCACCCCACTCCAGTACTCTTGCCTGGAAAATCCCATGGACAGAGGAGCCTGATAGGCTGCAGTCCATGGGGTCGCTACAAGTCATACACAACTGAGCGACTTCACTTTCTCTTTTCACTTTCATGCATTGGAGGAGGAAATGGCAACCCACTCCAGTATTCTTGCCTGGACAATCCCAGGAACGGGGGAGCCTGGTGGGCTGCCATCTATGGGGTCGCACAGAGTCGGACACGACTGAAGTGACTTAGCAGCAGCAGCAGCAGCAACTGAGGTTATATAAGAAAAAGGTATTATTCTGAGAAAATATACACTGAAGTATTTACAAGTAAAAGCGCTTGGAGTCTTCAAGTTACTCTTAAACAGCTCAAAGAGAGAGGAGACAGGAAGAGGAGGAGGTAGAAGACAGGCCAAGGGGCGGGAGAGGTAGACAACAGTAAAGGGAAAGAGAAAAGGGGAATGAGAGGGAGAAACAGAAATAGAGAATTATAAAGCCAACATGGCAAAATGGTAATTGGTGAACCTGGATAAAGAGTGTATGGGAGTTCTTTGTAATATTCTCACAATTTTTCTTTAGGTGTAGAATTAGATCAAAATAAAAGATTTAAAGCCACAAGTATAAATATCAGCAATAACTCCATCATTGAACAGCATAAGCACAGTTTTCTTATGTATTTAATGAAAGTTTTATATTGCTGAAATCTATTGAGATGAGGAGCCAGTGTATAATTTTGCTTTTTGTTACAAGAATAAAAAACATTAAATATTTTAAAATAGAAAATAAAATGTTTAACTGTAATTGGATTAATGATTTCACAGTATGATTTCTAAAAAAAAGATCCATGTTTGTAAATTTAAAATACCCAAATAACTCATGAGTCAAAAAATAAATCTTAAGAGCAATTATAAAATAATAATTGAATAATAATAAAAATACTCCATATAAAAACCTATGAAATTCTTCTAAAGTAGTACATAGTAGAAAACTTATGGTTATAAATTATTTTAGGAAAGAAGATTTAAAATTACTGAGCTAATGGTCCAAATAAATTAGAAAAAGAGCAAACAAAAAGAAAATAAAAGGAAAAATTATTAAAATAAGAGACAATATTCAATGGTAAGGCCTGATGAAACCAGAAGCAAGAAATATATTAGAAAACTGAATACTGTAATTTATCACATAGTCTCAGTGTCATGTTAATGGAGGAAAAAACTCCATGTGATCAATATTTGGAGAAGCTCCATACTCATCCATAATAAAAGCTCTTAGCAAACGAAGAATATAAAGGAACTTACATAACCTGACAAAGAAAATACTAAAAATGGTGAAACATTTATGAAAATTCCCTTGTAAATTCAGGAGCAAAAGAATCCTCTATCACTGCTACTATATTTCGTTATACCAAAGATCCTAGCTAACACAGTAAGACTAATTAAAAAATAAATATTGGAAAGGAAGAAATTTCCATCATTTACAATATACTTAATTAACAGACAATACAAAGAATCTACAAATATTAGAACAAATATAAATCAGAAAGTTCACAGCATATAAAATCAGTATGTTACAATATCAATCACATTCCCATTTACCAACTATAATCTGAAAATATGGTTTAAAAGATACATTTCACCATGATACCAGAAACTATAAGGTAATTAGGAGCGAATATAACAAGACAGCTTATAGATAGCATTATTATTATATGGTATATATGGTTTCATATAATGCAGAAAATGGTTTCAATTTATCATTGGTGCTAGCCCTTTGTTTGGCTAACTATTTTAATGTGTTATAATCAACTCTTATTCCTCTTCCTTCTTTAATAAGTTTTTAGTAAAGCGATTACCTTAAAAATCACAACTTCCTGGTGCAGGACATCAGAAAAAGCAGGGTGGCAATGTCAGTAATCTTCATTGTCTTCACTGAGTGAACTATTTTATGAATACACCAAGGAAATGAAGTCATACTGCAATCCCTCATAGACTGAAAAATAATAAAATAAGGTTAAATAATTTCTTCTTTTACTGTTCCTCTCTTTTCCATGACCTCCTCAAGTTCTTATGTTCTACCATACCCCCATTTCAGCTATTTCAGTTATGTATTCCTGAAAAAGTTATACAGACAGAATTAGAAGGGATCTATTGCACAGCAATTAAGAGCATAGGCGCTGGGAAGTTTTGTAGAACAGTGTCTGGCATATAAGATGTTCAGTAAATGTTTGTTATTATAATTTCAATGATTTGAATCACTGGAGGAAATTATATATTTCTTGCATTTTTTGCCCTATACAACCGCCTTTGTTTTCTGTTTAAGCACTCCTATTCCTATGGTTCCCCTTTACCTCTACCCCTTTGAACAGAGAGGTAAAGTTGAGGGAAATCAGGCAGTAAGGAATGACTGAGAGTGAAGCTTTCAAGCACAATAGAGCTCATTCTTTTACTATGCACTGCCGCCAAGCCCCAAGTCCAGAACTTCCTTAAATTGCCACTGTAATCCCATCAATCATTGACCTATTCATTCAATTTCTGTTTCCCTCCTATGTGACTTCCCTGGTGGCTCAGATGGTAAAGCGTCTGCCTACAGTGCGGGAGACCCGGGTTCAACCCCTGGGTCGGGGAGATCTCCTGAAGAAGGGAATGGCAACTCACTCCAGTATTTTTGCCTGGAAAATCCCCTGGACAGAGGAGACTGGTAGGTTACAGTCCATGGGGTCGCAAAGAGTCGGACACAACTGGATGGCTTCACTTCACATTCCTATGTGCTTTAGTTATCTAACCACTACAGTTCCCAGCATAATGCTTAGTCCATTGCAACAGTTCCTTAAAGGTTTATTGCATAAATGAAGAAAGTATGTCATGTCTCATTTGGAGTACAAGAATCTGAGTTTTGAGTCAGACCTTAGTTTTTACATTTTGTAAGCTCATCTAAATTGATTGTTTTCCTGATAGTAAAAACTGGACTCCTAAAATATATCATTTCCTTGAAAATCTTCAATGGTTTCCACTGCTTCTGGATTAAACTGCATACTCCTTACCATAAATATTCAACCCCTGCAACACTATCTCACCTCCTAGTTTTTCTCATACATTCAGAATTATAGACAAGCTTTTCCTAGCACAAACCTGCTTGGGGCTTTTGTTCTGGGAAAGCTAGGCCAGTAAAGCATTCCCGCCCCCTCCACAAGGCAGATGTCACTCATCCTTTAAGGCCCACCCAAAGTTACCCCTTCCTCTTTGATGGCTCAAGGTCCATCCCCCAAGCTTCCTGAATACCTTGAGCAAGCAAATATTATGGTACTTGGGTTTGATTTACCATATTATATTTTTTAAATCATTAAATTCTCCTGTAATACAACTCTAAAGGTTCACTTTAAAATACTCTGTTAGCACAAAGCTATGGCTATAGGAATTAGGCCTTAAATACAATGGTGTTATTGATCTTGAATCAGGCATTTTTTGAACGGAAAAGCTTCAAATATACACAAAAGTAGCAAGAATAGTTTAATGAATCCCCATGTATATATCACTCAGCTTTAACAATTATCAAGTCATTAACATTTGTACCCCTCACCTGGGCCCAACTGACTTTAAAGCAAATCAACAGATACGTCTACTGAAAATATATATTTAAAAATAATTACTTAACGTTATTAAATATCCATAAGCTCACCCCCACATATTTTGTGAAAGAGCTATTTAATGCCTACATTTTTTTTTTAATTTTGAAATCGTGAAAAGAATAGGGAAAGGGAGAAGGAGATCTGCGGAAATGCATAATTAAGTTTGAGAGAGCCTGGTTGTCCCAAATGAGAAAGAATCTGACCTGGTTTAGAGTGGAAGAAGTATATTGTACTACTTCTCTGGAGGAGGTGGATGCGACTTCAGGCCCGATGATGCTGGAGGAGGTGTAGAAGGGAGAGTGGTGTTACCTCCGTTAGCGGTTCCTTCAGGGTAATCCCAACGTGGAGCTAGGAGGCAGCGCTTTTTTGGAGGCTTCGTTTCCCGCGTGTTTCCAGGTGGGAGCGTGGATCTCCCGGAGGTACAAGGTTGGTCCCCCATAAGGATTATAGGACCTGGGTGTCAGCTCTCTCCGGTGGGCCCTGGCGAGGCCAAGAGACCTGAGATGGCGGCGGGTCCCTTCCAGGCAAAGGGCTTCCTCTGGGTTTCGCTTTTTCCGTATTTCCTGTATCCTGAGACGTATATCCCCTCTCTGCCTCCGCCCTCGCTCCCTACCCCACCCTATTTTAACGTTTCTGCGAGGATGGGTCTTAAAAAAAAAGAAGCGTTTATTTAATAGAATGTCTCCCCCGCCCCCAGTGTAACTAAATCTGTGGACAGTCTTATACTATCTATGCAATTCTAAGATTAGAACAAATTAAAGTTTACTCTTAAATGGAAGCATCTGCATAGATTGTGGAAAGGCGCTGCGTGTCGGGGCGGGAGTGTTTGTGTGGAGAACAAAGAGGTGATTGAAAAGCTAAGAGCTTTACGTTCTAGTTGTAGAAGCACAAGAGTCATAAAACTACCTACGACCCTTTAGAAAGCGATATACAAACGTCTTACTTGACTGAAGTGCAGATAGCACACAGGCACCGACCATGGAAATTGAATGTGGAAAACAAATTCACCGTATGTCTTAGAATCTAAGATCACGTTTTTTCTTCATATTTTAACAAATAACAAATCTCTGAAGGCTTATCTTTTTTAAAATATGTCAACATCTAGGAAATCTCTGACAATTGACAGTATGTCATACTTTCATTGTCATTTTTTTCCTTCTCTACAGTTAAGGAAAATAATGATTCATCCTACTATGGCTGGTGTATTATATTCTGTGATATATGGTAGGTAAGTAACCGAAGCAGGTACACTGTGGCTTAGAATAAGGGTCAGACACGACTGAGCGACTTCACTTTCACTTTTCATTTTCATGCATTGGAGAAGGAAATGGCAACCCACTCCAGTGTTCTTCCCTGGAGAATCCCAGGGACGGGGGAGCCTGGTGGGCTGCCGTCTATAGGGTCGCACAGAGTCGGACACGACTGAAGCGACTTGGCAGCAACAGCAGTAGAATGTCTTAGGGCTTCCCTGGTGGCGCATATGATAAAGAATCTGCCTGCAAAGCAGGGGACACTGGTTTGATCCCTGGGTTGGGAAGATCTCCAGGAGAAGAGATTGGCTATCCACTCCAGTATTCTTGCCTGGAGAATCCCGTGGTCAGAGGAGCCTGGGGGCTACAGTCCATGGGTTCACAAAGAGTCAGATGCAACTAAACAGAAAGGCAGAACTTCTTAGACCTTCATCATTCATATCCACCTCCCTATGACTATGGACACACTTTTCCAGCTCTGTTCCCAGTGTTTTTTAATGGAGAGAATGCAATCCGTAATGTCAAAATAGAACTGACTTTTAAAATACTCTGCTATTTACAAACACTGTTATATTTAAGTAGTTAATTAAACACTTGCACCTTTCCTTCCCAGGAGATGACAATTTTTTCCTTGTAAAACTGTTGTCATAATCAGGGATTTTTCTGGGCTCCAAAATCACTGCAGATGGTGATTGCAGCCATGAAATTAAAAGACGCTTACTCCTTGGAAGGAAAGTTATGGCCAACCTAGATAGCATATTAAAAAGCAGAGACATTACTTTGCCAACAAAGGTCCGTCTAGTCAAGGCTATGGTTTTTCCAGTAGTCATGTATGGATGTGAGAGTTGGACTGTGTAGAAAGCTGAGTGCCAAAGAATTGATGCTTTTGAACTGTAGTGTTGGAGAAGACTCTTGAGAGTCCCTTGGACTGCAAGGAGATCCAACCAGTCCATCCTAAAGGAGATCAGTCCTGGGTGTTCGTTGGAAGGACTGATGTTGAAGCTGAAACTCCAATACTTTGGCCACCTTATGTGAAGAGTTGACTCATTAGAAAAGACCCTGATGCTGGGAAAGATTGAGGGCAGGAGGAGAAAGGGACAACAGAAGATGAGATGGTTGGATGGCATCACTGACTCGATGGACATGGGTTTGGGTGGACTCTGGGAGTCAGTGATTGACAGGGAGGCCTGGCGTGCTGCAGTTCTTGAGGTCGCAAAGAATCGGACATGAGTGAGCTACTGAACTGAACTGAATTGAATAAGGGATAATGCCTTAATTTTTTTTCTAATTGATGGATAATTGCTTTACAAGGATAATGCATTTAAAGCAATTACCATGATTACCTCTCATCACCATCACTACCTTACTCTGAGTACTAGTGTTGCCCTTTGCACAAACTAGATACTCATTGTGGAAAATAAATGACCCTGTGGTTTTCTATCAGATACTACTTATAAAGACAAGAGATGTAGCAGTAAGTTAATGAAAAAATGTAAAAGAAACAATGTTGTAGAGCTAGAAGAACGGTTGGGACTAGACAAAATTGTGGGAGTCAGTAACATAGATGTGGTAGTTGAAGTTATGGGTGATATTCCAAAGAGAAAGTGTAGAGAAAAGAGAAGTGGGCTGCTAAAGACAGACTATTGAGTAATTAGGGTCAGAAGAGGAGAAGCCTGTTGTAAAGGCTGAGAAATAATGGACAAATTCAGAAGAGAGGATTCCAACCCAAGGTTTCTTGGTCTTGGCACTATTGACATTTGAGGCCAGATCATTCTTTGTGGTGAGACCCTGTCCTGTGCATTGTAGGATGTTTAGCAGTATGCCAATCCGGGCCAGTAGCATGTCCTGCAACCCTGTCCCAACTGCCTCCTGGTGTGATAGCCAAAAATGTCTCCAGGTACTCTCAAATATCCCCTGGGCAGGGTGGAAGAGTGGCGGGGAGGGGTGGGGGCAGTGGTAGGATAATACTTTTTTAGAACAGTTGGTCTATCCCTAATCCTCCAAACTTGCCCCTTTCATAGTCTTCACTTCAGTGAATGTTAAACCTTCTACCTAGTTGTACAATTCAAACCTTAGAGTGTGTGTGTGTATTTCAGTCATGTCCAACTCTTTGCGACCCCATGGACTGTACCCTACCAGGCTCCTCTGTCCATGGGATTCTGTAGGCAAGAATACTGGAGTAGGTAACCATGCCTTCCTCTAAGGGATCTTTCTGACCCAGGGATTGAATTGGAGTATCTTAGGTCTCCTCCATTGGCAGACAGGTTCTCCAGTATTCTTGCCTGGAGAGTCCAATGGACAGAGGAACCTGGCAGAGTACAGTCCATGGAGTCGCACAGATTCAAATATGAATGAAGTGATTGAGCATGCATGCATATATATATATATATATACACACACACACACACACACATATATATATATATATATATATATATCACTATTTTACTATTTCCTAAAATAAATGAAGTAGTTCAGTTGACTTGCCCAGTCGTGTCTGACTCTCTGTGATCCCATGGACTGCAGCATTGCCAGGCTTCCCTGTCCATCCCCAACTCCCCGAGCTTGCTCAAACTCATGTCCATCGAGTCAGTGATGCCATCGAACCACCTCATCCTCTATTGTCCGCTTCTCCTTCTGCCTTCAATCTTTCCCAGCATCAGGGTCTTTTCCAATGAGTCACTTCTTCGCAACAGGTGGCCAAAGTATTGGAGTTTCAGCTTCAGCATCAGTCTTTCCAATGAATATTCAGGACTGATTTCCTTTAGGATTGACTAGCTTGATCTCCTTGCTGTCCAAGGGACTCTCAAGAGTTTTCTCCACCACGGTTCAAAAGCATCAATTCTTCAGTGCTCAGCTTTCTTTATAGTCCAACTCTCACATCCATACATGACTACTGGAAAAACCATACCATTTTCACAATCTTTTATCTTGAAAGATTAAAGACTTCAAGAGTTAAAGTGGAAATTAAGTTGTCTCTCAGTAAATTAAGAGAAACATGTGCCTATTTTAGTAAAATGACTGGAATTAAAAATTGTATCAAATCCACATGTATTTGCTTTATGGGAAAGATTTGACTTGAGGTGAAAACAGTCTCAACTTAGAGCTGCTGACATCAACCTGAACTATTTATACTTCAAATGGATTTATTTATTTTTATTTTAAATTGTGTTATAATGCATATAACCTAAAATTTACTAACTTAACCATTTTAAGTGTACAGTGCAGTAATGCTAAGTATATTCACAGTGTTGTACAACCAAAGTCCAGAATTTTTTATGCCCATTAAATAACTTTCTGGGATCTTCCTGGTGACTCTGATGGTAAAGAATCTGCCTGCAGTGCAGGAGACCTGGGTTTGATCCCTGGACATGACTGAGCAACTAGCACTGTAATACTACTGCAAACAACTTCCCATTTTCCTCTCTCCCCAGCCCTGTCAACCCCCATTATACTCAGAACTGGATTTTTGTTTATTTTTGTTATATTATAATAGAAAACTAAAACATTTTACTTCTAGGTTTCAAAATGGTTTTTCTCAAACATCTTTTCCAAGTTCAGCCCCCTCCCTCTTTATTAACATTGATTAAGTAGCTGCTGAAGAAGAAAATGGCAGCCCATTCCAGTATTCTTGTCTGGAGAATCCTATGGACAGAGGAGCCTGGAGGGGCTACAGTCCATAGGGTGGCAAAGAATCAGACACCACTGACAACTAAACAAGTAGTTGCATGTGAAACATGGCACCAGAAGAAGGCACTATTAAGTTGAAGGACTACTGTATCAAATTTGAGTAGCATAGATCTGAATTCCTTTCATAATTTCAAAAGCTTAGAAGATGACAACGGAGAACAAACTGAATCTGCCTCTGGGTAGTAGTAATCTGTTTTCATTTATTTATTTTTTTTTTAATTGAGAAGTTGGTTGTTTCGTTGTGTTTCTTTGGAAATTAGCTTTCATTTAAGGCCAAGAATTTTTCTCTTCCTTGTACAAATATAGAGGATTTCTCTGTTAATTGTTTTTAACTAAAATCTAAGGATAAGAGCCATGGACTTCATATAACATTCTCATAAAATGAAAAATAAGAATGATTTGGAGGAAGACAACATTTTTTTTTAATGTGTGTTTTACTTCAGGTTTTTGATGTAATATTTCACTAAGAATTTTTTAGAATTCTATGAAATACAAAGAAAGTAAGATCTATTATCTCTCTGCCTAGATAGGCTCTAAACATTCAAAACATTAAAGTATAAGAGATAAAATAGTATAAATCTGGAAAAAATTAATACTTCTGAAAGATCAAATAAAAAAGTAAAAATATCCAAAGTTGGTCATTTTAGCTGCATTTCAGTAATTACTAGGTGGGAAAGGGGCAGACTATAAATTTGTATATGTTTGCACAAACATACACATACACACAGATATGTGTGAGAGTTGCATCTACTTGCATAGCTGTTGTTTTTCATTTCACAAAAGTGATCATATAGTCACCATTTTTGTAGTTTTCCTTTTTAACTTAACCATGTAGCTTGGTGACTTTTCCATATAACATGTTTTTTGTTCTCATTTATAAATGTCCTTTTAATAGCTGCACACAATCCTATTGTATGGACTTACCATAATTTTTTTTATTTAAATAATTCTCTATTTGTGTATGTTTATGAACTCTTTGGTTATTCCAATTCTTTAAATTAAAAATTAACCCATATACCGTGAATTCACCTTTTAATAATATACAGTTCAGTAGTTTAATGTATGTTCACAAAATTGTACATCTGTTACCACTAATTCCAGAACATTTTCATCACTCCAAAAAGAAACCTTGTACTCATTAACAGTTACTCCCAATCTTCCCTCACCAGAGCTGTAAGAAACCACTAATCTATTATCAGTCTCAATGGATTTGTCTATTCTGAACATTTCATACAAATGGAATCATACAATATATGGTCTTACATGTCTGGATTCTTTCACCAAGCACAATATTTCCAAGGTTCATGAGGCTATGCAATGTACTTCATCCTTTTTTATTTTTATATTTTTATTATGATAAAAATACACATAACATAAAGTTTACTATATTTTTTTTTATTTTTCATTTGAGGTAATATTTGCCATCTTGACCATTTAAAAAGTAGTAGTATTAAGTACATTCACATTGTTATACAACCAATCTCTGAAACTCTTTTCATCTTGCAAAACTGAAATGCTACATCCATTAAACAACAACTTCCCATTCCCTACTGCCCATAGCCCCTGGCAACTACCATTCTATTTTCTGTCTACATAGATACAACTATAGTATTAATTCATATAAATAAAATAATAAAATATTAGTCTTTTTGAATTATTTTACTTAGCATAATGTTCTCAAGGTTCATCTATGTTGTAGGATGTGTTTAAATTTCCTTCCTTTTATATATTGTAAAAATATTTTTATTTTTATTTATTTTATTACTAAAATGTAGGTTCAGGTGTATGATATAATGATTTATTTGCATACATTATGATATCATGGGGCTTCCCAAATGGCGCTAGTGGTAAAGCATCTGTCTGCCAATGTAGGAGATGCAAGGGACGTCAGTTCAATCCCTGGATCAGGAAGATCCCCTGGAGTAGGGAATGACAACCCACTCCAGTATTCTTGGCTGGAAAATTCCATGGACAGAGGAACCTTGCAGTCCATGGGGCAGCAAAGAGTTAGACACGACTGAGCGACTGAGCACACACACACATACACAGAATTGGTCACAACAGTAAGTCTAGTAACCATCTGTCCCTATACAAAGTTTGTTCTTGTTCAGTTTCTAAGTCATGTCCAACACTTTTGTTCCCATGCACTGCAGCATGCCGGGCTCTTCTGTCCTCCGCTATCTTCCACAGTTTGCTCATATTCATGTCAATTGAGTTGGTGATGCTATCTAACCATCTCTTCCTCTGTTGCCTCCTTCTCTTTTTGCCTTCATTCTTTCCCAGCATCAGGGTCTTTTCCAATGAGTCAGCTCTTTGCATCAGGTGACCAAAGTATTGGAGCTTCACCTTCAGCATCAGTCCTTCCAGTGAATATTCAGGGTTGGTTTCCTTTAGGATTGACTGGTTTGATCTCCTTCCTGTCCAAGGGACTCTTAAGAGTCTTCTCATCAAGAGTCTCTGATGTATTCTTCTAAGTTTCTTATGGTTTTAAGTCTTACATTTAAGTCTATAATCAATTTTGAGGGCTTTTTTAGTGTATAGTTTGAGGAAGTTGTATAGTTTCATTCTTTGTACGTGTTTCCCAAAACCATTCATTGAAGAGAGTGTCCTTTCCCTATTGTATAATTTTGTTTTCTTTCTCAAAAATTAATTCACTACATATGCATGGGTTTATTTCTGGGCTCTCTATTCCATGTTATTGATCTATGTGTCTGTTTTAATGTTGATACCATGCTATTTTGACTACCTCAGCTTTGTAATATAGTTTGAAATCAGGAATTATTATGCCTCCAGCTTTGTTCCTTCACAAGGTAACTTTGGTTTTTGTGGATATTGTTTGGTCATGTATTAACAAATATTCAGTTCAGTTCAGTCAGTCGTGTCTGACTCTTTGCAACCCCAAGAACTGCAGCACGCCAGGCCTCCCTGTCCATCACTGACTCCCGGAGTTCACTCAAACTCACATCCATTGAGTCTTCGATGCCATCCGCCATCTCATCCTCTGTCGTCCCCTTCTCCTGCCCTCAATCCCTCCCAGCATTAGAGTCTTTTCCAATGAGTCAACTCTTCGCATGAGGTGATCAAAGTATTGGAGTTTCAACTTTAGCATCAGTCCTTCCAAAGAACACCCAGGGCTAATCTCCTTTAGAATGGACTGGTTGGATCTCCTTGCAGTCCAAGGGACTCTCAAGAGTCTTCTCTGACACCATCGTTCAAAAGCATCAGTTCTTCAGCGCTCAGCTTTCTTCACAGTCCAACTCTCACATCCATACATGACCACTGGAAAAACCATAGCCTTGACTAGACGGACCTTTGTTGACAAATATTAGGACTGTTTGTTATTTTTGTGAAAATGCTATTAGAATTGTGATAAGTATTGCATTGAATCTGTATATTGTCTTGAGTAGTATGGACTTTTTAACAATGTTAATGCTTCCAATACATGAACACAGAATAACTCATCATTTATTTGTGTTTTTTTTTTTTTCAATTTTTTACATCAGTACCCTATGATTATCAGTGTACAGGTCTTAAACCTCCCTGGTTAAACTTATTCCTAGGTATTTTATTCTTTCCAATGAAAGTGTAAAGGGAATTTACTTAATATCTCTTGCGAATAGTTTATTTCAGTGAGTAGAAACACACCAGATTTCTACATACTGATTTTGTATCTCACAACTATTCAGAATTCACTTATTCTATTAGCTATTTTGTAAAGTCTTTAGCATTTTCTGTATATTATATGTCATCAGCAAATAGTGGTGGTTTTACTTATTTTCTTTAAAATTTAGATTCTTTTTGTTGTGTTTTCTTCTCTGTTTGCTAGGGCCTGTACTCCCAATACTATGTGGAATAAAAATGGTGAGAGTGAGCATCCTTGTCTTGTTCCTAATATTAGATAAAAAGCTTTCAGTTTCTTATCATTTAGTATGATGTTGGCTGTGAGTTGGTTGTGTATGAAAGTATTATGTTGAGGTGTATACCCCCTTTGTTGAAATTTTTTTTTGTCTTAAACACATAGTGAATTTTGTCAAAATATGTTTCTGCATCTATTGAGTTGACCATATGAATTTTATTTTTCAGTATGATAATGTGGTATATCACATTGCCTGACTTTTGCATGTTGAACCATATTTGCATCCATGGAACAAATCCCACTTGATTATGATGTATGAAACTTTTAATGTACTGTTGAATTTTATTTGCTAATATGTTACTGAGGATTTTTGCATCTATGTTGATCAGGCATACATGCTAAGTCACTTCAGTTGTGTCTGACTCTTTGAAACTCTATGGACTATAGCCTGCTAGGCTCCTCTGTCCATGGGATTCTCCAGGCAGGAATACTGGAATAGGTTGCCATGCCCTCCTCCAGGGGATTTACCCAACCCAGGGATAGAACCGATGTCTCTTGTCTTTTGCATTGGCAAGCAAGTTCTTTACCACTAAGCTAACTGGGAAGCCCAGTTGATCAGGCATATCGACCTATAATTTTTTTTCTCATAATGTCTTTGGTTTGGTGTCAGAGTAATGCTGGCCACATAGAATGAGTTTGAAAGCATTTCATCCTCTTTAATTTTCTGTAATGGTTTAACAAGGATAGGTGTTACCCATTAACTATTTGATAGAATTCAACTGTGAAGCTATCACAACCTGGACTTTTGTTTCTTGAAAATGTTTTTCTGCATTACTGATTCAATTTCATTACTGATAACTAGTCTGTTCATATTTTTTTTATTTCTTCATGATTCAGTATTTGGAGATTGTATATTTTTAGGAATCTATCCATTTCTTCTAACCTGTTCATTTTAGCAGTATATAAATTTTGGTAATAATCTCTTTTAGTCTTTTTTATTTCTATAGTATCAATTGTAAATTCTCTTTTATTTCTCATTTTATCTATTTGAATCTTTTCTCTTTTTTCTTCTTGAGTCTACCTAAAGTTTCATCTTTTGTTTATCTTTTCAAATAACCAAGTCTTAGTTTCATTGATCTTTTCTGTACTTTTTCAGTCTTCATTTCATTTATTTCCACTCTGATCTTTATTATTTGCTTCTTTCTAGAAAGAATGTTTACTGAGATTTTTCTTGTTTTTCTGGTAGGACTTTATTACTATTAGTTTCCCTCTTAAAACTGCTCTTGCTGTGTCTCCTAGATTTTGTAACATTGTGTTTATGTTTTATTTATCTCAGGTATTTTTTGTTAATTCTTTGACCCACTAGTTATATAGAAGCAGGTTATTTAGCCTCTCTATGATTATTTCTTCCATAATTTTGTTAAAAAATCCATTTCTAGTTTAATACTTCCTTGGTCGTAAAAGATGCTTAACATGATTGCAGTCTTATTCAATGTACTGAGAATTTTTTCATGTCCTAAATATGATCTATAATGGAGAGTACTCCATGTGCACTAGAAAATAATGTGTATTCTGCTTTTGGGGGGTGGAATACTCTTTGTATATATATTAGGTTCATATGCTTTAAGGTATCATATGGTGCCAATTTTTCCTTATTGCTTTTCTGCCTCCAGGATTCATTAATTGATTAAAGTGAAGTGTTAAAATCCTTTGTTAGTTATTGTAGTATTGTCAATTCTTCACTTTCTGTCTGTAAATATTTTCTATGTATTTAGGTGTTCCTATAATGAAGAGATATTTATAATTGGCACATCCTTCTGTTTAATTGATACCTTTATTATTATGTAAGGTCTTTGTCTCTTGTTACAGTCTTTGTTTTAAAATCTATTTTGTCTCATATATGTACTGCTATCCTAGACCTTTTATGTTGTTGTTTTCACCTGCATGAAATGTGTTTTTCCATCCCTTCACTTTTAGACTGTGTGTTTCTGTAGATCCAAAGTGAGTCTCTTGTAGGCAGCATAAATATATGCCTTGAGGAAGCCTTTAGTGCATTTATATTTATCATAGTTATTGCTAGGCATGTATTACATGTATTGTAATTTTGTTAATTGCTTTCTATTTTTAGTAGTTATTATATGCTCCTTTTTTCTCTTGTGTCCCTTTCCCTGTGATTTGATGAATTTCTTAAGTATTATGTTTGTATTCTTTTCTCTCTAAATTTATGTGTCTCTATTATAGGTTTCTTTGCTTTGTGTTTACCATGTGGTTTATATATTGATATAATTATCTACTTATATAGCAGTCTATTAGAAGATAATGGTCTCTTAAATTTGAGTGCATTCTAAGTGCATATTATTACTTCCTTATATATATGGTATTTCTTTTACTTTTAAAATTGAAGTGTAGTTAATGTACAACATTATATATTTCAGGTAAACATATAGTGATTCACAATTTTTAAAGGTAATATTCCATTTATAATTATTATAAAATAGTGGGTATATTCACTGAATTCTACAATATATCCATTTTAATTGAAGTATAGTTAATTGGCAATATTGTGTTAGTTTCAGGTATACAGCAAAGTGATTCAGTTATACACACATGTATTTATATATTTTGTATTGGTGAGTTCTTTTAGTTTTTGCTTTTTTGAAGAAATTCATTTTCTGAAGCATTGGTAAATTTAAGAAAGCTGACATCATATAAAGCAACTTTTCTGACCACAGTGCTATGAGATTAGATATCAATTACAGGAAATATTCTTGCCTGGAGAATCCCAGGGACAGGGGAGCCTGGTGGGCTGCTGTCTATGGGGTGGCACAAAGTCGGACACGACTAAAGCGACTTAGCAGCAGCAGCAGCAATGTGAAAACACAAACACATGGAGGCTAAGCAATATACTTCTAAGTAAACAAAAGATCACTGAATAAATCAAAGAGTAAATAAAAAATATTTAGAAACAAATGACAATGAAAACATGACGACTCAATACCTATGGGATGTAGCAAAAGCAGTTTTAAGAGGGAAGTTTATAGCAATACAATCATACCTCAAGAAACTAGACAAATGTCAAACAACCTAACCTTACACCTGAAGCAATTAGAGAAAGAATGACGACAACAACAACAAAATGCAAAGTTAGTAGAAATAAATTATAAAGATCAGAGCAGAAATGAAAAGGAAATGAAGAAATTAATAGTGAAGACCAATAAAACTAAAAGCTAGTTCTTTGAGATGATAAACAAAATTTATAAGCCATTGGCCAGACTGGTCAAGAAAAAAAAAAAAAAGAGAGGACTCAAATAAATAAAATTAGAAATGAAAAGGAGAACTTATGAACTTACAACCATACTGCAGAAATATCAAAGAGCGTACTATTAGCAACCATATGCCAATAAAAGAAACAACCTGGAAGAAAAGGACAAATTCTTAGAAAAGTACAATATGCCAAGACTGAACCAGGAAGAAATGGAAAATATAAAGAGACCAATCATAAGCACTGAAATTGAAACTGTGATTAAGAATCTTCCAGCAAACAAAAACCCAGGGCCAGATGGCTTCACAGGTGAATTTTATCAAATATTTAGAGAAGAGCTAACACCTATCCTTCTCAAACTCTCAAAAAATGGCAGAGGGAGGAACATTCCCAAATTCATTCTATTAGGCCACTATCACCCTGATACCAAACAGACAAGATATCACAAAAAAGAAAATTGCAGATCAAATCACTAAAGAACATAGATACAAAAATCCTCTACAAAATACTAGCAAACAGAATCCAACAACACACTAAAGGTATCATACAACATGATCAAGTGGGGTTTATCCTAGAGATACAAGGATTCCTCAATATATACAAATCAATGAATATGATATACCGTATAACAAATTGAGAGATAAAAGGCATACCATCTAAATAGATGCAGGTAACGCTTTCAACAAAACTCATCATCCATTTATGATTAAAAACTCTCCAGAAAATGCATAGAGGGAACCTATCTAAGATAGTAAAAGCCTATATGACAAACCCACAGCAAGAAGCCCTACATCATCATCTCGATTGAACCATAAAAAAACATTTTACAAAATCCAGTATCATTTCATGACCAAAAAAAAAAAAAAAAAAAAAACCACCAGTAATAAACCTGAATTAGAAAGGAAATGCCTCATTATGACATACCACACATATGGAATTACCTATGGCTGACATTATACTGAATGGTGAAAGAATGAAAAATTTCCCCTCAAGATCAGGAGCAATACAATGGTGTACCTTTCACCACTTATATTCATTATAGTACTGCAAGTTCTTTCTAGGCAGACCATTTTGACAAGAGAAAGGAGTAAAAACCACTTACTTTTGAAAATAAGTATTATTATCTCTATCTCAGATGCCAAGGTTTTATGTACATAAAATCATAAAGAATTATAAAGAAGCTATTAGCATTAATAAATCAATTTGAAAAATAGCAGAATATTGGACAAAAATCAATTGCATTTCTATATAATATCAATAGACAGCCCAGAAAAAGTAATAAAACAATTCCACTTATACTAACATTAAAAAGACTGAAATGCTTAGGAATACATTTAACCAAGGAAGTTATTCGTGCACTGAAAGTTATTTGTACAAGATATGTGCATCACCAACTCGATGGACATGAGTTTTAGCAAGTTCCGGGAGTTGGTGATGGACAGGGAAGCCTGGCGTGCTGCAGTCTGTGGGGTTGCAAAGAGTCAGCCACAACTGAGCGACTGAACTGAACCGTGCATTGAAAACTACAAAAACATTTCAGAAAGAAATTAAAGAAGAGCCAAGTCCATGGAAAAACATCTCATGTTCATGAATTTTAAGACAAAATACTGTTGAGAAAGTTCTAGGACCCACAACAGATTCCCCAACCTGGGAACCTGGCAAAAAGACTGAGAACCTCCAGGGAATTTCACTTTGGAGGTCAGTGGAATTTTATTACAGAACTTACACAGGACTGGGGAAACAGATCCTTGGAGGGCACAAACAAAACCTTGGGCACACCAGGACCCAGGAGAAAGGAGCAGTGACCTCACAAGAGACTGACCAAAACTTGCCTGTGAGTGTCCAGGAGTCTCTGGAGGAGCTATGCATTAATGGTGGCCTGCTGCAGGGTTGGAGGCACTGAATGTGGCAGTGCCTACATGGGATCTTTTGAAGGTGTTTGCCATTATCTTCATTACCTCCACCACAGTTTGGTCTCAGGTCAAACAAGAGGGCAGGAACACAGCCCCGCCCATCAACAGAAAATTGGATTAAAGGTTTACTGAGCATGGTCCTGCAATCCCTGCAATCAGAACAAGAACCAGTTTCCCCCACAGACAGTCTCTCCCATCAGGAAGCATCCATAAGCCTCTTATCCTTAGGGCAGACAGAATGAAAACCACAAACACAAACAGCTAATCAAACAGATCACATGAATCACAGCCTTGTCTAACTCAATGAAACTATGAGCCATGCCGTGTAGGGCCACCCAAGGTGGACGGGTCATGGTGGAGAGTTCTGACTAAACATGGTCCACTGGAGAAGACAATAGCAAACCACGTCAGTATTCTTGCCTTGAGAGTTCCATGAACATTATGAAAAGGCAGAAGGGTATGATATTGAAAGGTGAACTCCCCAGGTCAGTAGGTGACTAATATGCTACTGGATAAGAGTGGAGAAATAACTCCAGAAAGAATGAAGAGACAGAGCCAAAGAAAAGTAACACTGGTGGTGGAAGTAAAGTCCAATGCTGTAAAGAACAATATTGCATAGGAACCTGGAATGTTAAGTCCATTAATAGAGGCAAATTGGAAGCAGTCAAACAGGAGATGGCAAGAGTGAACACCGACATTTTAGGAATCAGTGAACTAAAATGGACTGCAATGGGCGAATTTTAACTCAGATGACCATTGTATCTACTACTGTGGGCAAGAATCCCTTAGAAGAAATGGAGTAGCCCTCATAGTAAACAAAAGAGTCTGAAATGCAGTACTTGGGTGCAATCTCAAAAATGACAGAATGATTTCTGTCCGTTTCCAAGGAAAACCATTCAATATCACAGTAATCCAAGTCTATGTCCCAACCACTAATGCTGAAGAAGCTGAAGTTGAATGGTTCTATGAAGACCTCCAAGACCTTCTAGAACTAACACCCAAAAAAGATGTCCTTTTCATCATAGGGGACTGGAATGCAAAAGTAAGAAGTCAAGAGATGCCTAGAATAACAGGCAAATTTGGCCATGGAGTACAAAATGAAGCAGGGTAAAAACTAACAGAGTTTTGCCAAGAGAATGCACCAGTCATAGCAAACACCCTCTTCCAACAACACAAGAGAAGACTCTACACATGGACATCACCAGATGGTCAATATCAAAATCAGATTGGTTATATTCTTTGCAGCCAAAGATGGAGATGCTCTATATAGAGTGTCAGCAAAAACAAGACCTGGAGCTAACTGTGGATCAGGTCATGAACTCCTTATTATCAAATTCAGACTTAAATTGAAGAAAGTAGGGAAAACCACTAGACCATTCAGGTATGACCTAAATCAAATCTCTGATGATTATACACTGAAAGTGACAAACAGATTTAAGGGATTAGATCTGATAGAGTGCCTGAAGAACTATGGATGGAGGTTCATGACATTGTAAAAGAAGCTGTGATGCAGACCATACCCAAGAAAAAGAAATGCAAAAAGGCAAAATGGTTGTCTGAGGAGGCCTTACAAATAGCTGAGAAAAGAAGAGAAGCTAAAGGCAGAGGAGAAAAGGAAAGATATACCCAACTGAATGCAGAGTTCCAAAGAATAGCAAGGAGAGATAAGAAAGACTTCCTCAGTGATCAGTGCAAAGAAATAGAAGAAAACAGTAGAATGGGAAGACTAGAGATCTCTTCAGGTAAATTAGAGATACCAAGGGAACATTTCATGTGAATATGGGCACAATAAAGGACAGAAATATATGGACCTAACAGAAGCAGAAGTTGTTAAGAAGAGATGGCAAGAACTACACAAAAAGTACCTTCATGATTCAGATAACCATGATGGTGTGATCACTCACCTAGGGCCAGACATCCGGGAATGAGAAGTCAAGTGGGCCTTAGGAAGCATCACTATGAACAAAGCTAATGAAGGTGATGAAATTCCAGCTGAGCTATTTCAAATCCTAAAATATGATGCTGTGAAATTGCTGCACTCAGTATGCCAGCAAATTTGGAAAACTCAGCAGCGGCCACAGGACTGGAAAAGGTCAGTTTTCATTCAAATCCCAAAGAAAGATGATGCCAAAGAATGTTCAAACTACTACACAATTGCACTCATGTCACACGCTAGTAAACTACTGCTCAAAATTCTCCAAGCCAGGCTTCAACAGTATATGAACTGTGAAATTCCAGATGTTCAAGGTGGATTTAGAAAAGGCAGAGGAACCAGAGATCAGATTGCCAACATCCACTGGATCATCTAAAAAGCAAAAGAATCCCAGAAAAACATCTACTTCTGCTTTATTGACTATGCCAAAGCCTTTGACTATGTGAAAGAAGAGAGTGAAAAAATTGGCTTAAAACTCAATATTCAAAAAACTAAATCATGGCATCCAGTCCCATCAGTTCATGGCAAATAGATGGTGAAACAATTAAAACGGTGACAGACTTTATTTTCTTAGGCTCCAAAATCACCGAAGATGGTGACTACAGCCATGAAATAAATTAAAAGACGCTTGCCTCTTGGAAGAAAAGCTATGAGCAAACTAGGCAGCATATTAAAAAGCATACATTACTTTGCCAACAAAGGCCCATCTAATCAATGCTATGATTTTTCCAGTAGTCATGTATGAATGTGAGAGTTGGGCTATAAAGAAAGCTGAGCACTGAAGAATTAATGCTTTTGAACTGTGGTGTTGGAGAAGACTCTTGAGAGTCCTTTGGACAGCAAGGAGATCCAACCAGTCCATCCTAAAGGAGATCAGTCCTGGGTGTTCGTTGGAAGGACTGATGTTGAAGCTGAAACTCCAATACTTTGGCCACCTTATGTGAAGAGTTGACTCATTAGAAAAGACCCTGATGCTGGGAAAGATTGAGGGCAGGAGGAGGAGGGGATGACAGAGTATGAGATGGTTGGATGGCATCACCGACTTGATGGACATGAGTTTTAGCAAACTCTGGGAGTTGGTAATGGACAGGGAAGCCTTGTGTGCTGCAGTCCACAGGGTCACAAAGAGTCAGACATGACTGAGTGACTGTTTGAACTAAACTGTTGATATGGCAATGCTCCCCAAAATGATTTATAGATTCAATGCAAATCTTATAAAAATGTTAACAGTCTTTGTTTCTCCCAGAAATGTAAAAGAATTATTTAGATTTGTATGGAGTTGCAAGGGACCAGAAATAGCTACAACAAACATTAACAGCAAAACAAAGTTTGAGTAGTCACACTTCAAGATTTCAAATCATAACACAAAGAAAGTTACAATAATCAAAAAAGTGTAATAATAGCATAATGATCGGCATATATACCACGTGAATAGAACTGGGATTCTAGAAATAACTCATACATTTCTGGTTATTTGGTTTTCAATTTTCATTCAATTGAATAAGAATTTTCTTTTTAACAAATTGTGTTGGGACAACTGGATATCCACATTCAGAAGGATGAAATTGGACCCCTACCTTACACTGTATACAAAATTAACTCATGTTGGCAAAGATCTAAGTGTAAAAGCTATAATTATTGAAATCTTATAAGAAACCTGAGGGGTAAATTTTCATGAGCATGGATTTGGCAATGGGTTCATAGATGTGATATCAAAAGCACACAAAAATATATATATTACATTTTCAATATCAAATAATTTTGTGTATCAAAGAACACTCTCAAGAAAGTGAAGACACAACTTATGGAATGGGAGAAAATATTCACAAATTATATATCTGCTAATACTCAAATATCCAGCTTCTATAGTCAAATATCCAGAATACATCTTACAACTCAACAGCAAAAAAGACAAAGTTGACCACCACAATATTGTAAAGTATTTTTCCTCTAATTAAAATAAATAAATAAATTAAAAACTTAAACTATATAAACTTAATGTTAGATAAAGTACAGTAAAAATAAAGATAAATACTCAAAACTCAAAAATTAACCAATTAAAATATTAGCAAAACACTAATATATATAGGAATTTTCTTTGGTGGTTCAGTGTTTAAGTCTCCATGCTTTAAAGGGAACAGAGTTTTGATCCCTGGTCAGGTAACTAAGATCCCACATGCCAAAGGGTGCAGCCAAAAAATATAAATAAAAAGAAGATACACAAATGGCAAACAAGCACATGAATAAAAATCTCAATATCATCAGTCCTTAGGGAAATGCTAATCAAAAGCACAATGAGATACCTCTTTATACCCACTAAGATGGGTATATAATAACAACAAGAACAAAAAAAAAAAAAAAAAAAAAGGAAAAATGGCTACTTTTGAGGAGGATGTGGAAAAATTATAAGCCTTTTAAATTTCAGATAGGAATATAGAAATGTATATCTCTGTGGAAAATAGTTAAGAGCTCCTCAGAAGTTTAAATTTGGTATTATGGTATGCAATTCCAGCAAACATACCACTTATAGGTATGTAACAAAAATAATTGAAAGCAGCTGTTTATATAAATACTTGCAAATTTTAATTGTAGCACTATTTAAAATGGCAAAAATGTGGAGACAACTCAAATGTCTATCAACTAGTCAAGAGTGATGTCAGTAAGATGGGGTAATAGAGAGAAAGGTATTACATTGTTAATAATAAAATTACTAGTAGTATTAATATCAACATTACAAAAAGCAATATCTCAAATACACAGCCTAACTTTACAACTCACAGAACTAGAAATAAAGAACAAACTAAGTTCAAAGTTAGGAGAAGGTAAAAAATAGCAAATGTTAGATAAGAAATAAATGAAATAGAGACTAGAAAAACGGTATAAGATTAACCAAAGTAAGATCTGTTTTTTTTTTTAAAGACAAAATTGACAAACCTTTAGCTAGACTAATTGAAAAAATAAAGAACACTCAAATATATAAAATCAGAAATGAAGAAGATATGTCACGGAAATACAGAGAATCGTAAGAGACTAATATGAAAAGTTATACACCAACAAAATGGTTAACCTAGAATTAAATGATGGATTCCTAGAAACATGCAATCTACAAAGACCAAATCATAAAGAAACAGAAGATATTCACAATTTTCACCCAAAGGAGAAAGAATGAACAATTTTCTTTCTTATGGATTTATTATAGACAAATATTGTAAATTTATATAGAGCTTATAACAATACCAAGAAAGGAGAGCAGGAGATGGTGTTCTCTTAGCTTACTGGATCCATACAGATAGCTCACAAATATCACTGGCCCTAGCTCTCCAGCCAATAAAAGCTAAAAAATGTAAGAATGATCATAAAAACGAAGGATACATAAACACTGTACTTTTATAAACATAATTCCTTTCCTTCTTACTGGCATTTTCCTAAGCCTGCAGGTACAGGTTTTCACAGTTTTTATTTGTACAGATGCTAATTTAACTTGTGGGAAAAAAATCAGCCACTGCTCTCAATTTTAAGAAATGAAAATCTGAGTAGACTAGTGAGTAACAAGGTAGAATCACTAATCACAAACCTCTCATCAAAGAAGTCTAGTACCAGATGATTTCACTGGTAAATTCTACCAAAACTCTTCCCAAAAAAACACAAGAGGAGGGAACATTTCTCTTGTATCCTCTCTTGTATCTCAGATATAAAAATTATCAAAATACAAGCAAACTGAATTCAACAGTACATAAAAAGTATTATATACTATGATCAAGTGAGATTTATTCTGTGATGCAAAGATGGTTTAACACACACATACCAACCACATGCGATATATTGTTTTAATAGAACACCGATAAAAACCATATGATTATCTCAAAATATGCACAAAAATATGACAAAATTCAACACTCACTTAAGATAAAAATATCATACAATATCATACAGTGTTAACTGCAGCTTTTTTTACAGTAACTAGGACATGGAAGCAACCGAGATGTCCACTGATAGATGAATGGATAAAGAAGCTGTTGTGGAATATTGGAATGGAATATTACTCTGCCATAAAAAGGAATGCATTTGAGTCAGTTCTAATGAGGTGGATGAACTGAGAGCCTATTATACAAAGTGAAGTAAGTCAGAAAGAGAAAAAAAAATATCCTATTGGCTACCTATTTTACATATGACCATGTATGTTTCCATGTTACTCTTTCCATGCATCCCACCCCACTCTCACATTGTGGTACATGTGTCTTTTTCAATTTTCTTTTCCTCAGGGTATATGCCTAGTAGCAGAATTGCTGGGTCATATGGTGATTTTATTCCTAGATTTTTAAGGAATCTCCATACTGTTCTCCATAGTGGCTGTATCAATTAACATTCCCACCAACAGCGCAAGAGTGTTCCTTTTTCTCCAAACTGTCTTCATAATTTATTGTTTGTAGATTTTTTGATGATGGCCATTCTGATTGGTGTGAGGTGATATCTCATTGTAGTTTTGATTTGCATTTCTCTAATAATGAACAATGTTGAACATCTTTTTATGTGTTTATTATCCATCTGTATGTCTTCTTTGGAGAAATGTCTGTTTAGATCCTTTGCCCAGTTTTTGATTGGGTTTTCATTTTTCTGGTATTGATTTGGATGAGCTGCTTGTATATTTTTGAAACTAATCCTTTTTCAGTTGTTTCATTTGCTATTATTTTTTTTCCCCATTCAGAGGGTTGTCTTTTCACCTTATTTATAGTTTATTTTGCTGTGCAAAAGCTTTTAAGTTTAATTATGTGCCTCTTGTTTATTTTTGTTTTTATTTCCATTACTCTAGGAGGTCGGTCATAGAGGATCTTGCTTTGATTTATGTCATTGAATGTTCTGCTTATGTTTTCCTCTAAGAGTTTTGTAGTTTCTGGTCTTACATTTAGATCTTTAATCCATTTTGAGTTTAACTTTGTGTATGGTGTTAGGAAGTGTTTCAATTTCATTCTTTTACACATAGTTTTCTCAGAAGCACTTATTGAAGAGACTGTTTTTGCCCTATTGTATATTCTAACCTCCTCTGTCAAAAATAAGGTATGCATCTCTGGGCTTTCTATCTTAATTCATTAGTCTATATTTCTGTTTTCATGCCAGTGCCATACTGACTTGATGACTGTAGCTTTGTAGTATAGTCTAAAGTTAGGAAGGTTGATTCCTCCTGCTCCATTCTTCTTTCTCATTGATTTTGCTCTTCGGGGGTCTTTTGTGTTTCCATATGAATTGAGACTTTTTTTGTTCTAGTTTTGTTCTAGAATGCAAGTGATTTCTATGTATCAATTTTACATCCTGTGACTCTGATAAATGCACTGATTAGCTTTAGTTATTTTCTGATAGCATCTTTAGGTTTTTCTATGTATAGTATGATGCTGTCTGAAAACAGTGAGAGTTTTACTTCTTTTGTAATCTGGATTCCTTTTATTTTGTTTTCTTCTCTGATTGCCATAGCTAGGACTTACAAAACTATGTTGAATAATACTGGTGAGACTGGGCACCCTTGGCTATTTCCAGATTTAGAGGGGATGATTTCAATTTGAGAATAATGTTTGCTGTGAGTTTACCATATATGGCCTTTACTATGTTAAGAAAGGCTCCTTCTAGGCCCATTTTTTTTTTTTTTGAAGAGTTTTTAGCATAAATGCATACTGTATGTTTTCAAAGGCTTCTTTGCATCTATTGAGATATTCAAATGGTTTTTATGTTGCAATTTGTTAATATGGTATGTCACATTGATTCATTTGCATATATTGAAGAATTCTTGCATCCCTGGGATACACCCAAATTGATCATGATGTACAATATTTTTAATGTGCTGTTGAATTCTGTTTGCTAGAATTTTGTTGAGGATTTTTGCATCTATGTTCATCAGTGATATTGGGTTTTAATTTTCGTTTTTGTTGTTGTTGTTGTCTCTGTCTGGTTTTGGTATCAGGGTGATGTGGCCTTGTAGAATGAGTTTGGAAGTGTTCCTCCCTCTTCAATTTTCTGAAAGAGTTTTGGAAGAATAGCCATTAGCTCTTCTCTAAAGGTTTGATAGAATTCGCCTGTGAAGCCATTTGGGAAATTTTAATCACAGTTTCGATTTCAGTACTTATAATTGGGTTGTTCCTAATTTCTATTACCTACTGGTTCAGTCTTGAAAGATTTAACTTTTCTGAGAATCTTTCCATTTCTTCCCAGTTGTCCATTTTGCTCCTCCGTCCATGAGATTTTCCAGGCGAGAGTACTGGAGTGGGTTGCCATTTCCTTCTCCAGAGTATCTTCCTGACCCAGGGATCAAACCCAGGTCTCCCGCATTGTAAGTAAGACGCTTTACCGTCTGAGCCACCAGGGAAGTCCTATTGGTATATAGTTGCTCATAATATTCTCTTATGATCCTTTCTATTGCTGTGTTGTCTGTTGTAACCTTTCCTTTTTCATTTCTAATTTTGTTGATTTGATTCTACTTCCTTTATGTCTTAAAGAATCTGGCCAATGGTTTGTCAATTTTATCTTGTAAGATAACCAGCTTTTAGTTTTATTAACCTTTGCTATTGTTTCATTCATCTCTTTTTCATTTATTTCTGCTCTGATCTTTGTGATATCCTTTCTTTTCTTAATTTTGGAGTTTTTTTGTTCTTCCTTTTCCAGTTGTTTTAGGTGTAAAATTAGGTTGTCTATTCAACGTTTTCATGTTTCTTGAGGTAGGACTATATTGCTATAACCCTCTCTCTTAGAAACTGTTTTTGCTGCATCCCATAAGTTTTGAGTTGTCGTGTTTTCATTGTCACTTGTTTCTAGGAATTTGATTTCCCTTTTGACTTCTTTAGTAACCTGTCCATTATTTAGAAAAATATTATTTAATCTCATTTGTGTTTGTTTTATAGGTTTTTTTCCCCTGTAATTGATATCTAGTCTCATAGCATTGTGGTCAGAAAAGATGATTGATGTTATTTCAATTTTTTTTAATTTACTGAGGTTTGATTTGTAACCAAAGATGATCAATTCTGTCCATTTAGTCTAATGTTTAAGGTAAGATTTGTGTTTCTTTCTTAATTTTCTGTTTTGATGGTCTATTCATTCATGTAAGTTGGGTATTAAGGTCCCCTACTACTATTTTGTTGTAGTCAATTTCTGTCTTTTTGTCTGTTAGTATTTGTCTTATGTATTGAGGTGCTCCTATGTTGGGTGCATAAATATTTACAACTGTTATGTCTTCTTCTTGGATTGATCCCTTGATCATTATGTAGTATCCTTCTTTATCTCTTAATATTCTTTATTTTAAAGTCTATTTTTAGGTGGATGAACCAGAGCCTATTATACAGACTGAAGTAAGTCATAAAGAGAAAGGTAAATATCATATACTAACACATTTATATGGAATCTAGAAAGATAGTGCTGAAGAATTTTTTTGCATGGCAGAAATGGAGAAACAGACATAGAAAACAGACTTATGGACACAGGGAGGTGGGGAGACGGGGAGATGTATGCAGAGAGTAACATGGAAACTTACATTACCATATGTAAAATGGATAGCCAATGGGAATTTTCTGTATGTCTCAGGGAACTCAAATAGGGGCTCTGTATCAACCTAGATGGATGGGATGGGGAAGGAGATAGAAAGGAGGTTCAATGGGGAGGGTCATATGTATACCTATAGCTGATTCATAGTGAGGTTTGACAGAAAACAACAAAATTCTAAAGCAATTATCCTTACATTAAAATGTAAATTTTTTTTTATAAAAAGGAAAAAAAATAAAGTTTTTTTTTTTTTTTTTTTTTTTCTGAAATTAGAATTGCCACTTCAGCTTTCCTTTGATTTCCATTTGCATGGAATATCTTTTTCCGTCTTTTTACTTTTGGTCTGTATATGTCTCTAGGTCTGAAGTGAGTCTCTTGTAGACAACATATGTATGGGTCTTCTTTTTGTATTCAATCAGCCAGTCTATGTCTTTTTGTTGGAGTGTATAATCCATTTACATTTAAAGTAATTATTGATATATATATATATATATATATATTTCTATTGACATTTTTGTCATTGTTTTGGGTTTGTCTTTGTAAACCTTTCCTTTCTCTTGTGTTTATTACCTATATAAGTCCCTTTAATATTTGTTGTAAAGTTGGCTTAGTGATACTAAATTCTCTTAACTTTTGCTTGTCTGTAAAGCTTTGGATTTCTCCATCAATTTTGAATGAGATTCTTGATGAATAGAGTAATCTCGGTTGTAGTTTTTTTCTGTTTGTTTGTTTTTTTCTTTTAGTACTTATATACTGCCATTTCCTTCTGGTCTGCAGAGTTTCTGCTGAATGATCAACTGTTAATCATTTGGGTTTTCCCTTGTATGTTACATGTTGCTTTTCCCTTGCTGCTTTTGATTTTCTTTCTTTGGGTTTAATCTCTGTTAGCTTAATTAATGTCTCAACATGTTTCTCCTTGGCTTTATCCTATATGGGACACTCTGTGCTTCTTGGACTTCACTGACTATTTCCTTTCTCATTTTGAGAAGTTTTCTACTGTAATCTCTTCAAAAATTTTCTCCTGCCTTTCATTTTCTCTTCTTTCTCTGAGACCCCTATAATTGGAATGTTGGTGTATTTAATACTGTCCCAGAGTTCTCTGAGGTATAATCAATTCTTTTCATTATTTTCCCTTTATTCTGCTCTTCACAGTTATCTGCACCATTTTATCTTCCAGCTCATTTATCCGTTTTTCTTCATCAGTTAATCCACTATTGGTTCCTAGAGTATTTTTAATTTCAGCCATTGTATTATTCATCTTTGTTTGTTTATTTTTTATTTCATCTATATCCTTGTTAATTCTGTTAATCGTGTTGATTGCTTCTTGCATTTGCTCCATTCTGTTTTTGAGATTTTAGAACATCTTTAATATCAATACTCTGAATTCTTTTTTAGATAGTTTGCCTATTTCCTCTTTGTTTATTTGGTTTTGTGTGTGTCTAGTTTCTTCCTTCCTTTGTGCAATAATTCTCTGAAAATAACCTACATCCCAGATTACTGTACCCAGCAAGGATCTCATTCAAATATGAAGGAGAAATCAAAAGCTTTACAGACAAGCAAAAGCTGAGAGAATTCAGCACCACCAAACTAGCTCTCCAAAAAATGCTAAAGGATCTTCTCTAGACAGGAAACACAAAAAGGGTGTATAAACTCAAACCCAAAACAATAAAGTAAATGGCAATGGGATCATACTTATCAATAATTACCTTAAACGTAAATGGGTTGAATGCCCCAACCAAAAGACAAAGACTGGCTGAATGGATACAAAAACAAGACCCCTATATATGTTGTCTACAAGAGACCCACCTCAAAACAGGGGACACATACAGACTGAAAGTGAAGGGCTGGAAAAAGATTTTCCATGCAAATAGAGACTAAAAGAAAGCAGGAGTAGCAATACTCATATCAGATAAAATAGACTTTAAAACAAAGGCTGTGAAAAGAGACAAAGATGGTCACTACATAATGATCAAAGGATCAACCCAAGAAGAAGATATAACAATTATAAATATATATGCACCCAACATAGGAGCACCACAATATGTAAGACAAATGCTAACAAGTATGAAAGGGGAAATTAACAATAACACAATGAGAGTGGGAGACTTTAATACCCCACTCACACCTATGGATAGATCAACTAACCAGAAAATTAACAAGGAAACACAAACTTTAAATGATACAATAGACCAGTTAGACCTAATTGATATCTGTAGGACATTTCACCACAAAACAATGAATTTCACCTTTTTCTCAAGTGCACACGGAACCTTCTCCAGGATAGACCACATCCTGGGCCATAAATCTAGCCTTGGTAAATTGAAAAAAATTGAAATCATTCCAAGCATCTTTTCTGACCACAATGCAGTAAGATTAGATCTCAATAACAGGAGAAAAACTATTAAAAATTCCAACATATGGAGGCTGAAAAACACAGCGCTGAATAACCAAAAAATCACAGAAGAAATCAAAAAAGAAATCAAAATATGCATAGAAATGAATGAAAATGAAAACACAACAACCCAAAACCTGTGGGACACTGTAAAAGCGTGCTAAGGGGAAATTTCATAGCAATACAGGCATACCTCAAGAAACAAGGAAAAAAGTCAAATAAATAACCTAACTCTACACCTAAAGCAACTAGAAAAGGAAGAAATGAAGAACCCCAGGGTTAGTAGAAGGAAAAAAATCTTAAAAATTAGGGCAGAAATAAATGCAAAAGAAACAAAAGAGACCATAGCAAAAATCAACAAAGCCAAAAGCTGGTTCTTTGAAAGGATAAATAAAATTGACAAACCATTAGCTGGACTCATCAAGAAACAAAGGGAGAAAAATCAAATCAATAAAATTAGAAATGAAATTGGAGAGATCACAACAGACAACACAGAAATACAAAGGATCATAAGAGACTACTATCAGCAATTATATGCCAATAAAATGGACAACATGGAAGAAAGGGAAAAATTCTTATAAAAGTACAACTTTCAAAAACTGAATCGGGAAGAAATAGAAAATCTTAACAGACCCATCACATGCATGGAAACTGAAACTGTAATCGGAAATCTTCCAGCAAACAAAAGCCCAGGTCCAGACGGCTTCACAGCTGAATTCTACCAAAAATTTAGAGAAGAGCTGACACCTATCCTACTCAAACTCTTCCAGAAAATTGCAGAGGAAGGTAAACTTCCAAACGCATTCTATGAGGCCACCATCACCCTAATTCCAAAACCTGACAAAGATGCCACAAAAAAAGAAAACTACAGACCAATATCACTGATGAATGTAGATGCAAAAATCCTTAACAAAATTCTAGCAATCAGAATCCAACAACACATTAAAAAGATCATACACCATGACCAAGTGGGCTTTATCCCAGGGATGCAAGGATTCTTCAATATCCACAAATCAATCAATGTAAAACACCACATTAACAAATTGAAAAATAAAAGCCATATGATTATCTCAATAGATGCAGAGAAAGCCTTTGACAAAATTCAACATCCATTTATGATCAAAACTCTCCAGAAAGCAGGAATAGGAGGAACATATCTCAACATAATAAAAGATACATATGACAAACCCACAGCAAACATTATTCTCAATGGTGAAAAATTGAAAGCATCTCCCCTAAAGTCAGGAACAAGACAAGGGTGCCCACTTTCACCACTACTATTCAACATGGTTTTGGAAGTTTTGGCCACAGCAATCAGAGCAGAAAAAGAAATAAAAGGAATCCAAATTGGAAAAGAAGAAGTAAAACTCTCACTGTTTGCAGATGACATGATCCTCTACAGAGCAAACCCTAAAGACTCCACCAGAAAATTACTAGAGCTAATCAATGAATATAGTAAAGTTGCAGGATATAAAGTCAACACACAGAAATCCCTTGCATTCCTATACACTAATAATGAGAAAATGGAAAGAGAAATTAAGGATACAATTCCATTCACCATTGCAACGAAAAGAATAAAATACTTAAGAATATATCTACCTAAAGAAACTAAAGACCTTTATATAGAAAACTATAAAACACTGGTGAAAGAAATCAGAGGACACTAATAGATGGAGAAATATACTATGTTCATGGATCAGAATAATCAATACAGTGAAAATTAGTATACTACTCAAAGCAATTTATAGATTCAATGCAATCCCTATCAAGCTACCAATGGTATTTTTCGCAGAACCAGAACAAATAATTTCACAACTTGTATGGAAATACAAAAAACCTTGAATAGCCAAAGCAATCTTGAGAAAGAAGAATGGAACTGGAGGAATCAACCTGCCTGACTTCAGGCTCTACTACAAAGCCACAGTCATCAAGACAGTATGGTACTGGCACAAGGACAGAAATATAGATCAATGGAACAAAATAGAAAGCCCAGAGATAAATCCACGCACCTATGGACACCTTATCTTTGACAAAGGAGGCAAGAATATACAATGCAGAAAAGACAGTCTCTTTAACAAATGGTGCTGGGGAAACTGGTCAACCACTTGTAAAAGAATGAAACTAGAACACTTTCTAACACCATACACAAAGATAAACTCAAAATGGATTAAAGATCTAAACTTAAGACAAGAAACTATAAAACTCCTAGAGGAGAACATAGGCAAAACACTCTCTGACATAAACCACAGCAGGATCCTCTATGACCCACCTCCCAGAATATTGGAAATAAAAGCAAAAATAAACAAATGGGACCTATTTTAAATTAAAAGCTTCTGCACAACAGAGGAAGCTATATGCAAGGTGAAAAGACAGCCTTCAGAATGGGAGAAAATAATAGCAAATGAAGCAACTGACAAACAGCTAATCTCAAAAATATACAAGCAACTCCTGCAGCTCAATTCCAGAGAAATAAACGACCCAATCAAAAAATGGGCCAAAGAACTAACCAGACATTTCTCCAAAGAAGACATACAGATGACTAACAAACACATGAAAAGATGCTCAACATTACTCATTATCAGAGAAATGCAAATGAAAACCACAATGAGGTACCATTTCACGCCAGTCAGAATGGCTGCTATCCAAAAGTTTACAAGCAATACATGCTGGAGAGGGTGTGGAGAAAAGGGAACCCTCTTACACTGTTTGTGAGAATGCAAGCTAGTACAGCCACTCTGGAGAACAGTGTGGAGATTCCTTAAAAAACTGGAAATAGAACTGCCTTATGAACCAGCAATCCCACTACTGGGTATACACACCGAGGAAACCAGAATTGAAAGAGACACGTGTACCCCAATGTTTATCGCAGCACTGTTTACAATAGCCAGGACATGGAAGCAACCTAGATGTCCATGAGCAGATGCATGGATAAGAAAGCTGTGGTACATATACACAATGGAGTATTACTCAGCCATTAAAAAGAATACATTTGAATCAGTTCTAATGAGGTGGATGAAACTGGAACCTATTATACAGAGTGAAGTAAGCCAGAAAGAAAAACACCAATACAGTATACTAATGCATATATACGGAATTTAGAAAGATGGTAATGATAACCCTGTATGTGAGACAGCAAAAGAGACACAGATATATAGAACAGTCTTTTGGACTCTGTGGGAGAGGGAGAGGGTGGGATGATTTTGGAAAATGGCATTGAAACATGTATAATATCATATATGAAACAAATTGCCAGTCCAAGTTCAATGCATGATACTGGTTGCTTGGGGCTGGTGCACTAGGACGACCCAGAGGGATGGTACGGGGAGGGAGGAGGGAGGGGGTTTTGGGATGAAGAACACGTATACACCCATGACAGATTCATGTTGATGTATGGCAAAACCAATACAATATTTTAAAGTAATTAACCTCCAATTAAAATAAATAAATTTATATAAAAATTATTTACTGTGTTTGAGGTCTCCTTTTCTCAGACTCTGAGTTCGAATTCCTCCTTCCTTTGGTTTCTGCCATTGCTGGGTAAGGTTATTCCAGTGGTTTGTGTAGGTTCTGTTGGGTGTGACTTCTGCTTGCATTCTGATGGGAGGAGGTGAGTTTCTTTCCCCAACTCTGATGGGTAGGGCTGTGTGAGGTGGTAATCCTGTTTGCTGATGATTTGGTTTGTGTTTTTGTCTTGTTGTTGGGATGAGGCGTCCTGCAATGCATGCTGCTGGCAGTTGTATGATGCCAGGTACTGTATACAGGCCTTTGTGGGAGTCCTCACTAAATAATACTCCCTAGGGTTAGGAGTTTTCTGGCAGTCTAGAGACTTGCTGTCAGTGCTCCCACTCCAAAGGCTCAGGGCCTGATTTCTGGCTGGGAAACTGAGATTCCACAGGTGGTTTGTTTGGCATTGAAGGGGATTAAAACAAACATACTAAAACAAGAAACAAAAGACAAACCCCAGGCAAATGGAAAATACAAAATCAAGCACATACTAACAAAAACAATGGAATATATATACAGAATATACACATATAAACAAAACCAAAACACTGCAAAAAGAAAGAAAGAAAGTAAAGTAGATTGGCCCAGCAAGCAAAGGAAAACAAAAATGAAATCAACCAGTTAAAAATAAAACTAACTAAAGCATAAACTGGAAAACAAAACCAAAGCAATGTACCAACTAAGGAATAAAGCAACAAAGGCAAAGCAGACTAATAACCGTGTTGAGTGAAAGAAAAGGATGAAAAGAAAGAAAAAATAGGAAAGCAAAGTTAGAGGTAGATAAAGAATATTTATATATATTAAATAATATCTACAACAAGAAAATAATAAGAAAAGCAAACAAAAGAATATATGTAGAAAAGTAATAGTAATAAATTTTAAAAAATTAAAAAGGAAAAGAAGAAACCCCTCAAAACTGCTAAAGTCCAACATATAGTTGGAAATAAGACATGTAATTTAAGGTAATAAGACATGTAACTTAAAAATTTTTCTCAAAAATGTAAATAGATTTGATAGTACTAATAAAATTGACAACTATAGCAACAGGGGCGGGGGGAGAAAAAAAATTCTTAAAAATCCAGAAGCAACTACCAAACAAGTTAAAATATAATAATAGTTTTTCTTGGATCTCAGCTGTCAATATCCTTTTCCTCACTATGACTCAGAATCCACTTCACCTCCCTAGGATGTCCAGGTCTGGTCTCTGGACCTGGGGGCAGCTCAGACTCTAATCTGCTCATACTCCTGTGTGTTTGTGAGTCCAGTGTCCACATCTGCCAGAGGTAGTGCATTTTCTTTTACAGGAACTTTCATTGTCTTTATATATATATATATTCCATAGCTACAAAGTCTGCCTAGTTGATAGTGTGAATTTAATCTGTAGCTTGTACCACTGGCGGGAAGGTTTGGGGTTCTCTTTCTTAGCCACACTGCCCCTGGGTTTCAATTGTGGTGTTATCTCCACCTCTGCATTTGAGTCATCCACAGGGTTTTTGTTCCTGTGGCTGCCCTGGAGGACTTGGCTCTGCCCCAGTGAGTACTGGGTGTGGAGGTTTTACAGCTACTGGATCACAAGGGCCCTGGCAGCACCAGGTACTCAGAGGAGCTGGTGTCTAGGACAGCAGGAAATATGGTGCTCTTGGGGTTTTTACTAGCCTCTGGCTGCTCTGTCTCAGGGATTCTAGCATGGAAGCGGCACAGGAACTTAGATCACAGGGAGCCTGGCAATGCTGGATACACAGGCATGCTGCTGGTGTCTATTGTCACAGGAGGTATGGTGCTATTAGGGTTTTTTCTAGCTTCTGGCAGCTCTGCCTTAGTGAGGATTAAGCATGGAGGTAGCACAGCTGCTTGGATCGTGGGATCCTTGGCAGCACCAAGTGTGCAGGGACACCAACTGCCTAAGCTGCAGGAGTTATGACTCTATCAGAGTGTTTTTCTTGCCTCTGGTGATCAGAGGGACTCTGGTTGGTCCTTCTCTGTTGCTTGGCCTATTTAGGCACTTACAGATACCCCTCCCCCGCCCAAGGTGGGGTCCTTCTTTGTTGTTTGGCACATCAGGCACTTAGAGGGCCACCCTGACTAGGGTCTTTCTCTGTTGCTCGGTGCATCAGATGTGTAAAGGGCCACCTTCTCCAGAGTCTTTCAGCTGCTTGGCTGACTTGTGGGGAGAGAGAAGCTGTAGTGATGGCTCCACCCCTGTGTGTGACCCAGGAGCATCACCCTGCCTCCCTGTTTGCCTGGCTTTCTTTCACAAACATTTCCTACTGTGAACTCCTCCCTAAGGTCCCCTCAGGCCATCTCCCTCTAGTCAACAATAGACTTTCTCTAGAATTGCTCTCTAATCTCTGCTCCAGCTCCCAACCATTGCGCTTTCTAGGGTACTTGTGTCCTATCCATGGAATGTAGGGCTGCAGCAAGAATTGTCTATGTGAGTCTCACTCCATTCACAGATCAACTGCTGCACTCTCCAACAGCCCCATATACTTACCTCTGTCCCAAATAGTTGCCCTGATTTCGGGATCTGACCCCTACTTAGTTCCCCCACCCCCCAGGTGCAAATCCAGTCCTACTTACTCTCTTCTTTTTCGTCTTCCTTCCTTTGTCCTACCAAGTATTGTGTGATTATATATCTATATCTATCTATCTATCTATCTATATATATATATATATATATATTTTTTTTTTTTTGGTGGTCAGATACTCTTGCCCACTCTCAGCTGGTGTTGTGCAATATTTTCTATGCCTGGAGGTGTATTCCTTATGTATCCCTGGAGAGAGTTGTACTCCATGTCCACCTACTCCTCTACCATCTTGGATTTCTCTAAATTTTTCATGTTCTATTAGTCACTAAATCTAGGCGAATGCAAGACTTCTTGCACTCCTGAATGTGCCAAAAGAGCAACTTCCACTTTTATTTAGCTTTTTCAAATTCCTTGTCAGACAAAAAACTTACTTTCCTGCACAGAAACTTTTATACAAACAAGATTTTGTCGACTCATCTTGTGAACTGCTTCCTCTTTAACTCCACTCCTCTACTGCATGTATTGTTTTGTGTTGCATGTTTTCAGAAGACATCATTTCAGGCAGAACAAAATATTTCAGTGTACCATTGAAAGGTGTCACTCAAAAAATCCATGCTTTTAGGAATCAATAATATGTTGTTAGAATCTGTACATTCCAATTGATTTAATACTAATATTTAAGCAAGGTGAAATTTCGAAGTCACATATGTAGGCTGACCATACTTAAGTTGTTCACAAAATGCTTCAATGGTGTGGAATGTACTTTAAAATATATATATCTTTCATTAATCATTTTCTCTATAAATGTGTGCTCAAGTTGCTTGTGAGTGAAAGTCACTCAGTTGTGTCTAACTCTTTGCCACTTTATGGACTATACAGTCCAAGGAGTTCTCCAGGCCAGAATACTGGATTGGGTAGGCTTTCCGTCCTCCAGGGAGTATGTGAAAGCTGCTTAGTCGTGTCCGACTGTTTGTGACAACATGAACTATACAGACCATGGAATTCTCCAGGCCAGAATACTGGAGTGGTTAGCTATTCCTTTCCCCAAGGGATCTTCCCAGCCCACGGATAAAACCCAGGTCTCCCACACTGCAGGAAGATTCTTTACCAGTTGAACCACAAAGGAAGCTTGGGAGGGATCAATACCAGGCACTCTAAAAATAATTTCCCTAGAACCTGAAGATTCTACTGTTTAACTTAAGACTATTTATTAACAAGCATCAGAAACCAACTAAGGTTAATGTATCCAAACAGGGAGAATTAAATACCAATATTTAGGAGAATTTAGGAAACCCCAGGGTCTGAGTTCAGTTGGGTGTCCCAAAAGGAACAAGAAATCAGACAATGAGAAGCTATCATGAATAACTCTCAATTGCTTTTATCAGCTTCACTCTGTATTTATTCTTTACCGTTCCATGTATAGGATCACATTTTTTTGTTTGCTTCTTTGTGCATTTGTCCTTACTTACTGTCCCAGTCCTGGAGGAGGGCATGGCAACTCACTCCAGTATTCTTGCATGGAGAATCCCATGGACTGAGGAGCCTGGTGTGCTAGAGGTCATAAGGTCACACAGGGTAGGACCTGTCTGAAGTGATTTAGCATGCATGCACTGTTCCAGTCACTCAAAACCCATATACAAATAAACCCAGAGTACATGATTTTTAGTTTGAGTGGCTTGTTACCCTTCTGTGTTGCAATTCCCACTCTACTGACTCTACGGACTTTAGTCTATAGAATCAAAATTTCCATATTGTAGAAAAGAACTTCTTTCCGAAAAGTGATTCCTTAATTGTGACTGCACAATATAATTTCCAGGAGCACTTGTTCAAATCTTGCATCCTGGCTTAGTTCCAGAAGTGTTGAATCTGGATCTCTTGAAGAGATATCTCAGTTTTGTATACTTTCAAAATCTCTGCATGTAATTCAGATACAACTTATGGTTAAGTACATTTGTTCTATGTGAACTGTGTAGAACTATGAGCGCATTTTTATGCAAGCCAAATGATTATGTGGAGTATGTCCATATAAAATGATCAGGATAATAAAACAATTTATGTGAAGTACAGCCAAAAGGACTGTAACATTCCTAGCCTGGAGTAAATAAGAACCATTCAGACTGATTCAAGATGGTGGAGTAGAAGAAAGTGCACTCATCTCCTGTGAGAGGACCTCGACTGCAACTAGCTGTTGAACAACCATTGACAGGAGGAGGCCAGAACCCACCAAAAAAAAGATAACCCACATCCACAGACAAAGAAGAACCCACAGTGAAACAGTAGAAGGGGTGAAATCATGATAAAATCAAATCCCATACTCACTGGCTAGGTGACCCATAGACTGGAGAATAGTAAGATCAAAGTTCTTGCACTGTTGTGAAGGTTTTGAACACCATGTCAGGCTTAACAGCCTGGGTATATGACAAAGGGACTAGGAATCCCCAGGGAATCTGGCCTTGAGAACCAGTGGGATTTTATTATAGGACTTCCAGAGGACTGAGGGAAACAGAGACTCCAGTCATGGAGGGCACAAACAAAATTTTTCACAGACCAAGACTCAGAAAAGAGGAGCAGTATCCCCACAGGAGACAACCAAAGCGACCTGCCAGTCTTGGAGGGCCTCCTGTGGAGGTGTGTGTTGGCAGGGGCTCACCACAAGGATGGGGGCACCAGAAGGTTCCTCTTGGCATAAACCCTCTTGGAGTTCACCATTAACCCTTCCACAGAGCCCATAGTCCCCAGGGCTGGTTCTCCTCAGGCCAAACAACTACCAGGGAGGGAGTGCAACCCCACCCATCAGCAGATAATTGGATTAAAGCTTTACTGTTCGAGGCCCTGCCCAGCAGAGCAAGACCCAATTTTATCCATTGCCAATTCTTCCCATCAAGACACTTACAAAAGCCTCTTAGACTCAGGTATCAGAGATCAGGCAGAAGAATCAAGAAGCACAGTCTCATAGTGGCTAAAACAAAAACCACATTACAGACAGTTAATCAAGATGAAAAAGCAGAATGTTATGTCTCAGATGAAGGACAAGATAAAACCCCAGAAAAACAACTAAATGAAGTGGAGATAGGCAAACTTTCAGAAAATGAATTCAGAATAGTGACTGTGAAGATGATCCAGGATCTTGGGAAAAGAATGGAGGCAAAGATTGAGAAGATTCAAGAAATGTTTACCAAAGACCTAGAAGAACAACAGAACAAACAAACAGAGATGAATGATGCACGAGAAGGAATCAATAGCAGAATAACTGAGGCAGGAGAATGGATAAATGACCTGGAGGACAGGATGGTGGAAATTACTGCCATAGAACAGAATATGGAAAAAGAATGAAAAGAAATGAAGACAACAAAACAGACCTCTTGGACAACATTAAATGCACCAACATTTGCATTATAATAATCCCAGAAGAAGAGAGACAGAAAGGATCTGAGAAAATATTTGAAGAGATAATAGATGAAAATTTCCCTAACATGGGAAAGGAAATTGTCAACCAAGTTCAGGAAGCACAGAGAATCCCAGGAAAGATAAACCTAAGGAGAAACACATCGAGACACATAGTAATAATCAAACTGACAAAAATTAAAGACAGATATAAAAATATTAAAAGCAACAAGGGAAAAATGACAAATAATGTACAGATCAGATCACATCAGTCGCTCAGTTGTGTCCGACTCTTTGCGACCCCGTGAATTGCAGCACGCCAGGCCTCCCTGTCCAACACCAGCTCCCGGAGTTCACTGAGACTCACGTCCATCGAGTCAGTGATGCCCTCCAGCCATCTGGTCCTCTGTTGTTCCCTTCTCCTCCTGCCCCCAATCCCTCCCAGCATTAGAGTCTTTTCCAATGAGTCAACTCTTCGCAGGAGGCGGCCAAAGTACTGGAGTTTCAGCTTTAGCATCATTCCTTCCAAAGAAGTCCCAGGGCTGATCTCCTTCAGAATGGACTGGTTGGATCTCCTCGCAGTCCAAGGGACTCTCAAGAGTCTTCTCCAACACCACAGTTCAAAAGCATCAATTCTTTGGCGCTCAGCCTTCTTCACAGTCCAACTCTCACATCCATACATGACCACAGGAAAAACCATACCCTTGACTAGATGGAACTTTGTTGGCAAAGTAATGTCTCTGCTTTTGAATATGCTATCTAGGTTGGTCATAACTTTCCTTCCAAGGAGTAAGCGTCTTTTAATTTCATGGCTGCAGTCACCATCTGCAGTGATTTTGGAGCCCAGAAAAATAAAGTCTGACACTGTTTCCACTGTTTCCCCATCTATTTCCCATGAAGTGGTGGGACCGGATGCCATGATCTTCGTTTTCTGAATGTTGAGCTTTAAGCCAACTTTTTCACTCTCCTCTTTCACTTTCATCAAGAGACCTTTTAGTTCCTCTTCACTTTCTGCCATAAGGGTGGTGTCATCTGCATATCTGAGGTTATTGATATTTTTCCCGGCAATCTTGATTCCAGCTTGTGCTTCTTCCAGTCCAGCGTTTCTCATGATGTACTCTGCATATAAGTTAAATAAACAAGGTGACAATATACAGCCTTGATGTACTCCTTTTCCTATTTGGAACCAGTCTGCTGTTCCATGTCCAGTTCTAACCGTTGCTTCCTGACCTGCATACAAATTTCTCAAGAGGCAGGTCAGGTGTTCTGGTATTCCCATCTCTTTCAGAATTTCCCACAGTTGATTGTGATCCACACAGTCAAAGGCTTTGGCATAGTCAATAAAGCAGAAATAGATGCTTTTCTGGAACTCTCTTGCTTTTTCCATCATCCAGCAGATGTTGACATTTTGATCTCTGGTTCCTCTGCCTTTTCTAAAACCAGCTTGAACATCAGGAAGGTCACGGTTCACATATTGCTGAAGCCTGGCTTGGAGAATTTTGAGCGTTACTTTACTAGCGTGTGAGATGATTGCAATTGTGCGGTAGTTTGAGCATTCTTTGGCATTGCCTTTCTTTGGGATTGGAATGAAAACTGACCTTTTCCAGTCCTATGGCTACTGCTGAGTTTTCCAAATTTTCTGGCATATCATCTTTCAGGATTTGGAATAACTCAACTGTAATTCCATCACCTCCACTAGCTTTGTTCGTAGTGATGCTTTCTAAGGCCCACTTGACTTCACATTCCAGGATGTCTGGCTCTAGGTCAGTGATCACACCATCGTGAATATCTGGGTCGTGAAGATCTTTTTTGTACAGTTCTTCTGTGTATTCTTGCCATCTCTTCTTAATATCTTCTGCTTCTGTTAGGTCCATACCATTTCTGTCCTTTATTGAGCCCATCTTTGCATGAAATGTTCCTTTGGTATCTCTGATTTTCTTGAAGAGATCCCTAGTCTTTCCCATTCTGTTGTTTTCCTCTATTTCTTTGCATTGATCGCTGAGGAAGGCTTTCTTATCTCTTCTTGCTATTCTTTGGAACTCTGCATTCAGATGTTTATATCTTTCCTTTTCTCCTTTGCTTTTCGCTTCTCTTCTTTTCACAGCTATTTGTAAGGCCTCCCCAGACAGCCATTTTGCTTTTTTGAATTTCTTTTCCATGGGGATGGTCTTGATCCCTGTCTCCTGTACAATGTCACGAACCTCAGTCCATATTTCATCAGGCACTCTATCTATCAGATCTAGGCCCTTAAATCTATTTCTCACTTTCACTGTATAATCATAAGGGATTTGATTTAGGTCATACCTGAATGGTCTATTGGTTTTCCCTACTTTCTTCAATTTCAGTCTGAATTTGGCAATAAGGAGTTCATGGTCTGAGCCACAGTCAGCTCCTGGTCTTGTTTTTGCTGACTGTATAGAGCTTCTCCATCTTTGGCTGCAAAGAATATAATCAACCTGATTTGGTGTTGACCATCTGGTGATGTCCATGTATAGAATCAGGATTTCTTGATCTCTCTCCCATCAGGCTCTCAGCTGATTTCTCAACAGAAAATCTACAAGCCATAAGGGAATGGCATGATATGCTTAAAGTGATGAAAGGGAAGAACCTACAACCAAGAATACTCTACGCAGCAAGACTCTCCATCAGATTTGATGGAGAAATCAAAAGCTTTCCAGACAAGCAAAAGTTAAGAGAATTCAGCACCACCAAACCAGCTTTACAACAAATGCTAAAGGAACTTCTCTACACAGGAAACACAAGAGAAGGAAAAGACCTACAGAAAATAAACCCCAAACTGTTAACAATACAGTAATCAGTTCAGTTAAGTTCAGTCACTCAGTCATGTCCTACTCTTTGCGACCCCATGAACTGCAGCATGCCAGGCCTCCCTGTCCATCACCAACTCCCAGAGTTCACTCAAACTCATGTCCATCGAGTCAGTGATGCCATCCAGCCATCTCATCCTCTGTCGTCCCCTTCTCCTCCTGCCCCCAACCCCTCCCAGCATCAGAGTCTTTTCCAATGAGTCAACTCTTCGCATGAGGTGGCCAAAGTATTGGAGTTTCAGCTTTTGCCTCAGTCCTTCCAAAGAACACCCAGGGCTGATCTCCTTTAGAATGGACTGGTTGGATCTCCTTGCAGCCCAAGGGACTCACAAGAGTCTTCTCCAACACCACAGTTCAAAAGCATCAATTCTTCGGTGCTCAGCTTTCTTCACAGTCCAACTCTCACATCCATATATGACTACTGGAAAAACCATAGCCTTGACGAGACGGACCTTTGTTGGCAAAGTCATGTCTCTGCTTTTGAATATGCTATCTAGGTTGGTCATAACTTTCCATCCAAGGAGTAAGCGTCTTTTAATTTCATGGCTGCAGTCACAATCTACAGGGTTTTGGAGCCCAAAAAATTAAAGTCTTTCACTCTTTCCACTGTTTCCCCATCTATTTCCCATGAAGTGATGGGACCAGATGCCATGATCTTCGTTTTCTGAATGTTGAGCTTTAAGTCAACTTTTTCACTCTCCCCTTTCAGTGTCACCAAGAGGCTTTTTAGTTCCTCTTCCCTGGTGGCTCAGAGGTTAAAGCGTCTGACTGCAATGTGGGAGACCTGGGTTCAATCCCTGGGTCGGGAAGATCCCCTGGAGAAGGAAAAGGCAACCCACTCCAGTATTCTTGCCTGGAGAATCCCGTGAATGGAGGAGCCTGGTAGGCTGCAGTCCATGGGGTCACAAAGAGTCAGACATGGCTAAGCAACTTCACTTTCACTTTCACTTTCCACCATAAAGGTGGTGTCATCTGCATATCTGAGGTTATTGATATTTCTCCCAGCAATCTTGATTCCAGCTTGTGCTTCTTCCAGCTCAGCATTTCTCATGATGTACTCTGCATAGAAGTTAAATAAGCAGGGTGACAATATACAGCCTTGATGTACTCCTTTTCCTATTTGGAACTAGTAATAAGATCATACCTATCAATAATTACCTTAAATGTAAATGGATTAAATGCACCTACCAAAAGACATAGACTGACTGGGTGGATGAAAACATGTGCATATATGCACTTCCACTTACCATATCACTCTGCTTGACTCCCGCCCCCTGAAATTGTATGTAATTATTTTATATTATTAGGTTAATCATGTACCCATTATAGCTTGCAATTATAATTATTGTTTATTTTTTGTCTGGCTATGGATTGTAAGAACTGATAAACATCTTTTACTATTGTGATTATTTAACTATTACTCACTTAATACCCTTGTATCATGATTGATCAACAGAAAAGTCATAGAACTCTATATCACCAAATCTAGGACCTAATAGAAAAACCTGTAATCACTTTTTAAAATCCAGATGCATATCAGAATTATCTTGAAAGTTTTTGAAAAATGCAAATGATCAGGTATTGCTTTTTTCCTCCAGAGCTCCACATATATTTCTAATGAGCAGTTATGTTTAAAAACAACTGGACTATATGATGATCTTTTATTATCAAACTTTTATCTAGTTTGTTTCAGTTTTTCTATTTCATATTCAGTGCTCTCATTTCATTTCCTTTATGTTCTCCAATATCTCCATCTCTTTTTTTGAGGTTCTGAAAGGTTGTTGTTGAATCACGCGAATACACCGGGATTCTTGGCCCCCGGAGGAGAAGAATTCAATCCGGGGCCAGAGACGAGGCTTGATCGCTCAGAGCTTTTGTGTAATAAAGTTTTATTAAAGCATAAAGGAGATAGAGAAAGCTTCTGACATAGGCATCAGAAGGGGGCAGAAAGAGCACCCCCCCTGCTAGTCTTCAGCTGGATGTTATATAGTCACTAGCAGTCTGTTAATGAAAGAAAGGAATGTCTTATAATTTAGAATGGCACCAAATGGTTTATCTTGGGCCATAAAATAATTAACTTGAATCTTAAAGAAGGGCAGACCACCATACAAATAGTTTCATTTACATAGATTAGGGGAACAATATCTGAGTATAACATACTGGTTTGTCAAGTAGGTTTTGGGCCAAGAGGCGGAACCGACTTGGAGACAGAGTTTGGGGTAAAGGCGTAGTACATTAGCATAGCTTAAGACAAACATTTCCATAAGAAAAAGGCATTGGTTATCTCTAGGCTCAAGAATAGCTAACTTCAGGCGAAACCAGGTGTCATTATGGCAACACAGTATTTTAAGAGAAACCTCTCTTTAAATTTGTATAGAGAAGGAAAAAAATATTGCTAGTTTGTTTCCTCCTGCCGCTTAAGAGAGATAAAAATGTCTGACACTTGCAGGCTATTTCCTCCATTTGGAGACCCCTGGCCTTCCTGCCTGTTACCCTCTCAGTTCTTTCTCAAGCCTTTATCAAGTGTAGTAGAAAAGTTTTGTATACATATATATAAATATGTGTAATATGTATTTTAGAAAACTTCTGAATTTTTGCCTAACTAAAAAATTTATAACATTTTGATTCCACTTTTTTGACTTAGTATGAATAGAATGCTAGATTTCTAATTGAAAAATAGATATGCAACTAGCAAGAAAGGTTTACTGTATAGCACAGGGAACTATAGTCAATATCTTGTAATATCCTATGATGGAAAATAATTTAAAAAATAATATATGTGTATTTGTATAAGTGAATCACCTTGCTGTGCACCTGAAACATTATAAGTCAACTATACTTCAATAAAATATATATATATATATATTAAAAAAAGAACAATTCAAAATGTTGGAAGGCTGGCTTTTATAAGTAGCATTAGACTTGTTCTTTAAGATTTCACATGGTGGATCTGGGACCGAATATTGCAAATGTTGAGGCAGAGAATGACTAAGCAACTGCCAGGAAACAATGCATTGGAAAGAAGTTGTATTTAATAAACTGTGGATTCATATATTTTTTTCTTATAATATGATTCTACAAAAAATTTCCAGCACTAATTGGGAGGCAGAAAAAATGTTTATATCCCTATTCTTAAATGTGGTTTAGAAAGGAATATCAGCTATTTAAGGAGCAACACAGGTGGTGCTAGTGGTTAAGTAAAGACCCACCTGCCAATGAAGGAGACCTAGGGATCTGGGCTCTATCCCTGGGTCAGGAAGATCCCCTGGAGAAGAGAATGGTAACCCACTCCAGTATTCTTGCTTGGAGAATCCCATGGACAGAGGAGCCTGGCAGGCTACAGTCCACAGGGTCACAAATAGTCAGACACGAGTGAAGCAACTTAGCATGCATGCAAGGAACAACAGCTGTTGTATAGTGGGAAGAATCCTAAGATGGGAGTCCAAAACTGCTTTTGAATTATACGTCTAATTTACCGACTTTGTGATCTTTATGTCAAGTTTCTAGAACTCCAGTGCATCCCCTGTAAAAGATCTTCTTCTGTAAAATTATTATCCATTTGTCAAAGGTATTATAATAATTAAATAACATAATGGATATGAATGTGCTTTGTAAATGGAAAACAATTTCAATGCAAGTTGTTTTTTTTTTTTAATTACTCGAACTGAGAAACAAGGAGAACAACTTGGGGAAAATAAGTTTTCTTAGTGAGTCTGTTAATGATTTTAGATACTATGAACTATTAATGAGTCTATTAATGCCACAAATCTATTACTTAAGGCCATCTATTCCATTTCCTTTGCTGTAAAATATTAGTTGCAATTACCATTTATTGAGCATCTACCATACTATACAGTTTTATATTTTCCTATTTAATCTCAATAACTATGCAAGGTTGGTAATATTAGATAGGAAGTTAGGCATGAGCAATGAGGGGTGGCCTAGCCGATAAGGAGGCAAGCTGATCTCTAAACCCCACCCTAGACACGCCCCAATGAAGACCAAGATAGCTCTCAGATATGCTACAAAATAACCACAGAGACCTTTCCAACTCCAGAGCATTCACCCTAGGGACCCAATAAATACAAAATAACCACAGGGGCTTCTCAAACTCTGGCACATGCACCTTTGATGCAAAGGTGTGACCTTAGTCAGATGGGGACATATTAAGTATTCATAAGTATTCCATACATACATGCTGCTTGAGCTTAGTTGCTTCAGTCATGTCCGACTCTTTGTGACCCCATGTACTGTAGCCTACCAGGCTCCACTGTCCATGGGATTATCTAGACAAGAATACTGGAGTGGGTTGCCATGCCCTCCTCCATACATACATACATCTGATTATAACAGACTGAATTCTGGAAAAGACCTGTGCAATACAGCCTGTTATTATGTAACTCGCAACTGTCAATCAAAATTGTCAGTCTGTGCCCACCTAAATGAATATGTAAAAGCCCAGTCTGTAAACCTCCCCCAACACTACCCCCACCTCCCCACCCCCAACCTGATCACTCCTGTGCCAGTACCTCTCTTGGCTTGGCCTACTTCATATTCTTCTTTTTGTCCTTCAGTTCAGTTCAGTCACTCAGTCATATCTGACTCTTTTCTACCCCATGGACCACAGCATGCTGTGCTTCCCTGTCCACCACCAACTCCCAGAGCCTGCTCAAACTCATGTCCATCAAGTCAGTGATACCATCCAATTATCTCATTCTCTGTCATCCCCTTCTCCTCCTGCCTTCAATCTTTCCCAGCATCAGGGCCTTTTCCAATGAGTCAGTTCTTCACATCAGGTGGCCAAAGTATTGAAACTTCAGCTTCAGCGTCAGTCCTTCCAATGCATATTCAGGACTGATTTCCTTTAGGATTGACTGGTTTGATCTCCTTGCAGTCCAAGGGAATCTCAAGAGTCTTCTCCAACATCAAGAACTGAAGCCTACAAAGGAAGGTCCTCTTCAACCCTCCCTACCCAGTAACACTACTAATAGACCACTGGAGGTTTCAGGTAAAATAAACCATATGACCATTTTTTGAAAGGCAAAGAATTGAAAGGATTAACTATATTTTGACATATTTGCTATCTCTTTTTCTCCTGAGTTTGCCTGACCCTATTACCTAGTCAAAGTAGATAATAGGTTCATTCAAAGAAACCACAGACCTATGTTAACCAAGTATTTGTCATCATGACCCACAATTAAAACCATATATTTTTGAATATTTACATATAATTATATATTTTAAATATATTTTATGTTTTATATGAATGATCATGATTATACATATATTACAGATACACATATATAGTGTACATTATTTTAAAGAAATGCATTTTATATTGTGATCATATAAGTGTAGTATATATATATATATATATATTTATAATATATATTTTGGGAGGTATGAGAAATCTTGAGTAGCATCTCATTTTATCCACTAAGATGAACTTTAGGAATGATAAGAGTTACACATATTTAAAACTCTTTCAAGCATTTTGTTCCTCCTTATATTTATTAAAGTAAATAGCCTCATAGAAGCTTTATGAAAGTGAAAGTTGCTCAGTCGTGTCTGACTCTTTGCCATCTCATGAACTATACAGTCCATGGAATTCTCCAGGCCAGAATACTGGAGTGGGTAGCCTTTCCCTTCTCCAGGGGATCTTCCCAACCCAGGGATCGAACCCAGGTCTCCCACATTGCAGGTAGATTTTCTACCAGCTGAGCTGTAAGGGAAGCCCAAAAATGCTGAAGTGGGTAGCCTCTCACTCAGCGGATCTTCCTGATCTAGGGATCGAACCAGAGTCTCCTGCATTGCAGATGGTTTTTTTTTTGCCAACTGAGCTATGAGGGAAGCCTAAAGCTTTATAGATCTCTTCAAACCTGTCACACAAATGTGCCTTCTTTAAGAGCTGATATGTTAGCTTCTGTAAGAGCTAACATTGAAAGTACAAACATATAGGTGGGGCTTACAAGCTAGTCCCCATGAAGTAGTCCTCAGGACACCGATAGTTGGTAAGATTGCTGTTTTAGAAACCACATTCTGTTGGTGAAAGATAAATTGTCAAATGTGAATATAAAGAGTGCCACAAAGTGCTGATAGGAAACCTCCTGGCTGAGTGAAGATTCCTATGAAGGAAGAAGGCTGGCCCTTTCTCCAGGGAAACTGAGGCTCCTGCTGCCACCTGAATTACACAATTGGTATTAGTGACTGCTTTAGCTGTTTTTAATCACTTTGGGTATATAATCTGAAGATTGCACTTACTGTATTAATGATTAATAACTCCAGTGCTTTTAGTTGGCCTCAAAAATATCATGTTGAAAATTATCTTTGTATTTAAAAAAGAACAGCACACGATGTCTGTGTCCCACTTTACAGAAGGTCTTCTCTCTCTTGCAGAATAAATTGGCATTTTGGTTTATTTCAGAGAATGGGTTTCCAAGGCAGCTATGAGCAGCCTCTGGATCATTTTCAGAGTCAACTTCTGGTGGGGTATTGGATTTTGGTGTATTCTGAAGAAAGCAGTTGGCATGCTTATAGAATGAGTATATTTGTAAACTAGGGTCACATAAATGTGAAGGAAAATACAACATCTGCCAGCAGTGTCTCTGGCCTGTGTATGGAGTAGAATAGCAAGCAATAGTATAAACTAGAGTGATAAATGTCAGAGCTGGACAGGACTTCAGTATCATAAGGACCAAGTCTACATTGATGACAGAAAATAAGCAGCTTTCCCAAGATCACTCAATAATTAAGTGGCAGATCGGGGAATAGGCACCTTTCCTACAGGCTCCTGTCCAGGGGTCATCTATAGGGCAAGGTCTCTCTGTTTTCCCATTTATAAAAATGAAACAACAATACTTGTCTGGCAGATATTTGTAATGACTAAATAGGTTAATATTTATGTAAGTGTCTCACACAGAGATTGGCCCACAATAAAAGTTTAATAATTTTCTTATTTCCAGATTATTACCCCATAGACCCCACATCTATAATTATTCTCCATTCCTGCCATGCTACACTGCATTTCCTTACATGTCAAATGTGGTGTGATGCTGGATGGTCATGCATACCAGATATGAGTTTCTGCCACAGAATTCACTTTTTGGAAGTACAAGAGATGAATCAACCCATACAGAAAATGGCCTTTTGAAACCAATGACTTGATATAAACTTTTCCACTTTTACAATATAGAATGACCAAGGACAATTAGGAAGGACAGCCTAGAGCACTTTTATTTAAGGTTTCCTTGAGATTTGGAGCTTGCTTTCTCAAATCAAACATTCATGAATTCCTACTTTTCTCAGCCAAACACTGTTGTCCATTATTTCTTTTTTTCAGATGAAACTACTGATAGCTTCATTTTATTTTGAAATGCAGCAAAAAATGATGGATCAACAAATGCAGAAATAGATATGTGATAAGTATTGTAAAAAGCTAATTGTATAACATAAATGGTAGATATATGGGAATTCACTGCAAAATTATTTCAACTACATTTTGGTGGTAAAGGGAATCAAAGGCAAAATATATTTCTTTCTGCATACCATAATTAAATATATATTTAATATATTAAATATATATATTAAATATATTTAATATATATATAAATATATTTACTATATAAATTATATATAAATTAAATATGTATTATATATTAAACATATATACATATATATTACATAAATACCTTTTTTAAAACTTCATTTTAAATTTTTTTTAAAAATTGAAGTATAGTTGATTTGCAATATGATATTAGTTTCTGGTGTATAGCATAGTGACTCAGTATTTTTCCATTAAAAGTTATTACAAGATAGTGGCTATAATTCCCTGTGCTATATGTTGAGGCAGTCTGAGTTGCAGTTTGGAAAAGAGTTTCTAGACATAGAGCTTTTCAGAAGGGAGTGAGTTTATTAAGAACAAAGAATAGAGATAAATTGGGTGCTGAAAGCACAGAGGGCTGACAACTTCTGATAGGCCAAGGAGAGTCGACAGTTTTCATGAGTTATGATGAATAATAAACTAATTTTTATACCCTCAAGACAAAATTCCTGCTGGAAGGTTGGTGTTAGGTGATTGGTTTGGGCACTATAGCGTGTTTACTGGAGTGGGCATCTTTGCCTAATTTGGAGTCAGGAAGCTTGTTAGTGATGATCGGGAAGGGGCTTATGGCAACTGTTACAAAGGGGCTCAGTCAACTTTGGAGGTGATCTTGGTTCTGGGCTCCATTTCTGTGTCATTGGTACAAGGACTCACACCTGTGGCCTTGGGGGCGGACTCAACATTTCTCCCTCTTTTTTTCAATGGGCCGAATCTTTGGCTCCTTAGCACCCTGCTCATGTCTAACTACCTGCCTATCCCCTTCTCAGGACACAGGGACCAAGGTCATTGGGAAAAGGGCAGAGACTGCTCTGGCTTCTTCTGGCTGGACAGGGGTGTCATGGAGTCCTGGGTCCCAATGCCTGCTCTCAGTCAAGGTGCATTTATGGAAGGAGATGAGAGTCCATGAAATGATAAAACCACTTGTTCCAATGTAGTCTGTGAGTTAATTAACTGGTATCCTTTTAACAGCATTTGGAGATTTTTCTTGTTGTATTTTAGAAGAAACAAACTTAACAGAAGTTTAAAGTTACATGGCCCAGAGATTTATAGAATTAGAAAGCTGCCAAGGGGCCTGGAAGAGGGGCTAGCTGGGCAAATAGAGGCAGACATTGGTCTGTGATATTGGTGTTTCTCTAGGTATGAGAAGATGCAAGAATTGGGGCGCATGACAATCTTTACCTGAAAACATCTAACTGTCTGAAGGTCTGTCCTGCCAGTTTTTTTTCCAGAGCACAGAGTGCCTCATTCCTGATTTCTACCCTGAACTCCTTTCAGGGAATGTTGAAGGTCAGTAGCTATAGTCACTCTGAATTTAATCTTTGTAGAGACAAATTGCAAGTGTCAGTTTCCTGTCATCAGGGCCCCTTCAAGGCCATAGATTTGACCATGCTTTAAGGGGCAACTCATGCCCATTTTGTTCCATGTTGCTAGGAAAGCTCATTCTCAGGTCTAGTAAAGATTTTTATGATAGATCACTCAATGTGTTGTTACTGGACTAGGGCCATGAAAGTAGCAAAAGTCCTGGTCCATACCTGCCTTACTAGTAATTTTTTACAGTCCAGGAAAATAGTCCCTCTTGTTGTTTCTTCTTATATTTAGAGTTACATTATTATTATCATTGATCTTGTATGGAGCTATATATCATTATATAGTTAGAGACTCAGTCATACATTTGGTAATGTTAGAGACAACAGTTTTGTAAAAACAGATGATACAGAAAACAATATGAAAGTGAAAAGTGAAAGTGTAAGTCAGTCAGTCGTGTCTGACTCTTTGCAACCCCATGGCTCTTCCATCCATGGGATTCTCCAGGCAAGAATACTGGAGTAGGGTGCCATTTTGCGCTCCAGGGGATATTTCCAACCCAGGGATTGAACCCAGGTCTCCCACATTGCAAGCAGACTCTTTACAGTGTGAGCTCTCAGGCAGTAATAGTAATGTCATAAGTAAGAATTTAAGAACTTTTATTAGGTGTAGCCCAGTATATAACATGTTGTCTGACTTAGTTTGTCCAATGGCTATGCTGCTGCTGCTGCTGCTAAGTCGCTTCAGTCGTGTCCGACTCTGTGCGACCCCATAGATGGCAGCCCACTAGGCTACTCTGTCCCTGGGATTCTCCAGGCAAGAATACTGGAGTGGGTTGCCATTTCCTTCTCCAGTGCATGAAAGTGAAAAGTGAAAGTGAAGTCGCTCAGTCATGTCTGACTCTTAGCGACCCCATGGACTGCAGCCTACCAGGCTCCTTCGTCCATGGGATTTTCCAGGCAAGAGTACTGGAGTGGGGTGCCATTGCCTTCTCCGTCGAATGGCTATAGTCCGGTGGTAATCTCCTGGTTGTAGATCATGGTGCATCTGGTCTTTAGCCAAAGACTGACTATGAAGTTAGGCTTTAGAAACAAACTTAGAGTGTCCTCTTATTAATCTAATTAAATATTATAACAAAGAATTATCTCAGAAGTGAATCTTAGTAAACACAAACAAAACTAGAATTCAATATCTAGTGAAACATTAAAAAAAATACCCCCATTTTTATTAAACAAACCCAAGACTAACTTGTTTTTAAAGTAAATTTGGCCTATTGACTTTAAATGTCATAGGCCTGTCATCAGTTTTTGTTGAGGTGGATTTTTTTTTTTCCTAGAGGTCCCCACTATATTTTGAGATTTCTGTATATGTCAATAGACAACCTTTTTACTTACCTGATAAGGCTATTCAGAACTCAAGTGTCACAAATTTCTGGAGGGATAAGGCAGAGAGAAAAAATGTTTTAATTTTACCCACAGATGTAGATTATCAAATTGCTTTAAACCATAAGTATCTTGAGGATAAGAACTTTTTTATATCTGAAAACAAAGATCTGAAACCAGTAATGTATCAGACAAAAAAATTCATCAAAATGTTAATTGTATTTAGCAGTTTATTTAATCTCATGCAAATAATTTCTGTTCTGTTGTCCTCATCTGATGATTGAGGATGATAGTGAAAGTTACAGGTTTTAAGAAGTGTATGAAGTTTTATGTTATGATTCATCCAATGAAGATCAAGTGGGTGCATTGATCACGGGAGATTGTAGAAAGTATATCCAAGTGGAAAACACATTTTTAATCATTTTTTTCCTCTATTGTGACAGCATCAACTCTGCAGCCAGGAAAGACTTTATCTCATCAAGTAAAAGTGAGGTTTGTCAGGGAGCTGGAAGAGCCAAGGAGCTGTCTTGGATTTCCCATAGCCCTGATTGTTTGATTTACAGCCATTGTTTATCTATTTTAAATTCATTGATTTAGGAGTAGTAGAGGGGTTAGTTTTTGCAGAAGCAGAATGAGCTTTGTCTATGTGTGTCATAGACTTCATAGATCATTGTGAAATAATACTTATTCACTTTGCAAAGTTAAAAGATTTTAAAAACAAATATAACTCACTTAAAGGCAAAGACATTTACACAGTCTATTATCGAAAGCCACAATCCAAGAAAACTTTATTCTTTTAACAGAGAGAGAAACCAAATGCCAGCTTGATACCAGTTATATTCACTGTGAAACAATATTCACTTAGTCAAAGTAACAATAAAATATTTCAAATGCAGTTTAATGTCTTAAGAAACTTGTACCATGCACAAAACTCTCTTCTCAGAGTCGACTTCCCACAAAGTTTTTTTTTTTTTTTTCCCATTTTCTATATTCATCATTTTATTTGCCCATTCAGAGAACAGCCACCTGTAAGTTCAGACTTACTTCCTTTTCCCTTAATAAAATATAATTCCATTCCTTACACTTTTATTTTTTTACTGAAAACATGGATCCTCCTTTCCTTCAGCAACCATGAACTGTATTTTATATCATCATTCTGTAGATTGCTAAATGTAAATCATCCAAAACTCTTTTCATTTGCACTTTTATTCCTTAAAAGTTTCTTCACAATGTCTTTGTTAATTAGATTAATAAATAAACATTAATACCAAGTATCAATTTAATAGTGAATATTTCCCAGTTGACTTGAGCCTGAAATGCATTTAGTTTAATTTTACTTGAATTTAGAATTGTTTTATTTGTAAGCGCTTACTTAGAACATGGAACAACGGACTGGTTCAAAATCGGGAAAGAAGTATGTCAAGGCTGTATATTGTCACAGAGGAAGTTGTATAAAATTTACCTATCAGACCTCAAATAGTCCATTAGGTACTTTAAAATACCAAGTAGTAGTATACACAGGCTTCCCTGAGTTGGATGTTGAACAAGTAGAATGAATGAAACAGCCACTTTTTGCAGTTTTGTGAATGTTTCCCCACAAATTGATTTATAAATGCTATTATTTTGTCAATAAACCAGCAGCTTAAGGATGTGCAGTGGTGAGAAATGGGAATTTTAGAATCTCTTGGAAGAGTGGGTTATTATTTGGTCCAAACCAGAGCTTTCTCTTTTTATCAAACCAACAATTGTGGAAAGTCTACTCTTGTTTTTCTTTTTCTGAGACAACTTGTTGGGCTTCTCTAACCTGTTTATTTTTTAGCTATAAACTTGAGGAAATGTCCCTTTGGACCATGATAGAGTTTTGGCTGCAGCTGGTCCCTTTTAAGAGTAGCATTCCTTGCAGAAATATAAACAAACTGCTTTTCTCTTAGTTTCCAGAAAATCACATTTAGAAAGCTCTAGAATGGAATGTTAATAATAGCTAAAGCAGTAGGTAAAAGTATTGTATCTAATCATTCCTGAACATAAGGGCCATTAACATTAATTTTAAAAAACAAAACAAAAATTAACAAAAATTTTAACATTCTAAAATCTTTGGATACTCTAAAATCATATCTACTATTAGTATAAATATTGATAGTTTTGTCCTTGACTAAAGAATAGGCTCATATGATAGCTTATAATTTTGCCTGATGGACTGAAGCAGACATAGGTAAAGATGCTGCCTCAACAACATGAAAAGGAGTTGCAGTGGCATACCCCACACAGTGTTTGCCACTGTCACCTTTTAAATAAGAATAATCAGTGACCCATGAGAAGTTAGCATTATGCAAGTGAATTTCCTGGCTTTCATCCCGAGGAGTTTGGAGATAGTCCATCAGTGTTAAGCAGTCATGAGGGACTTTACTGGTGATGGAAGGAAGAAGAATAGCAGGGTTAAGATTACCACAACTTCAAAGAGTTATGTGAGAGCAGTTAACAAAAGGACTTCATAGGAGTTGAGGCAGCTGACTGAAAACTGTTAAGTGTGATGAGAATTCAGGAGAGCTTCTACTGCATGAGGTACAAACTGGTTAAAGGAAATCCCAAGACAACTTTTACAGTGGTATTAACCAAAGGGACATTGGCTGTAATCTTTCCAAGGTAAAAGGTAGGGAAATCTCCATACAAGAGGGTACACTTGTTGGCTACAATACCCTATGAGAAAATGATGATTACTGTGATTTTGGGTGAACACCCCAAGGGCATTTTCTTAAGGCCAAAATGTTCCTTTGGTTTCTATTTTTTAAATTTTTCCCCTTTGGTTTTAAAGAAAAAATTAAAGACACATTTTCATTTTCACCAAGAACTTAACTGAAAAATGTATTCATTACTTTGTTCCAGTACCTTCTACCATTTTTCAGGCAACTTCATAATTCCATATTCCCAAAACATTTTATCTTTCTGAGCAAAGAACTGTTCCAGGTGTCTTCTACAGTCTTCTAGGGAATTGAATTTTTTTCGGTTAAGATAATTTTGTAAAGGCTGGAATAAATGGAAATCCAAAGGTGTAATGTCTGGTGAATACTGTGAATGAATCAGTACTTCCCTGTCAACCTGTAACAGTTTTTGAGTGAAAAAAAGTGAAAGTGCTAGCTACTCAATTATGTCTGACTGTTTGTGATCCCATGTCTGTAGCCCACCAGTCTAGCTCTCTGTCCACAGAATTATCCAGGCAAGAACACTGGAGTGAGTAGTCATTCCCTTCTCCAGGGGATCTTCCCAACACAGGGATCGAACCTGGGTCTCCTGCATTTCAAGCAAATTCTTTACCATTTGATCCACCAGGGATGCCCATAACAGTTTTTGCCCCGCATCAAAGAAACATGTGGTCTTGGGTTATCCTGATGGACGATTATGTGAACTAATTCCAGACACTTTTTGTCGAGTGCTGCTTTCAATTGGTCTAATTGGGAGCAGTACTTGTTGGAATTAATTGTTTGGATTTTCTGAAATGTTGTTAGTCACTCAGTCATGTCCAACTCTTTGTGACCCCATGGAATATAACCCTCCAGGCTCCTCTGTCCATGGAATTCTCCAGGCAAGAATACTGGAGTGGATTGCCATTCCCTTCTCCAGGGGATCTTTTTGACCCAGGAATCGAACCCTGGTCTCCTGCATTGCAGGCAGACTCTTTACCATCTTAGCTACCAGGGAAGCCAGGAGCTCATAATAGAGAACTCCCTTCCAATGTTACCATATACACAACATCACCTTCTGTGGATGAAGACCAGCCTTTGGTGTGGCTGGTGGTTGTTCATTTAGCTTGCCCCATGATCTCTTCCATTCCACATTATTGTACAGTATCCACTTTTCATAACACATCAAACTTTGTTTTAAAAATGAAACATTTTCATTACATTTAAGTAGGGAATCAACATGTGGAAATACAATCAAGAAGGTTTTTTTTTTTTTTTTTCATGTAACTTATGTGGAACCCAAACATCAAAGTGATTGAAAAGCTAGTGCAAATTATTTTCAATGCCTAATTTGGATATTTTGAGTATGTTGGCTAATTCCCACTTGGTACAATAATATTGATTGTTCTCAATTAATGTCTTGATTTGATCTCTATAGGCTTCAACTGGCCTACCTGACCGTGGAGTATCATCCAGTAAAATATCTCCAGCATGGAATTTGGCAAACCATTTTAGACATATTAGATCAATCACAGAACCTTCTCCATACGCTGCACACATCTTTATTCCTGTTTCAATTGTGTTTTTACCTCTCTTGAAAACCAAAATATGCCAAAATGTTACTTTTTTCTTCCATTTTCAATATTAAAATGACTACACAAAAGTTCACCAATTTTGATAAGTTTTTTTTAAAAAAATGTACGGTGATGTGACAGCTGTCACAATACAATCTAACAAAATTGTTTTGAATGAAATTAAAGACAACTAAGTGCTACTAGAACCATCTTATGCAGAAAAACCAACTGAACTTTTAGCCAACCCAATATATGCAAAAAGGTATTTTGATAATTGGGATGCTCAAAGGCACGTGAGTTGTCAAACTTCTTTAAGGCCTTGAAGACTATGTTATATGATACTTTCCATAAAATTGGATTTGGGTTATTTTTTAATGAAACATAGAAGTTTGGCCATAAGAATGAAATTTGGAATTCAATTTTGGGAATGATCAACTAGCCCAAGAAAACCTTAATTTGGCACTTAGTTTTTGGTTTTGGAAAACTTAGAACACCATGAGATCTATCTGGATCTAGGTTTAGGCCTTGTTCTGATATCAGATGCCCTAAATATTGAACCTGGATTTGAGAAAACTGCAACTTTCATTGGTAACCTTATGGTCCTTTAAGGCTAAAAGCTTTGGCAAGTTAATATTTTCTTCCAGTGAGGAGGTTTGAGGATGGCAAAGACACAAATCATTCACATATTATGACAAATTAGAACCTCTAGCGAACTTTCATCCAGATCAGCCTTCAAGATTTGCAAAGTACTGGCTAGCTTCATCATCTAGAATACTAAAGAATGCACTGCATAAATCAATTATGGTAAAGAATTTACTTCCAGTGGAAACTGATGTCAGTAATGCATGAAGGTTACAAACAATAAGGTGTTGAGTAATAACAATATTGCATATGTTTTGGAGACCTGGGACAAATCTCCACACTCTGCATTTAGTTTATCTCACTAGTAAGAGAATTTTCTATTATGAGTTTTATGTTTTGAAAAGCTTCTTATAGAGTATTGATTGATTAGTTCTAGGAAGATATTTTGTGTGATCTATTTAAATTTTGATAGGAGGTATGCTGTACAATTTGCTAATATCAGTTGGAGTTTTTGCCCATAGGAGGAGGAAGGTAGGTGAAACAAGATGGACAAATGATCAGTAGTTCCAAAATCAGCCCTAGTACCATCAGGCACAGAACAAATAAAGAATGTCAAAGGGCCACTTAATTCACCTGGCTAGTTCCTTTAATGACTACTGCCAAATTCTAGAATGATTATCCCCTTTTGGGAAAATTAAATTCCTGTATGATACTTGCCTAAGAAGTTTTATCCTAGTAAGTGGATAGGGGCAATGAAATTAAGGATACAGGATGTGTACTTTTCAAAGGGCATAAACAAAAGGGAATAGGTTCACAGATAAGAGCCTCTTGAGATTAATTAGATATTCCCACTATTTGGACCATTTTAATATTTTTAGTCCTGAGGTTGAGCACCAGGATGTGACTGTGGTGTCATTTAGGACTGGAAGAGATTTATGCCCAATCTGGAAAAAAAAAAAAAAAGTTTCTCCAAGCCAATTAATAGGAAGGTTTGAGATGAGCCTTTGTAGTTCCTTGGAGCTTTGACATTGAGGATTTGGAGAATGATGGAAAGGCTGGTTAGAGACTTGAAGGTGTTCAAAGCACTCAAATTTCTAATAACAGCTTTTCCAATGTTCTGGATCTTTGCAATTATGGGAGAAGCTATAGGATTTTAGTTTAATTTAGGAACTTTTATTGACTGAAGTTGAAGATTAAGAATTTTTGTGTTCTTCCTTTTACATAACTCATTTAGAGTGCAAAAGAGCTGGCTTGCCAGTTTAACTGAATCTGAAGTTAATCCATTCTGAAGTGCATTCCATTCTGGTCCTTTTTACTTGAGGGGAAAGGCCCCAGTTTAGCCATTAATAAACATAAAGTTAAAAAACACCTGAGTGGAATCAACATCAGAAAGACAAGAATTTTCTTTAAAAAAAATCTGAAGTTGATTGTATTAGTTATGAACAGTTTCATCAGATTTCTGTGTGCAAACCTGAATTTTTCTTCAATCAATAAGCTTTGGAAAAGCATTAGAAATGCTTGATAATGTTGCCTAACAATTGCCTCAACATGAACATATAATGCATTTATTGAACTCATATCTCAGTTGTAATTCTGGAACCCATTCAGAATTTTCCCCATTAGCAATTTAAATCCAATCTTAGGCCTGGCCTTCACCAACACACATGTGAACTGGCTGATATAAATCAGAGAAACCAGGACAATAAGTTTGAATGACTAGATTAAACTCAGCAAATCTACTAGGAACTCCATTAACTTTGGGAAAATCTTTGACTTCAGCTTTAGACCATAGAATATAAGAAATTAAGGGTTTATCTCCTGGATCCTCAGATGGCTTAACATTAAAGGGACAATTCTGGCAAGTTCATAAGAAAATGTGGTGAAGAGACTTTCAAAGAAAGGAGAAATTTAAATGGAGAATTTATGTGAGGAATTGAGGGCATAGTGAAGGCATAGGTAGGATAGAAGGGAAGGAGAAAGATGGCGTCAGAGAAGTAGTCTGGCCACAGGGAGCAGAGAGGAGAGAGACAATGGTGCCAGAGGCAGAATCTGAGACAAAGAAGCCAAGGAAGAAGAGCCTGAGGTTTCAGGAGCCATTTTATCTTTGTTTAATTTTTAGTTTGCCTCAGTTCATATCAAAATCGTGATTTGCAGAGAGACAATTTTAGACTCCTGATAACATTGGGAAGCCTCAACATACCAATTAAAATAAGCATTCCATTTAGTTTTGGAAATTTTTGAGGTATTGGGTCCAGTTCAGTTTGATAGTAATTGGGGAATCAGAACTCGCTATAAAGGCCATTGATATTCTAAATTGCTTTTGGTCAGGTCTGTCCATTTACTTAGAGATATATATGAAGAAGGATCACAGTTTTTAAACATAAAATTGGCCAGAGTCTCTATAGATGGGTTGTGTCCTCAAAATATTTACATATCTGGAATCCTGTTTTTCAGAAGTTTTTCTCTAAAGGAATAATTTTCAAACAGTTTAAGCAAGTTACAGCTCAAACAGCTGAATTCCAACATCTTGTAAGCCTAAATATTAGCAAATTTGAAGAAAACAGCTTGGCCCCAGAGAAGCCAGACTGAAATTGAGCAGGATCCTGTGGAGCCTTTCTGAGGACACACTCCCCCTAGTGTCCATTGCCTTTTTTTGTAAAAACAAAAACAAAAACACCTTTTGTCTCCTTAGTCTGTCTTGGGTTCCAAGGAAAGAATTTAATTAGAAATGAAAAAATGAGAAACAAAGGGAAACAGTCAAGGAAGACAAAACAATAGTAGTTTAGTCACAAAGTCAGGGACTTTTAGTTCTATCTCAAGGGCTATAGATCCTTGAATTATTTTGCAGAGATTAAAACCTCACTAGGTGGAAGAAATTAACTTCATCTGAAACAAGCACATAGAACCTAGACATATTGGAACCAGAAGGTTGATGATGTTGACTCTTGAAATACCTTCAGTTCAGTTCAGTTCAGTCGCTCAGTCATGTCCGACTCTTTGCGACCCCATGAATCGCAGCACGCCAGGCCTCCCTGTCCATCACCAACTCCCGGAGTCCACCCAAACTCATGTCCATCGAGTCAGTGATGCCATCCAGCCATCTCATCCTTTGTCATCTCCTTCTCCTCCTGCCCCCAATCCCTCCCAGCATCAGAGTCTTTTCCAATGAGTCAACTCTTCACATGAGGTGGCCAAAGTACTGGAGTTTCAGCTTTAGCATCATTCCTTCCAAAGAACACCCAGGACTGATCTCCTTTAGAATGGACTGGTTGGATCTCCTTGCAGTCCTAGGGACTCTCAAGAGTCTTCTCCAACACCACAGTTCAAAAGCATAAATTCTTTGGCACTCAGCTTTCTTCACAGTCCAACTCTCACATCCATACATGACCACTGGAAAAACCATAGCCTTGACTAGACGGACCTTTGTTGATAAAGTCATGTCTCTGCTTTTGAATATGCTATCTAGGTTGGTCATAACTTTCCTACCAAGGAGTAAGCATCTTTTAATTTCATGGCTGCAGTCACCATCTGCAGTGATTTTGGAGCCCAAAAAAATAAATTCTGACACTGTTTCTCCATCTATTTCCCATGAAGTGATGGGACCAGATGCCATGATCTTTGTTTTCTGAATGATGAGCTTTAAGCCAACTTTTTCACTCTCCTCTTTCACTTTCATCAAGAGGCTCTTTAATTCTTCACTTTCTGCCATAAGGGTGGTGTCATCTGCATATCTGAGGTTACTGATATTTCTCCCAGCAATCTTGATTCCAGCTTATGCTTCTTCCAGCCCAGTGTTTCTCATGATGTACTCTGTATATAAGTTAAATAAGCAGGGTGACAATATACAGCCTTGATGTACTCCTTTTCCTATTTGGAACCAGTCATCATGTTAGTTCGCACTATTTGCATGGTGATTCTTCTAAGGCATAATTTGCTCTGCACTCTGATCCAGTAAAATGCAAGCTCTTTGCAAGGGTAGTCCTTAAGGCCTGTATTGAAGATTTGCTCTGACCCCAGTAGATCTTGTCTTAAATGCCTCTTTTACCATTAAATTTTGGTAAAATTTTAGTCAGTCTATGGCTTGTTTTTTGTTTGGAGGGTCCTCTTAATTCCTTACTATGCTGTGCTAAGTTGCTTCATTTGTGTCCGACTCTTTGCAACCCTATGGGCCACAGCCCACCAGGCTCCTCTGTCCATGGGATTCTCCAGGCAAGAACACTGGAGTGGGCTGCCATGCCCTTCTCTAGGGGATCTTCCCAACCCAAGGATTGAACCCATGACTCTATGTCTCCTGTATTGGCAGACAGATTCTATACCACTGGAGCCACCTGGGATGCCCATAATTGCTTACTACCAAACTTTTATTGTTTGCAAGATCACTTTTAGGCCTAAACTTACCCACTTCCCATTTAAAATTTAGTCAGTTCCCTTGGGTAAGGCTTCAGAGCTCTCTGTTCTCACGACCTGTCTCTCCTCTGAGAGAAATCTTGGTTTCACTGCTCTTGAATTGTTGGTCCATTTCTCTTGGTATATTACTTCTTTGTCAGAAGGGCACTCTGGTTTTCTTATATTACTTCTTAGTGTATAATCTCTCTATAAGTAATCTGTGGCGAGTGCAGTTGAGGTCCCTGTGTTCTTGGCTACCCATGCCTGGAATACAGCCTCCATACTATGAGTCAGGCCAAGAGGAGAAAGAAGCCCTAGACCTCTCAACATTTTTTTTTCCTAGAATAGAGCTTTTGCAGCATGGAAGTTGAGGAAGAAGGTAATGTGTTAAATTCATGCTTCTGTTGGAAAATACAATAGCACACAGACTGGTGCTATAAGGAGAGTAAGTTCCGTGTTTTCAGTTGTACCCATACAGAGTAGAGATTCCATCACTCTGAATTGAAGGGGAGGTGAGGAAGAATGTAGATTGTTTCTCAAATGCCACAGACTCCTGTTATTTTTTTTAGAAATTTTGTCAATTTTTTGAATATGTTTCTTCACTTGCCATATGCCATTACAGTAATTCCTAGAATCTTTAAATGGTGAATTAAAATTTTTTTTTTATAATTTTCACCAGTTATTTTTTTTTTTCTCAGTAGGGGCTCCATAGAACTTCCCATGCCACAACTGCAGAAGTTATCTCCTTTGTGTCTCCTACAATTCCAAGTAAATCTATAAAAGTTTAGTTTCTAAAATGGTATAAAATTAAAAGTCAGTCTCTCATTCTTTCTATCCCTCATTCAGATTCTCTTTTGAGTAGACAACATTTACAAGTTTCTTATCTATTCTTCCATAGATAGTCTTTTGATCTAGGCCTTGGAGTATTTGATAAGTAATATTTGGACATGTAGTTAGAACGTGTGCTTTTGTGTTTGCATGCATGCACATGTACACACATGCATATATTTCATGATGCTCTCAGATGAAAAACATAGCAGTAACAAAGGCTTGACAGAAAATCACAGTTTAGATTGCCTTGAATATAAGGATGTATGGAGAGAAACAAAGGAAAATAAATTTAGAAAGTTTATTTGTAACTGTATTAAAGCAGTAATTGACTGCATGTTCAGTCATGTCTGACTCTTCGTGACCTGGACTATAGCCCGTCAGGCTTCTCTGTCCAGTGGAATTTTACAGGCAAGAATACTGGAAGGGGTTGCCATTTCCTATGCCAGGGGATCTTTCCAACCCAGAGATCAAACCCATATCTCTTGAGTCTCCTACACTGGCAGGCAGATTCTTTTACCACTGAGCCACCAATAAACCACAGATTATTCTGTATGTAATGAAAAGACACTAAAGAACTTCCACATGACATGATCAGAGATATGGAAGATCAATTAGTCATGTGAAAGATATATGGAAGAAAAGAGAATCAAAAATCTTTCTTCTCATTATTTGATGTGGGATAATGGTAAGTGAGGATTGCTACACATTTCTCTTGTCTTGTTGCTAGCATTAAGGGACAAAAGCGGAAGTTTGATGTAAAGCATCAAACTTGAATGATGAATGCTAAAAAAATATTGTACATGCAGCCAGGGGCCAGAATGTAGATAACCATACACAGTAATGATTTATAATATTTTCTAGAAAAACAAAGACTTTGGAAAATTTTACCTTGTTTTTGCGTCATAGCTTTTTCTGCAAATGATTTAAATTTAAGAATTTCTTGAGTACTTTCTAGGCACTTTCTTGAGTAGAGCCCTTTACTAGGAAGAAAAGTCAAAGAATGAAATAAAAAAAGCTTCCTGTCTATGCAAATAAAGAAATTAAAATTAAATGGCTTGTTAGATTACAGTGGAGACAAGGGAGCCAAATTTATAGCCCTTCATATAGACAGTGTGCTCTACTCAATGATCACTTAGCAATAAACACAAGTGTTAACCCTTATTAAGTGCTGTGTCAAGAACCACCTGGGACTTTACGGTCTTTCACTTAATTCTCCTAACAACCACATGAAGTACTTACACATTTTATCCACTTTTTATAGATGAGGAAACTGAGGCTTAAAGAGGTAAAATATCTTCCATCAAATCACCAAATTACTACATTTTGGAACAAGGATTCACATTAAAGGATTTCAAGATCTAAATTAATGCTCCTAGCCACTGTGCTGTACTGCTTTACTTGTCCTAGAATTAATAATACTTGGCCCATATAAAATTATGGTTTATAGGACACCTTTATTGATCTCTTTAGCCAATGAGTTTCCCACTTTGTTTCACTGGATGTCACAATGAGTAAGTATATTGCATTATTGGCATTTAATGTGTAGAGCCAAAGTTGCTGACACATGCAATGAAGATGAATTAATTCACCCAAAATACCAATAGCACCCTTTAGCAAAAATACCAATAGCCCCAAGGGACTTTTTACCCATTCTCAATGCCAGAATATTATTGTCAGATGGAATCTAATAACATATTAATCATTTATTGTGAAGAGCCTCCTTCGGTAGGTACATCCCACCTCCACCTCTTCTCAAGTGAAATGTCTGGTTCCGTATGGTGCTCATCTTATCATCCCAGAGCAGAATTCCTATTTGCGAATTCATCTTTTTCACTGAATATCTAACAATACATCAGACACTGTTCTACAGTCTGGGAATGTAAGTGAAAAAGATTGCAATGAGGTTGTGTTTAGGTAGAGGAGATTAACAGTCAGTTTGTAAATAAATAAGTAATCAAATTATGAGTTATTAAAGAAATAAAACAGGAAAATGTGATAGACATATTTACTGGAGAGGTAGAGACTGGGTAGTTAGAAATGGGTTCTTTCTAAGGGTATTATTTGAACTGAGATGAGAATGATGATACAGGAGGGTACTATTTAATAAACTGTAAAAGATGTCATTTATTTTAAAAAAAGAGGCAAATGTATATATGGAGAAAGTAGATAATGCTTGCTTAAGGGTATATGGGAGTGACAATGGATACTGTGAATATACTAAAAATCATTGGATTGTATACTGTAAATAGATGATTCTTTTGGCTGCCATTTTCTCAGAATATCATTTTTAATCCTTCACTCTGAGTCTGTAGCACTGAGTTTTTAGCACTGAAGTGTGCCCCTGTGAGGCAGTGTACAGTTGGGTCTTGTTTTTTAATCTATCCAATAATTCTGTGTGTTTTTATTGGTGAATTCAGTTCACTTAGATTTGTATGATTATCATTAGATGAGTATTTAGTACCAGTAATTTCCTTTTATAGTTGCTTTATATTCATTGTTTCTTTTTCTTCTGTTTTATATTCATTGTTTCTTTTTCTTCTGTTTCTGGCTTTTATTTTGCTTTAGTGGTTTTAAATAATGTTTTTATTAGTCTTCTTTTTTTTAATGTTTTACAATTCTGCTGTTTATGTTTTGATTACCTTAAGATTTTAATCAAGCATCTCATAGGAAAAATAGTCCTTTTTTTGCTGATGGAATTTTGTCTTCATTTATCTATGACTTCCATCCTTTTCCTCTTACCTTTATGTTATCCCTTTTAATGTGAAAATATTACCAAAGTGAGATAGCTATAGTTATTTTTTGCTCTCTTTTTCCTCCCTTTAATTTTATACTATAATAAAGTGTTAAAAAAAAACTTATTCTGTTATAATAGCCAGGACATGGAAGCAACCTAGATGTCCATCAGTAGATGAATGGATAAGAAAGCTGTGGTACATATACACAATGGAATATTACTCAGCTGTTAAAAAGAATACATTAGAATCAGTTCTAATGAGGTGGATGAAACTGGAGCCTATTATACAGAATGAAGTAAGCCAGAAAGAAAAACACCCATACAGTATACTAACACATATATATATGGGATTTATAAAGATGGTAACGATAACCCTGTATGTGAGACAGCAAAAGAGAAACAGATGTATAGAATAGTCTTTCAGCCTCTGTGGGAGAAGGTGAGGGTGGATGATCTGAGAGAATCACATTGAAACATGTATATTTTCATATGTGAAACAAATCACCAGTGCAGGTTCGATGCATGAGACAGAGTGCTCAGGGCTGGTACACTGGGATGACCCAGAGGGATGGGATGGGGAGGGAAGTGGGAGGGGGGGTTCAGAATGGGGAACACATGTACACCCATGACTGATTCATGTCTATGGCAAAAACCACTACAATATTGTAAAGTAATTAGCTTCCAATTAAAATAAATAAATTAAAAAAAAACCTTATTCTGATAAAGAATTGCGATTTTCTTATTCTGTTTATCACTTTATTCAAAGTTTTGTGTATTTTTGTTATTTTGTTTCTCATAGAAGAGCATCTTTCATATGTCTCATAAGGACATAGTGTTCATGAACACCCAAGCTTTTGCTTGTCTGGAACATTATTTATCTGTCATATCTAAATTACAACTTTGCTGGTAAGACTATTTTTGGCTGACAGTATTTATCTTATATTATTTTGAGAATGTAATTCTACTCCCTCCTGGCCTCTAGTATTTGTGCTAGGATGCCTGCTGGAAGCTTAGTGGAAGTTCTTCTGTAGATTACTGTTCCCTTGGCCCCCGCCTGCCTTTAAAACTTGTTGGCATTGACATTTGAAAATTTTAATATTATGTCTCTTGGAAAAGGTCTTTTTGCATTGAGGTAATTGGGTGTTCTAGCTTCATGGCCTTACATATACACTTCCTTCTTCAGTTCAGTTCAGTTCAGTTCAGTCGCTCAGTCATGTCCGACTCTTTGCGACCCCATGAATCGCAGCACGCCAGGCCCCCCTGTCCATCACCAACCCCTGGAGTTCACTCAGATGCACGTCCATCAAGTCAGTGATGCCATCCAGCCATCTCATCCTCTGTCATCCCCTTCTCCTCCTGCCCCCAATCCCTCATCAGAGTCTTTTCCAATGAGTCAACTCTTCGCATGAGGTGGCCAAAGTACTGGAGTTTCAGCTTTAGCTGAATTTAGCATCATTCCTTCCAAAGAAATCCCGGGGCTGATCTCTTTCAGAATGGACTGCTTGGATCTCCTTGCAGTCCAAGGGACTCTCAAGAGTCTTCGCCAACACCACAGTTCAAAAGCATCAATTCTTTGGTGCTCAGCTTTCTTCACAGTCCAACTCTCACATCCATACATGACCACTGGAAAAACCATAGCCTTGACTAGATGGACCTTTGTTGGCAAAGTAATGTCTGTGCTTTTGAATATGCTATCTAGTTTGGTCATAACTTTGCTTCCAAGGAGTAAACATCTTTTAATTTCATGGCTGCAATCACCATCTGCAGTGATTTTGGAGCCCCCAAAAATAAAGTTTGACACTGTTTCCCCATCTATCAGCCATGAAGTCATGGGACCAGATGCCATGATCTTAGTTTTCTGAATGTTGAGCTTTAAGCCAACTTTTTCCACTCTCCTCTTTCACTTTCATCAAGAGGTTTTTTGTTTCCTCTTCACTTTCTGCCATAAGGGTGGTGTCATCTGCATATCTGAGGTTATTGATATTTCTGCCAGCAACCTTGATTCCAGCTTGTGCTTCTTCCAGCCCAGCGTTTCTCATGATTACACTGCATATAAGTTGAATAAGCAGGGTGACAATATACAGCCTTGATGTACTCCTTTTCCTATTTGGAACCAGTCTGTTGTTCCATGTCCAGTTCTAACTGTTGCTTCCTGACCTGCATACAGGTTTCTCAAGAGGCATTCCAGTCCTTTTTTAGTTCACTGATTCCTAAAATGTCAATGTTCACTCTTGCCATCTCCTGTTGGACCACTTCCGATTTACCTTTATTCATGGACCTCACATTCCAGATTACTATGCAATATTGCCCTTTACAGAATCAAACATTACTTGCATCACCAGTCACATCCACAACTGGGAGTTGTTTTCACTTTGGCTCCATCTTTTCATTCTTTCTGCAGTTATTTCCCCACTCTTCTCCAGTAGCATATTGAAATAGCACCTACCGACCTGAGGAGTTCAGCTTTCAGTGTCATATCTTTTTGCCTTTTCATACTGTTCATGGGATTCTTAAGACAAGAATATTGAAGTGGTTTGCCATTGTCTCTCCAGTGGACCATGCTTTGTCAGAACTCTTCATCATGACCCATCCATCCTGGGTGGCCCTACATGGCATGGCTCATAGTTTCATTGAGTTAGAGAAGGCTGTGGTCCATGTGATCAGTTTGATTACTGATGATGCCAAAGCCTTTGACTGTGAGGATCACAACAAAGTGTGGAAAATTCTTCAAGAGATGGAAATAGCAGACCACTTTACCTGCCTTCTGAGAAATCTGTATGCACATCAAGAAGTAACAGTTAGAACTGAATGTGGAACAATGGCTGGTTCCAAATTGGGAAAGGAGTGAAAGGTTGTTGTTGAATCACATGAAGACACTGGGATTCTTGGCCCCTGGAGGAGAAGAATTCAATCCGGGGCCAGAGATGAGGCTTAATCACTCAGAGCTTTTGTGTAATAAAGTTGTATTAAAGTATAAGGGAGATAGAGAAAGCTTCTGACATAGGCATCAGAAGGGGGCAGAAAGAGTACCCACTTGCTAGTGTTAGCAATGAAGTTATATACTCTCCAATGAATCCAAAGAATGTCTGGAGGTTGTAAAGACCTCACCAGACCTACTCCCATAATTTACATTTTAAGATAACAGAAGGTTTAATCCAGAGACTGTCCTCAGGCAGGATACATTATTGTTATATAATCCTAAGGAATGTAGAGAAGGAAAAAAAGTTTGTCCTTTCTTCCTCCTTGAGAATTCCAGACCCCTCTCTCCTTGGGGACCCCCAGACTCCTTATCAACCTGCCTAGGAAATGACTCTCTCAGGAGTACGTCAAAGAGGTATATTTTCACCCGGCTTATTTAACTTATATGCAGAGTATATCATGCAAAATGCTGGGCTGGATGAAGCACAAGCTGGAATCAAGATTGTTGGGAGAAATATCAATAACTTCAGATATGCAGATGACACCGCCCTTATGGCAGAAGCAAAGAAGAACAAAAGAGTCTCTTGATGAAAGTGAAAGAGCAGAGTGAAAAAGTTGGCTTAAAACTCAACATTCAAAAAACTAAGATCTTGGCATCGGGTCCCATCACTTCATGGTAAATCGATGGGGAAACAATGGAAACAGTGAGAAACTTTACACTGGGGGGCTCTAAAATCACTGCAGATGGTGAGTGCAACCATGAAATTAAAAGAAGCTTGCTCCTTGGAAGAAAAGTTATTACTAACCCAGACAGCATATTAAGAAGCAGAGACATTACCTTGCCAATGAAGGTCCATCTAGTCACAGCTATGGTTTTTCCAGTAATCATGAATGGATGTAAGTCTGACCATAAAGAAAACTGAAAACCAAAGAATGGATGCTTTTAAAATGTGGTGTTGGAGAAGACTCTTGAGAGTCCCTTGGACTGCAAGGAGATCCAACCTGTAAATCCTAAAGGAAATCAGTCCTAAATATTCATTGGAAGGACTGATGCTGAAGCTGAAACTCCAATACTTCGGCCACCTGATGTGAAGAACCCAACGGAAAAGACCCTGATGCTGGGAAAGGTTGAAAGCAGGAGATGAAGGGGATGATAGAGGGTGAGATGGCTGGATGGCATCACCGGTTCTATGGACATGAGTTTGCACAAGCTCTGGGAGTTGATGATGGACAGGGAGGCCTGGCATGCTGCAATCCATGGGCTCACAAAGTCAGACATCACTGAGTAGCTGAACTGACTGAGGTTGAGATACGTTTTTTCTCTGCCTACTTACTGGAGAGTTTTGATCATAAATAGGTGTTGAATTTTGTCAAAAATTTTCTGTGCATCTATTGAAATAATCATATGTTTTTTCCCTTCCAATTTGTTAGTATTCCTTCCTCTGCATTTTTGTGGAAGAATTTGAGAAAATAGGGGTTAGCTCTTCTCTAAATTTTTAGTCGTGAAGAGGTGGGCTGCAGAGCTTCAGTTGATATGTCAGCCATACGGGTTCCCAATAGATAAATCAGCTGTTCCGTTCCATTCCATTCAGTTGCTCAGTTGTGTCCAGCTCTTTGCAAAACCATGGACTGTAGCACGCCAGTCCTCCCTGTCCATCACCAACTCCCAGAGTTTACCCAAACTCATCTCCATTGAGTCAGTGATGCCACCCAACATCTCATCTCTGTCATTTCCTTCTCCTTCCACCTTCAGTCTTTCCCAGCATCAGGGTCTTTTCCAATGAGTCAGCTCTTCACACCAGGTGGCCAAAGTATTGGAGTTTCAGCTTCAACATCAGTCCTTCCAATGAACACTCAGGACTGATCTCCTTTAGGATGGACTGGTTGGATCACCTTGCAGTCCAAGGGACTCTCAAGAGTCTTCTTCAACACCACAGTCCAAAAGCATCAGTTCTTCAGCACTCAGATTTCTTTATAGCCCAACTCTCACACATGACTACTGGAAAAACCATAGCTTTGACTAGATGGACCTTTGTTGGCAAAATAATGTCTCTGCTTTTTAATATGCTGCCTAGGTTGGTCATAGCTTTTCTTCCAAGGAGCAAGTGTTTTTTAATTTCATGGCTGCTGTCACCATCTACAGTGATTTTGAAGCCCTCCAAAACAAAAAGTGATGGGACCAGATACCATGATCTTAGTTTTCTGAATGTTGAGCTTTAAGCCAACGTTATCACTCTCCTCTTTCACTTTCTTCAAGTGGCTCTTTAGTTCTTCTTCACTTTCTGCCATAAGGGTGGTGTCATCTGCATATCTGAGGTTATTGATATTTCTCCCAGCAATCCTGATTCTAGCTTGTGTTTCATCCAGCGCAGCCTTTCTCATAATGTACTCTGCATATAAGTTAAATAAGTAGGGTGACATAATACAGCCTTGATGTACTCCTTTTCCTATTTGGAACCAGTCTGTTGTTCCATGTCCAGTTCTAACTGTTGCTTCCTGACCTGCATACAGGTTTCTCAAGAGGCAGGTCAGGTGGTCTGGTATTCCCATCTCTTTCAGAATTTTCCACAGTTTATTGTGATCCACGTAGCCAAAAGCTTTGGCTTAGTCAATAAAGCATAAATAAATGTTTTTCTGGAACTCTCTTGCTTTTTCAATGATCCGGCAGATGTTGGCAATTTGATCTCTGGTTCCTCTGCCTTTTCTAAAACCAGCTTTAACATCTGGAAGTTCACGGTTCATGTATTGCTTAAGCCTGCCTTGGAGAATTTTCCTCTTAATTGTGGAATCTTCTCCCTGTGAGTGGGATTGGACCAGTGACTTGGGAATGCTTCCTGGTTGGGAGAAAACTTGAGTCTGTGTTCTGGTGGACGAAGCTGAATCTCATCTCTCTGGAGGGAAGTGTAGTGTCCAATAGTTATTTTTGGGGTTTCTGTTTGTTTGGTATGCCTTGGGCATCCTGTCTGTTAATGTTCAGGATTGTGTTCCTGTTTTGCTGGAGGATTATCACGAGGTGTCTTGCACTGGTGTTTGCTGGCTCTTGGGTGTGGCTTGGTCTCACCAAGCTAGGTATGGAGGCTTTTGGGTGGGTTCTCATCTATTAATATTCCCTGGAGTCAGGAGTTCTATGATGTTCTAAAGTTCTGGAGTTGAGCCCCCTGCCTCTGGGTTTTGGTCTGGACCTCTTACAGTAATATCAAGATTTCTCAGGACACAGTACAGAAGACAAAACCCCTAATATAATGATGAAAAAACTCTCCATTGCCAGGCACACCCAAAGAGATTCAGAGTTATAGAGAGAAGAGAAGAGGGAAGAAGGAGGAGCAGGTGACCAGCAGGAGAAAAAGGAGAGTCAAAAGGGAAGAGAGCAGCCAAGCCAATAATAAAATCCCTAAGTGAAACAGGATATCAAAAACTAGACTCTTAAAGATACAAAATTAATAACAAAAGATCAAAAATTAAAAACCTAGAATAAAAATTAGACTATCAGAAGTACAATATAAAAAATGAAACCCCTAAATAAGAAATATGGAATGTATTTTTTTTAATAACATTTTTAAAAGGAAAGTTAAAAGTAGGCTATAAAAAACACAATGGGAATTTGCTGTATGACTCGTGGATCCCAAGCCGAGGCTCAGTAACAACCTAGACAGGTGCAATGTGGAGGAAGGTGGGAGGGATGTTCAAGTTGGAGGGGACATGCATAAACCTATGGCTTATTCATGTTGATGTTTGGTAGAAACCAACACAATACTGTAAAGCAATTGTCCTTCAGTTGAAAATAAAGAAATACAAAGAGAAAAAAAAGTAGGCTATAAAAAAATAAAAGTTAAAAGAGTAATAAAGAAACATATTAGGACAGTATGTGGGAAAAATGAAGGTAGGGAGAAAGGGAAAATTAGAAAAAAGAATAAAAATTAAAGAGTTTAAAAGTAAAAAAAAAAAAGATAAAATAATAAAGAAAAAATTATAGGAGGCAGGACAATGTACAGTGGTAATGAGACAAATGTTCATGTAATTCCTCCACTTTCCTGTTCCAGTCGAGTTTACTACTCCAACCATCCGCCAATAAATCTAGGAATGTCTCTGGAGCTGTTGTGGGCAGTGTGGGGTCAGTTCAGTGTCAGATATTCTCTTGTTCCGGCTTGTACTTTTTCTCAAATCTGCAATTTGTTTTTCAGCCCCTTAAATGTACAGTGTCAGATTAGCTCCAGGATTTTATTTATTTTTCAAGATAAATGATACCTGTTAATTAATTATTCATTTATTTTAATATAAATTTATATATTTTAATCAGAGGCTGACTACATTACAATATTGTATTGGTTTTGCCATACATTCACATGAATCCACCACAAGTGTACATGTGTTCCCCATCCTGAATCCCCCTCCCAACTCCCTCCCCATCCCATCCCTCTGGGTCATCCCAGTGCACCAGCCCCGAGCACACTGTATCATGCATTGAACCTGGACTGGCGATTCATTTCACATAAGATAATATACATTTCAATGCCATTCTCCCAAATCATCCCACCCTCTCCCTCTCCCACAGAGTCCAAAAGACTGTTATATACATCTGTGTCTCTTTTGCTGACTCGCATACAGGGTTATCATGGCCATCTTTCTAAATTCCATAGATATGCATTATTATACTGTATTGATGTTTTTCTTTCTGGCTTATTTCATTCTGTATAATAAGCTCCAGTTTCATCCACCTCATTAGAACTGATTCAAATGTATTATTTTTAATGGCTGAGTGATACTCCATTGTGTATATGTACCACAGCTTTCTTATGCATTCGTCTGATGATGGACATCTAGGTTGCTTCCATGTCCTTGCTATTATAAACAGTGCTGTGATGAATATTGGGGTACACGTGTCTCTTTCAATTCTGGTTTCCTCGGTGTGTCTGCCCGGCAGTGGGATTGCTGGGTCATATGGCAGTTCTATTCCCAGTTTTTTAAGGAATCGCCACACTATTCTCCATAGTGGCTGCACTAGTTTGCATTCCCACCAACAGTGTAAGAGGATTCCCTTTTCTCCACACCCTCTCCAGCATTTATTGCTTGAAGACTTTTGGATTGCAGCCATTCTGACTGGTGTAAAATGGTACCTCATTGTGGTTTTGATTTGCATTTCTCTGATAATGACTGATGTTGAGCATCTTTTCATGTTTGTTAGCCATCTGTATGTCTTCTTTGGAGAAATGTCTGTTTGGTTCTTTGGTCCATTTTTTGATTGGGTCATTTTTTTTTTTTTTTTCTGGAACTGAGCTGCTTGTATATTTTTGAGATTAATTCTTTGTCAGTTGCTTTGTTTGCTATAAGTTTCTTCCATTCTGAAGGCTGTGTTTTCACCTTGCTTATAGTTTCCTTTATTGTGCAGAAGCTTTTAATTTTATTTAGGTCCCATTTGTTTATTTTTGCTTTTATTTCCAATATTCTGGGAGATGGGTCATAGAGGATCCTGCTGTGATTTATGTTAGAGAGTGTTTTGCCTATGCTCTCCTCTAGGAGTTTTATAGTTTCTGGTCTTACGTTTAGATCTTTAATCCATTTTGAGTTTATTTTTGTGTATGGTGTTAGAAAGCATTCTAGTTTCATTCTTTTACAAGTGGTTGACCAGTTTTCCCAGCACCACTTGCTAAAGAGATTGTCTTTTTTCCATTGTGTATTCTTGCCCCCTTTGTTAAAGATAAGGTGTCCATAGGTGCGTGGATTTACCTCTGGGCTTTCTATTTTGTTCCTTGGATCTATATTTCTGCCTTTGTGCCAGTACCATATTGTCTTGATGGATCTATATTTCTGTCTTTGTGCCAGTACCATATTGTCTTGATGACTATGGCTTTGTAGTAGAGCCTGAAGTCAGGCAGGTTGATTCCTCCAGTTCCATTCTTCTTTCTCAAGATTGCTTTGGCTATTCGAGGTTCTTTGTATTTCCATACAAATTGTGAAATTATTTGTTCTAGCTCTGTGAAGAATACCATTGGTAGCTTGATAGGGATTGCATGAATCTATAGATTGCTTTGGGTAGTATACTCATTTTCACTACATTGATTCTTCTGATCCATGAACATGGTATATTTCTCCATCTATTAGTGTCCTCTTTGATTTCTTTCACCAGTGTTTTATAGTTTTCTATATAGAGGCCTTTAGTTTCTTTAGGTAGATATATACCGGAGTATTTTATTCTTTTCATTGCAATGGTGAATGGAATTGTTTCCTTAATTTCTCTTTCTATTTTCTCATTATTAGTGTATAGGAATGCAAGGGATTTCTGTGTGTTGACTTTATATCCTGCAACTTTACTATATTCATTGATTAGCTCTAGTAATTTTCTGGTGGAGTCTTTAGGGTTTTCAATGTAGAGTATCATGTCGTCTGCAAACAGTGAGAGTTTTACTTCTTTTCCAATTTGGATTCCTTTTTATGTCTTTTTCTGCTCTGATTGCTGTGGCCAAAACTTCCAAAATTGTGTTGAGTAGTGGTGAGAGTGGGCACCCTCGTCTTGTTCCTGACTTTAGGGGAAATTCTTTCAATTTTTCACCATTGAGGATAATGTTTGCTGTGTTTGTCATATGTAGCTTTTATTATGTTGAGGTATGTTCCTTCTATGTCTGCTTTCTGCAGGGTTTTATCACAAATGGATGTTGAATTTTGTCAAAGGCTTTCTCTGCATCTATTGAGATAATCATATGGCTTTTATTTTTCATTTTGTTAATGTGGTGTATTACATTGATTGATTTGTGGATATTGAAGAATCCTTGCATCCCTGGGATAAAGCCCACTTGGTCGTGATGTATGATCTTTTTAATATGTTTAATTCTCCTTGCTTAAATTTTGTTAAGGATTTTGCATCTATGTTCATCAGTGATACTGGCCTGTAGTGTTTTTTTTTTTTTTTTTTTCTTTTTGTGTGTGTGTCATGTTTGTCAGGTTTTGGTATTAGGGTGATGATAGACTCATAGAATGAGTTTGGCAGTTTACCTTCCTCTGCAATTTTCTGGAAGAGTTTGAGTAGAATAGGTGTTAGCTCTTCTATGATTTTTTGGTAGTATTCAGCTGTGAAGCCATCTAGTCCTGGGCTTTTGCTTGTTGGAAGATTTCTGATTACAGTTTCAATTTCTGTGCTTGTGATTGGTCTGTTAAGATTTTCTATTTCTTCCTGGTTCAGTTTTGGAAAGCTGTAATTTTCTAAGAATTTTTCCATTTCTTCCAAGTTGTCCATTTTATTGGCATACAGTTGCTACTAATAGCCTCTTATGATCCTTTGTATTTCTCTGTTGTCTGTTGTGATCTCTCCATTTTCATTTCTAATTTTGTTGATTTGATTTTTCTCCCTTTGTTTCTTGATTAGTCTGACTAATGCCTTGTCAATTTTATTTAGCCTCTCAAAGAACCAGCTTTTGGCTTTGTTGATTTTTGCTATGGTCTCTTGTTTCTTTTGCATTTATTTCTGCCTTAATTTTTAAGATTTATTTCCTTATACTAACCCTGGGGTTCTTCATTTCTTCTTTTTCTAGTTGCTTTAGGTGTAGAGTTGGGTTATTTATTTGAATTTTTTCTTGTTTCCTGAGGTTTGCCTATATTTCTTTGAGCCTTCCCCTTAGCACTGCTTTTACAGTGTCTGACAGGTATTGGGTTGTAGTGTTTTCATTTTCCTTCGTTTCTATGCATATTTTGATTTCTATTTTGATTTCTTCTGTGATTTGTTGGTTATTAGGCATCATGTTGTTCAGCCTCCATATATTGGAATTTTTAATAGTTTTTCTCCTGTAACTGAGATCTAATATTCCTGCACTGTGGTCAGAAAAAATGCTTGGAATGGTTTCAATTGTTTTGAATTTACCAAGGCTAGATTTATGGCCCAGGATGTGATCTATCCTGGAGAAGGTTCAGTGTGCACTTGAGAAAAAGGTGAAATTAATTGCATTGGGGTGAAATGTCCTATAGATATAAATTAGTTCTAACTGGTCCATTGTATCATTTATCCACAGGTATGGATGGGGTATTAAAGTCTCCCACTATTATTGTGTTATTGTTATTTTCCACTTCCATACTTGTTAGCATTTGTCTTACATATTGTGGTGCTCCTATGTTGGGTGCATATATATTTATAATTGTTATATATTCTTCTTGGATTGATCCTTTGATCATTATGTAGTGTCCTTCTTTGTCTCTTTTCACAGCTTTTATTTTAAAGTCTATTTTATCTGATATGAATATTGCTACTCCTGCTTTCTTTTGATCTCCATTTGTGTGAAATATCTTTTTCCAGCCCTTCACTTTCAGTCTGTATGTGTCCCTTGTTTCGAGCTGGGTCTCTTGGAGACAACATATATAGGGGTCTTGTTTTTGTATCCATTCAGCCAGTCTTTGTCTTTTGGTTGGAGCATTCAACCCATTTACGTTTAAGGTAAATATTGATAAGTATGATCCCTTTGCTATTTACTTTATTGTTTTGGGTTTGAGTTTATACACCCTTTCTCTGTTTCCTGTCTAGAGAAGATCCTTTAGCATTTTTTGGAGAGCTAGTTTGGTGGTGCTGAATTCTCTCAGCTTTTGCTTGTCTGAAAAGCTTTTGATTTCTCCTTCATATGTGAATTAGATCCTGGCTGGGTACAGTAATCTGGGTTGTAGGTTATTTTCTTTCATCACCTTAAATATATCCTGCCTTTCCCTCCTGACCTGAGGAGTTTCTATTGAAAGATCAGCTGTTATCCTTATGGGAATCCCCTTGTGTGTTATTTGTTGTTTTTCTCTTGTTGCTTTTAATATTTGTTCTTTGTGTTTGATCTTTGTTAATTTGATTAATATGTGTCTTGGGGTGTTTTGCCTTGGGTTTATCCTGTTTGAGACTCTCTGAGTTTCTTGGACTTGGGTGATTATTTCCTTCCCCATTTTAGGGACTTTTTCAACTATTATCTCCTCAAGTATTTTCTCATGGTGTTTCTTTTTGTCTTCTTCTTCTGGGACTCCTATGATTAGAATGTTGGGGTGTTTAACATTGTCCCAGAGGTCTGTGAGATTGTCCTCTTTCGTTTAAATTCATTTTTCTTTTTTCCTCTCTGTTTCATTTATTTCTACATTCTATCTTCTACCTCACTTATCCTATCTTTTGCCTCTGTTATTCTACTGTTGGTTCCCTCTAGAGTGTTTTTGATCTCATTTATTTCATTATTCATTATATATTGACTCTTTTTATTTCTTCTAGGTCCTTGTTAAACCTTTCTTGCATCTTCTCAATCCTTATCTCTGGGCTATTTACCTGTAACTTCATTTTGTTTTCAAGATTTTGGATCATTTTCACTATCATTATTCAGAATTCTTTATCAGGTAGATTCCTTATCTCTTCCTCTTTCGTTTGGTTTGGTGTGCATTTATCCTGTTCCTTTACCTTCTGGGTATTTCTCTCCCTTTTCATCTTGTTTATATTACTGTGTTTGGGGTGGCCTTTCCATATTCTGGCAGTGTGTGGAGTTCTCTTTATTGTGGAATTTCCTTGCTGTGGGTGGGTTTGGAAGGGTGGCTTGTGAAAGTTTCCTGGTTAGGGAAGCCTGTGTCTTTGTTTTGGTGGTTGGAGCTGGATTTCTTCTCTCTGGAGAGCAATGAAGTGTCCAGTAATGAGTTATGAGATGTCATTGGGTTTGGTGTGACTTTGGGAAGCCTGTATATTAAAGCTCAGAGCTATGTTCCTGTGTTGCTGGAGAATTTGCATGGCATGTCTTGCTCTGGAACTTGTTGGCCATTGGGTGGTGCTTGGTTTCACTGTAGGTATGGAGGCATTTGATGAGCTCCTATCCATTAATGTTCCTTGGAGTCAGGAGTTCTCTGGTGTTCTCACGATTTGGACTTAAGCCTCTTGCCTGTGGTTTTCAGTCTTATTCTTACAGTAGCCTCAAGACTTCTCCATCTATACAGCACTGATGATAAAACATCTAGGTTAAAGATAAAAAGTTTCTCTACATTGAGGGACACCCACAGAGGTTCATAGTTACATGGAGAAAAGAAGAGGGAAGAGGGAGATAGAGGCGACCAGGAGGAGAAGAGGTAGAATCAAAAGAGGAGAGAGCAAGCTAGCCAGTAATCACTTCCTTATGTGCTCTCCACAATCTGAACAGTTCAGAGATGTTCACGGATTTATACAGAGAAGAGAAGAGGGAGGAAGGAGACAGTGGTGGTCAGGAGGGTAAAGGGCGTAATCAAAAGGAGAGAGACAGATCCAGCCAGTAATTAGTTCCCTAAGTGTTCTCCACAGTCCGGAACACACAAAGAGATTCACAGAGTTTGGTAGAGAAGAGAAGGGGGACGGAGGAGATAGAGGCGACCTGGTGGAGAAAAAGAAGTGTCCCAAAGGGGAGAGAGCAGTCAGCCAGTAATCTCACTCCCAAGTAAAAATGGGTACTGAAGGTTGGGTTCTTAAAGGTACAAAATTGATAACAATACCAAAAAGCAAAGATTAAAAATCTAGAGGTTGGATTCTCAAAAATACAATATTAATGAAAAAATCAAAGTCACAAAAATTATAATATATATATATATGAAGTTTGCTTTAAAAAATAGTGTCTTTGTTTTGCAAAGTAATAGTAAGTTATAAAAATGAAAATTAAAGGAGTAATAGAGGACTTAAAATAAAAGAATTTAAAAAATTAAAAAATGATAATAATAAAAATACATCTAGGACTTTCTCTGGTGTTGTTGTGGACAGTATGGGGTCAGTTCATTTTCAGATAGTTCCTTTGTCCAGCTTGTATTTCTCAAGGTCTCTAGGCCCCTTCCTATGTAGTCAGTGCTAACTACAGGGTTTTAATCTATTGCACCTGTCACTTCCAAGCGGGGTCCCTCTGTTTGTTTTAGCGTCTTCTGTTTGCTTGTCTCTTCAGTGTCTGATTTCTGCCCTGACAGAAGGGGGCAGTGATGGTCACTTTTTTAGGCCTACTTGTTCAGTCGTGCTGTGGGGAGGGAGGAACACTGCAAACAAATAACACTGGAGTGTGCTCTCATTGTCTCAGCCACACTGGATTTTCTCCCGGTCACAGCGTGTGTTCTTCCCCAGTCTACACTGCTCAGGCTCTAGGTTGCTCTGCTGGGAACTGTTTGAGGCCAGCCCTGGGTTGTATGCACTTCCCAGGTTTAAGCTGCTCAGGTTCAGGTACTCGGATAGTCCACAAAGGCACAGACTCTGTTGGGCCTGCGTTTTGTGCCCTTCCCAGATCCGAACAGCTCAGGTGACCAGGTGCTTGGTGAGCGCGGTCGCCCCCAACTGAAGGCTGTGACTTATCCCCTCCCCTATCCCTGCCGCTGGGTTTTCTGGGTGTACAACCGGTGCACCTTCTCAGGTGTGCAGTGTGTCTCTTCTGGGGAGCTGATCTCTGGCTGAGACCCTCCCAGCAGATGTCGACTGTCCAGAATCCCAAGAAATCTTGGTTAGCAATGAAGTCTGCTTGCAGTTTGGTATTCGATGCCTCTCTGGGGCTGCAATTGTCCCCTTCCGGTTCTGGCTGCCCTCGCCTGCCTGTCTCCAATAGGGGATGGGCCGGTCCGCAGCCAGCTAGCTCTGCTCAGTCCTTTATTCTATGAGCGGGCCTGACGGTGTCTTAGGTTAGGGCTTTTCGTGGGATAGCTATCCCACAGTCTGGTTTGCTGTCTCAAGTTAGTTCCCTCAGATTGCCTCGGGGCATTCAGGCCCGGTCCTTCCCCTAAGCAATGCAACCCACACCTCCCTGCACAGCCCCCGCTTGCTAGTGATGGATGCAGGCCTCTGTGCTGCTTCTCGGCTGGGGGTTACCATTGGGCACATAATCTGTGGGGTTTAATCATTTATTTTTTCTCCTGGTTATGTTGCCCTTTGAGGTTCCAAGGCTCACCACAGACTCACCAGTGAGAGTATTTCCTGGTATTTGGAAACTTCTCTCTTTTTTAAGACTCCCTTCCCAGGATGGATCTCCATCCCTACCTCTTTTGTCTCTCTTTTTATCTTTTATATTTTGTCCTACCTCCTTTCTAAGACAATGGGTTGCTTTTCTGGGTGCCTGATATTCTCTGCCAGCACTCAGAAGTTGTTTTGTGGAATTTACTCAGCGTTCAAATGTTCTTTGATGAATTTGTTGGGGAGAAAGTGATCTCCCCATCTTATTCCTCTGCCATCTTAGGACTGCCCCCCCCCCCCACCAGCTCTAGGATTTTAATCTTTTGCACCTGCCACTTCTGGGGCAGTTCCTCCTTCTTTTCTTTGATTAGGTTGGTTTCTTCTGTTTGAAAGTCTCTCCAGTGTCTGATCTTTGCCCTGACATGAGGGCATGAAAGTGGCTACTTATTTGGGCTCTCTTGCTCAGTTGTACTGTGTAGAATGAGAGACACTGCAAACAAATGCCACTGGCATGTGTGGGGAGCACTCACAGTGGATTGACCACATAGAGGTTGCCACAGCTCAAGGCGGTGTACACCTCCCAGGTCCAAGCTTCTCAGGCTCACTGGTGTGCCATGAGGGAACAGTCCCAGGTGTGTACCATGTGTCTCCTTAGGGGAGCTTGTTTCAGGCTATGACACTCCTGGCAATGAGCCATCCAGGATCCCAGGAATACATGGGTGGTGACTGGAGGACTGCTCATAGCCTGGCAGGTGATGTCGTCTCTGGGTCTAAAATTGCAGTGGTCCCTTGCCTTCCACCTCTGGCTATCACACACTTGCCTGTCTGCCTCTGTGGAGGGCTGCATATAACAGCCAGCTCACCCACCTTTGGTATTTGCTAGGATGTGATCATTTGTTCTGTGAACTCTCCAGGGTTCAGAGTGTGGCATTAGAGCCTTCCCATGGGATGGTCCTTTGTTTTTCTTTGTTTCTCTCGTGATCCCACAATTTAGGTTTTCCCCTTTTTTCTAAGCTATGTCAGTCACATTTGTTCCATCAGAGTGTCCTCAAGGAATTCAACTCAGGTCCCTTCCCTAAGGACAGATGACACAGCCCACACCTCAGCACACATTCCCCAGTCATGGCAGACAGATGTGAGCATGTTAACAACTTCTTGGCTGGTAATTGTGATTTGGCATGATTTCTGTGGTCTCTTTTATTTATTTATTTATTTTTTCGGTTATGCTTCCCTCTGAGGTTCCTAAGCTCCCCACTGACACCTTCTGTGGGAGTGTTCCCTGTTGTGTGGAAATTTCTCCTCCTTCATGATGCCATCCCCAGGATGGGTCACTGTCCCCAAATATATTGTCTCTCTTTCTGTCTTTATCTTTCATCCTACCTCATTCCAAAGAGATTGCTTTGCCTTTCTGGGTATCTGGTGTCCTCTTCCAGTGTTCAGAAGTTGTTCTGTGGGAGTTGCTCCACATGCAGATGATCTTTTGATGTGTTTGTGAAGGAGAAAATGGTCTCCCAGTCCTATTCCTTCACCATCTTGGACCACTCCTCCGGACTTGTTTTATTGTCTGTCTGGTGTAAGTTTTTACACCCAGGTTTCTGGGTTTTTTTTTTTTTTTTTGGTTTGTTTGTTTGTTTGTTTTTTCTTTTTTGCATGGACTACCTCTTTGCTTTCCCTCATTTTCAGTCTTTTTTTTTTTGTCTTTATATCTAAACTGCATCTCTTGTAGGCAACACATATATGGGATTTAAAAGAATTGACTCACATACTCTATGTCTTTTTATTGGAACTTTTAGGTTGTTGCATCTATTAGGTTGTTGCAAAGTAATTGTTATTGCTGCAAAAGTAATTGTGGTTCCTGCAAAAGTAATGATAATTGTGGGATGCAGAAGTATTTAATAATTGAGGTTAAAAAGTCATTGTAGTTGGTGCAAAAGCAACTGAAGGTAAAAAGTAATTGTGTTTGGTGCAAAATTAAGTGTGTTTGGTGCAAAAGTAACAGTAATTGTGGGGTGCAAAAGTAATTCTGGTTGCTGTATAAGTAATTGAATTTTGAAAGAAATTGTGTATGCAAAGGTAATTATACTTGGTCCAAAAGTAATCATGGCTAATGCAAAAGTAATTGCAGTTGGTACAAAAGTAATTGAGGTTCAAAAGTAATAGTGGTAAGCTCTTTAGTTAAAAATAAATACATTTAATTATTAAAAATAAAATAAATACTTTCAAAGAAAAAAGTAACTGTGGTTTTCACAAATGTCAACCACAATTACTTTTGAATCTCAATTCCTTTTGTACCAACTGCAATTACTATTACATTTGTATCAACCTAGTATGTTTACATTAATTATTGATAATTTATACTTATTTTCATTTTTTAAATTGCTTTGGAATTGCTTTTATAGTTTTATTTTGTTTCCTCTTTGGCTCTCTTCACTTGTGATTGAATGGCTATCTTCAATATTATGTTTGAATTCCTTTCTCTTCCTTTGTGTTTATCTATTACAGATTTTTGGTTTGAGGTTACCATGAGGTTTACATATAACATACATATATGTGTGCATGTATGTATGTGTATATATACATATGTATAAGCCTGATCCAAGATGGTGAAGTAGAAGGACACGCACTCATCTTCTGAAAGAACACCAAAACCACAACTAGCTGCTGAACAACCATCGATAGAAAGATATTAGAACCTACCAAAAAGATACCCTACATCCAAGGACAAAGGAGAAGCTGCACCAACACAGTAGGAGGGGTGGAATCACGTTAAAATCAAACCTCATACCTGAAAGAGACTCTTTGCAGGCACCAACAAAACCCTGTGCACACCGGGACCCAGGGGAAACAAGCAGTGACCCCACAAGAGACTGAGCCAGAGTTGCCTGTGAGTGTTTGGGAGTCTCTGGAAGAGGTGTGGGTTGACAGTGAACTGCTGTGGGGACAGAGACCCTGGAAGCAGCAATCCTATGAGGGGTGGCATGGGCCTAACTTCTCTTGGAGAAGGTCATCATTAGCCACACCATAGACACCAGGTGGGCAAGCCACAAACTGCTAACAATTATACCAAAGAAGTTTTAGCACTATTGCAAAGGTTCTAGGCCCCACAACAGACTTCCCAACCTGGGGATCTGGCAAAGGGACTGGGAATCCCAGGGGATTTGACTTTGAAGGTCAGTGGATTTGATTACAGAACTTCCACAGGACTAGGGAAACAGATGCTGGGAAAGGCTGAAGGCAGGAGGAGAAGGGGATGACAGAAGATATGTTTGGATGGCATCACCGACTCAATGGACATGAGTTTGAGCAAACTCTGGGAGATGGTAAAGGGCAGGGAAGTCTGGTGTCCTGCAGTCCATGGGGTTGAAAAGAGTCAGACATGATTAAGTGACTTAACAACAAGGGAAACAGAGGCTCATTGAGGGTGCAAACAAAACGTTATGTGCACCAGGATACAGAAATTAGCAGTGACCTCACAAGAGACTGAGCCAGATTTGCTTATGAGTGTTTGGGAGTTCCCGGCTGAGGTGTGGATAGACAGTGGCCTGCCTCAGGGTCAGGTGCACTGGCAGCAGAAGTCTTAGGAGGAGAGGTGTGTTCGCATAAGTACTCTTGGAGGAGGTTGCCATAGCTCTACCATAGAGACTGCAGACTCCAGGGCTGAGCCATCTCAGTCCAAAGTACAGGGAGGAAGCACAGACCCACCCATCAGCAGAAAATTGGATTAAAAATTTACTGAGCATGGTCCTATACACCAGAGCAAGACCCAGTTTTCCCCACAGCCAGTGCCTTCCATCAAGAAGCTTCCACAAACCACTTATCCTCATCGATCATAAGGCAGACAGAATAAAAACCACAATCACAAAAAACTAACCAAACTGATCACAAGGCTCATAGCCTTGTCTAACTCAATGAAACTATTGGCCCTGCTGTTCAGGGCCACCCAGATGGATGGGTCATGGTGGTGAGTTCTGACAAAATGTGGTCCACTGGAAAAGGGAATGGCAAACCACTTCAGCATTCTTTCCTTGATAACTCCATGAAGAGTATGAAAAGCAAAAACATATGACACTTGAAGATAAACCCTGAGGTCAGTAGGTGTCCAAATTGCTACTGGGGCAATAGCTCCAGAAAGAATAAAGAGGCTAGCCAAAGCAGAAATGACTCCCATTTGTGGATGTGTCTGGTGGTGAAAGTAAAGTCTGATGCTTTAAAGTACAATATCGCATAGGAACCTGGAATGGTAGGTCCATGAATCAAGGTAAGTTGGATGTGGTCACACAGAAGATGGCAAGAGTGAACGTTGACATTCTAGGAATCAGTGAACTAAAATGGATGGGAATGGGTGAATTTAATTCAGGTGACCATTATATCTACTACTGTGGGCAAAAATTCCTTAAGAGAAACCGAAAAACCCTCATAGTCAACAAGAGTTTTAAATGCCGTACTTGGATGCAATCTCAAAAATGACAGAATGATCTCGGTTCATTTTCAAGGCAAACCATTCAACATCACACTAATCCAAGTCTATGCCCCAACCACTGATGCCAAAGAAGGTGAACATTTTTATGAAGCCCTACAAGACCTTTTATAACTAACACCAAAAAATGATGTCCTTTCATCATAGGGGACAATAATGCAAAAATAGCAAGTCAAAAGATGCGCAGAGTAACAGACAAGTTTGGCCTTGTGGTACAAAATGAAGCAAGGCAAATGCTAGCACAGTTTTGCTAAGAGAACAAACAACACAAGTTCAGATCAGTTCAGTCGCTCAGTCATGTCCGACTCTTTGTGACTCCATGAATTGCAGCACGCCAGGCCTCCCTGTCCATCACCACCTCTCAGAGTCCACCCAAACTCATGTACATTGAGTCAGTGATACCATCCAACCATCTCAACCTCTGTCGTCCCCTTCTCCTCCTGCCCTCAATCTTTCCCAGCATCAGGGTTTTTTTCAAATGAGTCAGCTCTTCGCATCAGGTGGCCAAAGTATTGGAGTTTCAGCTTTAGCATCAATCCTACCAGTGAACACCCAGGACTGATCTCCTTTAGGAAGAGCTGGTTGAATCTCCTTGCAGTCCAAGGGACTCTCAAGAGTCTTCTCCAACACCACAGTTCAAAAGCATCAATTCTTCGGCACTCAGCTTTCTTCATAGTCCAACTCTCACCTCCATACATAATCACTGGAAAAACCATAGCCTTGACTGGACAGACCTTTGTTGGCAAAGTAATGTCTCTGCTTTTCAATATGCTATCTAGGTTGGTCATAACTTTCCTTCCAAGGAGTAAGTGTCTTTTAATTTCATGGCTGAAATCACCATCTGCAGTGATTTTGGAGCCCAGAAAAATAAAGTCAGTCACTGTTTCTACTGTTTCCCCATCTATTTCCCATGAAGTGATGGGACCAGATGCCATGATCTTAGTTTTTTGAATGTTGAGATTTAAGCCAACTTTTTCACTCTCTAAACATGGACATCACCAGATGGTCAATACTGAAATCAGATTGATTGTATTCTTTGTAGCTGAAGATGGAGAAGCAGCCTACAGTCAGCAAAAACAATACCAAGAGCTAACTGTGCCTCAGATTGTAAAATACTTATTGAAAAATTCAGAATTAATTGAAAAAAGTAAGGAAAGCCACTAGGCCCTTCAGGTATGACCTAAATCAAGTCCCTTATGATTATACAGTGGAAGTGACAAATAGAGTCAAGGGATAATATCTGATAGACAGAGTGACTGAAGAATTATGGATGGAGTTTCATAACAGTATACAGGAGGTGGTGACCAAAACCATCCCCAAGAAAAAGAAATGCATGAAAGCAAAGTGATTTTCTGAGGAGGCCTAACAAATAGCTGAGAAAACAATAGAAGTGAAAGGCAAACTAGAAAGGGAAAGATATATCCATCTGAACGTCGTGTTCCAAATAATAGCAAGGAGAGATAAGAAATCCTCCAGAAGTGAACAATGCAAAGAAATAGAGGAAAACTAGAATGGGAAAGACTAGAGATTTCTTCAAGAAAATTAGAGATACCAAGGGAAATTGTCATGACAAGATGGGCACAATAAAGGAAAGAAATGGTATGGACCTAACAGAAGCAGAAGATATTAAGACAAGGTGGTAAAAATACACAGAAGAGCTGTCCAAAAACGGTCCTAATAATCCAGATAACCATGATAGTGTGATCACTCACCTATAGCCAGACATCCTGGAGTGTGAAATAAGTGGACATTAGGAAGCATCACTATGAAAAAAGCTAGTGGAGGTGATGGCATTCTAGCTGAACTATTTCAAATCCTAAAAGATGATGCTGTTAAAGTGCTGGACTCAATATGTTAGCAAATTTGAAAAAGTCAGCAGTGGCCACAGGACTAGAAAAGTTCAGTTTTCATTCTAATCCCAAAGAAGAGCAATGCCAAAGACTGTTCAAACTACTGCAGAATTGTGCTAATTTCACATGCTAGCAAGCTAATGCTCAAAATCCTTCAGTCTAGGTTTCAAGAGTATGTGAAACAAGATCTTCCAGTTGTATAAGCTGGATTTAAAAAAGGTGGAGGAAGAAGAAATCAAATTGTTAACATCCATTGGATCATAGAAAAAGCAAGGGAATTCCAGATATCTATTTCTTCATTGACTATGCTAGAGGGTTTTACTGTGTGGATCACAACAAACTGTGGAAAATTCTTAGAGATGGAAGTACCAGACCACCTTACCTGCCTCATGAGAAACCTGTATGCGGGTCAAGAACCAACGGTTAAAACGACATGGAACAATGGACTGGTTCAAAATTGGGTAAGGGTTATGACAAGGCTGTATATTGCCATCCTGCTTATTTAACTTACATGCAGAGTACATCATGTGAAATGCCAGGCTGGATGACTCACAATATGGATTAGAGATTGGGGGAATAAATATCAATAACCTCATATATGCAGATTATACCACTCCAATGGTAGAAAGCAAAGATGAACTGAAGAGCCTCTTGATGAAAGTTAAAGAGGAGAGTAAAAAAGCTGGCTTAAAACTCAACATACAAAGGACTAATATCATGCCATCCAGTTCTATCACTTCCTGGCAAATAGAAGGGGAAAAAATTGAAACAGTGACAGATTTTATTTTCTTCCAAAATCACTGCAGACTATGACTGCAGCCATGAAATTAAAAGATGCTTGCTCCTTGGAAGAAAAGCTATGATAAACCTAGACTGCATGTTAAAAAGCAGAAACTTCCCTTTGCCAAAAAAGGTCAGTATAGTCAAAACCATGTTTTTTCCAGTAGTCATGTACAGAAGTGAGAGTTGGACCATAAAGAAGTCTGAGTGCCAAAAAATTGGTGCTTTTAAACTGTGGTGCTGGAGATGCTTGTGAATCCCTTGGACAGCAAGGAGATGAAACCAGTCAATTGTAAAAGAAATTAACCCTGAATATTTGTTGGACTGATTGTTGCTGAAGCTGAAGCTCCAATCCTTTGGCCACCTGATGTGAAGAGCCAACTCATTGGAAAAGACACTGATGCTGGGAAAGATTGAGGGCAGGAGGAGAAGGAAGTGACAAAGGATGAAATATTTTGATGGTATAATCCAACATGAACATGAATTTCAGCAAACTCTGGGAGATAGTGAAGGACAGAGAGGCCTGGAGTGGTACAATGAAATATTTTAATGATATCATCCAACATGAATATGAGTTTCAGCAAAATCTGGGATACAGTGAAGGACAGAGAGGCCTCAAGTGGTACAGACCTTGGGGTTGCAAAAAGTTAAACATGAGTGAGTGACTAAACAACAATATATATATATATATATATATATATATATATATATATATACATATACATATACATATACATATATTTGTATAGACATACATAAATGTCTTTATATATATATATAGATAGATATATAAATATGTAGAAAGAGAGATAAAGGAAGAGAGATTATAGGTGATTTTAGTAATTTTTTCTCCTATACTTTAGCTATATAAGTGATTGATATTTGCTGTGTATTTGCATTTATCAATATTTCTAGTTATAATCTCTTCTCCATTTATAGAAGCCCTTTTAAGATTTCTTATAAAGCTGTTTAGTTGTGCTGAACTCTTAAATTTGCTAGTCTGTAAAACTCTTTAACTCAGCTTCAAATCTGAATGATAGCCTTGCCAGATAGAATATTCTTGTTTATAGGCCCTTTCCATTTATCACTTTAATATTTCATGCTACTCCCTTTTGGCCTACAAAGTTTCTGCTGAAAAATCAGCTGATAGTCTTGTGGGAGTTTCTTATATGTAACTAGTTGCTTTTCTCTTGCTCCTTTTATAATTTGGTTTACCTTTTCTCACCTGACTTACTGTGTGTCTTACCTGTGATAGATTACATGTAGGGTGAATAGCACCACTGGATTTGTGGTCTCTGAAGGAGAAGATTTAACTCCGGGACCAAAGACAGTTTTTGTAGATTTTTATTTGAGGTGAAAGTGACAGATAAAGCTTCTGACATAGACATCAGAAGCTGGTAGGAGAGTACCCACCCTCACTAGTTTAAGCAGGGCCATATAAACTTTTCTTCTAGCTGCTGAGAATAGATAAAAGGAATACCTCAAGGTTGTAAGAGTTCCACCAGACCCTTTCCCAAGGCATACATCCCGAGATAACTTTGGCACAAGATTAGCCAGGGAGAACGGTTCCGGCAATGTCTCTGGGCAAGATATACTGTTTCTGTATAATCAGGGATACAAGTCTTGAGAAACAGGCTCCTGGGCAAGATTTGTTACAACTATAACTATTAACATAGAGTCCAAGAAAATCATTTCCATGAGTAAGACGTTGTGCTATGTAGTCATTAGTTCCTGACCTAAAGAAATGCCAGTTCTCAGGCAAGATACAATGTTACCTAAGGCTTAAGGAAAGCATGACTGAGAATGTTCAGTTCAGTTCAGTTCAGTCGCTCAGTCATGTCCACCTCTTTGGAACCCCATGAATCGCAGCATGCCAGGCCTCCCTGTCCATCACCATCTCCCGGAGTTCACTCAGACTCACGTCCATCGAGTCAGTGATGCCATCCAGCCATCTCATCCTCTGTCGTCCCCTTCTCCTTCTGCCCCCAGTCCCTCAGAGCATCAGAGTCTTTTCCAATGAGTCAACTCTTCGCATGAGGTGGCCAAAGTACTGGAGTTTCAGTTTAACATCATTCCTTCCAAAGAAATCCCAGGGCTGATCTCCTTCAGAATGGACTGGTTGGATCTCCTTGCAGTCCAAGGGACTCACCCACTCCTTAAAGGGCCTTGGACTGCCTGCCTAAGCTTTAACTCTTTCACCTGGATGTCTCATTCAGAGGTTGAAAAGGTTTTTAAATTTATATTTTCAAATAAGTTCTCTACCTTTTTCTCTTCTTATTTTTGGGGACCTGTATAATATTATAGTATGCTTGTTGTAGAACCAGAGGTCTCTGAAACTATTCACATTATTTTTTTTCTGTTTATTTTGTGTGATTTCCACTACTCTTTAAGTTCACTGACACTTTCCTCTGCATCATCTCAACTACTATCATTTTCTTCTACTGCATTTTTAATTTCAGTTGCATTTTTAATTGTAATTCTTAAGGCATTAGCAATATTGAATATCATACAAAAACCAGTGGAGTATTCATATGACTGTCAAATGGTATGGATTACAAATATCTAATCAGTATTTTCACTTCCCAGTTGCTCAGCAGTAAAGAATCTTCCCACGATGCAGAAGATGGAGGAGACACTGTAGCTTCCATCCTTGAGTCAGGAAGATCCCCTAGAGGAGGGGATGGCAATCCACTCCAATAGTCTTGCCTTGGAGAATCCCATGGACAGAGGAGCCTAGTAGGCTACCATCCATAGGGTAGCACAGAGTCAGATACGACTAAAGTGACTAAGCACGCATGCACACAATCAGTATTTTACCATGAATTAAACAGAAGTAGAAAACTTTTTTTGTGGTAAACTGTCTACCTGTGTGTGTGTGTGTGTGTGTGTGTGTTTAACTTTCTAAGTTGGAGCAAATGGCCAAGTATGTTTATGATCATACTTGTTACAATGTGACTTTAAAAAGAGAGAAAGAAAGTTACTATGCATAGAGAATGGTGTCTATTTGTTAAAATGATATAGCAACTATAAAAGCATAGGCATCACCATCAGATCATTTAAATATATAGAACAAATACTAATAGAAGAAGGGAGAAAGAGATAGCAAAACAATAATAGCAAGGTGTTATAATATCCCAACTGCAACAATATGTTTATCATCCTGACAAAAAATCAATAGGAGTTAGCAGACTTGAACAATACTATAAATGAAATTGACCTGACAGATACATACAGGACATTTCACATACAGGAGCAGAATACACAATCTTTTCAAGGGTACACACAGCATTCTCCAGGAGAGATCATATGTTAGGCTAAAAAGAAGTCTTAACATTTTAAGAAGACTGAAATTATAGCAAGTATTTTTACCCTCAAGTGTATGGAACTCGAAATCAATAATAGTAGGAAAATTGGAAAATTCAAAAATACATAGAAATTAAACAATGCATTCCTAAGCAATCAATTGTTCAAAGAAGAAATAAAAAGTTGAAATTAAGCACATCCTGAAACAAATGAGAGCAGAACATACAAAAACTTATGTGATGCAGCAAAAGTAGTTTTAAGAAAGACGTTTATAGAAATAAATGTTTACAAAAATTCCAACATATGAAGGCTGAACAACACGCTGCTGAATAACCAACAAATCACAGAAGGAATCAAAAAAGGAATCAAAATTTGCATAGAAACGAATGAAAATGAAAACACAATAACCCAAAACCTGTGGGACACTAAAAGCAGTCCTAAGGGGAAAGTTCATAGCAATACAGGCGTACCTCAAGAAAAAAGAAAAAAGTCAAATAAATAACCTAACTCTGCACCTAAAGCAACGAGAAAAGGAAGAAATGAAGAACTCCAGAGTTAGTAGAAGGAAAGAAATCTTAAAAATTAGGGCAGAAATAAATGCAAAAGGAACAAAAGAGACCATAGCAAAAATCAACAAAGACAAAAGCTGGTTTTTTGAAAGGATAAATAAAATTGACAAACCATTAGCCAGACTCATCAAGAAACAAAGAGAGAAAAATCAAATCAATAAAATTAGAAATGAAAATGGAGAGATCACAACAGACAACACAGAAATACAAAGGATCATAAGAGACTATTATCAGCAATTATATGCCAATAAAATGGACAACATGGACGAAATGGACAAATTCTCTGAAAAGTACAACTTTCCAAAACTGGACCAGGAAGAAATAGAAAATCTTAACAGACCCATCACAAGCACAGAAATTGAAACTGTAATCAGAAAGCTTCCAGCAAACAAAAGCCCAGGTCCAGAAGGCTTCACAGCTGAATTCTACCAAAAATTTAGAGAAGAGCTAACACCTGTCCTATTCAAACTCTTCCAGAAAATTGCAGAGGAAGGTAAACTTCCAAACTCATTCTATGAGGCCACCATCACCCTAATACCAAAACCTGACAAAGATGCCACACAAAAAAAAGAAAACTACAGACCAATATCACTGATGAACATAGATGCAAAAATCCTTAACAAAATTCTAGCAATCAGACTCCAACAACACACTCCAACAACACATTATAAAGATCATACACCATGACCAAGTGGGCTTTATCCCAGGGATGCAAGGATTCTTCAATATCTGCAAATCAATCAATGTAATACACCACATTAAAAATTGAAAAATAAAAGCCATATGATTATCTCAATAGATGCAGAGAAAGCCTTTGACAAAATTCAACATCCATTTATTATAAAAACTCTCCAGAAAGCAGGAATAGAAGGAACATAGTTCAACATAATAAGAGCTATATATGACAAACCCACAGCAAACATTATCCTCAATGGTGAAAATTTGAAAGCCTTTCCCCTAAAGTCAGCAACAAGACAAGGGTGCCCACTCTCACCACTACTATTCAACATGGTTTTGGAAGTTTTGGCCACAGCAATCAGAGCAGAAAAAGAAATAAGAGGAATCCAAATTGGAAAAGAAGAAGTAAAACTCTCACTGTTTGCAGATTACATGATACTCTACAGAGAAAACCCTAAAGACTCCACCAGAAAATTACTAGAACTAATCAATGAATATAGTAAAGTTGCAGGATACAAAATCAACACACAGAAATCCCTTGCACTCCTATACACTAATAATGAGAAAATAGAAATTAAGGAAACAATTCCATTCACCATTGCAATGAAAAGAATAAAATACTTAGGAATATATCTACCTAAAGAAACTAAAGACCTATATATAGAAAACTATAAAACACTGGTGAAAGAAATCAAAGAGGACACTAACAGATGGAGAAATATACCATGTTCCTGGATTGGAAGAATCAATATAGTGAAAATGAGTATACTACCCAAAACAATTTATAGATTCAATGCAGTCCCTATCAAGCTACCAACGGTATTCTTCACAGAGCTAGAACAAATAATTTCACAATTTGTATGGAAATACAAAAAACCTCTAATAGCCAAAGCAATCGTGAGAAAGAAGAATGGAACTGGAGGAATCAAACTGCCTGACTTCAGGCTATACTACAAAGCCACAGTCATCAAGACAGTATGGTACTGGCATAAAGACAGAAATATAGATCCATGGAACAAAATAGAAAGCCCAGAGATAAATCCACACACCTATGGACACCTTGCCTTTAACAAAGGGGGCACGAATACACAATGGAGAAAAGACAATCTCTTTAGCAAGTGGTGCTGGGAAAACTGGTCAACCACTTGTAAAAGAATGAAACTAGAACACTTTCTAACACCATACACAAAAATAAACTCAAAATGGATTAAAGATCTAAACTTAAGACCAGAAACTATAAAACTCCTACAGGAGAACATAGGAAAAACATTCTCTGACATACATCACAGCAGGATCCTCTATGACCCACCTCCCAGAATATTGGGAAAAAAGCAAAAATAAACAAATGGGACCTAATTAAACTTAAAAGCTTCTGCACAACAAAGGAAACTATAAGCAAGGTGACAAGACAGCCTTCAGAATGGGAGAAAATAATAGCAAATGAAGCAACTGACAAACAGCTAATCTCAAAAATATACAAGCAACTCCTTCAGCTCAATTCCAGAAAAATAAAAGACCCAATCAAAAAATGGGCCATAAAACTAAATAGACATTTCTCCAAAGAAGACATACAGATGGCTAACAAACCCATGAAAAGATGCTCAACATCACTCATTATCAGAGAAATGCAAATCAAAACCACAATGAGGTACCATTTCACGCCAGTCAGAATGGCTGCAATCCAAAAGTCTACAAGCATAAATGCTGGAAAGGATGTGGAGAAAAAGGAACCCTCTTACACTGTTGGTGGCAGATGGCTAAAAAACACATAAAAAGATGCTCAACATCACTCATTATCAGAGAAATGCAAATAGAAATCACAATGAGGTACCATCTCATGCCAGTCAGAATGGCTGCTATCCAAAAATCTACAAACAATAAATGCTGGAGAGGGGGTGGAGAAAAGGGAACCCTCTTACACTGTTGGTGGGAATGCAAACTAGTACAGCCACTCTGGAGAACAGTGTGGAGTTTCCTTAAAAAACTGGAAATCAGATCAGATCAGAACAGTCGCTCAGTTGTGTCCGACTCTTTGCAACCCCATGAATCGCAGCACGCCAGGCCTCCCTGTCCAACACCAACTCCCGGAGTTCACTGAGACTTACATCCATTGAGTCAGTGATGCCATCCAGCCATCTCATCCTCTGTCGTCCCCTTCTCCTCCTGCCCCCAATCCCTCCCAGCATCAGAGTCTTTTCCAATGAGTCAACTCTTAGCATGATGTGGCCAAAGTACTGGAGTTTCAGCTCTAGCATCATTCCTTCCAAAGAAATCCCAGGGCTGATCTCCTTCAGAATGGACTGGTTGGATCTCCTTGCAGTCCAAGGGACTCTCAAGAGTCTTCTCCAACACCACAGTTCAAAGGCATCAATTCTTCGGCGCTCAGCCTTCTTCACAATCCAACTCTCACATCCATACGTGACCACAGGAAAAACCGTAGCCTTGACTAGACGGACCTTTGTTGGCAAAGTAATGTCTCTGCTTTTGAATATGCTATCTAGGTTGGTCATAATTTTCCTTCCAAGGAGTAAGCGTCTTTTAATTTCATGGCTGCAGTCACCATGTGTAGTGATTTTGGAGCCCAGAAAAATAAAGTCTGATACTGTTTCCACTGTTTCCCCATCTATTTCCCATGAAGTGATGGGATCGGATGCCGTGATCTTCGTTTTCTTAATGTTGAGCTTTAAGCCAACTTTTTCACTCTCCACTTTCACTTTCATCAAGAGGCTTTTTAGTTCCTCTTCACTTTCTGCCATAAGGGTGGTGTCATCTGCATATCTGAGGTTATTGATATTTCTCCTGGAAATCTTGATTCCAGCTTGTGCTTCTTCCAGTCCAGCATTTCTCATGATGTACTCTGCATATAAGTTAAATAAACAGGGTGACAATATACAGCCTTGACGAACTCCTTTTCCTATTTGGAACCAGTCTGTTCCATGTCCAGTTCTAACTGTTGCTTCCTAACCTGCAGATAGGTTTCTGAAGAGGCAGGTCAGGTGGTCTGGTATTCCCATCTCTTTCAGAATTTTCCACAGTTTATTGTGACCCACACAGTCAAAGGCTTTGGCATAGTCAATAAAGCCGAAATAGATGCTTTTCTGGAACTCTCTTGCTTTTTCCATGATCCAGCGGATGTTGGCAATTTGATCTCTGGTTCCTCTGCCTTTTCTAAAACCAGCTTGAACATCAGAAAGTTCAGGGTTCACATATTGCTGAAGCCTGGCTTGGAGAATTTTGAGCATTACTTTACTAGCGTGTGAGATGAGTGCAATTGTGCGGTAGTTTGAGCATTCTTTGGCATTGCCTTTCTGTGGGATTGGAATGAAAACTGACCTTTTCCAGCCCTGTGGCCACTGCTGAGTTTTCCATATTTGCTGGCATATTGAGTGCAGCACTTTCACAGCATCATCTTTCAGGATTTGGAATAGCTCAACTGGAATTCCATCACCTAAACTAGCTTTGTTCGTAGTGATGCTTTCTAAGGCCCACTTGACTTCACATTCCAGGATGTCTGGCTCTAGGTCAGTGATCACACCATCGTGAGTATCTGGGTCGTGAAGATCTTTTTTGTACAGTTCTTCTGTGTATTTTTGCCATCTCTTCTTAATATCTTCTGCTTCTTTTAGGTCCATACCATTTCTGTCCTTTATCGAGCCCATCTTTGCATGAAATGTTCCTTTGGATAGATAGAGTGAGTGATGAACTATGGAATGAGGTTCATGACATTGTACAGGAGACCGGGATCAAGACCATCCCCATGGAAAAGAAATGCAAAAAAGCAAAATGACTGTCTGGGGAGGCCTTACAAATAGCTGTGAAAAGAAGAGAAGCGAAAAGCAAAGGAGAAAAGGAAAGATATAAACATCTGAATGCAGAGTTCCAAAGAATAGCAAGAAGAGATAAGAAAGCCTTCTTCAGCGATCAATGCAAAGAAATAGAGGAAAACAACAGAATGGGAAAGACTAGGGATCTCTTCAAGAAAATCAGAGATACCAAAGGAACATTTCATGCAAAAGTGGAAATAGAACTGCCTTATGACCCAGCAATCCCACTGCTGGGCATACACACTGAGGAAACCAGAAGGGAAAGAGACACGTGTACCCCAATGTTCATCGCAGCACTCTTTATAATAGCCAGGACATGGAAGCAACCTAGATGACCATCAGTAGATGAATGGATAAGAAAGCTGTGGTACATATACACGATGAATTATTACTCAGCCATTAAAAAGAATACATTTGAATCAGTTCTAACGAGGTGGATGAAACTGGAGCCTATTATACAGAGTGAAGTAAGCCAGAAAGAAAAACACCAATACAGTATACTAATGCATATATATGGAATTTAGAAAGATGGTAACAATAACCCTGTATACGAGACAGCAAAAGAGACACTGATGTAAAGAAGAGTCTTTTGGACTCTGTGGGAGAGGGAGAGGGTGGGATGATTTGGGAGAATGGCATTGAAACATGAATAATATCATATATGAAATGAGTCGCCAGTCCAAGTTCGATGCACGATACTGGATGCTTGGGGCTGGTGCACTGGGACGACCCAGAGGGATGGTATGGGGAGGGAGGAGGGTGGAGGGTTCAGGATAGGGAACACATGTATACCTGTGGCAGATTCATGTTGATATATGGCAAAACCAATACAATATTGTAAATTTAAAAAATAAAATAAAATAAAAACACACAGAAAAAGAAATAAATGTTTACAATCAGACAAAAGAAATATTTCAATTGAATAGTCTAATTTATGCCTCAAGGAAACAGAAAAAGAACAATCTAAGACCGATTTAGCATAAAGTAGGACATATAAAGATTAGTAATACATAGAGTTCCAAAAGATCATAGAAAATATTAGCAAAATTGAGCTAGTTTTTTTTTGACAAATTAAAAGAAATTGCCATTAGCTAGAGTAACTAAAAGGGCTTCAAAGGTGTCTCAGGGATAAAGAATCTGCCTACCAATGCCAGAGATCCTTGAGATGTGGGTTCAATCCCTGTGTCAGGAAAGTCCCCTGGAGGAGGGCATGGCAATCCACTCCAGTACTGTTGTCTGGAGAATCTCATGGACACAGGAGCCTGGGCTACAGTCCACAGGGTCGCAAAGAGTTAGACATGACTGAAGAGACTTGGAACACACAAACTAATGAAAAATACAGACAGAAAAGGCTCAAATTTAGAAATAAAAGAGGTGACATATACAGAAAAAATCATAAAAAGACTAATAACAATTGTACACCAATAAGTTGAATAACCTAGAAAAATTGATAAATTTCTAAATATAATCTACCCAAACAATTTCATGAGTAGAACATCTGAACCAATAAATAATGTGGTAGGAGATTGAATGAATAACCAAAAACCTCCCAACAAAGCAAAGTTTAGGCTTATGGCTTCATTGGTGAGTTTTATGAAACATTTAAAAAAGAATTAGCACCAATCTTAAAAACTCTCCCAAGAAATTGAAGAGTAGGGAACACTTCTACACTTCTTTTATGAGGCCAGTATTATCCTGATATCAAAGTTAGAGAAGAACATTATAAGAAGAAAATTATAGGCCAATATCCCAGATGAACATAGATAAAAAATTCTCAATAAGTTACTAGCAATCTAAATTTAAAGCCCCATTAAAAGGATCATACTTCATGATTAAGATTTATGGCAACATGAGAGAGACATAGGTCAGTGTTAGCCCAAGAAAGACTATATGACAATGTACATTTTCCCTTGGTATTCCAGGAAAAGACAATTGCCCTCCTCCTTCCATCCTAGACTGCAAACCTGTGTCCTTTTCCCCCACATCTGTGTGGACCTTGAAACCCAGTTCCCAGGTCACCCCTACACCTTGAAACCTTCACTCTAAGAAATGTTGATACTTCCAAGCACAGTGACTCTGAGTTTATGTGGGATTTATCTTTTTTCATAAGATTAATTAAAAAAAAAAAACATACAATCTAAAGAATTGAAAAAAATCTCTCTCATGAGATACGCCACATTAACAGAATGAATAATCTCTACTGATGCAGAAAATGCACTTGAGAAACCTCAGTATCTTTTCATAATAAAAATTTTGTTAAAATTAGGTATAAAAGAAATGTATTTCAACACTGTAGAGATCATTGATCACAAACACACAGCTAGCGTCATTCTCAACTGTGGAAAGCTAAAAAGCCTTTCCACTAAGGTAAGGGACAAGAAAAGGATGCTCACTCTCACCACTTCTATTCAACATAGTACTGAAAGTCCTATCCAGAGTGAATTTAGTCAAGAAAAAGAAAAAAAAAATGCCATGCCAATTTGAAAGGAAGAAACTAATTTTTTTTTCTGTTTGCAAATGGTATACACTTATAGGAAAGTCTAAAGACTATATGAAAAATCTGTTAGAACTAATAAGTATAGTAAACTTGCAGGATACAAAAAGACAAGTGAGATTGCCTAAAACTACAAAGGTACTGCACAGCAAAGGAAATAGTCAACAGAGCAAACAGATAACTTATAGAATGGGGTTGGGGGGGGATGTGCAAAACCTGTATCTGCTAAGGCATTAATATCTAATCTACATAAGTAACTCATACAACTCAATAGGAAGAAAACGCTTGGGGCTGGTGCACTGGGATGACCCAGAGGGATGGTATGGGGAGGGTGGAGGGAGGAGGGTTCAGGATGGGGAAACACATGTATACCTGTGGCGGATTCATTTTGATATTTGGCAAATCTAATACAGTTATGTTAAGTTTAAAAATAAAATAAAATTAAAAAAAAAAAAAATTTTCCATTTACTCTTTAAATGCCATTCAATAAAGTTCTCAAATTTTGTTAAAAAAAAAAAAAATTTAAAAAAAAAGAAACACACACACACACACAAATAAATAAATTAAAAAAAATAGGCTAAGGAACTGAATAGACATTTTTTCCAATGAAAATTTCCAACAGGTACATAAAGAAATCCTCAATATCACTAATATTCAGAGACGTGGAAATCAAAACCACAATGAGATTTCACCTCATACCTGTTAGAATAGCTATTATCAAAAACAGAAAAAATAACAAGTCTTCGTGAAGATGTGGAGAAAGGGGGACCCTTGTACAGTTTGTAGTAATGTAAATTTATATAACCCTTATGGAAAACAGTATGGTATTAGCAGTGTTAGTCGCTCAGTTGTGTCTGACTCCTTGCGATCCCATGTACTGTAGCCTGCCAGGCTCCTCTGTCCATGAGATTCTCCAAGCAAGAATACTGAAGTGGACTGCAATTCCCTTTGCCACAGGATATTCCTGACCTAGGGATCAAACCCGGGTCTCCTGCATTTCAGGCAGATTCTTAACCTTTTGAGCTACATGGAAGACTCTAGGGGTTTCTAAAAAAAAGTCAAAAATAGAAATATCAGATGATTCAAGACAGGTACAGATGATAAGCAGGAACATAGAGTCAAATACTTAATGAGATCTCAAACGTGGAAGCCATAATATCCAACTTATAGAATCTCAGAGTAGAATAGTGGTAACCAGGAGGCTGGTAGGTGAGGGAACTGCAGTGATATTGGTCAATGAGTACAAATTTTTAGTCACACAGGATGAATTATTTCTGAAGATATTCTATATTGCATGGTGACTATAGTTAATTGTATTATATAGCCAGTATTTGTTTAAAAAGTAAACCTTGAATGTTAAATGTTCTTACCATAAAAAAAGGTAACTATATGAGTTGGTGAATGTGTTTATTAGCTTGATTGTGGTATACTCATTTCCTAATATATATGTACACTGAAACAAGTTGCAAATCTTAAATATATACAATTTTTACTTGTCAGTTTTATCTTGATAAAGTTGGAAAATTGAGAAGTAAACATAAAACACCAGAACATATACTGATGAAACATGAATGCAAAAAAAAAATGATTGTTTTTATTAAAGCTAATTCGAGAGTTTGGAATTGTTTTAAAATAACTAATAAGAGGAGGAGGAGTCAAGATGACTGAACAGGACACAGAATCTTCTGTTCTCACAAGTGTATCAAGAATACATTTACAAATAGAACAATTCTCACCAAATATCTGCTAAACATTAGCAGAAAATTTCAGACACCTAAAAGGACAAGAAAATTCCCCTCGCAACTGGGTAGGATGAAAGAAAGAACAGAAAAGAGGAATCAAAAAAGAGACCAGCAATCCTTGAAGGAATCTAAAGTTAAGAAGAGGTTCCCACACTCAGAAAAATCCCTCACAGGCTAGTCAGCTGGGACAGAAAGCGGCCTTTGGGGGATCAAAGGCGATTATAGCAGATGGTCAATGTAAGGCACGGCAAAGTAAGAACTGTGCACATGCTCCATGCTGCTGCCCTACTCACCCAAGCCTGAATCGGGTGTCTCCTGTTGCAAAGAGGATGCTGGGTGCTGGAAAGTGGGGTTTGGAGTGAGACCCAAAGAGGGGACTGTGAAAAGGCTGTGAAAAAAAAACAGCCTGAAGGAAAAGGAGTAAGAAGCTCCAAGACTGGGAAAGTTTGCAGAAAAAGCCTGGGACACTGTAGAAGCAAGGCATCATTGATGAATGGTGCACAAGCAGCAGAGCCATAGTTGTAATCCTCTTCCCCAACCTCTGACTTTGACCTCTGTGTGCACGGGTAAGGGCAATTTGCCTACTCCTCAAGCCAAGGCCTCCTCTGCCCATGTCAGCTCCAGTGTCCTGAGCACTGCCCATTACACATCCTCCTTGGGAATCAGCCCTGGGTATCCCTGTCTGAGACAGGAATCTGCCAGTGTTGGTCGGGACTGAGTGCTAAAGTGTGGGACTAAGAGAGCAGACCCAGGGAGAGGAACGCTGTTGACTGTGTTGATACAACCTAGGGGATGGGAGTGTGGGCCCCCATGGCCTGGAATGCCACTAGAAGAAGCATGGTCTGCCTAAATAATGAGGTGCTACTGTTGGGTGGTATGCGAGGGGCAGGGCTGCCACTACCCCCACACGCAAACCCCTGCCTCCTCAGGCACTGGGAAGGACTGCCAACAGGGCAAGTATGCCCCAGTCTATTGCAACTGCCTAACAGTTTCCACAACTGCAAGCACTCATCTCATCCCTGCAGTTGTGGCCACCATACCCCTCCCCATCCTGAATAAGTAAGTGTACCCAACTAGCCAATGTTTTCACTTCCTCTCTCTTTGGCAAGGAATAGATGCCTAAGGGTGACACACATGCAGAGGTGGGACAAAAACCAAGCTGAACCTCACGGGTGGTGCAACTAAGGAAAAGGAATGGAAATCTCCCCAGGCAGCTGTACAAGTTATGGATTAAATTCTTGTGATCAGCTTGGTAATGCCTGCATCTGTTGAACATCTGAATAGACAACAAGTGTTCCCACAACTAAGGTCTAGCTTTAGCAACAGTCAGCTTTGGAGGTAGGTATACATGGGAATTGGGCCATGTCAGAGTTTGAGCTGGCCCCACAGTGCCCACACGAGGTCCAGAGTCCTGCCAAGAGGTATTAGAGTACCTCCTGGGGAGGTGGAGGTTGACCATGGCTCACTGTGGGAGCAAGGACACTGAAGAGAAGGCTCCAGGAAAATATTCTTATTACTATTACACTTTTTTGTTTGTTTCATTTTGTTCAAATGTTAATGTTGTTTTTATTACTTTAAAATATATATGCATATATATTTCCTAGTTTGCTTTTTTTTTTTTGCTTTTGTTCTTTTTGACCATTTTATGTGTTTATGGTTGCTTTCTTTTGCTCTTTCCCTTGGTTTAGTCCTTATTGTTTTCATTTTTAAGCTCTTTTGTTCTTTTTTTTCTCTTTTCTGTCTGCTTCTTCTTTTGTTTCTGTTTGGTTCTGTTCCTGTACATTTGTTTTGGGTTTTGTCAGTTTGTTGTTTTTTTCCTTTTTTCTTTAGCCATGCTTTTTGGGTTGTGGGCTTCGGGTTTTCTAGCCAGGGATCAGGCCTGGGCCTCTGGACAGGGAGCACTGAGTCCAGGATTCTGGACCACAGAGATTTTCCAGGCCCAGGGAAAATTAATTGCTGTGTACTTTCCTGAAAGTATCTATCTTGATACAAAGACCTGGCTCCACAAAAATGCCTGCAGGTTACATAGTGCTGAACATTTCATGCCAAACAACCAGCAAGACAGGAACCCACCCATCAATAGACAGGTTGCATGAAGTCATACTAAACTCACAGATAAAACACAGTAATTGAAATGAAAATACACTATAAGGGATCAATAGCATAATAACTGAGGCAGAGAAATGGATATATGAACTAAAAGGTAGAATGGTGGAAATAACTGCCATGGATCAGAATAAAGGGAAAAAATGAAAAGAAATGAAGATAGTGTCAGAGACTTCTTTGAGAACAATAAACACACTGATATTCGAATTACAGGGGTCCTAGAAGAAGAGAAATAATCTGACAAAATATCTGAAAAAAATTATAGTTGAAAACTTCTCTAAAATGAGAAAGGAAATCGTCACCCAAGTACAGGAAGCATAGCTAGCCCAGACAGGAGAAACCCAAGGAGAAACATGCTGAGACAGATATTGATCAGACTAATAAAAATTTAATACAAAGAAAAAAATATTAAAAGCAGAAAGGGGAAAGCAACAAATAATATACAAGAAAATCCCATTAAGGTTATTAGCTGATTTTTCAGCAGAAGTCTTCATGCCTGAATGGGGTGGCAGGATATATTTAAAGTGATGAAAAGAAAAATCCTATAACCAAAATTACTCTACCTAACAAGGATCTCATTCAGATTCAACAAGGAAATCAAAAGCTTTACAACCAAAATAATTCAGCACTATGAAATCAACTTTACAACAAAAGGTAAAGTGATTTCTCTAGGCAGGAAACACAAGAGAAGAAAACGACTTACAAAAACGATTAAGAAAAGGGTAATGGTAACATACATATTTATAATTACATTAAATGTAAATGGATTAAATGCTGCAACCAAAAGATGCAGACTAACTGAATGGATACAAAAACAACCCCCACATATATATGCTGCTGACAGGAGACATGCTTCAGATCCAGGGACACATACAGACTGTAAGTGAGAGGATGGAAATAGATATTCCATGGAAATGAAAGTCGAAAGAAAGCTGGAATAGCAGTACTCATATTAGAGAAAACATACATTAAAATAAAAAACTGTTACAAGACAAAAGGGAGGACACTACATAAAGATCAAGGGATCAAATCAAGAAGAAGACACACCAATTACAAATATTTATACATACAACATAAGGAAAATGCTAACAGCCATAAAAGGGGAAATTGACAGTAACTCAATAATGGTGGGAGACTTTAACACCCCACTTACACCAATGGATAGATCATCTAGAAAGAAAATAAGGAAACACAAACCTTAAATGACAAAATAGACCAAATAGACAACTGATATCTATAAGACATTCCATCCAAAAGCAACAGAATTCATCCTTTTCCTGTGCACACAGTACATTCTCCATGATAGATTACATGCTGTGACACAAATCAGGCCTTGGTACATTGAAAAAAAAATTGAAATGGTACCAAGTATCTTTTCCAAGCACAACACTATGAGTTTAAAAATCAATTAAAGAAAAAAATACTGTAAAATATAGAACACATGAAAGCTAGTAAATATGCAACTAAATAATGAAGATATCACTGAAAAAATCAAAGAGGAAATTATAAAAATACTTTGAAACAAATGACAATGAAAACAAATGACAATGAAAACTCAATGACCCCAAATCTATGGGATCCAGTAAAAGCAGGTCTAAGAGGGAAGTTTCCAGCAATACAATCCTACCTCAAGAAACAAGGAAAACCTCAAATAAACAACCTAACTTTACACATAGAGAAATTAAAGAAAGATGGACAACAACAATGAAACCTCAAACTTAGTAGAAGGAAAGAAATCATAAAGATCAGAGAATAAATAAATGAAATAGAAATGAAAACATATAAATTATCAATGAAATTAAAAGCTGGTTCTTTTAGAGGATAAGCAAAATTGATAAACCTTTAGATAGTCCTAAGGAAAAAAAGGGAGAGAGTTCATATCGTAATACTAATAATGAAAAAAGAGAAGCTAAAATAGACACCACAGAAATACAATGGGTAAAAGACTACTACAAGCAACTATATGACAATAAAGTGCGTGACCGAGAAGAAATTCTTAGAAAGGTACAACCTCCCAAGACTGAAACAAGAATAAATAGAAAATATGAGCAGACTAATCAAAAGTAATGAAATTGAAGCTGTGATTAAGAATCTTCCAGGTAACAAAAGTCCATGACCAGATGGCTTCACATGAGAATTCTACTGAACATTTAAAGAAGAGCTAATGCTTATATTTCTCAAACTCTCAAAAATTTGCCAAGTAAGGAATACTCTCAAGCTCATTCTATGAGGACAGCATCATTCTGAAACCAAAACCAAAGATATCACAAAGAAAGAAAATTACAGGTCAATACCACTGATGAATATAGACTCGAAAATCCTCTACAAAATACTGGCAAACTGAATCCAACAATACAGTAAAAGGGTCATATATCACTATCAAGTGAGATTTATCCCAGTGATGTGAGGGTTGCTCCATATATTCAAATCAATCATTATGATACAACATGTTAACAAATTGAAGACTAAAAACCATATGATCATTTAACAGATGCAGAAAAAGCTTTTGTCAAAATTCAACACCCATGTATGATAAAAACTCTCCATAAAGTAGTAGAATGAACCTATCTCAACATAAAAAAGCCCAAATATGGCAAACCAAAAACAAACATCATTCTCAATGGTGAAAAACTGGAAGCATTTCCTACAAGATCAAGAATAATACAAGGGTATTGACTTTTGCCTCTATTACTCAACATAATTGTGTAAGTCCTAACCATCGTAATCGGAAAAGAAAAAGAAGTAAAACTAATCCAAATTGAAGAAGTAACACTGTTACTCTTTGCAAATGACATGTTGCTACACATAAAAAATCTATAGATGACACCAAAAAACTACTAGATCCAATCAATGAATTTAGTAAAGTTTCAGGATACAAAAATCAATACACAGAAATCTTTTGCAGTCCTATACACAATTCCTATTCCTATAGCAACAAATGATCAGAAGGAAAAGTTAAAGAAACAATCCCATTTACTACTGAAACAATAAACAAAATAACATACTAAGTAATAAATCTACATAAGGACATAAGGAGATGACTTCTGCAGAGAAAACTATAAGATACTGATGTTAACAAACCATTACCCAGATTCATCAAGAAAGAATGGGAGAAGACTCAAATCAATAAAACTAGAAATGAAAAATAAGTTACAACAGACAATTTAGAAATACAAAAGATCATAAAAGACTACTATGAGCAATTATATGCCAATAAAATTCCAGCCCTTCACTTTCAGTCTGTATGTGTCCCTAGGTTTGAGGTGGGACTCTTGTAGACAGCATATATAGGGGTCTTGTTTTTGTATCCATTCAGCCAGTCTTTGTCTTTTGGTTGGGGTATTCAACCCATTTACATTTAAGGTAATTATTGATAAGTATGATCCCATTGCCATTTACTTTGTTGTTTTGGGTTCAAGTTTATAAACCTTTTCTGTGTTTCCTGTGTAGAGAAGATCCTTTAGCATTTGTTGAAGAGCTGGTTTGGTGGTGCTGAATTCTCTCAGCTTTTGCTTGTCTGTAAAGCTTTTGATTTCTCCTTCATATTTGGATGAAATCCTTGCTGGGTACAGTAATAAGGGTTGTAGGTTTTTTCTTTCATCACTTTAAGTATGTTTTGCCATTCCCTCCTGGCTTGAAGAGTTTCTATTGAAAGATCAGCTGTTATCCTTATGGGAATCCCCTTGTGTGTTATTTGTTGTTTTTCCCTTGCTGCTTTTAATATTTGTTCTTTGTGTTTGATCTTTGTTAATTTGATTGATATGTGTCCTGGGGTGTTTTGCCTTGGGTTTATCCTGTGTGGGACTCTCTGGGTTTCTTGGACTTGGGTGGCTATTTCCTTCCCCATTTTAGGGAAGTCTTCAACTATTATGCCCTCAAGTATTTTCTCATGGCCTTTCTTTTTGTCTTCTTCTGGGACTCATACGATTCCAATGTTGGGGCATTTAACATTGTCTCAGAGGTCTCTGAGGTTGTCCTCATTTCTTTTAATTCTTTTTCCTCTCGCTTCATTATTTCCACCATTCTATCTTCTACCTCACTTATCCTATTTTCTGCCTCATTTATTCTACTGTTGGTTCCATCTAGAGTGTTTTTTATCTCATTTATTGTATTATTCATTATTGATTGACTCTTTTTTATTTCTTATAGGTCCTTGCTAAACTTTACCTAATTGCTCTGACTAAGACTTGAACATGAGTGGTGACAATGCACACTCTTGTTTCTCACCTTAGAAGAAAAAAATTTTACCCTTTCAAAATTGAGTATGTTAGCTATGGGTTTGTCATATGTGTCTTTATTTTGGGCCTCCTAGGGGGTGCTAGTGGTATAGAACTTGCATGCCAATGCAGGAGACACAGGAGATGTAGGTTCAGTCCCTGGGTTCAGGAAGGTCCCCTGGAGGAGGGCATGGCACCCATTCCAGTATTCTTGCTTGGAGAATCCCATGGACAGAGGAGCCTGGCGGGTTATAGTCGGTAGGGTCACAAAATTACTTCTATAAGCTTTATATTGTGCACTTTTATCATGATAGAATGTATTTTTATAGGTACTTTCTTTGCATCTATTGAGGTAAGTTTTCATTTTTGAATGTGATGTACAATACTTATTGTTATGCATGCACTGAATCATCCTTACATTCAAAGGTGAATCTCATATGATCATAATGTATGATCCTTTGTATATGCTTTTTTTAAATTTAATTTTATTTTTAAACTTTACATAATTGTATTAGTTTTGCCAAATATTGTATATGCTTTTGAATTCATTTTTTACAGTATTCTGCAAAGAGGTTTTAATCTGTATTCATTAAGATATTGTTCTGTAGCTTTCTTTTCTTGTAGTATTTTTATCTGGCTTTTGCATCAGGATGATGCTGGACTCATAAAATGAGTTTCATAGGATTCTCTGTTCAATTTTTTGGAAGAGTTTGAGAAAGACTAGCATTCATTCTTTTTAACTGTCTGGTAGAATTCAGTAGGTAAACTGTCTTGTTGGCTCTTCATTTTTGGTAGCCTTTTAATAACTGATTTAATCTGTTGCTGTTGCTTCCCTAGTGGTTCAGTTGTAAAGAATCTGCATTTAAGGCTGCAGATGCGAGTTTGATCCCTGGGTGGGGAAGACCCCTGGTGAAGGAAATGGCATCCCACTCTCATATTTTCCACTGGGAAATCTCATGGATAGAATAGCCTGGAGGTCTACAGTCCTTGTGATCAGAAAGAATCGGACACAATTTAGTGACTAAAACAACAAGTCTATTTTTTGAAACTGAGGAAATAACTTGTTTTTATTCTGGGTCCTGGAAGTGCCAACCTGAATCTGAAAAACAGATGTAACAGGAATGGCAGCACGAGGCTCCTCTGGCTCTTGGGACCAAGAGGACAGTGAGGAGAAGGCTTAGCCAGAGGCCCAGGGCAGGAGAAGTCAGGGCTGCATGAGAGCCCTGGCCCCTGCTTGAACCCAGGAAGTGGTGGAAGAGGACGACGGCAGAGTTGCTCAGATCCTTAGCAGCTGGGCCACAGGAAGGTGCAGGCTGTAGTTACTCTTCACCCTTCTCTAAGGTAGTGGGCTCCCAGGACCACTTGGCAGCCCCTAGGGGCTTAGTCTCAGGGCTGAGCTTTGGTTCCCCCAGGGGTCTCTCGCCCTCCAGGTCCAGTTCCTCAAAAGATGAGCTGCTGGCACCCAACTCACTTTAACTGTGCTTACTGCAAGTGTCACCATCGTCTCTGCTGTGGTTGCTCATCCTGGAGCACAGTGTGACAGCTGAAGTCACCCGGCTGCCAAGACCCATCTCTAGGCTAACAGAACTCATGTCACTCATCGTGTCAGCACCTGGAGCAGGTAGAGGGAGCACAGCTTAGCTAGGACCCCCAGCCCCTCCTCTAGGGAGAGGACAGAAGCTTTCCAACCAGTCCAGTGGCAGCCTGCACAGTGTGTTTATGAATAATAAAGTTTCCCTAGGCTCAGGATGTTCATTCCCTCTGTCCTCTGCCCTCTACCCTGACTGGGGGTGCACTGACAAGGAAGAGCTAGAGAACAGGGATGGGGAGCGGGGTGGGGGAGGAGGGCAGCCTTCTGTGTGCTCCTTTCCTTGCCCTCAGTTAGCCTCAGCTCCCTGAACTCCCACAGAGCCTGCTGCCCCCCAGGCCCCTAACAGTCCATTAATGGCCTTTCAGCCCTGACCTGAGGAGCTGAGGGCAGAACAAAGACTCAAGTATGGGGAAGATCCCCTGGAGAAGGAAAAGGAAGCCCACGCCTGTATTTTTGTCTGGGAAATCTCATGGATAGAATAGCCTGGTGGTCTACAGTCCATGGTGTTGCAAAGACTCGGACACAATTTAGTGACTAAAACAACAAACAGGTCTTTTGATTACTGATTTAACCTTCCTACTCATTTCTCTGTTCACATCTTCTATTTCTCCAGTCTTGGTAATTTGTGCTTTTAGGAACTTAACCATTTCTTCTAGTCCATCCATTTTCTGTTGTATAATTCTTACTAATTGTCTTTTATGATCTTTGTATTTCTGAGGTAACATGTAATATCACCTCTTCCGTTTTGAAATTTATTTATTTACATGTATTTATATATTTGAGTTTTTTTCCCATAGTGTAGCTAAAGTTTTATAATTTTGTCTTTAAAAAACCAGCTCTTTGCTGTCTTTTGTATTGTTTTTTATCTCAGTTTATTTCTGCTCTCATATTTGTTATTTCATTCTTTTATGTTAAGTTTGGTGTTCCTTCTTTTTTGCAGTTCCTTGAGTGGTTAGTTTATTTGAGCCGTTTTTTTCTTAATGTAGGTTTTTTTATGCTGTAAACTTTCATCTTATACTTTCTTTTGCTGCATCCCATATATTTTGGTATGTTTTGTTTCCATCGTCATTTGTTTTTAAGGTTATTTTTATTTCCATTTTATTTTCTTTGACTCATTGATTGTTTACGGGGTTGTTATTTAATTTACATATATGTGTGAATTTTCTAGCTTTTCTCTTGTTACTGATTTCTAGTTTGATATTATTATGGTTGAAATGATATTTGGTATGATCTCAATCTTTTTGTATATCCCAATATTTATTTGTGACCTATTATGATATATTCTTGGAGAAGGCAATGGCAACCCACTCCAGTACTCTTGCCTGGAAAATCCCATGGACAGAGGAGCCTGGTAGGCTGCAGTCCATGAGGTCACTAAGAGTCGGACACGACTGAGCTGCTTCACTTTCACTTTTCACTTTCATGCATTGGGGAAGGAAATGGTAACCCATTCCAGTGTTTTTGCCTGGAGACTCCCAGGGACGGGGGAGCCTGGTGGGCTGCCGTCTATGGGGTCGCACAGAGTCGGACACGACTGAAGCGACTTAGCAGCAGCAGCAGCAGCAGAGAATGTTTGGTGTGTACTTGAGAAGATTATACTGCTTCCCTGGTGGCTCAGAAGGTAAAGAATCCACCTGAAATTCAGGAGACACAGGAGATGTGCATTCAATCCTTGGGTCAGGAAGATGCCCTGGAGAAGAGAATGGCTACCCACTCTGGTATTCATACCTGGAGAATTCCTTGGGCAGAGGAGCCTGAAGGGCTACCGTCCATGGGGTCACAAAGAGTTAGATATGACTGAGCAATGAACCCTTTGAGAATAGTATGTATTTTGGTGCTATTGGATGGAATGATCGATCTATTTGGTCCAATGGTTCACCTCTGACATTCCTTGATTTTTTTTTGTTTTTTGTTTTTTTGTTTTTTTTTTCTAATGATTCACCTCTTACATTCCTTGTTTTTTTTTTTTTTTTTTTCCTTTTAATTTTATATATTGATTTACTTATGGTTGCACTGGGTCTTTGTTCCAGTGGGTGGGCTTTCTCTAGTTGGGGCAAGTGGGGGCTACTGTTCTTTGTGGCACATGGGTTTCAAATTGTGGTGACTTCTCTACTTGTGGATCGTAGGCTTTAGGCATGTGGGCTTCAGTGGTTGTGGCATGTGAGCTTAGTAACTGCAGCTCATGGGCTCTAGAGAGTGAGCTCAGTAGTTGTGGCATATGGGCCTGTTGCTCCTCAGCATTTGAAATATTCCTGGACTAGGTATCAACCCTGCATCCCCTGTACTTACAAGTGGACATCTATCCTCTAGGCCATGACTGGAGTTCGGTATCAAAAATCCTTCCTTTGTTTTTCAAAGTTAGTATTCCTTATTTTGTCTTTATTTATTTTTAATTGGAAGAAAATTGCTTTGCAATGTTGTGTTTATTTCTGCTGTACAAAAATGCAAATCAGTCATAATTATATATATATATATATATATATATATATATATATATATATCTCCCCACCACCTTGAGCCTCCCTCCCTTTCCCCCATCCCACCTCTCTAGGTTGTTGCAGTGCCAGGTTGGACTCCCTGTGTTATATAGCAGCTACCCACTAGCTATCTTTTCCACATGATAGTGTATATATGTAAATGCTACATTCTCAATTCATCTCAACCTCTCCTTCCTCCACTGTGTCTGCAAGTGCATCCCCTATATCTGTGTTTCTACTTCTTCCATGCAAATAGGTTCATCAGTTCTATTTTTCTGGATTCCATATATATGCATTAATATATATGATATTTGTTTCTCTTTCTGATTTACTTCAGTCTGTACTACAGAGTCTACATTTGTCCACCTCTCTACACCTGACTCAAATTCATTCCTCTTTATGCCCAAGTAATTTTCCATTCTGTATATGTGCCACATCTTGGTTATCCCATCATCTATTGATGAACATGTAGGTTAGTTCCATATTCTAGCTACTGTAAATAGTGCAGCAATGAACATTAGGGTGTATACATGTGTTTTTCAATTATGGTTTTCTCAGAGTATATTCCCAGTGGTGGGATTGCTGGGTCAGATGGTAGTTTTATTGCTTTTTTTTAAAGGAATATCCATACTTTTACCCATAGTAGCCATATCAGTTTACATTCCCACCAAAAGTGCAGGAGGGTTCCCTTTTCTCCACATCATCTCTAGCATTTATTGTTTGTAGATTTTTTGATGATGGCATTCTGACTGGTGTGAGTTGATATATCATTGTCGTTTTGATTTGCATTTCTCTCATAATGAGCGATGTTGAGCATCTTTTTAAGTGTTTATTGACCATTTGTATGTCCTCTTTGGAGAAATGTCTATTTAGGTCTTCAGTTCATTTTTGATTGTTTGTTTTCCTGATATTGAGCTGTATGAGGTGTTTATATATTTTCATGATAAATCCTTTATCAGTTGTTTCTTTTGCAGTTATTTTCTCCCATTCAGAAGGTTGCTTTTCATCCTGCTTATTGGTTCCTTTGCTGTGGAAAAGCTTTTAAGTTTAATTAGGTTCCACTAGTTTCTTTCAGTTTTATTTCCATTACTCTAAAGGTGGGGTCAAGAGGATCTTGCTGTGATTAGGGTTGAAGAGTGTATTGTCTCTGTTTTCATCTAAGAGGTTTATAGTTTCTGGCCTTACATTTAGATTTTTAACCCATTTAGAGTTCAGGAAGTGTTCTGATTTCAATCCTTTAATACATAGCAGTCCAGTATACCCAGCACCACTTATTGAAGAAACTGTCCTCTCTTCATTGAATATTTTTGCATATTTGTCAAAGATAAGGTGCCATATGTACATGAGATTATCTCTGGGCTTTCTATTTTGTTCCATTGGTCTATATTTCTGTTTTGGTGCTAGTACCATGCAGTTTTGATGAATGTAGCTTTGTAGTCTGATGGCAGGAAAGTTGATTCCTCCATCTTCATTTTTTTTTTTCAAGATGGCTTTTATTATTCAGGGTCTTTTTGTGTTTTGTTAAATTGTAAAATGTTTTCTTCTAGTTGTATAAAAAAATGCCATTGGTAATTTGATAGTGATTGCATGGAACCTGTAGATTGTTTTGGGTACTGTACTCATTTTCAGAATATTGATTCTTCCTATCTAAGAACATGGTATGTTTCTCCATCTGTTTGTGTCACCTTTGATTTCTTTCATCAGTGTCTTTTAATTTTATGCATTCATGTGTTTTTTCTCTTTGGGTAGGTTTATTCCCAGATATTTTATTCTTTTAGTCGCAATAATGAATGGGGTTGTTTCCTTAAATTCTCTTTCTGATTTTTCATTGTTCATGTGTGGCAATACAAGGGACTTCATTGATTAGCTCTAGTAATTTTATGGTGGCATCTTTACAATTTTCTACATATAGTATTACGCCATTTGTAAGCAGGGTCACTTTTACTTCTTCATTTCTTATTTGGATTCTTTATCTTCTCTGATTTCCCTGGCTAGCATTTCTAAAACGATGTTGAATAAATGTGGTGAGAATGAATGTCCTTGTCTTATTTCTGATTTCAGAGAATTCTTTCAGTTTTTCACCATTGAGAATAATGTTTTCTGTGGCATTATATATGGCCTTTATTATATTGAGCTAGATTCCTTCTATGCCGATATTCTAGAGAGTTTTCATCATAAATGAGTGTTGAATTTTGTTGAAGGCTTTCCCTGTCCCTATTGTGATGATCATATTGTTTTTGCCATTAATTTGCTAATATTGTGTATCGTATTGATTGATTTACAGTAATGAAGAATTCTTGCACCCTTGGATCACTTAATCCTCACTTGTATGATCATTTTAATGTGTTTTGGAATTCTGTTTGCTACAATTTGCTGAGAATTTTTGCATCAATGTTCATCGGTGGCATTGACATACAATGTACTTTTTTTGTGATATCTTTGCCTGGTTTTGATATCACAGTGATTGTGGACTTGTAGAAAGAGTTTGTGAGTTTTCATTCCTTTGAAACTGAAAGAGTATTAGTAAGATACATGCTAGATCTTCTTTAAATGTTTGATAGAATTTGCCTGTGAAGCCATCTTGCTCTGGGTTTGTTGTTGTTGTTGGAAAACTTTTTTATTACACTTATGATTTCTGTGCTTGTGATTGGTCTGTTCATGTTTTCTCTTTCTTTCTGGTTCAGTCTTAGAAGGTTGTATTTTTCTAAAAATTTGTCCATTGCTTTCAGGTTGTCCATCTTATTCACATATGATTGCTCATAGTAGTCTCTTGTCTACTTGCAGTTAAATAGAACCTGTATGACCTGCAAGCCTAAAATATTTATTACTTTGCCCTTAAAGAAAAAGTCAGCAAGTCACCACTCTAGACTCATATCAATTTTAAAATCAAGATTTGAAAACATCAGAGTGCTTTGTCAGCAAATCAACTATCTGCCAAAACAAAACTATCACCACATTCATGAAAAGCATTATAAAACAAAATATTGTGGGAAATGAAAAGAAGCAAGAAAATATGAGAATTTATCTTATATGCAAAGTGCATCATGTGAAAGGCTGGGTGAAGCATGGCATTGTACAGGAGGCAGTGATCAAGATGATACCCAAAGGAAAAAAATGCAAAAAGGAGAGATGTTATCTGAGCAGGTCTTATAAATAGCTGAGAAAAGAAGAGAAGCTAAAGGAAAAGGAGAAAATGAAAGATATACCCATTTGAATGCAGAGTTCCAAAGAATAGCCAGGAGAGATAATAAAGCCTTCCTCTGTGATCAATCCAAAGAAATAGAGGAAAACAACAGAATGGAAAAGACTAGCGATCTCTTCAAGAAAATTAGAGATACTAAGGGAACATTTAATGCAAAGAGGGGCACAATAAATGACAGAAATGGTATGGACCTAACAGAATCAGAAGATATTAAGAAGAGGTGGCAAGAATACACAGAAGAACTATACAAAAAAAGACCTTCATGACGCAGATAACCACGATGGTGTGACCACTCATCTAGAGCCAGACATCCTGGAATGTGAAATCAAGTGGGTCTTAGGAAGCATCACTATGAACAAAGCTAGTGGAGGTGATGGAATTCCAGTTGAGCTATTTCAAATCCTCAAAGATGATGCTGTGAAAATGCTGCACTCAATATGCCAGCAAATTTGGAAAATTCAGCAGTGAGCAGTGGCCACAGGACTGGAAAAGGTCAGTTTTCATTCCAGTCCCAAAGAACGGCAGCCTAAGAATGTTCAAACTACTGCACAATTGCACTTATCTCATATGCTAACAAAGTAATGCTCAAAATTTTCCCAACAAGACTTCAACAGTACATGAGCTGAGAACTTCCAGATGTTCAAGCTGGACTTAGAAAAGGCAGAGGAACCAGAGATCAAGTTGCCAACATCCACTGGATAATTTAAAAAGCAAGAGAGTTCCAGAAAAGTATCTACTTCTGCTTTATTGACTATGCCAAAGCCTTTGACTGTGTAGATCACAATAAAATGTGGAAAATTCTTCAAGAGTTGGGGATGCCAGACAACCTTATCTGCCTCCTGAAAACTCTGTATGCAGGTCCAGAAGCAACAGTTAGATCCAGACATGGAACAACAGACTGGTTCGAAATGGGAAATGAGTACACCAAGGATGTATATTATCACCCTGCTTATTTAACTTATATGTAGAGTACATTATTTGAAATGCTGGGCTGGATGAAGCACAAGCTGGAATCAAGATTTCTGGGAGAAATATCAATAACCTCAGATACACAGATGACACCACCCTTATGGCAGAAAGTGAAAAACTAAGGAACCTCTTGATGAAAGTGAAAGAGGAGAGTGAAAAAGTTGGCTTAAAACCCAACATTTAAAAAAAACTAAGATCATGGCATCTGGTCCCATCACTTCATGGCAAGTAGATGGGGAAACAATGGAAACAGTGACAGACTTTATTTTCTTGGGCTCCAAAACCACTGCAGATGGGGATTGCAGCCATGAAATTAAAAGACGCTTGCTCCTTGGAAGAAAAGCTGTGACCAACCTAGACAGCATGCTGAAAAGCATGTACATTACTTTGCCAACAAAAGTCTGTCTAGTCAAAGCTATGGTTTTTCCTGTAGTCATGTAATGGTTGTGAGAGTTGGAATATAAAAAAAGCTGAGGGCCAAAGAATTGATTCTTTTGAACTGTGCTATTGGAGAAGACTCTTTAGAGTCCCTTTGACAGCAAGGAGATCCAACAAGTCCATCCTAAAGGAAATCAGTCCTGAATACTCATTGGAAGGACTGATGCTGAAGCTGACACTCCAATCTTTTGGCCACCTGATGCGAATAACTGACTCATTTGAAAAGACCCTGGTGCTAGTGAAGATTAAAGGCAGGAAGAGAAGGGGATGACAGAGGATGAGATTGCTGGATGGCATCACCAACTCGATGGACATGAATTTGAGGAAAAAGGGAGTTGGTGACTGGCAGGAAAGCCTGGTGTACTGCAGTCCATAGGGTTGCATAGAATCGAACATGACTGAGCAACTGAACTGAACTGATAGCCTATTAACAATGTTTTGATAGTTTGAGGTGAGTGGTGAAGGTCTTAACTATACATATACATGTATCCATTATCCCCCAAACTCCTCTCCCATCTAAGCTGCCACATAGCATTGAACAGAGTTCCATGTGCTATACAATAGATCCTTCTTGGTTACCCATTTTGAATACAGCAATGTGTATATGTCCAACCCAAACTCCTCAACTATCCTTTTCCCCCATCCTTCTCCTTCAGTAACCAAGCATTTGTTTTCTAAGTCTGTGAGTCTCTTTTTGTCTTTAAGTAAGTTCACGTGTATCATTTCTTTTTGGATTCCACATATAAGGGATGTCATATGATATTTCTCCTTCTCTGTCTGACTTACTTCACTCAGCACGACAATCTATAGGTCCATCCATGTTGCTGAAAATGGCATTATTTTATTTTATAACGGCTAAGTAATATTCTGTTGTATGTATGTACTACTTCTTTATCCTTTCCTTTGTCAATGGACGTTTCAGTTGCTTCTATGTCTTGGTTATTGTAAACTGTGCTGCAATGGACATTGGGATGCATCTATCCTTTCAGATCTTGTTTTTCTCTGAATATATGCCCAGGAGTGGAATTGCAGGGTCATATACTAGTTCTACTTTTAGTTTTTTTAAGGAACTTCCATACCGCTCTCATTAGTGCCTCTCAATTCGCATTCCAACCAACAGTGTACAAGGTCATATACTAGTTCTACTTTTAGTTTTTTTAAGGAACTTCCATACCGCTCTCATTAGTGCCTCTCAGTTCGCATTCCAACCAACAGTGTACAAGGGACTACTCTCTTTTTGTTTCTGCTTTCATAGAAAATATTTTCCTATGTATTAACTGTGTCTTTAAAGCTAAAGTGTTTTATAGGTAGAATATATAGGTAGGTCTTCTGTTTTTACATTTTTACTCATTCAGCTACTTTGTCATTTGATTAGATGTTTCAATCCATTTACATCTAAAGTAGTTACTGACAGGTGAGTTCTTACTAATTCCATCATATTGTTTCTGGATGTTTTGTAGTTCACATGTTTCTTTGTTTCTCTCTTCCTGCCTTCCTTTGCAAATCATGTCTCTCCATAGAGATAATTTTTGTTTTCTTCTCTCTATGTTTGTGAATCTATTGTGGGTTTTTGTTTTCTGGTTATCATGAGACTTGAATAAAAGTCTTATTTATGTACATATGTGTCTATTTTGCACTGATAATTTATTCTTGGCAGTTTCTTTCTTCTACTTTGTATATGTAATCCAATTCTCTTTGGCCTTCAAGATCTCTAATGATAAATCGGTTGATAGCTTCATGGGACTTCCCTTCTAAGAGATCATTTTTTCTTGATTTTAAATAAGTTTTGCTTTTATTTTATTTTAGACATTCTTATGCAAGAAGGAGAGTGGTTGTCTGAGGAGACTATAAAAATACCTGAGAAAAGAAGAGAAGTGAAAAGCAGGGGAGAAAGGGAAAAAATATACCAAACTGAATGCAGCATTCCAGAGAACAGCAAGGAGAAAAAAGAAGGCTTTCTTAAATGAACAATTCACAGAAGCAGAGGAAAACAATAGAATAGGAAAAACCAGTGATCTCTTCAAGAAAATTGGAGACATCAAAGGAAATATTCATGCAAGAATGGACATAATAAAGGAAAGAAACCGTAAGGACCTAATATAGGATGAATAGATTAAGAAGAGGTAGCAAGAATACACAGAACTATACATAAAAAAGGTCTTAATGATCAGGATGACCATGATGGTCATTCAATTTGTTAATATGGTGTATTACATCGATTGATTTGTGGATATTGAAGAATCCTTGCATCCCTGGGATAAAGCCCACTTGGTCATGGTGTATGATCTTTTTAATGTGTTGTTGGATTCTGACTACTAGAATTTTGTTAAGGATTTTTGAATCTATGTTCATCAGTGATATTGGCCTATAGCTTTCTTTTTTTGTGACATCTTTGTCTGATTTTGGTATTAGGGTGATGGTGGCCTCATAGAATGAGTTTGAAAGTTTACCTTCCTCTGTGATTTTCTAGAAGGGTTTGAGTAGGATAGGTGTTAGCTCTTCTCTAAATTTTTGGTAGAAATCAGTTGTGAAGCCTTCTGGACCTGGGCTTTTGTTTGCTGGAAGATTTTTTATTATAGTTTCATTTCTGTGCTTGTGATGGGTCTGTTAAAATTTTCTATTTCTTCCTGGTTCAGTTTTGGAAAGTTGTACTTTTCAGAGAATTTGTCCATTTCTTCCACGTTGTCCATTTTATTGGCATATAATTGCTGATAGTAGTCTTTTATGATCCTTTGTATTTCTGTGTTGTCTGTTGTGATCTCTCCATTTTCATTTCTAATTTTATTGATTTGATTTTTCTCCCTTTGTTTTTTGATAAGTCTGACTAATGGTTTGTCAACTTTATTTATCCTGTCAAAGAATCAGCTTTTGGCTTTGTTGATTTTTGCTATGGTCTCTTTTGTTGCCTTTTCATTTATTTCTGCCCTAATTTTTAAGATTTCTTTCCTTCTAATAATGCTGAGGTTCTTCATTTCTTCCTTTTCTAGTTGCTTTAGGTGTAGGGTTAGGTTATTTGTTTGACTTTTTTCTTGTTTCGTGAGGTATGCCTGTATTGCTATGAACCTTCCCTTTAGCACTGTTTTTACAGTGTCCCACAGGTTTTGGGTTGTTGTGTTTTCATTTTCATTCATTTCTATGCATATTTTGATTTCTTTTTTGATTTCTTCTGTGATTTGTTGGTTATTCAGCAGCGTGTTGTTCAGCCTTCATATGTTGGCATTTTTAATAGTTTTTCTCCTGTAATTGAGATTTAATCTTACTGCATTGTGGTTAGAAAAGATGCTTGGAAATATTTCAATTTTTTTCAATTTACCAAGGCTAGATTCATGGCCCAGGATGTGGTCTATCCTGGAGAAGTTTCTGTGTGCACTTGAGAAAAAAGGTGAAATTCATTGTTTTGGGGTGAAATGACCTATAGATGTCAATTAGGTCTAACTGGTCTATTGTATCATTTAAAGTTTGTGTTTCCTTGTTAATTTTCTGTTTAGTTGATCTATCCATAGGTGTGAGTGGGGTATTAAAGTCTCCCACTATTATTGTGTTAATTTCCCCTTTCATACTTGTTAGCATTTGTCTTACATATTGTGGTGCTCCTATGTTGGGTGCATATATATTTATAATTGTTATATCTTCTTCTTGGATCGATCCTTTGATCATTATGTAGTGTTCTTCTTTGTCTCTTTTCACAGCCTTTGTTTTAAAGTCTATTTTATTTGATATGAGTATTGCTACCCCTGCTTTCTTTTGGTCTCTATTTGTGTGGAATATCTTTTCCCAGCCCTTCACTTTCAGTCTGTATGTGTCCCTTGTTTTGAGGTGAGTCTCTTGTAGACAACATATATAGGGGTCTTGTTTTTGTATCCATTCAGCCAGTCTTTGTCTTTTGGTTGGGGCATTCAACCCAATTACATTTAAGGTAATTATTGATAAGTATGATCCTGTTGCCATTTACTTTATTGTTTTGGGTTTGAGTTTATACACCCTTGTTTTGTTTCCTGTCTAGAGAAGATCCTTTAGAATTTATTGGAGAGCTGGTTTGGTGGTGCTGAATTCTCTCAGCTTTTGTTTGTCTGTAAAGCTTTTGATTTCTCCTTCATATGTGAATGAGATCCTTGCTGGGTACAGTAATCTGAGCTGTAGTTATTTTCTTTCATCACTTTAAGTATGTCTTGCCATTCTCTCCTGGCCTGAAGAGTTTCTATTGAAAGATCAGCTGTTATCCTTATGGGAATCCCCTTGTGGGTTATTTGTTGTTTTTCTCTTGCTGCTTTTAATATTTGTTCTTTGTGTTTGATCTTTTTTACTTTGATTAATATGTGTCTTGGGGTGTTTTGCCTTGGGTTTATCTTCTGTGGGACTCTCTGGGTTTCTTGGACTTGGGTGATTATTTCCTTCCTCATTTTAGGGAAGTTTTCAACTGTTATCTCCTCAAGGATTTTCTCATGGTCTTTCTTTTTGTCTTCTTCTTCTGGGACTCCTATGATTCGAATGTTGGGGTGTTTAACATTGTCCCAGAGGTATCTGAGGTTGTCCTCATTTCTTTTAATTCTTTTTTTCTTTTTTCCTCTCTGATTCATTTATTTCTACCATTCTATCTTCTACCTCACTAATCTTATCTTCTGGCTTCGTTATTCTACTGTTGGTTCCCTCCAGAGTGTTTTTTAATCTCATTTATTGCATTATTCATTATATATTGACTCTTTATTTCTTCTAGGTCCTTGTTAAACCTTTCTTGCATCTTCTCAATCCTTGTCTCCAGGTTGTTTATCTGTGATTCCATTTTGTTTTCAAGATTTTGGATCATTTTCACTATCATTATTTGGAATTCTTTATCAGGTAGATTCCTTATCTCTTCCTCTTTTGTTTGGTTTAGTGGGCATTTATCCTGTTTCTTTACCTCCTGGGTATTTCTCTGCCTCTTCATCCTGTTTATATTGCTGTGTTTGGAGTAGCCTTTCTGTATTCTGGCAGTTTGTGGAGTTCTCTTTATTGTGGAGTTTCCTCACTGTGGGTGGGGTTGGACGGGTGGCTTGTCAAGGTTTTCTGATTAGGGAAGCTTGTGTCAGTGTTCTGGTGGGTGGAGCTGGTTTTCTTCTCTCTGGAGTTCAATGAAGTGTCCAGTAATGAGTTATGAGATATCAGTGGGTTTGGAGTGACTTTGGGCAGCCTGTGTATTGAAGCTCAGGGCTGTGTTCCTGTGTTTCTGGAGAATTTGCGTGGCATGTCTTGCTCTGGAACTTGTTGGCCCTTGGGTTGTGCTTGGTTTCAGTGTAGGTATGGAGGCATTTGATGAGCTCCTGTCAATTAATGTTCCCTGGAGTCCAGAGTTCTCTGATGTTCTCAGGATTTGGACTTAAGCCTCCTACTTCTGGTTTCCAGTCTTATTTTTACAGTAGCCTCAAGGCTTCTCCATCTATACAATACCATTGATAAAACATCTAGGTTAAAGATGAAAAGTTTCTCCACAGTGAGGGACACCCAGAGAGTTCACAGAGCTACATGGAGAAGAGAAGAGGGAGGGGGGAGATAAGAGGTGACCAGGATGAGATGAGGTGGAATCAAAAGAGGAGAGAGCAAGTTAGCCAGTAATCACTTCCTTATGTGTGCTCCACAGTCTGGGCTGCTCAGAGATGTTCATGGAGTTATAGAGAGAAGAGAAGAGGTAAGAAGGAGACAGAGGTGGCCAGGAGGAAAACGGAGGAAATCAAAAGGAGAGAGACAGATCCAACCAGTAATCAGTTCCCTAAGTGTTCTCTACCGTCTGGAACATACAAAGAGATTCACAGAGTTGGATATAGAAGAGAAGGGGGAGGGAGGAGATAGAGGCGACCTCGTGGAGAAAAAGGAGAGTCCAAAGAGGGAGAGAACAGTCAAGCCAGTACTCTCGCTACCAAGTAAAAATGGGTACTGAAGATTGGGTTCTTAAAGGTACAAAATTTATAACAAATACCAAAAAGCAAAGATTAAAAATCTAGAGTAGAGGTTGGATTTTCAAAAAATACAATATTATACAAAAAAAAAGAGTCACAAAAATTATAAAATATATATATATATGAAGTTTGCTTTAAAAAATAGGGTCTTTGTTTTGCAAAGTAATAGTAGGTTATAAAAATGAAAATTAAAGGAGTAATAGAGGACTTAAAATTTAAAAATTAAAAATAAATTAAAGAATAATAGTAAAAATATTAAATATATATCTAGGACTTTCTCTGGTGTTGTTGTGGGCATTGTGGGGTCAGTTCATTTTCAGATAGTTCCTTGATCTGGCTTATATTTCTCAATATCTATTGGCCCCTTCCTATGTAGTCGGTACTAACTACAGGGTTTTAATCTATTGCACCTGTCACTTCCAAGGAGGGTCCCCTCTGTTTGTTTTAGCATCTTCTGTTTGCTTGTCTCTTCAGTGCCTAATTTCTGCCCTGAGAGAAGGGGTCAGTGGTGGTCACTTTTTTAGGCCTACTTGTTCAGTCGTGCTGTGGGGAGGGAAGAACACTGCAAACAAATAACACTGGAGTGTGCTCACATTGTCTTAGCCACACTGGATTTGCCCCCAGTCATGGCGTGTGTTCTTCCCCAGTCTACACTGCTGAGGCTCTAGGTTGCTCTGCCAGGAACTGTCTGAGGCCAGCCCTGGGTTTTATGCACTTCCCAGGTCTAAGCCAATCAGGTTCAGGTACTCGGGTAGTCCTCAGAGGAGCAGACTCAGTTGGGCCTGCGTTTTGTGCTCTTCCCAGGTCCAAGCAGCTCAGGTGACCAGGTGTGTGGCGAGTGCGGTCGCTCCGACTTATCACTTCCCCTGTCCCTGCCACTGGGTTTTCTGGATATACAACTGGCGCACCTTCTCAGGTGGATGTTGACCATCCAGAATCCCAAGAAGTCTTGGTTAGCAACGAAGCCTGCTTGCAGTTTTGTAGATAATGCCTCTCTGGGGCCACAATTGCCAGCATCCAGCTCTGACTGCCTCGCCTGCCTGTCACTGGAGGGGAATGTGCTGGTCTGCAGCTGGCTAGCTCTGCTCAGTCCTAAGACACAGGCCTCGTGGTGTCTTATGCTAGGGCTTTTTGCATGGTAGCTATCCCAGAGTCTGGTTTGCTAGCCCAAGTTAGTTCCCTCAGATTGCCCTTGGGGCATTCAGGCCCAGTCTTTACTCTAAGCAATGTAGCCCACGCCTCCCTACCCAGCCCCAGCTTAATAGTGGTGGATGGATGCAGGTGTCTGCACTGCTTCTCCACTGGGGGAGTTACCACTGGGCACATAATCTGTGGGTTTTAATTATTATTTATTTTTCCTCCCAGTTATGTTGCCCTTTGTGGTTCCAAGGCTCGCCACAGACTTGGCAGTGAGAGTGCTTCTTGGTGTTTGGAAACTTCTTTCTTTTTTAAGACTCCCTTCCCAGGACAGAGGTCTGTCCCTATCTCTTTTGTCTCTTTTTATCTTATATCTTTTCCTACCTCATTTTTAAGACAATGCGCTGTTTTTCTGGGTGCCTGATGTCCTCTGCCAGCATTCAGAAGTTGTCTTGTGGAATTTACTCAGCGTTCAAATGTTCTTTTGATGAATTTGTGGGGGACAAAGTGGTCTCCCCATCCTATTCCTCCACCATCTTAGGACCCAATTTTCCAGATTTTACTTTCTTGGGCTCCAAAATTACTGTGGATAGTGACTGCCACCAAGAAAAAAACAAACAAACAAAAAAAAAGATGCTTGTTCCTTGGATGAAAAGCTGTGACAAACCTAGACAGCATATTAAAAAGCAGAGACATCACTTTGCCAACAGAGGTCCATATTGTCCATATTGTCAAAGCTATGGTTATTCCAGTAGTTCTGCACAGATGTGAAAATTGGACTGTAAAGAAAGTTGAGTACCAAAGAACTGATGCTTTTGAATTGCAATTTTGCAGAAGACTCTTGAGAGTCCCTTGGACCGCAAGATCAAACCAGTCAACCCTGAAGGAAATAAACCTTGAATATTCATTGGAAGGACTGATGCTGAAGCTGAAGTTCCAGTACTTTGGCCACCAGATGCAAAGAACTGACTCATTGGAAAAGACCCTGATGCTGGGAAAGATTGAAGGCGGAAGGAGAAGGGGATGACAGAGAATGGGATGGTTGCATGGCACCACTGACTCAATGGACATGAGTTTGAGCAAACTCCAGGAGATAGTGAAGGGCAGGTAAGCCTGGTGTGCTGTAGTCCATGAGGTAACAAAGAATTGGACATGACTTAGTGACTGAACTGCAACAACTCTTGCCACTGATCAATGCCAGCTTAGGAAATGGGATGTTACAGGCAAAATGATCCTGTCTTCCTTCTTATGCAGTTATCTTCATGATTTTTGCTCCATAGTGTTTCTGAGATTTCTTAAGTGCAGTACAGGTTTCTCCTAGAGCTGTTTTTGTTCACTGATAACTGTCTAATTTTGCCAATCATGGGAGGATGGAATCTAGGGTTTCCGACTTTGCTATTTCAGTGATGTCGCTTCAAGAAATTTTATAAATTTTAACAGTAAGAGAAAAAGTAGGTTCTTACTAAAAGAGAACCTCCATAAGACTACCAACATATTTTTCAGCAGAAACTTATTAGGCCTGAAGTGATGAGATATATTCAAAATGCTGGAAAAATCCAACCAAAAATAGTTTACCTGACAGTTTCATTCAGAATTGAAGGAGAGACAGGGCTCCAGACAAGTAAAAGTAAAGAAATTTATTACCATGAAACCACCCTTACAAAAATCTTAAAGAAACTTCTTTAAGGTAAAGACAAAGAGCATTGAGTGGTAGTAAGAAACATAAGAAACAATAAAGTTTACTGGTAAAGATAAATATATAGTAAAGTTAATGCATAAATAACATAAACTATTATAAAAGCTGAAACAGAAGTATTAAAAATAGCTACAGCTATAAATACTATTTAAGGAATAACACAAAATGAAAAACTTTAAAAAGTGACATGAAAAATATAAAATGTGGGTGTAAGCAGAGTAAAAATGTAGAACTTTAGAATCCATTCAAACTTAGGTTCTTATTAATTTACTATTGCTGTTGTTCAGTTGCCCAGTCATGTCCGAATCTGCAACCCCATGGACCACAGCACACCAGGCTTCCCTGTCCCTCACCATCTCTCAGAGTTTTCCCAAGTTCATGTTCATTGCATCAGTGATGCCGTCCAGCCACTTCACCCTCTGAAACCTTCTTCTTCTGCCCTCAATATCTTCCAGCATCAGGACTTTTCCAATGGGTCATCTGTTTACATCAGATGATGAAAATATGGGAGCTTCAGCTTCAGCCTCAGTCCTTCCAGTGAATAGTCTGGGTTGATCTCCCTTAAGATTGACTGGTTTGATCTCCTTGCTGTACAATGGATTTTCAGGAGTCTTCTCCAGCACCACAGTTCAAAGGCATCAATTCTTTGGTGTATGTCTTCTTTATGATACAACTCTCGCAACCATAGGTGACCACTGGGAAGACCATAGCCTTGACTATACGGATGTTTATCAGCAGAATAATGTCTCTGCTTTTCAACACACTGTCTACATTTGTTATTGCTTTCCTGCCAAGAAGCAATTGTCTTCTGATTTTGTGGCTGAAGTCACCATCCACAGTGATTTTGGAGCCCAAGAAGAGGAAATCTGCCACTACTTACACCTTTTCCCCTTCTATTTGCCAAGCAATCATGAGGCCATGTAGTGGGAATTTCTAATAATGCACTTTCACAGCCTTGAGAAATATCATAGAAATAGCACATGGAAAAATATCATATATCAGGAAACTGTGTTGATGATATACCAGCAATGATGAAAAACATTTTTCATGTTTTTCTTTGAATAATAGCCTTGTTACAGACCCCAAGGCCATTCCCAGAAGGGAGTATGACTGGGATCATGAAAGCATGGACCTTGGGACACCAGGTCAGTGTTATGTATGAACACTGCCTACCCGATTGCTGATTGTTCCCAAGACTATCCAAGAAGGGAACATTCTGGGATAAAAACAAGGAGATCTGGAGTATGTCAGTGTAGTGTCTTTGGAAAGATAGATCAAAGAAAGTTTTGTAGTCTGCAATCAGAAATAAAATCTGGACTCAGAGTGGACTCTGCTCCTCAGTCCAATAGAGGCTGCAGGTTCCCTGACCCATTGCATCAGATTTTGTGTTCTGTTTTCATTCTTCACTTGCTCCAGGATCTTTAGGGCAAGAGGGCTGGATGTCATAATCTTAGTTTTTTTAAATATTTAGTCTTAAGCCAACTCTTTCACTCTCCTCCTTCACCCTCATCAAGGGGCTCTTTAGTTTTTCTTTGCTTTCTGCCATTAGAGTGGTATCATTCTCATATCTGAGGTTGTCGATGTTTCTCCTGCTTATTTTGATTCCAGCTTGTAACTCATCTAGCTCAGCATTTCTCATGATGTGCTCAGTGTATAGGTTAAACAAACAGGGTGACAGCAGACAGCCCTGTCGTACTCCTTTCTCAATCTTGAACCAATCAGTTGTTCCATACAGGGTTCTAACAGTTGCTTCTTGACCCAAATACAGCTTTCTAAGGAGACAGGTAAGATGGTCTGGTATTCCAATCTCTCTAAGAGCTTTCCAAGTTTGTCATGAACAACACAGTCCAAGGCTTCAGTATAGTCAATGAAACAGAGATAGGTGTTTTTCTGAAATTCACTTGCTTTCTCTATAATCCAGCATATGTTGGCAACTTGATCTACAGTTTCTCTTCCTTTTGTAAATCCAGCTTGGATATCTGAAAGTTCTTAATCTACTATAGATTATTATAAATATATGATGTTATATGTTAGCCTCATGATAACCACAAAATAAAAACTTAAAGGAGATACACAAAAATAAAAGGGAATCTAAGCATTTCACTAAAGAAAATAAATGAATGACAGAGAGCAAGAGAAAAGGAAAGAAACAGAGAACTGCAAATAACCAGAAAACAATGGACAGAATGGCAATATGTACATACCTATCAATAATTACTTTAAATGTAACTGAACTAAATATGCCAATCAAAAGATGTGGAGTGGCTGAATGAAATAAAGAACAAAAATTGTCTGTTTGTAGGGAAAAGTGGACAGGTACATGCAAAATAATTAAACTGGACCACTGTCTTACACCATCCATAGAAATCAGCTTAAAATAGACTCAAATGTAAAAGCTGAAGCCATACAATTCCTAGAAGAAAACATAAGTGGTAAGCTCCTTGACATCAGTCTGGGTGATTTTTTTGGCGCTGACTTCATAAACAAAATATGTGGGATTACATCCAATAAAAATATTTCTGTGCAGCAAAGGAAATCCTCAACAAAATTAAAAGGCAACCTACAGAATGGGAGAAAATATTTGCAAATCATATATCTGATATGGGGTTAGTATCCAAATATATGAAGAAACCATAGAACTCACTAATAAAACAAACAAACAAACAAACAGAAACCCAATCTGATTAATAGATGGTCAGAAGTCTTGAATAGACATTTTTCCAAAGAAGACATCAGATCAGATCAGTCACTCAGTCCTGTTCAACTCTTTGCGACCCCATGAATCGCAACACACCAGGCCTCCCTGTCCATCACCAACTCCTGGAGTTCACTCAAACTCACGTCCATCGAGTCAGTGATGCCATCCAGCCATCTCATCCTCTGTCGTCCCCTTCTCCTCCTGCCCCCAATCCCTCCCAGCATCAGAGTCTTTTCCAATGAGTCAACTCTTCACATGAGGTGGCCAAAGTACTGGAGTTTCAGCTTCAGCATCATTCCTTCCAAAGAAATCCAGGGCTGATCTCCTTCAGAATGGACTGGTTGGATCTCCTTGCAGTCCTAGGGACTCTCAAGAGTCTTCTCCAACACCACAGTTCAAAGGCATCAATTCTTTGGCTCTCAGCCTTCTTCACAATCCAACTCTCACATCCATACATGACCACAGGAAAAACCATAGCCTTGACTAGACGAACCTTTGTTGGCAAAGTAATGTTTCTGCTTTTGAATATGCTATCTACGTTGGTCATAACTTTCCTTCCAAGGAGTAAGCGTCCTTTAATTTCATGGCTGCAGTCACCATCTGCAGTGATTTTGGAGCCCAGAAAAATAAAGTCTGACACTGTTTCCACTGTTTCCCCATCTATTACCCATGAAGGGACGAGACCAGATGCCATGATCCTCGTTTTCTGAATGTTGAGCTTTAAGCCAACTTTTTCACTCTCCACTTTCACTTTCATCAAGAGGCTTTTTAGTTCCTCTTCACTTTCTGCCATAAGGGTGGTGTCATCTGCATATCTGAGGTTATTGATATTTCTCCCAGCAATCTTGATTCCAGTTTGTGTTTCTTCCAGTCCAGCGTTTCTCATGATGTACTCTGCATAGAAGTTAAATAAACAGGGTGACAATATACAGCCTTGATGAATTCCTTTTCCTATTTGGAACCAGTCTGTTGTTCCATGTCCAGTTCTAACTGTTGCTTCCTGACCTGCATACAAATTTCTCAAGAGAATAGCAAGAAGAGATAAGAAGAGCAAGAAGAGCAAGAAGAGATAAGAAAGCCTTCTTCAGCGATCAATGCAAAGAAATAGAGGAAAACAACAGAATGGGAAAGACTAGGGATCTCTTCAAGAAAATCAGACATACCAAAGGAACATTTCATGCAAAGATGGGCTCGATAAAGGACAGAAATGGTATGGACCTAAGAGAAGCAGAAGATATTAAAAAGAGATGGCAAGAATACACAGAAGAACTGTACAAAAAAGATCTTCACGACCCAGATATTCACGATGGTGTGATCACTGACCTAGAGCCAGACATCCTGGAATGTGAAGTCAAGTGGGCCTTAGAAAGCATCACTACGAACAAAGCTAGTTTAGGTGATGGAATTCCAGTTGAGCTATTCCAAATCCTGAAAGATGATGCTGTGAAAGTGCTGCACTCAATATGCCAGCAAATTTGGAAAACTCAGCAGTGGCCACAGGACTGGAAAAGGTCAGTTTTCATTCCAATCCCAAAGAAAGGCAATGCCAAAGAATGCTCAAACTACCGCACAATTGCACTCATCTCACACGCTAGTAAAGTAATGCTCAAAATTCTCCAAGCCAGGCTTCAGCAATATGTGAACTGTGAACTTCCAGATGTTCAAGCTGGTTTTAGAAAAGGCAGAGGAACCAGAGATCAAATTGCCAACATCCCCTGGATCATCGAAAAAGCAAGAGAGTTCCAGAAAAACATCTATTTCGGCTTTATTGACTATGCCAAAGCCTTTGACTGTGTGGATCACACTAAACTGTGGAAAAGAAGACTTACAGCTGGCCAATAGGCATATGAAAAGATGCTCAACATCACCAATCATTGGTTCAATGCAAATACGAATCACCTGTTACCTTCAGACTGGCTATTATTAAAAGACAAGAAAAACAACTCTGTGAAAAATATAGAGAAAAGGGAACCCTTGTGTACTCTTGTTGGGAATGTACCTTGGCACAGCCACTTTATGGAGGTTTTTCAAAATTTTAAAAATAAAATTACCATATGATCCAGCAATACCACTTTCAGATATTTATCTGAAGAAAGTGAAGACACTAACTTGAAAAGAGATGTACAATGGATCTTTATGGTAGTTCAGTGTCCATAGTGTCCATCAGTAGATTAATTAATAATGAAAAAGTGATATATACATACAATGGAATATTATTCAGACATAAAAAGAATAAAACTTGCCATTTTCTGCAACATGAATGGACTTTGAGAGCATTATGTTCAGAGAAATAAGGCTAAGAAAGACAAATACCATATGCTCTCACTTATATGTGGAATTTTAAAGGAGAAAAAGCTCATAGATGAACAGATTGATGGTGCCAGAGGCAGCAAATGGGAGTGGGAAAAATGTGTGAAGAGAGTTAAATGATACAAATTTTAGTTATAAAATAAATCATGGGGAAATAATGTAAAGTGTTGAGACTCTAGTTAATAATCGTTGTACGGTGGTGAGTTGTGTCTGACACAGCAACCCCATGGACTGCAGCACACCAGGCCTCCTAAAGTAGTTAAGAGAGTAAAAGTCCTTATCACAAGAAAAACAACTTTTTAGCTGCGAATGGTGATGGATGTTAATTAGATTTGTGACTATTTTGCAATATCTGCAAATATGCAGTCATTATGTCATACACCTGAAAATTACATTATATGTCAGTCATACCTCAGCTTTTTTAAAAAAGAAAAGAATTAAAAAAGAAATAAGCCAAATCTCTCTCTCTCTGTCTCATACACACATACACACACACACACACGCACACACACACACACAAATTACTGCCTTGGGGCAATTGCAGAAACATGCATTTCTAAGACAAAAATTATGGAATCACAAAATAATACAGGATATTGCAGCAGAAGCAAAATTAGGATTGTATTGAGGAAAAATTTGGAATTTGATGGCTTGTGTGAAATCCTTTTGCAATAAAATGCACAGCTGAATAAATCTCAGAAGCCCTTAAATTTAAAACCAAACAGCCAACTATTCAAAAATTGGTCGTTAGACATGTTACTATCTATAGACAGAATAAATTATGGTGTTAGAAGATTTTTAATATTATAAAAGTGAAATTTAGCAGTATAAGATTGAAACTGTTGAAAACTGAGCAAATATAATTAATTTGACTAAAGGAAGTAAATTGTCTCCTATACCAATATGAATCAAATATGGTACATATGTGTCCATCATTCAAGGAGTTTTAACTGACTGTAATTCAGATGTTGCTATTGACATTGACAAATGTGAGAAATGGGTATCACTCATATATTTTTCTAAACTCATAGAACCTAAAACAGCAAAAGTGAATTATAATGTGAAATATGGGGTTTGGGTGTGTTGACTGAAAAAAAAAAAAAAAAGGACCACATAAGAGTTGTGACGTAAGTTTTACTTGGTGCAAAATGAAAACAATAGCCCAGGAGATAGCATTTCAGATAGCTCTAAGAAACTGCTTCAAAGAGGTAAAGGGGAGGTGAGTATATACGTAACTTTGGTAAAGTGGGGAGTACATGTACCCAGTTGTGGATGAGACTGGTGATGGAAGTAAAGTCCAATGCTGCAAAGAGTAATATTGCATAGGAACCTGGAATGTTAGGTTCATGAATCAAAGCAAATTTGAAGTGGTCAAACAGGAGGTGGCAAGAGTGAACATTGACATTTTAGCGATCACAGCATATTCAAAAGCAGAGACATTACTTTGCCAACAAAGGTTCGTCTAGTCAAGGCTATGGTTTTTCCTGTGGTCATGTATGGATGTGAGAGTTGGACTGTGAAGAAGGCTGAGCACTGAAGAATTGATGCTTTTGAACTGTGGTGTTGGAGAAGACTCTTGAGAGTCCCCTGGACTGCAAGGAGATCCAACCAGTCCATTCTGAAGGACATCAGCCCTGGGATTTCTTTGGAAGGAATGATGCTAAAGCTGAAACTCCAGTCCTTTGGCCACCTCATGTGAAGAGTTGACTCATTGAAAAAGACTCTGATGCTGGGAGGGATTGGGGGCAGGAGGAGAAGGGGACGACAGAGGATGAGATGGCTGGAGGGCATCACTGACTCGATGGATGTGAGTCTGGGTGAACTCTGGGAGTTGGTGATGGACAGGGAGGCATGGTGTACTGTGATTCATGGGGTCACAAAGAGTCGGACACGACTGAGTGACTGGACTGAACTGAACTGAACTGAGCTAAAATAGACAGGAACGAGTGAATTTAACTCAGATGATCATCATATCTACTACTGTGGCCAAGAATCCCTTTGAAGAAATGAAGTAGCCACCATAGTCAACAAAAGGCTCCAAAATGCAGTACTTAGGTGCGATCTCAAACACACACACACACACACACACACACACACACACACACAGAATGATCTCTGTTTGTTTCCAAGGCAAACCATTCAGTCTTACAGTAATCCAAGTCTATGCCCTGACTAAGAATGCAGAAGAAGCTGAAGCTGAATGGTTCTATGAAGATCTACAAGGCCTTCTAGAACTAACACCCAAAAAAGATGTGCTTTTCATTATAGGGGACTGCAATGCAAAAGTAATGAGTCAAGAAATACCTGGAGTAACAGGCAAATTTGGCCTTGGAATACAGAATGAAGCAAAGCAAAGGCTAATAGATTTTTGCCAAGAGAACACACTGGTCATAGCAAACACACAACACAAGAGAAGACTCTACATATGGACATCAACAGATGGTCAATACCTGTCAGGGAATGTTTAACTTTAGGATTCCTGTATGTTGTTTTCTATCTCTCATGAACCCTCTGTTCCTTATCAGTTCCTGGTAGACAGGAACGAGTGGAGTGGCATGCTGTTCCCAGGACTGAGGTCATGGGACAGAAAACATGCATGGATTTCCTTCAGTAACCTATTACCCTAAGGAAAAACTGTTTAGTAACAACCCTTTTACTCAAATATGGATTGTCTTCTGGCCTTATGACTATTGTTATTTATTGCTGTTACCTTGGTGATGGTTGATATACGTTTGGTTATTGTATTTTATTTTTTGCCTAAAGTTTCCTTGTATGACCAATATATATACTCACAAACATGATTAAAGTACCCTTGTTCCATCAGAACCTGAGTCCCCATGTCTTTCTTTCTCTCTCTCTGGCTAGTTCTCTGGAGTGCAGAAGCCTGTCAAGCTCACTTTCTTGCCCGGGCTTTCAAAACCTCTTTGAGAGGGTGCCCTGTGCCTTCGTAAGCAGCACAAGCCCTGTTCTAGGGCTTTATTTGATATCTACATAACCCAGGGAATACTGGTCTCTTTCTTTCTCTCCCTATCATTCTTCCTCATCATCGACTCCAATCCGCCAGGTCCCGGTCCATTAAAGGACCTCCACAAATACCGAACACAGATTGATTATATTCTTTGCAGCCAAAGATAGAGAAGCTCTATACAGTGAGCAAAAACAAGACCAGGAGCTGACTGTGGTTCAGATCATGAACTAATTATTGTCAAATTGAGACATAAATTGAAAAAAGTAGGGAAAACCACTAGACCATTCAGGTATGACCTAAACCAAATCCCTTAAGATTATACAGTGTAAGTTACAAATAGATGCAAGGGATTAGATCTGATAGAGAGAGTGCATGAAGAACTATGGTTGGAGGTTCATGACATCGTACAGGAGGCAGTGATCAAGACCATCCCCAAGAAAAGGAAATGCAAAAAGGCAAAATGATTCGCTGAGGAAGTCTTAAAAATAGCTGTGAAAAAAGAGAAGCAAAAGGCAAAGGAGAAAAGGAAAGATACACCCATTTGAATGCAGACTTCCTAAGAATAGCAAGGAGAGTTAAGAAAGCCTTTCTCAGTGATCAGTGCAAAGAAATAGAGGAAAGGAATATAATGGGAAAGACTAGAGATGTCTTCAGAAAATTAGAGATACCAGGGGAACTTTTCACGCAAAGAGGGGCACAATAAAGGACAAAAACGGTATGGACCTAACAGAAACAGAAGATATTAAGAAGAGATGGCAAGAATACACAAAACTATACAAAAAAGATCTTCATGACCCAGATAACCACGATGATGTGATCACTCACCTAGAGCCTGACATCCTGGAATGGGAAGTAAAGTGGACCTTAGGAAGCATCACTATGAACAAAGCTAGTGGAAGTAATGGAATTCCAGTTGAGCTATTTCAAATCCTCAAATATGATTCTGTGAAAGTGGTGCATTCAATATGCCAGCAAATTGCAAAAATTCAGTAGTGGCCAAAGGACTGGAAAAATTAAGTTTTCATTCCAATCCCAAAGAAAGCCAATGCCAAAGAAGGCTCTAGTTACTGCACAATTTCACTCTTCTCACATGCTGGCAAAGTAACGCTCAAAGTTCTCCAAGCCAGGCTTCAAATGTATGTGAACTGTGATCTTCCAGATGTTCAAGCTGGATGTAGAAAAGGAAGAAGAACAAGAGATCAAATTGCCAACATCCATTGAATCATCGAAAAAGCAATATAGTTCCAGAATAATACCTACTTTTGCTTTACTGACTCTGTCAAAGCCTTTGACTGTGTGGATCACAATAAACTGTGGAAAATTCTTCAAGAGACGGGAATACCAGACCACCTGACTTGCCTCCTGAGAAATCTTTATTCAGGACAAGAAGCAACAGTTAGAAGTGGACATGAAACAATAGACTGGTTCCAAATTGGGAAAGGAGTACACCACGGCTGTAGATTGTCACCCAGCTTATTTAACTTATATGCAGAGTACATCATGAGAAATGCTGGACTGGATGAAACACAAGCTGGAATCAAGATTCCTGGGGGAAATATCAATAACTTCAGATACACAGATGACACCACACATATGGCAGAAAGCAAAGAAGAACCAAAGAGACTCTTGATGAAATTGAAACAGGAGAATGAAAAAGTTGGCTGAAAACGCAACATTCAGGAAACTAATATTATGGCTTCTGGTCCCATTACCTCATGACAAATATATGAGAAATAGTGGAAACAGTGACAGACTTTATTTTGGGGGGCTCCAAAATCACTGCAGATGGTGACTGCAACCATGAAATTAAAAGACACTTGCTCCTTGGAAGAAAAATTATGACCAACCTAGACAGCATATTAAAAAGCAGTGACTTTACTTTGCCAACAAAGATCCATCTAGTCAAAGCTATGGGTTTTCTGATAGTCATGCCAACAAAGGTCCATCTAATCAAAGCTATGGGTTTTCTGATAGTCATGTATGGATGTGAGAGTTGGAGTATAAAGAAAGCTGAGTGTTGAAGTATTGATGCTTTTGAACTGTGGTGTTGGAGAAGACTCTTGAGAGACCCTTGGACTGCAAGGAGATCCAACCAGTCCATTCTGAAGGAGATCAGCCCTGGGATTTCTTTGGAAGGAATGATGCTAAAGCTGAAACTCCAGTACTTTGGCCACCTCATGTGAAGAGTTGACTCATTGGAAAAGACTCTGATGCTGGGAGGGATTGGGGGCAGGAGGAGAAGGGGACGACAGAGGAAGAGATGGCTGGATGGCATCACTGACTCAATGGACGTGAGTCTGAGTGAACTCCGAGAGTTGGTAATGGACAGGGAGGCCTGGCGTGCTGCGATTCATGGGGTCACAAAGAGTCGGACACGACTGAGCGACTGAACTGAACTGAAATGAAAGGAAATCAGTCCTGAATATTCATTGGAAGGACTGATGCTGAAGCTGAAACAACAGTACTTTGGGCACCTGATGCGAAGGAATGTCTCATTTGAAAAGACCCTAAAGCTGGGAAAGATTGAGGGCAGGAGGAGAAGGGGTTGACAGAGGACGAGATGGTTGGATGGCATCATCAACTCAATGGACAAGAGTTTGAGTAAGCTCTGGGAATTTTTGATGGACAGGGATGCCTGGTGGGCTGCAGTCCACGGGGCCACAGAGTCAGACATGACTGAGCAACTGAACTGAACTGAAATGTAATCAAGCATACATATACTTTTTGCACATGTTTTCTTTTAGTCTCATGAAGTTACTGCTAGTAACAAGGGGCAGATGTTTCCATGAAGGATTTTAATGCTGTTCTAGATTTGAAGAAATGCAAGAATTGGGCTCATAAATTTGCCTCCTGGAAATATCTAATTATCTGAAGACCTGTACTGTCAGTTTAATCCTAGAACACAGAGTGCTTCATTCCTGATCTCCACCGTGAACTCCTTTAAGGGGATTGCTGAAGATCAGCAGCTGCAGCAGCTCATAGTTTTCTCTTTGTAGAGGCAGATGGCAAGTGCCAATTTATAGTTGATGGGCAATTATGATGTGTCATTGTAGGTTCATCAGTTGTAACAAATGCACCAGTCTGGTGAGGGATGTTAATAATGGGGGGACTTATGCATTTGGGGCAGGGAATATATGGGAGATATTTTACCTTCTTCTTAATTTTACTGTGAAATTTAAACTTCTCAAGAAAAATAAAGTCATTAATTAAAATATAATGGATAGTGTTACCCTGGTGGTTCAGTAGTAAATAATCTGCCTGCCAATGCAGGAGACAAGGGTTTGATATCTGGTCCCAGAAGATCTCATATACCATGGAGCAAATAAGCCCATGCCCCACAACTTCTGAGCCTGTGTTCTAGAGCCCGTGAACCACAAGCACTGAGTCCACGTGCTGCAACTCCTGAAGCCTACATGTCCTAGGGCCTGTGCTCCACAAGACAGGCCACCACAATGAGAAGCCCACACACCACAGCAGAGTAGGCCCTAGTTCCCACGACTAGAGAAAACTGTCACACAACAATGAAGACCCAGCATGGCCATAAATAAAATAAATAAATATTAAAAAAATAATGGACTCAGTATGAGAAGGAGAGGGTAGGGTGATTTGAGAGAATAGCATTGAAACATATATATTACCATATGTAAAATAGATAGCTGTGGGAGTTTGATGCATGGTGCAGGGCATCAAAAACTGGTGCTCTGTGTCAACTAGGAGGGGTGGAGTGGGGAGGGAGAGGGGAGGAAGTTTCAGGATAGAAGAGTTGTATGCCTATGGTCAATTCGTGTTGATGTATGGCAAAAACCATCAATATTGTCAAGTAATTATCCTCCAATTAAAATTAAAAAAAAATAATGGATACTGGGCTTGGTGAACTCTTTATTACATTGGTAACATGACTTGGAAATATGGAAATATTCTTATTGTCTGTGGTTTAAGGTAGGAATAATTAATATATCTTACCTACCAAGCTTTACATGTTGATTATACATTAGGTTATAATTTGGGGAAAAAAGAGAACTAAAGCACAACCTCTGTAATTTTAAACACTTAGAAAAACTGCTAAACCAAATCAACTTATTATATAAAGTTGTTATATGATGATGGATAAAAAGCAGAGACATTACTTTGTCAACAAAGGTCTGTCTAGTCATGGTTTTTCCAGTGGTCATGTATGGATGTGAGAGTTGGACTGTAAAGAAAGCTGAGTGCCAAAGAATTGATGCTTTTGAACTGTGGTGTTGGAGAAGACTCTTGAGGGTCCCTTGGACTGCAGGAGATCCAACCAGTCTCCTAAAGGAGATCAGTTCTGGGTGTTCATTGGAAGGACTGATGTTGAAGCTGAAACTCCAATACTTTGGCCACCTGATGCGAAGAGCTGACTCATTTGAAATGACCCTGATTCTGGTAAAGATTGAAGGCAGGAGGAGAAGGGGATGACAGAGGATGAGATGGTTAGATGACATCACTGACTCAATGGACATGGGTTTGGGTGGACTCTGGGAGTTGGTGATGGACAGGGAGGCCTGGCATGCTGTAGTTCATGGGGTTGCAAAGAATTGGACACGACTGAATGACTGAACTGAACTGAACTGAACTGAATGTGTGTTGCTAATCAAAAGCCAGCTCTATACATCACTGCTGTGTCATCTTCAACTTTTAAATTCATCCTGTAATGATATTAATCATTGTTAGGTGAAAGTGAAAATGTTAATTGCTCAGTCATGTCTGACTCTTTTTGACCCCATGGAATGTAGCCTGCCAGGCTTCTCTATCCATGGAATTCTCCAGGCAAGGATACTGGAGTGGGTTGCCATTCCCTTCCCCAGGGATCCTCCTGACCCAGGGATTGAACCCAGGTCTCCTGCACTGCAGGCAGTCTCGTTACCATCTGAGACACCAGGGAAGCTTTTTGTTAGGTATGTTGATTTAATAAGAACTAAAGCAGGCCTGTAATGCAAATTATATAAAAACTATGATGCCAGATTTTATCAAAAGGGGGAATAATTGTGTTGAGTAAATTTAACGTTCTTGCTTCATTGTGAAAGAATTCAGAGATGAAATGATAATAAGAAGTGGATTTATTTGGAGAGAAACACTCCAAAGACAAAATGTGGACCATCTCTAAAGGTAAGAGAGAGCTTGGGATAAACACTACACAGAGTGTGGCCCATCTCAGAAGACGAGAGAGAGAGAGAGAGAGAGAGAGCGTGCGCGCAAGAGAGAGAGAGAGCAAGAGAGAGCAAGGCTGCACTTCAAAATATGACATTGTTAGATTTTATGGGCTGAGTAACTTCATAGGCTAATGGGTGAAAATTTTTCCAATTATTTGGGGGAATGGGGAGGAATTTCCAGGAACTGGGCCACGTCTCACTTTTTGGCCTTTTATTCTTAGCCTCAGGACTATCGTGGCACTTTTGGGTATATCTTTTAGCATGTTAGCATACTACAGTTAGCATATAATATATAATGAGGCTCAAGGTCTACTGTAAGTCAAATCTTCCACCAACTTTGACCCAGTGGTTCCAACCAGTCTTTGTTATGTCCTATGGCTATATCATTCTTTTAAAGGATGTTCCCTACTCCCTTTACTCCAGTTTTATTTGTGGGAAAAATAAACTTAACTGAAAAAATAAGAAAGAGAAATTAAGGAATCAACCTCATTCACCACTGCAGCAAAAATAATTAAATATCTAGGAATAAACTTACCTAAGGAGACAAAGAACTCTACACAGAAAATTATAAGATACTGATGAAAGAAATAAAAGATGATATAAACAGATGAAGAGATATTTCATATTCCTGAGTAGGAAGAATTAATATTGTGAAAATGAGTATAATACCAAATGCAATCTAGAGGTTCAATGTGATCCCTATCAAATGAGCAATGGCATTTTTCACAGAACTAGGAAAAAAATGTAAAAATTCATATGGAAACACAAAAGAACCTGAATAGCCAAAGCAGTCTTGAGAAAGAAGAATGGAGCTAGAGGAATCAACCTTCCTGACTTCAGATTATATTACAAAGCTACAGTCATCAAGACAGTATGGTACTGGCACAAAACAGAAATATAGACCAATGGAACATGATAGAAAGCCCATAAATAAACCCATGAACCTATGGGTACCTTATTTTTGACAAAGAAGGCAAGAATATACAATGGGGCAAAAACAGCCTCTTCAATAAATGGTCCTGGGAAAACTGGACAACTACGTGTAAAAGAATGAAATTAGAATACTTCCTAACACCATACACAAAGATAAACTCAAACTATATTAGAGACCTAAATGTAAGACCAGAAACTAGAAAACTCTTAGAGGAAAACATAGGCAGAACACTCGATGACATACATCAAAGCAAGATCCTCTATGATCCACCTCCTAGAGTAACAGAAATAAAACACAAAAGTAAACAAGTGGGACCTGATTAAACTTAAAAGCTTTTGCACAGCAAAGGAAATTATAAGGTGAAAAGACAACCCTCAGAATGGGAGAAAATAATAGCAAATGAAACAACTGACAAAGGATTAATTCCAAAATATAAAAGCAGCTCATACAACTCAATGCCAGAAAAACAAACAACTCAATCAAAAAGTGGGGAAAAGACCTAAACTGACATTTCTCCAAAGAAAACATACAGATGGCTAACAAACACATGAAAAGATGCTCAACTTTGCTCATTATTCAGTCAGTTCAGTTCAGTTGCTCAGTTGTGTCCGACTCTTTGCGACCCCATGAATTGCAGCACGCCAGGCTTCCCTGTTGATCACCAACTCCCGGAGTTCACCCAAACTCATGCTCATTATTAGAGAAATACAAATCAAAACCCCGATGATACATCACCTCACACCAGTCAGAATGGTCATCATCAAATATCTTCAAACAATAAATGCTGGAGAGGGTATGGAGAAAAGGGAACCCTCTTGCACTGTTGGTGGGAATGTAAATTGATACAGCCACTATGGAAGACAGTATGGAGATTCTTTAAAAATCTAGGAATAAAAGCACCATATGACACAGCAATCGCACTCCTAGGCACATACCCTGAGGAAAACAAAATTGAAAAAAGATACATGTATCCCATTGTTCATTGCAACACTATTTACAATAGATAGAACATGGAAGCAACCTGGATGTCCATCAACAGATGAATGGATAAAGAAGTTGTGGTACATATACACAATGGAATATTACTCAGCTATAAAAAGGAACATGTTTGAGTCCATTCTCATGAGGTGGATGAACTTAGAAAATATTATACAGAGTGAAATGAGTCAGAAAGACAAAGATAAATATCATATTCTAACACACATATATGGAATCTAGAAAAATGGTACTGAAGAATTTATTTACATAAATCGATGCTTTCAAACTGCAGTTTTAGAGAAGACTCTTGAAAGTCCCTTGGACTGCAAGGAGATCCAACAAGTCCATCCTAAAGGAAATCAGTCCTTCATATTCATTGGAAGGACTGATGCTGAAGCTAAAACTTCAATACTTTCACCACCTAATGTGAAGAATTGACTCATTGAAAAATACCCTGATTCTGGGAAAGATTGAAGGCAGGAGGAGAAGGGGATGACAAAGGATAAGATGTTTGGATGGCATCACTGACTCAATGGACATGAGTTTGAGTGAGCTCTGGGAGTTGGTGATGGACAGTGAAGCTTGATGTGCTGCAGTCCATGGGGTCACAAAGAATCGGACATGACTGAGTGACTGAACTGAACTAAACTGGTCTTTATGATTTCTTTCCTCCACCTAACTTTAGGGTTTTTTTTTTGTTGTTGTTCCTCTTTTTCTAGGTGCTTTAGGTGTAAGTTTATGTTGTTTGTTTTATCTCTCTGTCTCTGTTTTTTTTTGTTTGTTTGTTTTTGTTTTTTTTTGAGGTTGGCTTGTTTTGCTATGAAATTCACTCCTAGCATTACTTTTACCGCATTCCACAGGCTCTAACCTAAGGCACAGCCTGGCCTGCTCACAGAAAAAAGGATTGAGCAAATACCAGGGGAGAGCTAGCCAACCATGGACCGGCCTATCCCCCTGACGGAGGCAGAGAGGCAGGCAGGCAACAGCAAGAGCCAGAAGGCAAGGGGCATTCTAAGCCCCAGAGAGGAGATCCTCTACCAAATTGTGAACAGGCTCCCAGTTGCTAACCAAGTCTTCCTGGGGTCCTGGACAGTTGACATCTGCCAGGAGGGTTGTTGCCAGAGATCAGCTCCCCAGAGGAGACAGATGGCACACCTGAGACAGCGCTCTCATGGCGCACCCAGAAAACTAAGCAGCTGGGACCAGGGAGGTGATTAGGATGCACAGCCCACCTGAGATAGTGCACTCACCAAGCATATGGTCAGCTGAGTTGCTCAGACCTGGGAAGGGCACAAAACGCAGGCCCAATTGAGTCTGTGCCTTTGTGGAGTACCAAAGAACCTGAACCTGACCAGCTTAGACCTGGGAAGTGCACAAAACCCAGGGTCTGTTTTGGAAAGTTCCCTGCAGAGCAACCTGGAGCCAGAGCAGTGTAGACCAGGAAAGCACATGCACCATGAGCTGGGGAAAACTAGTGTGGTCCATACACTGTGAGTACTCCCCACACATGCCAGTGATATTTGTTTGCAGTGTTCCTCCTTTCCCACAGCACAACTGAACAAGTGAGCCTAAATGAGTGACCACCTTCACACCCTTGGGTCAGGGTGGAAATTAGACACTGAAGAGACTTGCAAACTGAGAAGGCCAAAGTAAACAAAGAAGATCGAACTGCTCTGGGAGTGACAGGTGCAACAGATTAAAACCCTGTAGTTAGCATTGACTAAGCATAGGATGAGGCCTATAGAACTTGAGAAGAATAAGCTGTAATAAGGAACTATCTGAAACTGAACTGACACCACACTGCCTTCAACAGCTCCAGAGAAATTCCTACATGTATTTTACTATTATAATTTTTATTTTTTTTTAAATTTTAAGTTCTTTATTACTTAATTTTAATTTTTATAAACTACTATTACCTTTCAAAAAAGGCCATATTTTTATTTTTTATAAATTTATTCATTTTAATTGGAGGCTAATTACTTTACAATATTGTAGTGGTTTTGCCATACATTAACATGAATCAGCCACGGGTGTACATGTGTTCCCCATCCTGAATCCCCCCTCCCACCACCCTCCCCATCTCATCCCTCTGAGTCATCCCAATGCACCAGCCCCAAGCACCCTGTCCCATGCATTGAACCTGGACTGGCAATCCATTTCACATATGATAATATAAATCATTCAATGCCATTCTCCCAAGTCATTCCACCCTTGCCTTCTCCCACAGAGTCCAACAGTCTGTTATAGTTCTATACATCTATGTCTCTTTTGCTGTCTCATATATAGGGTTATCGTTACTATCTTTCTAAATTCAATATATATGCATTCATATACTGTATTGAAGTTTTCCTTTCTGGCTTACTTCACTCTGTATAATAGGCTCCAGTTTCATCCACCTCATTAGAACTGATTCAAATGCATTCTTTTTAATGGATGAGTAATACTGCATTGTGTATAAGTACCACAGCTTTCTTATCCATTCGTCTGCTGATGGACATCTAGATTGCTTCCATGACCTGGCTATTATAAACAGTGCTGTGATGAACATTGCAGTACACATGTCTCTTTCAATCCTTGTTTCCTTGGTGTGTATGCCCAACAGTGGGATTGCTGAGTCATACGGTAGTTTTAGTTCCAGTTTTTTAAGGAATCTCCACACTGTTCTCCATAGTGGCTGTACTAGTTTGCATTCCCACCAATAGTGTAAGAGGGTTCCCTTTTCTCCACACCCTCTCCAGCATTTATTGTTTACAGACTTTTGGATAGCAGCCATTCTGACTGGCGTGAAATGGTACCTCATTGTGGTTTTGATTTGCATTTCTCTGATAATGAGTGATGTTGAGCATCTGTTCATGTGTTTGTTAGCCATCTGTATGTCTTCTTTGGAGAAATGTCTGTTTAGTTCTTTGGCCCATTTTTTGATGGGGTTGTTTATTTTCCTGGAATTGAGCTTCAGGAGTTGCTTGTATATTTTTGAGATTAATTCTTTCTCAGTTGCTTCCTTTGCTATTATTTTCTCCCATTCTGAAGGCTGTCTTTTCACCTTGCTCATAGCTTCCTTCATTGTGCAAATGCTTTTAAGTTTAATTGGGTCCCATTTGCTTATTTTTGCTTTTATTTCCATTTCTCTGAGAGGTGGGTCATAGAGGATCCTGCTGTGATTTATGTCAGAGAGCGTTTTGTCTGTTTTCCTCTAAGAGTTTTATAATTTCTGGTCTTATATTTAGATCTTTAATCCATTTTGAATTTATTTTTGTGTATGGTGTTAGAAACTGTTCTAGTTTCATTCTTTTACAAAAAATGGTTGACCAGTTTTCCCAGCACCACTTGTTAAAGAGATTGTCTTTTCTCCATTGTATATTCTTGCCTCCTTTGTCAAAGATAAGGTGTCCATAGGTGCGTGGACTTATCTCTTGGCTTTCTATTTTGTTCCATTGATCTATATTTCTGTCTTTGTGCCAGAACCATACTGTCTTGATGACTGTAGCTTTGTAGTATAGCCTGCAGTCAGGCAGGTTGATTCCTCCAGTTCCATTCTTCTTTCTCAAGATTGCTTTAGCTATTCGAGGATTTTTTTGTATTTCTTCGAATACAAAATTGTGAAATTATTTGTTCTAGTTCTGTGAAAAATACCGTTGGTAGCTTCATAAGGATTGCATTGAATCTATAGATTGCTTTGGGTAGTATACTCATTTTCACTACATTGATTCTTCCAATCCATGAACATGCTATATTTCTCCATCTATTTGCATCTTCTTCAATTTCTTTCATCAGTGTTTTATAATTTTCTATATATAGATATTTTGTTTCTTTAGGTCAATATATTCCTGAGTATTTTATTCTTTTTGTTGCAATGGTGAATGGAATTGTTTCCCTAATTTCTTTTTCTGTTTTCTCATTGTTAGTGTATAAGAATGAAAGGGATTTCTCTGTGTTAATTTTATATCCTACAACTTTACTGTAATCATTGATTAGCTCTAGTAATTTTCTGGTGGAGTCTTTAGGCTTTTCTATGTAGAAGATCATGTCATCTGGAAACTGAGAGTTTTACTTGTTCTTTTCCAATCTGGATTCCATTTATTTCTTTTTCTTCTCTGATTGCTGTGGCCAAAACTTCCAAAACTATGTTGAATCGTAGTGGTGAGAGTTGAGCACCCTTGTCTTGTCCTTGACTTAAGGGGAAATGCTTTAGTTTTCACCATTGAGGATAATGTTTGCTGTGGGTTTATCATATATGGCTTTTATTATGTTGAGGTATGTTCCTTCTATGCCTGCTTATCAATAATTACCTTAAATGTAAATGGGTTGAATGTCCCAAAGAAAAGACAAAGACTGGCTGAATGGATACAAAAACAAGACCCCTATATATGCTGTCTACAAGAGACCCAACACAAATTAAGGGACACATACAGACTGAAAGCAAAGGGCTGAAAAGGGATATTTTACACAAATGGAGACCAAAATAAAGCAGGAGTATCAAAGCTCATATCAGATAAAATAGACTTTGAAATAAAGGCCGTGAAAAGAGACAAAGAAGGACACTACATAATGATCAAAAGATCAATCCAAGAAGAAGATATAACAATTATAAATACATATGCACCCAACAAAGGAGCACCACAATATGTAAGGCAAATGCTAGCAAGAATGAAAGGGGAAATTAACAGTAGCACAATAATATTGGGAGACTTTAATACACCACTCACACCTACAGATACATCAACTAAAAAGAATATTAACAAGGAAACACAAACTTTAAATGATACAATGATCCTGTTAGACATAATTGATATATATATATAGGATATTTCACCCCAAAACAATGAATTTCATCTTTTTCTCAAGTGCACACCGAACCTTCTCCAGGATAGATAACATCCTGGGGCATAAATCTAGCCTTGGTAAATTAAAACATATTGAAATCACTTCAAACATCTTTTCTGATCACAATGCAGTAAGATTAGATGTCAACTACAGGAAAAAACCATTAAAAATACAAACATATGGAGGCAAACACGCTTCTAAATAACCAACAAATCACTGAACAAAGCAAAAAATAAATCAAAACATGCATGGAAACAAATGAAAATGAAAACACAACAACCCCAAACCTATGGGATTCAGTAAAAGCAGTGCTAAGGGGAAGGATCATAGCAATACAAGCTTACCTGAAGAAACAAGAGAAAATCAAATAAGCAACCTAACTCGACATCTAAAGCAACTAGAAAAAGAAGAAATGAAGAACCCCAGTGTTAGTAGAGGGAAAGAAATCATAAAAATTAAGGCAGAAATAAATGAAAAAGAAACAAAAGAGACTATAGCAAATATCAACAAAACTAAAACCTGGTTCTTTGAGAAGATAAGTGAAATAGACAAACCATTAGCCAGACTCATCAAGAAAATAAAGGGGGAAGAATCAAATCAAGAAAATTAGAAATGAAAATGGAGAAATCACAACAGACAACACAGAAATACAAAGGATCATAAGAGACTACTGTCAGCAACTATATGCCAAAGAAATGCACAGCATGAAAGAAATGCACGAATTCTTATAAAAGTATAACCTTCCAAAACTGAATCAAGAATAAACAGAAAATATTAACAGAGATATCACAAACATGGAAATAAAAACTGTAATAAGAAATCTTCTAAAAAAACAAAAGCCCAGGAGCAGATGGTTTCACAGGTGAATTCTGCCAAAAATTTAGAGAAGAGCTAACACCTATCCTACTCAAACTCTTCCAGAAAATTGCAGAGAAAGGTAAACTTCCAAACTCATTCTTTGAGGCCACCATCACCCTAATACCAAAACCAGGCAAAGATGCCACAAAAAAGAAAACTACAGGCCGATAACACTGATGAACATAGATGCAAAACTCCTCAACAAAATTCTAGCAAACAGAATCCACCAACATATTAAAAACATCATACATCATGACCAAGTGTGCTCTATCCCAGGGATGCAAGGATTCTTCAATATTCACAAATCAATTAATGTGAAACACCACATTAACAAATTGAAAGATAAAAACCATATGATTATCACAGTAGATGCAGAGAAAGCCTTTGACCAAATTCAACATCCATTTATGATTAAAACTGTCTAGAAAGCAGGCATAGAAATATACCTCAACATAATAAAAGCTATATATGATAAACCCAAAGCAAACATTATCCTCAATGGTGAAAACTTGAAAGCATTTCCCCTAAAGTCAGGAACAAGACAAGGGTGTACACTCTCACCACTACTATTCAACATAGTTTTGGAAGTTTTGGCCACAGCAATCAGAGAAGAAAAAAAAAAAAAAAAAGGAATCCAGATTGGAAAAGAAGAAGTAAAACTCTCACTGTTTGCAGATGACATAATTCTCTACACAAAAACGTAAAAATACCACCAGAAAATTACTAGAGCTAATCAATGAATATAGTAAAGTTGCAGGATATAAAATTAACACAGAGAAATCCTTTTCATTCCTATACACTTAAAATGAGAAAACAGAAAGAGAAATTCAGGAAACATTTCCATTCACCATTACAATGAAAAGAATAAAATACTCAGGAATATATCTACCTAAAGAAACAAAAGATCTATATATAGAAAGCTATAAAACACTGATGAAGGAAATGAAAGATGATACAAATAGATGGAGAAATATAGCATGTTCATGGATTGGAAGAATCAATATAGTGTAAATAAGTATCCTAGCCAAAGTCAACTATAGATTCAATGCAATCCCTATCAAGCTACCAATGGTATTTTTCAGAGACCTATAAAACATAATTTCACAATTTGTATGGAAATTAAAAAAAAAAAAAAAACAAACTCAGATAGCCAAAGCAATCTTGAGAAAGAATGGAACTGGAGGAATCAACCTGCCTGACTTCAGGCTCTACTACAAAGCCACAGTCATCAAGACAGTATGGCACTGGCACAAAGACAGAAATATAGATCAATGGAACAAAATCAAAAGCCCAGAGATAAATCCATGCACTTATGGACACCTTATCTTTGACAAAGGAGGCAAGAATATAAATTGGAGGAAAGACAATCCTTTTAACAAATGGTACTGGGAAAACTGGTCAACCACTTGCAAAAGAATGAAACTAGAACACTTTCTAACACTATACACAAAATTAAACTCAAAATGGATTAAAAATCTAAACATAAGACCAGAAACTATAAAACTCCTAGAGGAGAACATAGGCAAAACACTCTCTGACATAAATCACAGCAGGATCCTCTATGACCCACCTCCCAGAATAAGGAAAATAAAAGCAAAACTAAGCAAATGAGACCTAATTAAACTTGAAAGCTTTTGCATAATGAAGGAAACTATAAGCAAGGTTTAAGGACAGCCTACATAATGGGAGAAAATAATATTAAAGGAAACAACTGATAAAGAATTAGTCTTCAAAATATACAGGCAACTCCCAAAGCTCAATTCCAGAAAAATAAATGGCCCAATCAAAAAATGGGCCAAAGAACTAAACAGACATTTCTCCAAAGAAGACATACAGATGGCTAACAAACACATGAACAGATGCTCAACATCACTCATTATCAGAGAAATGCAATTCAAAACCACAATGAGGTACCATCTCAGGCCAGTCAGAATGGTTGCTATCAAAAAGTCTATAAACAATAAATGCTGGCATGGGTGCAGAGAAAAGGGAACCCTCTTACACTGTTTGTGGGCATGCGAACTAGTAGAACCATTATGGATAACAGTGTGGAGATTCCTTAAAATGCTGGAAATAGAACTGCCATCCGACTCAGCAATCCCACTGTTGGGCATACACACCGTGGAAAGCAGAATTAAAAGAGACAAGTGTACCTTAGTGTTCATCGCAGCCCTGTTTACATGTCTACCTGCAGAAGAATGGATAAGAAACTGTGGTACTTATACACAATGGGATATTTCTCAGCTATTAAAAAAGTGCATTTTTATCAGGTCTAATGAGGTGGATGGAACTGGAGCCTATTATACTGAGTGAAGTCAGTCAGAGTGAAAAACATCAATACAGTACATTAACACATATATATGGAATTTAGAAAGATGGTAATGATGACCCTATATGTGAGACAGCAAAAGAGACACAGACATAAATAACAGACTTTTGGACTCTGTGGGTGAAGGCGAGGGTGTGATGATTTGACAGAGTAGCACTGAGAGATGTATATTACCATATGTGAAATAGAACACTAATCCAGTCTCGATGCATGAGACAGGGTGCTCAGGGCCAGTGCCCTGGGTTGACCCCAGGGATGGGATGGGGAAGGAAGTTGGGGGGGGTGGTTCAGGAAGGGGAACACATGTATACCTATGGCGGATTCATGTCAATGTATGGCATAAAGCACTACAGTATTGTAAAGTAAATAGTCTCCAATCAAAATAAATAAATTATTTTTTTAAAGAGTCTTCTCCAAAACCACAATTCAAAAGCATCAATTATTCAGTGCTCAGCCTTCGTTACGGTCCAACTCTCACATCCATGTATGACTACTGCAAAACCATAGCTTTGACTAGACACACCTTTGTTGGCAAAGTAATGTCTCTGCTTTTTAATACTTTCTAAGTTTTTCATAGTTTTCCTTCCAAGGAACAGGCATCTTTTAATTTCATGGCTGCAGTCACCATCTGAAGTGATTTTGAAGCCAAAGAAAATAAAGTCTATCAGTGTTTCCATTCTTTCTCCCATCTATTTGCCATGAAGTAATGGGACCTGAAGCCATGCTATCTCATGCTATGAGACTAGATATCTCATGGCTTTACTTAAAAGCTTAGTTGCAAGCCAGGTTTTGCAATATAAACTTAGTAGTTTAAAAAGAGTTGGAATACAATGTTGGAATTAAAGTTGCTTGCTCAGATGATTTAGACTTACCATCTGTAAGCTTTGGCTGAGGGAGCATTCCCAGCAGTTGGAATTTTAAAACTACCACTTTTATCCCCTTGGTTTCAAGTCTTGCCTGATTGAGGTAACTAGGTTCAGTGTCAGGTCCTTGTGGCTTGAATTTACATTTCTGGTTTTAGAGATTTGCAAGAGAAAGTCAGTTACTTTTAGTTTCCCAAAAAACAGTTCTATCACCTAATACTAAATTAGTGACAAGATTTTAACTAAACTGAAATTTTACAAGTCCTATGTTCTGTAACTTTAATTTATCATACCATCAAAGATTTGTTTAAAGCATTCAGCAAAGACCTGAGCTTACTGATTAAACCCAAAGCCAAATTACTTTTTAAATTTTTATTAGTCCTTTCATATTAGTTCTCAGCTTTTGCTCCCTTGTATGGCTCATGCACTGAATATGCCAGCAAACTTGGAAAACCCAGCAGTGGCCACAGAACTGGAAAAGGTCAGTTTTCATTCCAATCCCAAAGAAAGGCAATGCCAAAGACTGCTCAAACTACCACAAAATTGCACTCATCTCACACACTAGCAAAGTAATGCTCAAAATTCTCCAAAACAGGCTTCAACAGTACATGAAGCCTGAACTTCCAGATGTTCAAACTGGATTTAGAAAAGGCAGAGGAACCAGAGATCAAATTGCCATCATTTATCGGATCATGAAAAAAGCAAGAGAATTCCAGAAAAATATCTACTTCTGCTTTATTGACTATGCCAAAGTCTTTGACTGTGTGGATCACAACAAACTGTGAAAAACTCTTCAAGAGATAGGAATACCAGACCACCTTCCTGCCTCCTGAGAAATCTGAATGCAGGTCAAGAAGCAACAATTAGAACTGTACATGGAACAACAGACTGGCTCCATATTGGGAAAAGAATAAATCAAGCCTGTATATTGTCACCCTGCTTATTTAATTTATATGCAGAGTACATTATCCAAAATGCCAGGCTGGATGAAGCAGAAGCTGAAATTAAGATTTCCAGGAGAAATATCAATAACCTCAGATATGCAGATCATACCATCCTTACGGCAGAAAGTGAAGAAGAACTGAAGGACCTTCTTGATGAAAGTGAAAGAGGAGAGTGAAAAAACTAGGTTAAAACTCAACATTCAGAAAACTAACACCATGGCATCTAGTCCCATCACTTCATGCCAAATAGATGGGGAAACAGTGGAAAGAGTGAGAGACTTTATTTTGGGGGGCTCCAAAATCACTGCAGATGGTGACTGAAGCCATGAAATTAAAAGACACTCGCTCCTTGTAAGAAAAGCTATGACCAACCTAGGCAGCATTTTAAAAAGCAGAGACATTACTTTGCCAACAAAGGTCCATCTAGTCAAAGCTATGGTTTTTGCAGTAGTCATGTATGGATGTGAGAGTTCGCCTATAAAGAAAGCTGAGCACTGAATAATTGATGCTCTTGAACTGTTGTGTTGGAGAAGACTCTTGAGAGTCCCTTGGACTGCAAGGAGATCCAACCAGTCCATCCTAAATGAGATCAGTCCTGGGTGTTCATTGGAAAGACTGATGCTGAAGCTGAAACTCCAATATTTTGGCCACCTGATGTGAAGAACTGACTCTTTGGGCAATTCCCTGATGCTGGGAAAGATTGAAGGCAGGAAGAGAAGGGGATAACAGAGGATGAGACGGTTGGATGGCATCATCAACTCTGTGGACATGAGTTTGAGCAAGATAGGGGAGTTGGTGAAGCCTGGCATGCTAACGTCCATGGGGTTACAAAGAGTCTGACACAACTGTGCAACTGAACTGCACTGAACTGAGTGTAATAATATCAAATCTTGTTTTAATCACATAGATATCCATTTTACTTATCCCATTTTGAGTAAGCATCTATAGATTTCTTTATTCATTTAATATAATTTCTCTTAAAACGTTTTTTACCTTGTTGCAAATATTGCTAGACTTTCCTTACAAGTGTTTTATTAATGTTAATTATTCTAATGTTCTTACTGGCAACTGTAAAACTCATTGAGGAGAAGTAACGTCCACAATAGAAACTTTCCAAACAAGTTGTTCTTACTTGTTTTAATTAATATCAGATTTTTTTCACATTTAACTTGATTTTGTGTTTTATAGGTACCAATAAAACAGCTGTTTACATTGAGAGGGCTCAAGGTTCACCAATTTTTAGTTTCTCTGATTTTATTTATTTATTTAATTAATTTATTTTAGTTGGAGGCTAATTACTTTACAATATTGTAGTACTTTCTGCCAAACATTGACATAAATCAGCCATAGGTGTACATGTGTTCCCCATTCTGAACCCCCTCCCACTTCCCTTCCCATCTAATTCCTCAGGTTGATCCTGGTGCACCAGCCCTGAGCACCCTGTCTCATGTATGGGACCTGGACTGGCGATCTGTTTCACATATGATAATATACATGTTTCAAGGCTATTCTCTCAAATCATTCCACCCTCGCCTTCTCCCACAGAGTCCAAAAGACTGTTCTTTACATCTGTGTCTCTTTTCCTGTCTCGCCTATAGGGTCATCATTACCGTCCTTCTGAATTCCATATATATGCATTAGTATACTGTATTGGTGTTTTTCTTTCTGACTTACTTCACTCTGTATAATAGGCTCCAACTTCATCCACCTCATTAGAACTGATTCAAATGCATTCTTTTTAATGGCTGAATAATAGTACATTGTGTATATGTACCACAGCTTTCTTATCCATTTATCTGCTGATAGACATCTAGGTTGCTTCCATGTCCTGGCTATTGTAAACAGTGCTGCGATGAACATTGGGGTACATGTGTCTCTTTCAATTCTGGTTTCCTTGGTGTGTATGCCCAGCAGTGGGATTGCTGAGTCATATGGCAGTTCTATTTCTAGTTTTTTAAGGAATCTCCACACTGTTCTCCATAGTGGTTGTACTAGTTTGTATTCCCACCAACAGTGTAAGAGGGTTTCCTTTTCTCCTCACCGTCTCCAGCATTTATTGTTTTTAGACTTTTGGATAGCAGCCATTCTGACTGGCGTGAGATGGTACCTCATTGTGGTTTTGATTTGCATTTCTCTGATAATGTGTTTCTCCAATTTTAAAAGGGTCCATCATTTGGACACCAATAAAATATATGTCAATAGATATTCAAGTCATTAAGACTCAATAGACCAACCCCTAAGTCACTGGGGGAGGATGTTACCTAAATTTGGAGAGTTTATTCTAAAAAACAGTGTAGCAAAGGACAAGTTTTTAAAAACTTGAACAAACAAAATGCACAAACACAGAGTGACCTAGGGAGATCAGGTAGAACTGTATTAACATCTGAAAGACATAGAAAAATGCAAATTTCCTCTTAGAAGGCCTTTATTTAAATGAGAATTCTGAAGATATTTTTATCAAGCCAGGTTGTTAACCTTTATTGAGTGGCTTACTCAATAAAAGAGGCCCCTCATTTTAGGGCAAGATATCCTTGGTTAGATGTCATCACCGACTCAATGGACATGAGTTTGGGTACACCCCAAGAGTTGGTGATGGACAGGGAGGCCTGGCATGCTGTGGTTCATGTGGTCACAAAGAGTCAGACATGACTGAGCAACTGAACTGAACTGAACTGAACTGATACTTTAGTATAATTCCCCCAATTAACTAGGTATGAGTTCTGTACACACTGTATGTGAATCTGGCTAGGGTGTTAATTGGAAGTTGACTTTCTGATGCCCCTTGTTTTTGAGAGATTTTATTTCCCATTTTAAGTTGAACTTGGCAGGAATAAATTTTACTAGTGAGATTTTTTGGTGGGCCTATGTGGTGCTTGTGGGCTTAACTCCTCCGGGAGTCATCCCAGAGTCATTTCAGCTCATCTTACATGTCTTGAATTCTCCCTCCAGTGGTCTAAGACCATAGAGGATGCTCAGATCACTGAATTGCCAGTTCTTATTTGTGACCCCTGGATGAGCAAGTGTTTTAATTAATAAGTAAGCTTCCCTATGGGACCACTTCATGGTAAGAGGACTCAGCCTCCACCACCACTGTAAATTTCTCAGTCACCTGAAAAAACCATAACTAGCTGGGAGGAGTCTTGTCCCTTTACTTTAGAGCAAAGCTCTCATACAGTATCTTCACTTTTTTTTTTTTTCTCCAACAAATTCTGTTAAGGCATCCGAATTGAGGAAAAGCATCAGATAAGATCAGCCTCTTACCTAACTACCCAGCACAGACCACACAGTCTCCTACAATGGAGCAACCTTGGTGTCTTTCAACCAAGCCCCAGGTATCCCTCTGTATCTTTCAACTGAGCCCTCCCCACCTTTCCACTGAGTGGATATTCCCTGGTATCTTTCTCTCTCTCTCTTTTTTTTTTTTTCCTGGTATTTTTCAATCAACCTCCTCCCAATATCTTTCAACTGGGTGGATATTCCTGGTATCTTTTAACCAAGCCCCACCCAGTATCTAGACCTTGAATGGGTATGCCCCAGTGTCTTTCAAGTGAGAGAGGGTAGGTACCTGCTATACTCCATCAAATAAAACTCAGGATCATCGACCAGTACAGAAGATCTGAGAACCAGGAGAGCCTCACTTAAATCTGTCTGGACTCCCAGAGGAGGCAGATGGGCAAAAGGGGCCGCTGCTGGTACCAAGGCTCTGGATCCTTGTGGAGTTCAGGTGGAGGAAAAGAATCTGCTCTGCTGCCTTCATTGGTTGCCATAGCTGTTCACTTAAAAAATTGTGACATCCTAAAAGTTGAGAGTTATGTTTTATTTAGTGGAAATTTTAAGGTCTTAAGCCCAGGAGGCAGCATCTCAAGTAGTCCTCAGAGAATTGCTCTGAGGAGAAAGGGGCGGGGGGGAGTCAGGTTATATAGAAGTTTGCAACAAAGGACAGGTAGTCTTAACATCAAAAGTACCTTTGCGAATTAAAGAAAAACAAGTATCAAGGAATTTAGTGCTATTCCATGTATGGGAAGATGCATGAGTCTGGACTCACTGAAATCATTCCTTTCGTATTAAACTCAGTTATCTGGGGCCAGAATCTTGCATTTTTCACATCCTGAGCCCCTCAGTGCTCACCACAGGTAGTGCCTGCAACCTTATTACTTCCAAATAGCAGGTCTTTTTCTTCTTCCTGGGTGCCTCCAGGGCTCAGAAATTCACATTTGGAGGGTTGCTGATGGCATTACCATCCTTGTTTACTGACATTGCAGAAATACTCCACTTCTCAATGCTAAAGGAAACCATCAGGCTTACCTGAACTCGCACAATATGAAGCTAATATCAAGGAGCTAATACTACCAATAATGGAGTTTTTCTTTGCCTCTAGGGTAAATTGCACTGGGTTTAACTTGTGTATACAGAAAAAGGGACTTGGTCCAAACTTTTAAAGGCATTATAAATTGAACTCTAAAGTTCTCAAACATAGAATTCTTGATTTCTAGTTTAGTTGGAAATCTTCTTGAAGATATAAAGAGACAAATTAAAGAAAATGTAGCTATACAAATCAATCTTTTTATAGAATTTAGGTAGCAGAAATGTTCTTTGGGAAATTAAAAGTAACTTTTTGTTTTACAAATCTCTACAAAGCAGAAATGTAAGTACAACCCACAAGGACTTGAGAAAGTCTAATTAACTCAATCAAGTAGAATCAAAACCAGAAGAAAAAGAAAGGGAAAAGTCTTTAAAAGTTAAGAGTTCTAGATATTATATGTAATTAAAAGTAATAAAATTAATAAGGATCACATCTTTGTATGAAAGGGAGAAAGATACAAGGAATGGAAATGCAGTTTAAAGGGAAAAGAAAGTAATTTTTTCCTGGAAAGAAAACAAACAAACAAAAAAAGGGTTAATAGGACAAAATTTGAAAGTAAAAAGGAAAATTATAGAAGGTTTGCTGGAAAAGAAATCTGAAACAAGAGTTTTGTGCATGGTCAGGATTGGGTGATATTAAAAGAAAATTTAATTGAGTAAATAAATTTTAATACTAAAAGTAAGCCGTTACAGACCTAGAATTGGTTTTCTCTCCATGTTGTTTTCCCCTATAATATTGAGATGATATAATATAGTAACATTTTCCCTATAATATTCAGGTGATAAGACAGTATTATCAAAGAGACTACAGAATCTTCTTTGGTGGTATCAGCGATGCTCAAAGTTTAATGTATAGGTGTTGACAAAAGTTCCCTTCTCAAGAAAAAACTTCACTTATACTGAAGGATGTAGCAAAACTTATTTAGAGATTCTTGTTAATTGTTAACTAATATTCAGAATAGTATGAACTAATGACTGATTGATAATAGCTTATCTCCATCTGGTACGGTACATAAAAGTACAAGAGCCAGTGGCGGGTTTCTGATTCAGCTCATTCTCCTTTATTTCTGTATCTTACTACATAAGTAAAAATATCAAAGAGAATGCTTAAATATGATTTTTGCTTCTTTTTTAGTGCCTGAAAGATGTAATTTAAACTTAAATCACTTCAGGAGTAGAACAGATAACAAATATTCAGAGCTCCTAATGAATGACAGTAGGGGTCTGTGAACTGTGACTAAAAGTATTTACATAAACACACACACACACACGCACATACACACATAGAAGTAAAAGCCTGAGCCAATGTATCTGGGAGCTATTCCTGACTTCAAGTTATAAAAATCTCCTAAATGGGAGGATCATCCTCAGGATGAATATGACCTGCAGCTAATGTAATCTCAACAGACCAAGACTTGACTGATGCCAAAAACACATCTTTGGTTTTCCAATTTGTTCAAAGCCATGAGTGATTAAATTGGGTCTCAAAATATAATAAGAAATAAAGCTGTACAAACATAATAAGAAAAAATAAAGAAACTACAGCTTCCCTCCAATAGCCAGCTTGGTCGTCATTTCTTATAGTGCTCTCCCCATCACCTCAACTGACTTCATCTCCTATGTATATAAAAAAGCATGCTTCTCTTTGGTCCTTCTCCTCCTAGGGTGTTAATGTCAGTGGGAGGTTGAAACAGGGAGGTAGGTGGTAGGTATATCTCTCATAAGCATATTTCCATAAAAGCCCATAAAGGTAAGGAGAGCTAAATACAACTTATTATATAAATAGAAGAAATAAGCAATTTTACTGTCTGGGTTATATAGACCATATTATTTTTGATACATGGTATAATATAGTTTGATCCAAAACTTACTTAATCTGAATTTGTTAGTACTCCATTTGTTTCAATTTCTCTAAAGGAATAGAAAAAAAAAACATATCAATATACATTATATAGAACATTATTTTATTTTTAAAAATTAATTAATTTGTTTTAATTGGAGGATAATTACATACTGTGATGGTTTTTGCCATACATTGACATGAATCAGCCATAGGTGCACATGTGTGCTCCCATCCTGAACCCCCTTCCCACCTCCCCACCCCATCCCTCTGGATTGTCACAGAGCACCTTAATATAAAATTCCTGTTTTATTATTTTTATGCCCCAATTCCATTGTTACAACACACAAAACTTTTTTGACATTTTAAATATTTAATCTTAATCAGATATCTGCATTGTAATGATACACTGAAGAAATGACTTGATTATGATCATTGTACTTACAGTACACATTTAAGAGTGTAGGGCTCCATGTACACTGAGCTCACAAACATACAAATCACTCTTAAAAGACAAAATGACAAGAAATACACCCTGAGTGCCAAATATGTAAATGGTAACATGAATTTTCTTACTTTGTTGAAAAGCATGAATCATTAAATTTACAGTTAAAAAAATACATACAGAAAGTGCATAATTACATATAATATAACCAAGCTATAAAATACACTTACTTGTATATTATTCTAGAAAGCTATGCATATATATGTGTGTGTGTGTGTTTGTGTGTGTGTGTGTGTGTATGTTTGATGTAAACAGTCTACTAGGGACGAGATTATAGTATAGGGGAAAAACAAAACAAATTTTATTTCTTCACATGGCATACAAAGAGTGTGTGTGTGCTTAGTAGTTGAATCATGTCGGACTCTTTGCAACCCCATGAACTGTAGCCCGCTAGGCTGCTTTGTCTGTGGGGATACTCTGGGCAAGAATACTGGAGTGGGTTGCTATACCCTCCTTCAGGGGATCTTCCCAACCCAGGGATTGAAACCACGTCTCCCTCATTGCAGGCAGATGCTTTATTGTCTGAGCCAACAGGAAAGCCCATCCCTTCTCCAGGGGATCTTCTCTACCCAGAAATCGAATCAGAGTCTCTTGCACTGCAGGCAGAGTCTTTACCAGCTGAGCTACAAGGGAAGCCACATGGTTATGTTTAAAATAGGAGCTTCTCAGGTGGCGCTAGTGGTAAAGAACCTGACTGTCAATGCAGGAGACTTAAGATACATGGATCCAATCTCTGAGTTGAGAAGATCCCCTGGAGGAGGGCATGGCAACCCACTCCAGTATTCTTGCCCGGAGAATCCAATGGACAGAGGAGCCTGGCAGGCTACAGTCCATGGGGTTGCAAAGTCGTACACAACTGAAGTGACTTAGCAGGCACATGTAAAGATTATTCATTTTTTCCACAAAGAAGGAAATTAATACAGGCAAGGTGTTAAGCTAACATTCATTATTTATATTACTACAACAGTACAAATATTGAGAACTGACTTATCAGTAAAACTGTGGTTACACTTCTTTATTAGAGACACAGCTTTCTTTCCCCACCCCACCCCTAGGATTAATCAGGTCTTATTTCTAATATTAATGTATTATTTGGTTGCTTAATTTGCTCCTGTGGCATATAAATATCCTATGGAAATTGCAAATACTTCAGAATTGTGCCATGTTTTCCTTGTTAGGCCATCCCAGCTTCAGTCTCTGTCCTCCACTTCCATTTACACTAATTGCCTGCTTAGCTGCACAAATCTCATCTTGAATGTCTTCACCCCTTCTCCCTCTTCCCTGGATCTATTGTTGTCTGAAACCCAAGACTTTCTATTTCTCAGTTTACTTCCTAATTTTATGGAGCATACCCTTTAATATTCCCAAGGTTCATGGGAATTATTCAGATTTTCATTACATGTCTGAGGATAACTTTATCTTCCCATTTGATAAAGGTGAGCTTTTGAGTTGAAATCACTCTTCCTCTGGATTATTAGATCACTCTATCTTCTTCTAGCATTTAGAATTTCTACTGAGAATTTCAATACTATGCATATTGGAAATATTTTGTATGTGAAATGTTTTTCCCTCTGAAGACTTCCAAGCTTTTCATTTGCATTTATTTCATTAGAATTTCTATTAAGAATTAATAATCATACATGTGTAGGGAGTTTCTTCTTATCCATCATTAAGGGAATTTGATGATCTTTAAATATTGAAATTCAAGTTTTTCATCCCAGAATATTTTCTTGAAACATATCATTTAAATAACTAATTTATTTACAACATTGTGTTGCATTTTGCCATACATCAGCCACAGATATACATGTCCTCCACTTCTTGAACCTCCCTCCCACATCCCACCTTGTCCCACCCCTATACGTTGTCACAGGGCTTTGGATTTGAGCTCCCTGCATCATACAGCAAATTACTACTAGCTATCTATTTTAAATACATAGTCAAAGCTATGGTTTTTCCAGTAGTCATGTATGGATGTCAGAGTTGGACTATAAAGAAAGCTGAGCACCAAAGAATTGATACTTTTGAACTGTGGTGTTGGAGAAGATTCTTGAGAGTCCCTTGGACTGCAAGGAGATCCAACCAGTCCATCCTAAAGGAAATCAGTCCTGGGTATTCATTGGAAGGACTGATGCTGAAGCTGAAACTCCAGTACTTTGGACACCTGATGTGACAAACTGACTCATCTGAAAGACCCTGATGCTGGGAAAGATTGAAGGCAGGAAGAGAAGGGGAAGACAGACGATGAGATGGTTGGATGGCATCACTGACTCAATGGACTTGAGTTTCAGTGAACTCTGGGAGTTGGCGATAGACAGGGAGGCCTGGCATGCTGCAGTCCATGGGGTCACAGAGAGTCGCACACAACTGTGTGACTGAACTGAACTGAATGTATGTTTCATTGCTACTCTCTCAATTCATCCAATCCTCTCCTTCCCCTACTGTGTCCACAAGTCTGTTCTCTATGTCTACGTCTCCATTCATTTCAGTTCAGTTCAGTCTCTGAGTCGTGTCCGACTCTTTACAACCCCATGAACTGCAGCACACCAGGCCTCCCTGTCCATCACCAACTCCCAGAGTTTACCCAAACCCATGTCCATTGACTCGGTGATGCCATCTAACCATCTCAACTTCTGTTGTGCCCTTCTCCTCCTGCCTTCAATCTTTCCCAACATCAGGGTCTTTTCAAATGAGTCAGCTCTTCCATCAGGTGGCCAAAATATTTGAGTTTCAGCTTCAACATCAGTCCTTCCAGTGAACACCCAGAACTGATCTCCTTTACGATGGACTGGTTGGATCTTCTTGTAGTCCAAGGGACTCTCAAGAGTCTTCTCCAACACCACAATTCAAAAGCATCGATTCTTCTGTGCTCAGCTTTCTTTATAGTCCAACTCTCACATCCACACATAACTATAGGAAAAACCATAGTCTTGACTAGACGGACCTTGTTGACAAAGTAGTCTTTGCTTTTTAATATGCTATCTAGGTGGGTCTCCGTTGCTGCCCTACAAATAGGTTCTCCTTCCTGAAAACCTTCTGGCTAATCCTGTTATCTTAAAATGTGAATTATGGGAGTGGGTCTAGTAAGATCTTTACAATCTCCAGACATTCTTTTGATTCATTGTAATAACTAATTAAAAAGTATATAACTCCCTTGCTAACACTAGCGAGGGGGCACGCTTTGTTCCCCTTCTGATGTCTTTGTCAGAAGCTTTCTCTATCTCTTTTATACTTTAATAAAACTATTACACAAAAGCTCTAAGTGATCAAGCCTCATCTCTGGCCCCGGATTGAATTCTCCTCCAGAGGCCAAGAATCCCAGAGTCTTTCATGGTTCAGCAACAACCTTTCAATTGTTTGTAGAGATTTTGATTGTGTCAACTCTGACAGGTGTGAGGTGATACCTCATTGTAGTTTTGATTTGCATTTCTCTAATAATGAGCAAGGAAAGTTATGACCAACCTAGATAGCATATTAAAAAGCAGAGACATTAATTTGCCAATGAAGGTCTGTCTAGTTAAGGCTATGGTTTTTCCAGTGGTCATGTATGGATGTGAGAGTTGGACTGTGAAGAAAGCTGAGCACCGAAGAATTGATGCTTTTGAACTGTGGTGCTGGAGAAGACTCCTGAGAGTCCCTTGGACTGCAAGGAGATCCAACCAGTCCAACCTAAAGGAGACCAGTCCTGGATGTTCATTGGAAGGACTGATGCTGAAGCTGAAACTCTAGTACTTTGGCCACCTCATGCGAAGAGTTGACTCATTGGAAAAGACCCTGAGGCTGGGAGGGATTGGGGGCACAAGGAGAAGGGGACGACAGAGGAGGAGATGGCTGGATGGCATCACTGACTCGATGGACATGAGTCTGGGTGAACTCTGGGAGTTGGTGATGGACAGGGAGGCCTGGCGTGCTGTGATTCAAAGAGGGGTCGCATAGAGTTGGACACGACTGAGTGACTGAACTGAAACGAAATGAATAATGAGTGACGCTGATGCTTGGTACCTTTTCAAATGTTCATTAGCCATCTGTGTGTCTTCTTTGAAGAAATGTCTGTTTATGTCTTTTGTCCACTTTTGATTGGGTTGTTTGTTTTTCCACTATTGAGTTGAATGAGTTGCTTATATGTTTTGAAGATTAATCCTTTTTCAGTTGTTTCATTTGCTGTTATTTTCTCCCATTTTGAGGGTTGTCTTTTTACCTTGTTTATAGTTTCCATTGTTGTGCAAAAGCTTTTAAGTTAAACTAGGTCCCATTTGTTTCCTTTTGTTTTTATTTCCATTACTCTAGGATATGGGTCATAGAGGACCTTCCTGTGATTTATTTCAAAGAGAGTTCTGCCTAAGTTTTCTTCTATGAGTTTTATAGTTTCTGGTCTTACATTTAGGTCTTTAACCACACATTTTGAGTTTATCTTTGGGTATGGTATTAGGGAGGATTCTAATTTTAATTCTAGTTTTCCCAGCACCAGTTATTGAAAAGACTGTCTTTCTCCACTGTATATTCTTTCTTATTTTGTCAAATATAAGGTGCCCACAGTTGTGTGAGTTTAACTCTGAGCTTTCTAGTTTGTTCCATTGGTCTGTATTTCTGTTTTTGTGCCAGCACTGTATTTGATGACTGTAGCTTTTTTGTAAAGTCTGAAGTCAGGAAGGTTGATTCCTCCAGCTCCATTCTTCTTTCTCAAGACGCTTTGAATATTCAGGGCCTTTTGTGTTTCCATACAAGCTGTGAAAGTTTTCATTCTAGTTCTGTGAAAAATACCATTGGTAGTTGGGTAAGTATTGCATTGAATCTGTAGATTGTTTTGGGTAGAATAGCCATTTTCAAAATATTGGGCCTTCCAATCGTAGAACATGGTATACCTTTCCACTTGTTTGTGTTATCTTTGATTTCATTCATCAGTGTTTTATAGTTTTTGCATACAGGTCTTTTGTCTCTTTTGGTAGATTTATTCTTCAGTATTTCCTTTTTTTATTGCAATGGTGAATGCAATTCTTTCCTTAATTTCTGATTCTTATTTTTCATTATTAAAATATAGGAAAGCAAGAGACTTCTGTATGTTAATTTTATATGTTAATTATATATATAATTTTATATAATAAAAATTATATATATAATTTGTTATATTCACTGATAAGTACTAGAAAATTTGCAGTGGCATTTTTAGGGTTTTCTATGTATACTATAATATCATCTACTGAGAGTTTTTTACTTCTTTTCTGCCGGGGTCCAGCCCCGGCTGATCCAGGGTATTCGAAGCGGGGACAGCGTTGGCGACCTATTTAATTATTTATTCATCAAAGATATAAAGAGTAATAGAATGAGGATAGCTCAGTAGGAAAATTCAGTGGAGAAAAGAGGCTGAGTAGCTTGGTTTACGCGGGAGACCAATAAAACTTCAAGACAAGAAGTTTGCACCACTTACGTAGGCCACAGGCGTCCTTCCGTTCTCCCGAAGGAGAGGAGACACTGAGGCCTCCCCGGTCGGATCTTAGAAGCCCAGGCATAATTAGCAAGCATGGTGGGTTCCGCGCTCCAGATGGAGACTCAGCCAGAATTTGGGAGAGAGAGTGACATGGGGAGACCAAGTTTCAGTGAACAAGGCCCGCACTTTATTTTCCAAAGTAGTTTTTATACCTTAAGGTATGCATAGAGGATAATGGGGGAAGGGGTGGAGTCATGCAAGGACAGCAGTTCCTGGTTCTAATCTAAGCCAGGATTTCAAACTTATCATATGCAAAAGTTCAGGTGATTGACATCATCTTCTGGCCCGGAGGCCTGTTAACATTTTAAGAAACTTATTTTTCTCTAAAGGTGATTATTCCAAAGTCAGGCACCAGCCTTCCAAAAAGCATTGGACAAAGCTGCATTTTACATTTCTATACACCCATTATATCAATCAATACACTGCCAAGGACACAGTAGGTAAGGAGTATGGAGACTTAGCAGCAAACATTGGCCCAACAAGTGAAAAACCCTTCACCAATACAATTTCTAATCAATCTTTTAACTACTCAAAGGAATCTGTGTTTAGGCAGTTTAGAACATCTCCTGCCTCTCACAGTTGGGAGGCTCTGAACAATCACATGTGGCCGGAAAAACCCATTCAGGCAGGCTAGAGGATTTCCAAAGGAGTTTGTATGTTGAAACACTGTCACATCCAAGAATTATTAACTGGAGCTGTAAGCTAACTCTTTTTTCAGAGAGAGGTAGTGGGAGACAGCCCCCCGTAAAGTCAGAGGTGTAGGTGAAAGCACAAAGCAGAAAGTAGGCAGACTCTGGTTTTGGGGGTAGATGCTCGAGAATTTCCAGGGGGACTCCTGAGGCTCGATCCCGCCTTTGCGTATGCCGAGCCTCCTTCCTCATGACCTTTGTCATGGGCGGAGTTCCTCACGCTGGCTCCCGGCAGTGATAGAATTCCAGTTGAGCTATTACAGATCCTGAAAGATGATGCTGTGGAAAGTGCTGCACTCAATATGCAATATGCACTCAATATGCAATATGACGGCTCCCGGCATCTCCCGCTTTTTTATTTCTTAAAACAGCCAGATGCAGCTCAGTCGCGAGCTTCTGAATGTTCTGCCAAAGAATCCTGACAATACAAGGAAGAATGATTATGAGAAGATTAGACAGAATGTTTTTTCCAGAAATAAAAGTTAGAGAAGGTGTGAAAAAAGTCATTAGCTGCTCCAGTGGTGGTAAAATCCAGTCAAGAGTGTTCCAGGGTCTGTATTTGATTATGAAGTTTCACTAAGTCCAGGCCAATGTCAGAGCTGTTCCAAACACCTGAGATATGATTTGTAATTTTTTTCCCATTTATAATCTGTCTCATTTACCTTTAAATATGTCAAGCATATCCACCGGTAATCAGCATGGCAAGACAGAGCTATTTTCACTTTTAAAGCCTGTAAATCAGTCCCAATATGCATTATTGCCTCTTTTAAGGCGTCTACTCTCATCTCTAATTTCCTATCTATAGCTTTCTGTGTTGCTAGAGTTAAAGAAACATTTTTAGACATGGTATCAACATATTGGGCAGTATGCACTTGTTGACTCAATGATATTGCTGCCACAGTAACAGAAGCTGATATTCCTAAAATAAGTAAGCCCACAAATCGTCGCAATCGCATTAAATCCTGAAGTTGTTGTAATACAGCAAGACTATAGTTATATCAATAAGTGGTTACATTATAAGATAAGGTGGACGTTGTAACACTTACAAAGGAGCAAACATATTGAGGGTTTAAACAAGATGAGAGCATACATTGTTCACAGGTCACTACATTGGGTCCACCAGTTTAAAGTCACATGTACATTAAGTTTTCCAGAATCGTTGGTAAAGAGAAAAACATAAGGAGAGGGTAGACAAGCCAAAACAGAATAAGTAGAATTACTTTCTGGTTGGAGTTCGCGCTGCAGCAGCCTCGTCAGTCTCGCCGGGATCTCGATGTTTATCTTGCCTCCCCTTCTGGTGGGCTCCTCTTTTGTGATCGAAGCAATGGGGGAACTGGATGTCTGGGGGTCTGCAACATGGTGAATCAGCCTGTCTAAATTGGAGAATCTGCATCCTGTGGAAAAATATAAGCACATCCTCGACCGATAGTTAATAATGGGTCAGGACCCTTCCATTGTCCTGAGAGGGCCTTCCATTTGACTAATGGTTTTGCATTTAATTGCTCCAGGCACCAATGACGAAGCATTGCAATAGTTCTGGCTGAAATCAGTATTTAAAATATTTATTACGAAAAGAGCATGTTGCAAGATTTGATGGGGAGAGCTATACTTAAACTCCCCTTCTTTTAGTTTTTGAATTTGGATTTTTAATGTTTGATGTGCTCTTTCCACAATGGCTTGTCCCTGTGGATAATAAGGGATGCCTGTATTATGTTTAATTTGAAACTTTATACAAAATTCCTGAAAAGACTTAGAAGTGTAAGCAGGAGCACTGTCAGTTTTCAGAGCTTTTGGCAGGCCCAAATATGAAAAACAAGTAAAGAGATGTTGTATCACATCTTTACCTGCCTCTCCGGTATGAGCAGTTGTAATAATAATGTGATAAAAGGTATCTACAGTTACATGAACAAAAGACAGTTTTCCAAATGAAGAGACATGAGTTACATCCTTCTGGCAGAGTACGTTAGGTTTGAGACCATGAGGATTAACTCCCATAGGTAGACTATTATAAACAGTGGGGCAGTGTAAGCAAGAACGCACAATCTCTCGAGCAGTCTCTCTGGGAATTTGGAATTGATATCTTAAGGCAGTAGCATATTGATGATGAAGTGAGTGAGAGGCTCTGGCCTCCTCAATCACAGTAGCCACTGTATTTCTGGTTAACAAGTCAGCCAAATCATTAAAGGCATTTAAAGGGCCGGGCAATCCAGAATGAGCCTGAATATGTCCAGTGAAAAATATTTTATTTCTTTTCCAAATTTGTTGCTGTAACTTAGTTAACAAATGAAATATGGTAGTTTTATTTTCAGGCAGGACTGCAGTCTCAGTGTGCGGAATCAGCCTGACCACATACTGAGAATCAGAGTAAAGATTAAATTCCTCATCTGCAAACATAGCAAAAGCCTCTATGACTGCTGTTATTTCAGCTCTTTTAGCTGAAGTTTTTTGTGTTTTTAAAACTTTTTGGTGATTTTTAGTAACTATGAAGGCTTTACCATTTGCTGACCCATCAGTAAAAACTATTTGAACATTTGGAACAGGAGATTGTTTATATCTGACAGAAAAAATAACTGGATGTCTGCATATAAAATTCAACAAAACATGTGAAGGTAAATGATGCAAAAATTTGACCAAAATAGTTTCCTATAGCAATCTGCCAATTTTCAAACATTAGAAGAGCATCAAGTTGTTTCTTATTATATGGAATTAGAATTTCTGATGTCTCTTTACCAAATAATTCAATGCTCCACTTTTTCCCTTTAATATCAAAGTAGCTATCAATCCTAGATAAGAAGCCACTACTTTTTTAGTTTGAGCGGGAAGATGGACCCACTCTAGGGGGCCATTTTGCCATAAAACCAATTTTTTGTCTGGCTTCCCCAATTACACCTATGGGGGTTTTATGGCAAAAGAATTGTCAAGCAGTTGTCAATTTAATTTTTTAATTTTTAAAATTTACATTTTAACAACATAAATTTAGAGATATGTTAATTTAGGTCTAATGTTTAGTTTAGGTCTCTGTATAAATTTAAATAATAAATGTATAACCTCCTTATCTCATTTTAGTATACAGATATACCTAAATGCAAGATGTATTTATATAGTTTATACTTGTTACCATATAATATATATAAATCGATATACTTGAATTAATCTTTATAATTAATATATTAATATATATATTACAGCAATACAACACGTACACAGCTAATACCAACCAACACAAACCAATGTACTGCAATAATACATGTCACACATATATAATTATACAGTATATAGAACATATATCATCACAGCACATCAATCTATACCAATTAATATCAGCCACTCACACACATATTACTGCAATATACATTTAATTATACAGTATATATATAATATGCATATATAGCATACATATTAATTTATATACAAATTAATCAAGTATAGATCTATAAATAGAATTAGGTATACCTTTATTATATTTTATTTATACCCATACCTAATTAGGCAAACTGTAATTATGAAAATATATTTATATTATGTATTTATAACAACATATAAAGTATTGTTAATTGTACCGCCTGTTGATAACTAAGAAATTGAGAAAACTCTTCTCTGAGTATCTCCTATTTGAGACAGCACGTCCCTCCCCCATAGGGTAAAGAAGAGTATAGGAACTACATAGGGTTGGAAAGTTCCACAGGTATCCTCAAACTGCCAATTTAACATTTTTGAACTTTTAACTACTGTGGGGGCTCGAGGGCAAATGAAACAAAATTTGACTCCTGAAATCTATCAGGGCAACTTGCCAATCATCACTATTTTGTAAAAGACTTGTAGTTGATCCTTATTGAGTGAAATTATTATATTTGGTACTTGTTTTCTAAAAAGTTGTACACTTCGTTTTTCCTCCTTTTATAATTAATTGTGTCACCAAGCTGGGAAAAGATAAAACTATTTTTCTTAGGGTACTGATAGATGGAACCAATGGGCCTTTTTGTCACAAGCGCCTTGTAGGTGTATGTTTTGTGGCAAGAATAATTTAATCTCATCTTTTGGTAATATTAATCCTAATTAACTGATCATTTAAAGTCTCATCTACTTTAACAAGAGCTGACTCTGTCTCATTTAGTCAACTTTCTCTTAGAACTGGAATTAGGATTGCTTTTTAAGTAATCAAAGGCTTTAAATCTGCAGTAGTCAGTTTTAAATGTGGGCGTATCCAATTAATGTCCCCTAATAATTTTTGGAAATCATTTAAAGTTAGTAAACAATCTTCAAATGGGCATTATCAATTTTCAAAACTTTTGGCACCTAAATATGAGAAGCAAGTAAAGAGGTGTTGCACAACATCTTTATAAGCTTCTCCAATTATCGTTTTGTAAACTAAATCTGGTCTATAGCTTTTTATATGACAAGTAACCATCTAACTTTGCTTGAATACTTCCAGCAATGGGGAACTCACTACTCTTCAAGGTTTTAAACTCTCCCTCACCTTTTTCTCTACAGCATTCCCACCCTGCATACCACTTTCTCTAATCCCACCAACTCATTTTCAGTAGTATGTGTTGGCCAGGAGCTGGGTCAGTCTTTCCCAGAAATGTTAAGAGACGTCTGTTCCTGTGTCTAATAGCCCTGACATTTTATTTTCTTGAATTAAAAGATCTTTTAAAGGCCTTGGAGCTGTAATTTCCTGGCACCCAAAAGGCTAGATCACTAGATCTAAATGCTCTGTGGCTCTTAGCTTGAGAAGTCAAGTTTTTTCCTGTCTGATAAGGTAAAAGCAAAAACTGTGTTATTCTTTGACTTTTATTAATTTGTAGTTTTGGTAGGCTGCGAGATCAAAACTTTAATTTCTCCAATATAATCAGAATCTACTACACCATGCACCACCGAATTTTTTTTTTTTTTTTTTTTTTTTAAGAAAGCGAGCTTCGCCCTAGCACAAGTCCTACAATGCCCTCAGGCAGGGGGCCAGCCACTCCCATTGGAATCGGAGCATGTCAGGGGTTAATATTGTTGCTAAATCCCCTTAGCCTGGGTGAGACCCCCCTGAGGGGGTTTTCTCCAAGGAGCACGCTCTGCATATTGTGCATGCAGTCTTGTTTTAAAAGCTCCACTGTTTTAAAAAACTTTTTATCTTTTTCAGGCTTAGGCAACACTTTGAGAGGCTTTGGGGGCAAAGCGGGGAACTCTTGGGCCCTAGAAGGCGCAAACGGAGGCGGCGGCGATGGCCTTAAATCAGAAAGTGGTGGATAAGTTTTTTGTTTTTTAAAGGTTTGCGCAGAGCGGGAGGGAGCTCGCCAGGGCACCTGGTCACAGTGTCTCTTACTGTCTCTCTCTCTCTTCCTGCCTTTTTCACTTTTCTCTCACCCCTCCTTTTTTGCTACCCTTCTCTTTCCTTCGTTTCTTTCTCTTTACCCTCTTCTCTTCCCTAATTTTTTTTTCCCTATCTTTTTCTGTGTATCTCCTTTTTTAACTTCCTTTCTCTATCTTGATGCGTTCCCTGATTCCTTCCTTCTCCGTTCCTCTCCTTTTCAGTCTTTAGCTCTTTTTCTATCTTTACATCTTTCTCTATTTTCTTTACTTTTTTTTTTTTTTCACTTTTTTTTTTTTCTTTTTATTTTTCTTTTTTTTTTTTTCCGCTTGGGTGAGGCCCCCCTGAGGGGGTTTTCTGCAATGAGCAGGCTCTGTATATTGTGTATTCTTTACAAGTTCCTTTGTTTAAAAGAAATTTTTTTTTTTTTTTTTTTTTAATCTTTTTCAGCCTTAGGTCTGGGAGGCTTTGGATGTAAACTGGGGAATTCCTAGGCCCTGGGAGGTGCAAGCGGAGGTGGGGTAGTCTCCTTAAATCAGAAATTGTTGGATACATTTTTAAAGGTTTGTGTAGAGGGGGAGGGGGCTCGCCAGGGCGCCCGGCCGCAGCGTCCTGTAAGCCCTCTCCTTCCTCGGGAGGTAGAGCACAGTCTCCCTCCTTTTCTTCGTCAATGGCAGAAAATATGATCTGCGCAGAAGGTGGAGACCCACTACCATCTACCGCTATAGCCTCTCCCATAGGCTATCCCACAGCCTCATGACGAGGGTCCAGAACATTTTTAATCATATTTATAGCATAAGTTTTTAGTTGTTTTTTATCTTCACCCAAGTATCTAAATTAACAGTAGCCTCTTTAACAGTTTCAAGATTACTTGTATAAAGAGTTGCCATTCTTAGTTTCAGTGTTACCCATGTCAGAAAATTAAGTATAATAGAAGATAAAGCTTTTAGCTTTTAAAAGATCAGGCTTTTCTTTGGCCTTTTAACTTCAGAAACCGTTTTTTCTCTCTAACTCTTTAACACTTTCAACACTTCCCACTCCTACTCGCCCTGTCTATCCTACAGGGGGGTCCGCGGCACCCTGAGTGGGGTCCTATCCGTCCCTAATATTCAACACTGGGGGAAAGGGTTGGGGACCTACCTTCGAATCACCTGTCTCGGGCGCCACCTGCCGGGGTCCAGCCCCGGCTGATCCAGGGTATTCGAAGCGGGGACGGTGTTGGCGACCTATTTAATTATTTATTCATCAAAGATATAAAGAGTAATAGAATGAGGATAGCTCAGTAGGAAAATTCAGTGGAGAAAAGAGGCTGAGTAGCTTGGTTTACGCGGGAGACCAATAAAACTTCAAGACAAGAAGTTTGCACCACTTACGTAGGCCGCAGGCGTCCTTCTGTTCTCCCGAAGGAGAGGAGACACTGAGGCCTCCCCGGTCGGATCTTAGAAGCCCAGGCATAATTAGCAAGCATGGTGGGTTCCACGCTCCAGATGGAGACTCAGCTAGAATTTGGGAGAGAGAGTGACATGGGGAGACCAAGTTTCAGTGAACAAGGCCCGCACTTTATTTTCCAAAGTAGTTTTTATACCTTAAGGTATGCATAGAGGATAATGGGGGAAGGGGTGGAGTCATGCAAGGACAGCAGTTCCTGGTTCTAATCTAAGCCAGGATTTCAAACTTATCATATGCAAAAGTTCAGGTGATTGACATCATCTTCTGGCCCGGAGGCCTGTTAACATTTTAAGAAACTTATTTTTCTCTAAAGGTGATTATTCCAAAGTCAGGCACCAGCCTTCCAAAAAGCATTGGACAAAGCTGCATTTTACATTTCTATACACCCATTATATCAATCAATACACTGCCAAGGACACAGTAGGTAAGGAGTATGGAGACTTAGCAGCAAACATTGGCCCAACAAGTGAAAAACCCTTCACCAATACAATTTCTAATCAATCTTTTAACTACTCAAAGGAATCTGTGTTTAGGCAGTTTAGAACATCTCCTGCCTCTCACAGTTGGGAGGCTCTGAACAATCACATGTGGCCGGAAAAACCCATTCAGGCAGGCTAGAGGATTTCCAAAGGAGTTTGTATGTTGAAACACTGTCACATCCAAGAATTATTAACTGGAGCTGTAAGCTAACTCTTTTTTCAGAGAGAGGTAGTGGGAGACAGCCCCCCGTAAAGTCAGAGGTGTAGGTGAAAGCACAAAGCAGAAAGTAGGCAGACTCTGGTTTTGGGGGTAGATGCTCGAGAATTTCCAGGGGGACTCCTGAGGCTCGATCCCGCCTTTGCGTATGCCGAGCCTCCTTCCTCATGACCTTTGTCATGGGCGGAGTTCCTCACGCTGGCTCCCGGCAGTGATAGAATTCCAGTTGAGCTATTACAGATCCTGAAAGATGATGCTGTGGAAAGTGCTGCACTCAATATGCAATATGCACTCAATATGCAATATGCCGGCTCCGGGCACTTTTCCAATCTTGATTACTTTTATTTTTCTTTTCTTATTGCCATGGTTAGGACTTCCAAAACTATGTTGAATGCTAGTGGCAAGAGTGGTCACTTTTGTTTTGTTATTGATTTTAGAGGAAATGCTTTCAGCTTTTCACCATCAAGGATGATGTCTGCTATGGGTTTTTCATGTACTGTTCTGTGCTGTGCAAAGTTGCTTCAGTCATGTCCAATTCATTGTAACCCTATGGACTTTAGCCTGCCAGACGCCTCTGTTTGTAGGATCCTCCAAGCAAGAATACTGGAGTGGATTGCCATGCCCTCTTAAAGGAGATCTTCCTGACATGGGATCGAGCCCACATCTCTTATGTCTCCTGCATTGGCACTGGGTTCTTTACTTTAGTGCCACCTAGTATATGGTCTTTAGAAGCAAAATATATTAAGAAGAGGTGGCAAGAATACACGGAAGAAATATTTTTAAAAGACCTTATTGACCTAGATAACCACCATAGCGTGATCACTCACTTAGAACCAGACATCTTGGAGTGTAAAGTAAAGTAGAACTTAGGAAGAATCACTATGAAAAAAGCTAGTAAAGGTGATGGAATTCCAGTTGAACTATTTAAAATCCTAAAAGATGATGTTGTTATAGTGCTGCATTCAATATCCTAGAAAATTTAGAAAACTCAGCCATGGCCACAAGACTGGAAAAGGTCAGTTTTCATTTCAATCCCAAAGAAAGGCAATGTCAAAGAATGCCCAATCACTGCACAATTTCACTCATCTCACACATGGACATCACCAGATAGTCGACACTGAAATAAGACTGATTATATTATTTGCAGCCAAAGATGGAGAAGCTCTATACAGTCAGCAAAAACAAGACCGGAAGCTGACTGTGGCTCAGATCATGAACTTCTTTTGCCAAATTCAGACTGAAATTGAAGAAAGTAGAGAAAGCCACTAGACCATTCAGGTATGACCTAAATCAAATCCCTTATGACTATACAGTAGAAGTGAGAAATAGATCTAAGCGACTAGATCTGATAGACAGAGTGCCTGATGAATTATGGATGGAGGTTCGTGACATTGCATAGGAGACAGGAATCAAGACCATCCCCAAGAAAAAGAAATGCACAAAAGCAAAATGGCTGTCTGAGGAAGCCGTACATATAGCTGTGAAAAGAAGGGATGAAAAAAGCAAAGGAGAAAAGGAAAGATATACCCATTTGAATACAGAGTTCCAAAGAATAGCAAGGAGAGATAAGAAAGCCTTCCTCAGGGATCAATACAAAGAAGTAGAGGAAAACAATAGAATGGGAAAGACTAGAGATTTCTTCAAGAAAATTAGAGATACCAAAGAAACATTTCATGCAAAGATGGGCTCAATAAAGGACAGAAATGGTAGTTATCTAAGAGAAGCAGAAGATATTAAGAAGAGGTGGCAAGAATACACAGAAGAACTATACAAAAAAGATCTTCAGGACCCAGATAATCGTGATGGTGTGATTACTCACGTAGAGCCAGACATCCTGGAATGTGAAGTCGAATGGGCCTTAGGAAGCATCACTACGAATAAAGCTAGTGAAGGTGATGGAATTTCAAATCATGAAAGATGATGCTGTGAAAGTGCTGCACTCAATACGCCAACAAATTTGGAAAACTCAGCAGTGGCCACAGGACTGGAAAAAAGTGAGTTTTCATTCCATTCCCAAAGAAAGGCAATTTAAAAGAATGCTGAAACTACTCCACAATTGCACTCATCTCACACGCTAGTAAAATAATGCTTAAAATTCTCCAAGCCATGCTTCAGCAATACGAGAATTTTGAACTTCTAGATGTTCAAGCTGGTTTTAGAAAAGTCAGAGGAACCAGAGATCAAATTGCCAACATCCAATGGCTCATTGAAAAAGCAAGAAAGTTTCCAGAAAAAACATCTATTTCTGCTTTATTGACTATGCCAAAGCATTTGACTGTGTGCATCACAATAAACTGTGGAAAATTCTGAAAGAGATGGGAATACCAGACCACCTGACCTGCCTCTTGAGAAACTTGTATGCAAGTCAGGCAGCAACAGTTAGAACTGGACATGAAACAACAGACTGGTTCCAAATAGGAAAAGGAGTACGTCAAGGCTGTATATTGTCACCCTGCTTATTTAACTTATATTCAGAGTACATCATGAGAAACACTGGGCTGGAGGAAGCACAGGCTGGAATCAAGATTGCTGAGAGAAATATCAATAACCTCAGATATGCAGATGACACCACCCTTATGGCAGAAAGTGAAGAAGAACTAGAGCCTTTTGATGAAAATGAAAGATGAGAGTGAAAAAGTTGGTTTAAAGCTCAACATTCAGAAAACTAAGATCATGGCATCTGGTCCCATCACTTCACGGCAAATAGATGGGGAAACAGTGGCTGATTTTATTTTTCTGGGCTCCAAAATCACTGTAGATGTTGATTGCAGCCATGAAATTAAAAGATGCTTGCTCCTTGGAAGGAAAGTTATGATCAACCTAGACTGCATATTGAAAAGCAGACACTACTTTGCCAACAAAGGTCCGTCTAGTCAAGGCTATGGTTTTCCAGTGGTCATGTGTGGATGTGAGAGTTGGGCTATAAAGAAAGCTGAGCACTGAATAATTGATGCTTTTGAACTGTGGTGTTGGAGAAGACACTTGAAAGCCCCTTGGAATGTAAGGAGATCCAACCAGTCCATCCTAAAGGAGATCAGTCCTGAATATTCATTGGAAGGATTGATGCTGAAGCTGAAACTCCAATACTCTAGCCACCTGGTGTGAAGAGCTGACTCATTTGAAAAGACTCTGATGCTGGGAAAGATTGAGGGTAGGAGGAGAAGGGGACGACAGAGGTTGAGATGGTTGGATGGCATCAGTGACTCAATAGACATGGCTTTGGGTGAACTCTGGGAGTTGGTGATGGAAAGGGAGGCCTGGTATGCTGTGGTTCATGGGGTCACAAAGAATAGGACATGACTGAGCAACTGAACTGAACTGAACGCACACTAGTAAAGTAGTGCTCAAAATTCTACAAGCCAGGCTTCAACAGTACATGAACCAAGAACTTACAGACATTCAAGATGGATTTAGAAAAGGCAGAGGAACCAGAGATCAAACTGCCTACATCTGGTGGATCATAGAAAATGAATGAGAATTCCAGGAAAACATCTACTTCTGCTTCATTCACTATACTAAAGCCTGGACTGTGTGGATTATCAGAAACTGTGGAAAATTCTTCAAGAGATGGGAATACCAGACCACCTTACCTGCCTCCTGTGAAACCTGCATGCAGGTCAAGAAGCAATAGCTAGAACTGGACATGGAAAAAAATGACTGGTTCCAAACTGGGAAAAGAGTACGTCAAGGCTGTATATTGTCACCCTGCTAATTTAACTGATATACAGAGTGCATCATGCAAAATGCCAGGCTGGATGAAGCAGAAGCTGGAATCAAGGTTGCCAGGAGAAATGTCAATAACCTCAGATATGTAGATGACATTACCCTTATGGCAGAAAATGAAGAAGAACTACAGAGCCTCTTGATGAAGGTGCAACAGGAAAGTGAAAAAGCTGGCTTGAAACTCAATATTAAAAAATACTAAGAACATGGCATCCAGTTGCATCACTTCATGGCAAACAGATGGGGAAAGAATGGAAACAGTGACAGACTTTATTTTCTGGGGCTCCAAATTCACTGCAGATGGCAACTGCAGCCATGAAATTAAAAGACATATGCTCCTTGGAAGAAAAGCTATGACAAACCTAGACATTATTAAAAAGCAGAGACATTACTTTGCTGAAAAAGGTCCATCTAATCAAAGCTCTGGTTTTTCCAGTATTCATGTATGGATGTGAGTTGGACCATAAAGAAGGCTGAGCACTGAAGAATTGATTCTTTTGAACTGTGGTGTTGGAGAAGACTCTTGAGAGTCCCTTGGACAGCAAGGAGATCCAACCAGTCCATCTTAAAGGAAATCAGTCCTGAATATTCATCGGAAGGACTGATGCTGAAGCTGAAACTCCAATACTTTGGCCACCTGGTGAGAAGAGCTGACTCATTAGAAAAGACCCTGATATTTGGAAATTAGAAGGCAGGAAAAGAAGAGGATGACAGAGGACAAGACAGTTGGATGGCATCACCAACTCAATGAACATGAGTTTGAGCAAGCTCCAGGAGGTGGTGAAGGACAGGGAAGACTGGTGTGCTGCAGTCCATGGGGTTGCAAAGAGTTGGATATGACTGAGCAACTGAACAACAGTGTTGAGGTACATTCCTTCTTCGGGGCTTCCCTGGTGGCTCACACATTAAACAGTCTGCCTGCAATTTGGGAGACCTAGGTTCAATCCCAGGGTCTGGAAGATCTCCTGGAGAAGAAAATGGTAACCCACTCCAGTACTCTTGTTGGAAAATCCCATGGATGGAGGATGGAAATCCCATGGACAGAGGATATGGTGTATCACATTGATTGATTTGTCTATATTGAAAGATGCTTTCATCCCTGGAATAAAGCCCACTTCATCATGATGTATGGTCTTTTTAATGTGTTGTTTGCTAGAATTTTGCTGAGGATTTTTACATGTATGTTCATCAGTGATATTGGCCTGTAATTTTCTGTGTGGGGGGGGAGCATCTTTATTTGATTTTGATATCAGGGTAATGGTGACCTCATACAATGGGTTTGGGAATTTTCCTTCCTCTGAAATTTTCTGGAAGAGTTTGAGCAGGATAGGTATTAGCTCTTCTCTGAAATTTTGGTAGAATTTGCCTATGAAGCCATATGGACCTGAGTGTTTCTTTCTTTCTTTTTTCCCTTTTCATTACAGTTCCAGTTTCCCTGCTTGTGATCATCTGCTCAAATATTCTATTCCTGGTTCAGTTTTGGATGGTTATACTTTTCTAAGAATTTGTCCATTTCTTTCAGGTTGTCCATTTTATCGGCATATAGTTGCTCATAGTAGTTAGTCTCTTATGGTCCTTATTTCTGTATTGTCTGTTGTAACTTATATTTTATTTCTAATTTTATTGATTTGAGTCTTCTTTCTTTTCTTGATGAGTCTGGCTAATGATTTGTCTTATGTGCTTATCTTCTAAAGGAACCAGCTTTTAGTTTTACTGATCTTTGATATAGTTCCCTTCATTTCTTTTTCATTTATTTCTGCTCTGATCTTTATGATGTCTTTCCTTCTACTAACTTTGGAGTTGTTTTGTTTTTCTTTTTCTAGTCGCTTTAGGTTTAAGGTTAGGTCATTTGTTTGCTATTTCTTTTCTTTCTTGAGATAGGCTTATATTGTTACAAAATTCCCTCCTAGCACTGCTTTCAGTGCATCCCATAGGTCTTGAGTTGTGGTGTTTTCATTGTCATTTCCTTCTAGGTATTTTTTTTATCTCCTTTTTTATTTCATCAGTGACGTCTTGTTTATTCAGAAGTGTATTGTTTAACCTCCATGTATTTTTGTTTGTTTGTTTGTTTCCCCCCTGTAGTTGATATCTAATTTTACAGCACTGTGGTCAGAGAAGATGCTTGAGATTATTTCATTTTTTTAAAATTTACCAGTGCTTGATTTGTGACCCAAGATGTGAACTATCCTGGAGAATGCTCCATGTGCACACACACACACACACATACACACAAAACCTACCATTTTTGGATGAAATGCCGCATAGGTCTACTTAGTCCAATGTATCAGTTAAGCCCATGTTTCCTCATTAATTTTATATCTGGATGATCTGTCCATTGGTGTGAGTGGGGTACTAAAGTCCCCCAATAATATTGTGTTACTGTTGATTTCCCCTTTAATAGTTGTTAGCATTTGCCTTATGTATTGAGGTGCTCCTACACTGGGTGCATATATATTTATAGTTTTTTTTATATCTCCTTGGATTGATCCCTTGATCATTATGTAATATCCTTCATTGTCTCTTATAACAGTCTCTATTTTAAACTCTATTTTATCTGACATGAATATAACTACTCCAGCTTTCTTTTGATTTCCATTTGAATGTAATATCTTTTTCCAACTCCTAACTTTCAGTCTGTATGTGTCCCTAGGTCTGAGGTTGGTCTCTTTTAGACAGAATATATAGGGGTCTTGTTTTTGTGTCCATTCACACAACCTGTGTCTTTCTTTTGGTTGGAGCATTTAGTTCACTAACATTTTAAGGTAATTCTTGATATGTATGATCCTATTATCATTTATTTTATTTTTTTTTTATTTGTTTTTGTAGGCCTTTTCTTTTTTTTTTTGTATGTCCTTTCTAGAGAAGTTCCTTTACCATTTGTTTTAAAACTGATTTGGTGGTGCTGAATTCTCTTAACTTTTGCTTACCTATAAAGTTTTTTATTTCTCCTTTGAATCTGGATAACAATCCTTACTGGATAGAGGAAAAAAAGAGAGAAATATAGAGAGAGACTGGTAGTAAGAATGTCCTTGTGATTCCTTTCTTTTCCTCTTCACACAGTGTGCTCCAGTCAAACTGCCTATTCAGAACGTCCTCCAGTATTTTTAGGAAGGTCTCTGGACCTGTTGTGGGCAGTGTGGGTTCAGCACAGACTCACATCTTGCCTGACACCAGTTTGTACTTTTTCCCAAAGTCCACAGTTGCACCTAAATTCCACAATCTCTCCTTTACTCATGCAGCCTCTGGTACTACACTTTGGCTTTCAGCTTGCCTTTGCTTGTCAGCCACCCTCTGTTGTCTATTCTTGGTGCAGACATGAGGGAGGGAATGCAGCAGCTTTTAGGGCTCACTTGATCAGTTGGGCTGGGGAGAGGGAAAGGTATGGCAGATACAGCTGGGATATATCAGGAGTGCCTGCTCCAGCTGAGACCTACAGTAAGTTGCTACAGCCCAAGATGGTTCGTGTGCCTTCCCCAGGGAGTTGGCTCCTGGTTGTAGGTCTTTTGGCAGAGCCAAGCTGATCTGACTCCCAGGAAGATGTGGGCAGTGGCCCATGCCCACTCATAGCTTGGTTGCTGCTGAGAGCCCTGAGGTCAAGACCATAGTGGCCTCCGGTCTTCTGCCTGTGGGACTGGTGCCATGTTTCTTACATCTGGAGTTGCAGACCACAGGTGGCTCATCCCCCTACAGGCTTTGTGAATGCAGAGTCCTATGTTCTGTGTGCTTACTGTGTCAGAATATTCCTGTGGCAATGATCTTTTGCCTCTCTGACAGGCCCAGGCTTTTCCCTGGACTCCCTCAGATATGTCATACTAGCCCCCTCAGAGTATCATCACGGCAGTCAACCCCAGTCCTCTTCCTGATATCTGACCCCCAAAGCATGAGCCTGAGCTCCAAGCCACCACTTGCTGCAAGTGTGCAAGTTGTTTCATGGCTGGGAAGTGCCCTTCACAAATTATCTCTGTCATTAATTCTCTCCAGTTTGCCTTTAGATCACCTGTCGCTATGCTCTCCTCTGAGATTCCCAAGCTCCCCTGACCCCATCTGTGAGCAGGTTTCCAAGTATGTGGAAACTTTTCCTGCTTCACGACCACCTTCTGAGGGTTCAGGTCTCCTTCCTGAAATCTGTTGTCCTTTTTTTTTTTTTTAATCTTTATCTTTTGCCCTACCTCATTCTGATGAGATTGGCTTGACTTCTTGGAAGTCTGGGGTCCTCTGCCATCATTCAGAAGGTGTTCTGTAGTTGTTCTACATGCAGATAAATTTTTGTTATATGTTTGTGGGGCAGAAGGTGATCTTCCCATCTTACTCCTCTGCCAACTTGAAAGTCTCCAAAATTGTAATATACCATGTAAACCTCAACTCATACTAATGTTTACAAAATAGGTTCATTCTTTGTTCTCTGTTAAATGAGTTAGGTGGATTTCCATATAAATTGAGTTTATGCATATCTAAGTTAGCTACCAACACAAATTCTTTTCCCAGGCAAGGCACTCACATGTATAGGATAAAATAGGCAGCCTTATTCATAAGAAGTGCAGTGACAGACTTATTTGACTTAGGTTCTCAGGGTCTTTCCTACCAAGACCCTGTCCTTAAAAAGAAAATAAAAATGGATACTCTGCTCACAAACTGCAGGAAACATAATCCCTTTTACACCATACCATGCACACCACACACATTAATGTCTCCAATAAAATAATACAATATATCCCATTGGAATTTTGTAAAACAGTGCCTTTTGACTTGAAATCCTGAAGTACTTCTTGTTTCAAAATAACAAAGTATCTCTGCAATGCTGATGCTACAGTAATACTCTTTCTTATAGTACTACCTTGACCAGATACCTTGTATTGCTATATCTTGCAAATTTCATTGGGCACTGAGGCCTGATCCACCAATATCACTATCAGTCCTCCTGGAGAATGTTCTGTGGACTTTCTGCTGAATGTCCAAAGACTGCAGCTACTCATCTTCACCACAGTATCTCATCTGTGTATTTCTACTTAACCTTCCCTTAAGAGCAATTAGAAGTTTGTGTAACCTATAAGTTTGCTTACAGAGGAACCTACTCAAAATGATGAGTGAAGTGGACATAGGCAATCTGCCCAAAAAAGAATTCAGAACGGTGATCACAAAGGTGAACAAAAAATTCAGGAGAAGAATGGATGCACAGAGAAAGTAGCTAAGTAGATTTTGACAATGAGTTAGAAAACATATAGAACAACCAAAGATGAACAATACAACAAATGCAAAGGAAAATACACTAGAAGGAAACCATAGTACTTTAAATAGTATAGAGGAACCAACCAGTGAGGTGGAATAGAATAGCAGAAAACACTGACGCTGAATAGAGATATTTTAAAAAATGAAAAGAAAGGTGGTGTTTTTAAGAGACCTCTGGGAAAACATCAAGGGCACTAATATTTGCATTGGGGGGTTTCAGAAGGATAAGAGAGACACAAATGGGTTGAAAACATAACTGAAGACATACCTGAAAAATTCCCTAACATGGGAAAACAAAACAAAAACAAAAACAGATATAAGTCCAAGAAGCACTGAGAGTGAAAAATAGGATTAACCTAAAAAGGAAATCAACAAGAATCCCTGTGTTAAAATGGCAAAAACAAAAGATAAAGAATAAATATTAAAAGCAGCAAGAGAAAAGAAACACACTACATATGCAAATACTTTCATATGGCTTTCAGATGACTTTTCAACAGAAAATCTATAATCCAAAAGTACATGGCAAAATATATTTAAAGTAATGGAAGAAGAAAATGTACAAATAAGAACACTCTATGTGGCAAGGATCTCATTTGGATTTGTTGGAAAGGTACAATGCCTCCCAGATAAACAAAAGCTGAAAGACATGAGCACCATCAAGTCATCATTAAAAGAAATGTTAAATGCACTGTTGTTGTTCAGTTACTCAATCATGCCCAACTCTTTGCAACCCCATGGACTACAGCATGCCAAGCTTCCCTGTCTTTCACCAACTCCCGGAACTTGTGCAAACTCATGCCAATGGAATTGGTGATGCCATCCAACCATCTCATCCTCTGTCATCCCCTTCTCCTCCTGCATTCAATCTATCCCAGCATCAGGGTCTTTTCTAATGAGTCAGCTCTTCTCACCAAGTGGCCAAAGTATTGGAGCTTCAGCTTCAGCATCAGTCCTTCCAATGAATATTCAGGATTGATTTCCTTTAGGATGGACTGGTTGGATCTCCTTGCTGTTAAGGGACTCTCAAGAGTCTTCTCCAATACCACAGTTCAAAAGCATCAAATCTTTGGCACTCAACTGTCATTATGGTTCAAATCTCACATTCATACATGACTAATGGAAAAACCATAGCTTTGACTAGACGGACCTTTGTTGGCAAAGTAATGTCTCTGCTTTTTAATATGCTGTCTAGTTTGGTCATAGCTTTTATTCCAAGGAGCAAGCGTCTTTTAATTTCATGGCTGCAGTCACCATATGCAGGAAAATAAAGCTTTTCCTTGGAGCCCAGGAAAATAAAGTCTGTCACTGTTTACATTGTTTCCCCATCTACTTGCCATGAAGTGATGACATCTGATGCTGTGATCTTAGTTTTTGAATGTTGAGTTTTAAGCCAAGTTTTTCAACCTCTTCATTCACCTTCATCACTAGTCTCTTTAGTTCCTCTTCACTTTCTGCCATAAGGGTGATGTCATCTGCATATTTGAGTTTATTGATATTTTCCCCAGCAATCTTGATTCCAACTTGTGCTTCATCCACTCTGGCATTTTGCATGACGTACTCTGCATATAAATTAAATAAGCAGGGTGACAATATACAGCCTTGATGTACTCCTTTCCCAATTTGGAACCAATCCCTTGTTCCATATCTGGTTCTAGGTGTTGCTTCTTGACCTGCATACAGGTTTCACAGGAGGCAGGTAAGGTGGTATTCCCATCTCTTGAAGAATTATCCACAGTTTGATGTGATCCACACCGTCAAAGGCTTTAGAGTAGTCAATGAAGAAGTAGATGTTTTTCTGGAATTATCTTGCTTTTTCTATGATCCGCCAGATGCAGGCGCTTTGATCTCTGGTCCCTCTGCCTTTTCTAAATCCAGCTTGACCATTTGGAAGTTCTTGGTTCACATACTGTTGAAGGCTAGTGTGGAGAACTTTGAGCATTACTTTCTAGTGTGTGAAATGAGTGTAATTATGTGTTACTTTTAACATTCTTTGGCATCGACTTTCTTTGGATTGGTATGAAAACTGACCTTTTCCAGTCCTGTAGCCAATGTTGGGTTTTCCCAATTTGCTGGCATATTGACCATAGCATTTTAACAAAATCACTGTAGCAGCAGCATTGCAGAGATCCTTTGTTATTTTGAAACAAGAAGTACAGATTTCAAATTACAAATGGCATTTTTCACAGAACTAGAACAAAAATATCTCATAATTCATATGAAAATGGAAAAGACCCTGAATAGCCAAAGCAACCTTGAGAAAGAAGAATGGAACCAGAAGAATCCACTTTCCTGATTTTTGACTATACTACAAAGCTACAGTCATCAAGACAGTATGGTACTGGCACAAAACAGAAATAGAGACAAATGGAACAAGATAGAAAGCCCAGAGATAAACCCATGCACCTATGGGCACCTTAATTTTGACAAAGGAGGGAAGAATATACAATGGGGCAAACATAGTCTCTTCAATAATTGGTGCTGGGAAAACTGGACAGATACATGTAAAAGAATGAAATTAGAACACTTCCTAACACCATATACAAAGATAAACTCCAAATGGATTAAAGACCTAAATGTAAGATGAGATACTATAAAACTCTTAGAAGAAAACTCTTAGCAGAACAGTCTATGACATAAATCACACCAGGATCCTCTATCTACCTCCTAGATTAATGGAAATAAAAGCAAAAGTAAACAAGTTGGACCTAATTAAACTTAAAAGTTTTTGCACAGCAAAGGAAACTATAAACAAGGTGAAAGGACAACCCTCTGAATGGGAGAAAATAATAGCAATTGAAACAACTGACAAAAGATTTATTTCCAAAATACATAAATAGCCCATATAACTCAATACCAGAAATACAAACAACCCAATTAAAAAGTGGGCAAAAGCCCTAAACAGACATTTCTCTCAAGAAGGCATATAGATGGCTAATAAACAAATGAAAAGAAGCTGAACATCTCTAAATGCTGGCAGAATTCACCTGTGAAGCCATCTCCTCCTGTACTTCTGTTTTTGGGGCATTTGTATAATTGCTGATTTGATTTAATTACTAGCCATTGTTATGTTCATATTTTCTATTGCTCACTGGCCCATTCTTTAGAGACTGTACTTATCTGTGAGTACATTTAGAGAAGAGATAAAATCTATTTTTCTCAAATGATTAAAAAAAAAATACAGAGGAAACAATGCCTCCAAAGTCTTTCTATGAGGCCAGCATTACCCTGATATTGATAGCTTATGTGTATGGTGAATAGTGCCACCAGATTAGTGGTCTCTGAATGAGAAGATTTAACTCCAGAACCAAAGACAGTCTAAGTCAGAGATTTGTGTAGATTTTTATTTAAAGTGAAAGTGACAGAAAAAGCTTCTGATATAGACATCAGAAGGGAGCAAGAGAGTATCCACATTGCTAATTTGGGTAGGGCAGTATATACTCTTCTGCTAGCTGCTGAAAACAGACAAAAAGAATATATCAAGGTTGTAAGAGTTACACTAGACCCTTTCCCAAGGCATACATACTGAGATAACTTTGACACAAGATTAGCCTGGGAGAATGTGTTCTAGGCAATGTCTCTGGGCAAGATATACTGTTGCTATGTAATCAGGGGTACAAGTCTTGAGAAACAGGTTTCAAGGCAAGATTTGTTACAATTATAATTATTAACATGAATCTAAGAAAAGCATTTTCATGAGTAAGACCTTGTGCTGTGTGATCATTAGCTCCTAAAGAAAAGTCAGTTCTCAAGCAAGATACATTGTTGCACAAGATTTAAGTAAAGCATGAGTGAGAATATTCACCTCCTCCTTAAAGGGCCCTAATTTTTAACTCTCTTGATATCAAAACCAAAGACATAACAAAAACAGAAAGAAAATCACAGGCAAATATCACTTATAAACATATATACAACAGTCCTCAAGAAATATTAGTAATCCAAATCCAACAATATATCAAATCAATTGTTTACCCAGATCAACTGGTGTTTATTCCAGGGATGTATACATTTTTCAATATTGACAAATCAATGGGATATACCATATTAACACACTGAATAATAAAAACCTTGTGATTGTTTCAGTATGTGTTCAGTCACTCTGTCATGTTTGACTTTGTGTGACCCCATGGACTGTAGTCCACTAGGGTCCTCTGTCCATGGAGTTTTCCAGGCAAGAATACTGGAGTAGGTTGCCATTTCCTACTGCAGGGGATCTTCCTGACCCAGGGATCGAACCCAGTCTTCTTCATCACCTGCATTGGCAGAAAGGTTCTTCTGACAAAATTCAACACCCTTCCACTTACATTAAAAATTCCAGAAAGTGAACACAGAGAGAACATACCTGAATGCAGTAATGGCCATATATGACAATGCTGCAGCTAGTATCATGCTCAGTATTAAACAATCAGCCTTCCCATTAAATTCAGGAACATAACAGGGATGCCTATTCTTACCACTTCTATTCAACATAGTATTGGAACCTGATGAGAAAAGGAAACAAAAGTTATATAAACTGGAAAAGAAGGAGCAAAATTGACACTATTTGCAGATGACATAATACTCTACATAAATAACCCTAAAGCTGTCACACAAAAACTGTGAGATCTAATATGTGAATTCAGCAGGGTAACAGGATACAAGGTTAATACACAGAAGTCTCTTGGATTTCATCAGAAAGAGAAAATGAAGAAAAAATTTCCATTTAAAATGGCATCAAAAATAATAAAATATCTAGAAATAAACTTAATCAAAGAGATGAAAGACCCATCTGCTGAAAACTATAAAACACTGATAAAGGAAACTGAAGATGATTCATGAAATAAAAAGCTATGCCATGTTTCTGGATCTGAAAAATTAATATTGTTAAAATGGACATACTACTCAAATAAATCTACAGTTTTAATGCTATCCCCTATCAGAATTCCAATGACCTTTTTCACAGAGCTAAAATGAATAGTTCTAAAATTTATACGGAACCACAAAGACACAGAATTGCTAAAGCAATCCTGAGGAAAAGGGCCAAAGCTGGGGGCATAATCTTTCCAGACTTCAGACTATAACAGAAAGCTACAGTAAAAGTAATGTGAAACTGGCACAAAAACATTCATGTAGATAACTGGAACAGAACAGAGAGACCAGTAATAAATTCACTCACTGATGATCAATTAATCTATACTAAAAGAGGCTATAATATACATAGAGAAAAGTCAGTCTGTTCAAAAAGTGGTATGTGAAAACTGTACTTATACACCAACAAAAAGGTAACACTTTCTCATGCCATTATACAAAATAAAATCAAAATGGTTTAAAAATCAAAATGTAGGACATGACACCATAAAATTCCTAAAAGAGAATATAGACAAAACATTCTCTGACATTCTTCATAGCAATCATTTCTTTTTTTTATTTTATTTTATTTTTTAACTTAACTCTTAGATCAGTCTCCAAAGGCAAAAGGAATTAAAGCAAAAAATAACAAATGGGCATAATCAAACTTAAAAACTTTTGTACAGCTAAGGAAACCATGAACAAAACAAAAAGATAACAGAGAAAATGAGAAACATTTGCAAATGATGCAATACACAAGTGGTTAATATGCAAAATATACAGAGAGCTCTTTTTATCACTCAATGCCAAAATAACATACATCCCAATTTTAAAAAAATGAATAGAACCTAAATAGACATTTTTCCAAAGAATATGTACAGATGTGCTATAAGCCCATGGAAAGATGTTCAATTTCACTAACTCTTAGAGAAATGCAAATAAAAAACCACAATATCAGCTCAAAACAGTCAGAATGGTTATGATCAAAATATCTACAGATAAATGTTGGAAAGTGTGTGGAGAAAATGGATGGAAACCTCCCAACTACTGGTGGGAATGTAATATAAATTGATGCAGCCACTGTGGAAGGAACTATTGAAGTTCCTTATAACATTAAAAATAGAGCTACCATATCATCCAGCAATCCAACCACTGGGCAATAATATATCTGGAAAAGACAAAGCCTTAATTCAAAAAGATATATGCACCCTAATGTTCCTAGCATCACTACTTACAGGAGCCAGGAAATGTAAACAACTCAGGTGCTCATCAAAAGATGATTGCTTAAGATGTGGAATATATATATAATGGAATATTATAAAATAATATAATAGTGCCATTTGCAGAAACATAAATGAACCTAGAGAATATTACACTTAGTGAAGTATGTCATACAGAAAGACAAATACTATTTCACTTACATGTGGAATCTAAAAACAATATAAATCAATCTATATACAAAAGAGCAAGAAGCTCTTAGATAGAAAAAATACTTTGGTTACCAAAGGGGTGAAGGAGGGAGAGGAATAAATTAGGAGTAAGAGATTAACACAAATTACTATATATTCAATATATAAACAATAAGAATTTACTGAATAGTTTATGATAACATATAGTGCTACATAATTGGGAAAAAGTTACTGAATCATTCTGATGTGTACCTAACACAATATTGCAAATCAACTGTAAATAAATAGTAAATAAAAAGCAAAAATAAATGGGACATAATTAACATAAAAACTTTTGCACAGCAAAGAAAAACATTGACAAACCAAAACAAACAAACAAAAAAAACAACCTACTGAATGGAAGAAAATTTTGCAAATGACATGTCCAATAAGAAGTTAATACCCAAAATATATAAGTGGTTCATACAATTCAACTTCCAAAAAATAAAAAAGTGCTGAATAAACAATGAGCAGAAGTCCTTTCTAAAGAAGATGTCAAAGATGACCAACAGGCATATGAAAAGATGCTGAATATTATTAATTATAAGAGAAATGAAAATTAAAACCACAATGGGATATCACCTCAAAACTGTCAGAATGGTTATCAACAACAATAACAAAATACAAATGAGAAATGTTGGTGAGGATGTGGAGAAAAGGGAGCTGTTGGTAGGAATGTGAATTGGTGTAGCCACTACAGAAAACAAAATGGAAGTTCCTAATAAAACTCAAATTAGTGCTACTGTATGACTCAGCAATTGGACTTCTGGGAATATATCTGGAAAAAAAAAACACTAATTCAAAAAGATACATGCATTCCAATGTTCACAGCAGCCTTATTTACAATTGCCAAGATATGGAAGCAACCTAAGAGTCCATCAACAGATGAATGGAAAAGGAGATTTGGTGTATATATATATAGGATGTGAGAGTTGGACTGTGAAGAAAGCTGAGCGCTGAAGAATCGATGCTTTTGAATTACAGTGTTGAAGAAGACTCTTGAGAGTCCCTTGGACTGCAAGGAGATCCAGCCAGTCCATTTTAAAGGAGATCAGCCCTGGGATTTCTTTGGAAGGAATGATGCTAAAGCTGAAACTCCAGTACTTTGGCCACCTCATGCGAAGAGTTGACTCATTGGAAAAGACTCTGATGCTGAGAGGGATTGGGGGCAAGAGGAGAAGGGGACGACAGAGGATGAGATGGCTGGATGGCATCACTGACTTGATGGACATGAGTCTGAGTGAACTCCGGGAGTTGGTGATGGACAGGGAGGCCTGGCGTGCTTTGATTCATGGGGTCACAAAGAGTCGGACATGACTGAGCGACAGATCTGATCTGATATGTACATATAATATACACACACACACAATGCAATGCAATTCTGAAAGAATGAAATTTTGCTATTTGTACAACATGGATTAACATTGAGGGTATAATGTTAAATAAGTCAGACAGTGAGAGATAATTACAGTATGATATCACTTATGTGTGGAATATAAAAAATAAACTTGTGAGTATAACAACAACAACAAAAATAGGGGGATTTTTTGCTTATCCAGTGGTTAAGAATCTGCCTTCCAATGCAGGGGACATGGATTTGATCTCTGGGTCAGGGAACTCTGATCACACATGCCATGGGGCAACCTAAGCCCAAGCATCTCAATAAGAGAAGCCCCCATTCTGCAACAAAGATTGAGTGCAGCCAAGATTTTTTAAAAAAAGAAATTAAAAAAAAAAAAAGAAAGAAATAGACTCACAGATATGGAGAACAAACTAGTGGTTACCAGCGCCGAGAAGGAATGGAGGAGCGGCAAGATAGAGGTAGGGAGTTCAGAGGTTCAAACTACTATGTATGAAATAAATAAGTTACAAGGATCAATTGTGTAAAACAGGGAATATAGCCAATATTTTACAATAACCATAATGGAATATAATCTTTTAAAATTGTGAATCAGTATGTTGCACACCTGAAACTCATATAATATTGTAAATCAACTATACCTCAACATAAAAAGAACAAGATGAAAGCAAAAATGAAAAAAAGCAATCCTTTGTAGACAGTAATATTATTATCCTAATTTATATGAAATAAATTGAGATACAAAGAAGTTATAATTAGTCCAAGGTCACATAGATGGTAAATGGTCCAGCTAAGACTCCACCCCAGATAATTTGGCTCCATGGCCACTGGTTGTGTGACGTGTGGTCAGGCATTGTTGTGGAGAAAAATTGGGCCCATTCTGTTGACCAGTGCTCATTGCAAGTGTTGCATTTTCAGTACATCTCATCGATTTTTCTCAGCATACTTCTCAGATGTAATAGTTTCACTGGGATTTGGAAAGCTATAGTGGATCAGACCAGTAGCAGACAACCAAACAGTGACCATGACCCTTTATTTTGGTGCAAATCTGGTTTGGGGAAATTATTTTGAGCTTATTCTCTGTCCAACTACTGAGCTGGTAATTGCTGGTTGTTGCATAAAATCAACATTTCATCACATGTCACAATCTGATTGGGAAATAGTTCATTGTTGTTGCATAGAATAAGAGAATATGACACTTCAAAATGATTTTTTTTTTAATTTTTAGTCAGTTCATGAGGTACTCACTTATCGAGCTTTTTCACCTTTCCAATTTGCTTCAAATGCCAAATGACCACAGAATGGTTGGTGTTGAGATCTTTGGCAACTTCTCGTGTAGTTGTAAGAGGATCAGCTTTGATGATGCTCTCAGCTGGTCGTTGTCAACTACCAATGACTGGACACTACCTCCTTTGTAAAACTTCTTGAACCACCACTGCACTGTATGTTCATTAGCAGTTTCTGGGGCAAATGCGTTTTGATATTGTGAATTGTCTCACTGCTTTACAACCCATTTTGAACTCTAGTAAGAAAATTGCTTGAATATATTTTTTGTCTAACATCATTTCAATAGTCTAAAATCCATATAAAATAAACAGCAATATTCATTAACAACAAAAAAACCCATAAAGCAAGAAATGTTCATTAAAATGATGTATCACATAACCACATTTATTTAAAAATGTATTCCAATATCAAATGGCAAATTTCAACAATGAAAAACTGAAATTATTTTTGCACGAAACTAAGTAGAGTAAAATAAAGAATGAAACAAAATGAGGACAGTCTTAGAGATTCTCTGGAATAAAATTATATGCACCAACCTTAGAATTATAAGGGTCCCAGAAGAAGAGAAAAGAAAGGACATGAGAAAATATCTGAGGTGATTACAGTTGAAAACTTCCATAATATGTTAAAGGAAACAGCAACCCAAGTCCAGGAAGCTCAGATAATTGCATACTGGATAAACCCAAAGAGAAACATACCAAGACACATATTAATAAAATTAACAAAAATTAAACACAAAGAACAAATATTAAAAACATCAAGAGAAAAGCAATAAGTAACAAATAAGGGGATTCCCATAAGAGTGACAGCTGATGTTTCAACAGAAACATGGCAGCCCAGAAGGGAGTGGTAGGGTATATTTAAAGTGATGAAAGGAACAGAAACTTACAGCCCAGATTAGTCTACTCAGCAACAGTCTCATTCATATCCATCCAAGAAATCAAAAGCTTTACAGATAAGCAAAAGAAAATTCACTGTCAAGCCAGCTTTACAACAAGTGCTGAAGGAACTTCTCTATACAGGAAACACAAAAAAAGAAAAGACCTACAAAAACAAGCCCCAAACAATAAAGTAAATGGCAGAATCCTACTGTGATTTATGTCAGAGAGTGTACTGTCTATGTTTTCTTCTAAGAACTTTACACAGGAGTAAACTTTTATGATCTTGGCTTTGTAAGGGGCTAAAAATCAAAAGTAACAAGAAAAAATTGATAAATTGGATTTCATAAAACTTAAAAGCTTTTGTACATCAAAGGATATTGTCAACAGAATGAAAAGGCAACAGAATGGCAGTAAGCAGTTTCAAACCATATATATATGTGTGTGTGTGTGTGTGTGTGTGTGTCTACTATCCAAAATATATATTTAAAATTACTTGAAACTCAACAATTAAACCAGAAAAAGTCCAACAAAAAAATGGACACAGGACTTGAATAGACACTTGTCCAAAGAGGTTATACAAATGGCCAGTAATCACACAAAAAATGATAAATGCCATTTATCATTCAAGAAATATAAATCTAAGTCACAGTGAGATAACACTTTATACACAGTTGGATGGCTATCATTTTAAAAATTGAAAAATGTTGGCAAGATGTGGAGAAAATGATGCACTCTTACATTGCTGGTGAAAATGTAAAAGGGGGAAAAAAGTTTGGTGGTTCTTAAAGTTAAAAATAGAATTGTATAATCCAGCAATTTCACTTCTAGGTATACACACAAAATAATTGAAAACAAGTATCAAATATTTTACATGAATATTCATAGCAGTATTATACACAATGGCCCAAAAGTGAAAATAATCCAATTTTCCACCAATGGATGAGTGAAAAAACAAAGTGTTATACTGATATATCTATAGAATGGAAAGTTATTCAGCTATAAAATGAAATACTGATACATGCTACAACATGGATAAATGTTGAAAACATTATGCTGAAAGAATCCAGACACAAAAGGCCACATTATAAATGATTCCATTTATGTGAAATATCCAAAATAAGCAATTCTTCAGAGACAGAAAGTAGATTTATGGTTTCCAGTGGCTGGGGACACAGAGGAAGGGAGAGTGACTGCTTAATGATTATGGTGTTTCTCTTTGGGGTTATGAAAAATGTCTGGAACTAGATAGTGGTGCTAGTTGCACAACACTGTGATTGTACTTAATGTTACTGATTAAGATGGTTAGAATGGGAAATTTTATGTCATATGTATTTTACTATAAAAAATTAAGTACAATAGAACACTTCCTTTTTCTGCAATTCATGGTCATATCTCCCTTACTCTTTTCTTCTTAGGAGTCAGAATGCTAGGGCTCACTCAGACTTTCTAAGTTTCTAGCCTCTAGTCTGTACTTGCATAGTTTACCCAACTCACAGAAATTAATCTGCTTTTAATCTCCTGTGCAAATCCTGAACAAAGGTATATAATTTTTTTCTGGTACAGTGACTCTTTGCTTCCTACAATTTCAGGAATCCTGATTGCTTTTCCTAGATCTTACTCTACCTTTTTTTCCTATCATCATTTTTTTGGACATCATAGTATTTGCATGGTTTCTCTGTTATCCAATCCCCTGCTAGTCCCTTTTACTGCTGTTCATGGAGCTTGTGAGACTGTTCTCCCAGTTTAACTGTCTGGCTGTTTACCCACTTATGACAGGCATTTTAGACTATATTAAACTTTATATGGGGGCTCCCCAAGTGGCTCAGTGGTAAATAATCCACCTGCCAATGCAGGAAACACAGGAGATGTGGGTTCGATTCCTGGAATGAGAAGATCCCCTATAGAAGGAAATGGTAATCCACTCTAGTATTCTTGCCTGAAAAATTCCATGGACAGAGGAGCCTTGTGGGCTACACTACATGGGGTCGCAAATAGTTGGACATGACTGAGATGCATACATACAAGCCCTATCTGATGAATGTCAATAAATAATAGGCCCCAAAGCTAACTGAGAATCACACACACCAGAGAAGCAGTGACAGAAATCAACACTGGAGACCAGAAGGAGATACCCTAGAGGAGTGATTAAGCTCTTGGGCTCCAGAATCAGACTCCCTAAATTTGAATCTGGATTCTGGACTTACCTGCTGTATGACATACAAAGGCAAATTTCTTAACCTTTCTGTGCTGTGGCTTTCTTGAGTATAAAATGTGGATGAGAACAACAAATAGTATCCACTTTCAAAAACAGTTGGAAGATTAATACATTGTAGTACATGGTAAATGTTAGCTATTTCTTTTGTTTGGTTTTCTGTTTCTCTCTTCCTCAAGGCAACTTGGGGCTTCCCCAGTGACTCAGCTGTAAAGAATCTGTTGTAACACAAGAGACACGGGAGATGTGGGTTGGATCCCTGGGTCAAGAAGATTCCCCTGGAGGAAGGCATGGCAACCCACTCCAGGATTCTTGCCTGGAGAATCCCATGGACAGAGGAGGCTGGCGGGCTATGGTGTATAGTGTCACAAAGAGTCAGACACGACTGAAGTGACTGAGCACAGCACAGCAAGGCAAGTGAGTCTCAACTTTGGTTGTACATTAGAATAATATGAAGTAATTAAAAAAATCATGACACACCTCAGACCAAAAAAAAAAAAAAAATCTGAATCTTGGGGTTGTACCTAGTCATCAACATTTTTAAATTAAGAGATTAGGTAGGGATTTTTGGCAAAACTAATACAGTTATGTAAAGTTTAAAAATAAAATAAAATTAAAAAAAAAAAGAAAGTAAAGAAATTAGGTGAAGTCAGACACGACTGAAGTGACTGAGCACAGCACAGCAAGGCAAGTGAGTCTCAACTTTGGTTGTACATTAGAATAATATGAAGTAATTAAAAAAATCATGACACACCTCAGACAAAAAAAAAAAAAATCTGAATCTTGGGGTTGTACCTAGTCATCAACATTTTCAAATTAAGAGATTAGGTAGGGATTTTTGGCAAAACTAATACAGTTATGTAAAGTTTAAAAATAAAATAAAATTTAAAAAAAAAGAAAGTAAAGAAATTAGGTGAGGGTAAAGGAAAGACAGAAAAAAAAAATACTTTATATGTGTTCCAAGTATTTCATATTGCAAGCAATGAAACAATGATTATGACTATCCCTATGTTTCATGCAAGGAAATTCAGACTAGACCAATCAACTTGACATATAGACACACAGTCAATGGAAGTGGGGCTGAATTTAACAGCAACATGTATGAATTATACTTAGGGGTTTACTTGATTAAATTTAATGTAAATCAATAGTGTAATTCTGCTACCAAAAAGTTAATGTGATCTTGAGTAACTTCAATAAAACTAGTGGAAGTTTCACCCTGCTTGTCAACCACACCTAGAATATTGTGTTCTGTTCTTTAAGATGTCACACTAAGGAAAAACAGAGTAGCAGAAATAGGATAGAAATACATTTGAAACCACAGCATTAGGAGCAACCGTGAAAGGAACTGTATTCTGCCAAGACTGCAAAGCAGAAATTTTAGTATGTACATAATTACTGACTTCAAAAATTAGGAGGTCTGCCAGACAAAGGGAAAGAAATGAGATGTACTTTATACTACCTAAATAGCATAACTTGAATATACAGTAGAAAACTACAAAACCTACCTAAGTTTGACCCAAGGAAGATTTTCCCAATAATTAAAGCTGTTTTAAAACATAACAAATTCCAGGAGGTTATATTACCAAAAATGCCAGAGCAATACAACATCAATTAATAAAGTGGGAAAAAAACTGTTAGAATCAACTTTTCCAGGACTCTGGGATCTAGCCAAAAACTTATGACCTTAAGTTTTCAAAAGCTTAATGAAGATAAAAGTGTACATATACACAATGGAGTATTACTCAGCCATTAAAAAGAATACATTTGAATCAGTTCTAAGGAGGTGGATGAAACTGGAGCCTATTATACAGAGTGAAGTAAGCCAGAAAGAAAAACACCAATACAGTATACTAACGCATATATATGGAATTTAGAAAGATGGTAACAATAACCCTGTGTACGAGACAGCAAAAGAGACACTGATGTATAGATCACTCTTATGGACTCTGTGGGAGAGGGAGAGGGTGGGGAGATTTGGGAGAATGGTATTGAAACATGTATAATATCGTGTATGAAACAAGTTGCCAGTCCAGGTTCGATGCACGATGCTGGATGCTTGGGGCTGGTGCACTGGGACGACCCAGAGGGAGGGTATGGGGAGGGAGGAGGGAGGAGGGTTCAGGATGGGGAGCACAGGTATACCTGTGGTGGATTCATTTCGATGTTTGGCAAAACTAATACAATATTGTAAAGTTTAAAAATAAAATAAAATAAATAAAAGTAAAAAAAAAAAAGTGTTTGCATTGTGGTAAGAAAGTCCTACAACTTCAGATTTGTGGTGTCTATGGAGTTAGTAGACTGCACTCATGGTGCAAGTTGCTAGTGCCAAAGGATGTAATAAAGACATTTTCTCAAAGAATTGTGTTTGTTTTGGCCTGTATGGTGGAAACCTGAAAAAAAAACAGTAAAAGGGTTTGCCTTTGTTTCATCTTACTCTGAGCATTCCCAAGACTGAGGCACCTTCCCTAGCAGCATGTGTTCAAAACATTTAAAGGGAAAACCATTGGCCAAGCAAACTGAGACTACGGCTAACAGTCAGAAGAAGCAATGAAACTACGAAGGATCTAGAAGGGAAGAGGTTTGGGAAGGAAATATATGGTGAAATAAAGGTTTTGAAAAGCTCCTCTGTTATACTGAGGAATCATGAAGCCATGCACATGACCACGGCTGGATGCATGTTCAGAAAAGGCCTGAGAAATCCCCATTTTTCATCTCTGGTTAACCTTAATGCTCTAGGCATGCAGGAACTAAAGCCTAAGGCAGAGTTGTAAATGGACAGGGTAAATGTTGAAGGAGTATCCCCAAAACAAATATCCAATCTACAAAGACTGAGAGAGTATTTCCCCCTTTTTCTTTATCTTTTTTTCTTTTCTTATTTTGGCTTCAGCTATTTAAGGAAATTCTGTCAAAATACTGACAACTAAGGCAATAAAATACAGACTTCAGTGATCACATATGACTGAGAATATAACCTATATAGGAGAATTCAGAAAAAATTAAGAAAGCTAAGGACATGTCTAGGCAAGAGGAACACTGAGAAAAGTACTGAGAATGACTTAATCTTTCACCCCATGCAGATAATTGGGCTCAGGGCAAGCTTAGCTAGACAGTGAAGGACCATCCAAGCAGAGTTAGTCTGCAAAAATTTGAAAAAAAAAAAAAAAAAAAAAAAAAAGATTGTTTTATCTTTTACATTTTTGGTATTTTTTTAAAACTTGGTTATGTGTTCCAGCTCCTGGGAAAGCTGAAAATCTCTCAAAAGATTAACTGTCTTAAAGGAAGTGCTACTTCATTGAGCACACAGTAAAAGGAATAATCTTATAAGAGTGTTTGAAAAAGTCTCAAAACAAACTATTGTAGCCTTCAACAATCAAACAATAAATAGAAAATCATGGAAAGGAGGAGAATATGATTTCTAAAGTTACCACATTATGAGTATTAAATATCCAACTTCCACAAAATAACAAGGGTACAAAAAAAAAAAAAAGGAGAAGATGGCTCATTCAAAGGAAAAGAACAGGAAACATCCTTAAGGAAGGCTAGCTATCAGACTTACTAGATAAATTTTTTTTAACTTTTATTTTATTTTTAAACTTTACATAATTGTATTAGTTTTGCCAAATATCAAAATGAATCCACCACAGGTATACATGTGTTCCCCATCCTGAACCCTCCTCCCTCCTCCCTCCCCATACCATCCCTCTGGGTCGTCCCAGTGCACCAGCCCCAAGCATCCAGTACCGTGCATCGAACCTGGACTGGCTACTCGTTTCATACATGGTATTTCACATGTTTCAATGCCATTCTCCCAAATCTTCCCACCCTCTCCCTCTCCCACAGAGTCCAAAAGAAAATTTTTAAAATATATTTCTTAAAGAGCTCAAAGAGCCATGAGAAAGAACTAAACAGATCAGAAAATTGACATATAGAAAAAGTAGAACTAGCAACAAAGTGATGCAAATGATAAAAAAAAAAAAAAACAGCAGTTGTCAAGTTGAAAAGTACAATAACTGAAATAAAAATTTTACTAGAGAGGTTCAAGAGCAGATTTGAGCAGGCAGAAGAAAGCATCAATGAATCAGTAGACAAGTCAATTAAATTTATCAAGTCTGAGGAGGAGAAAGAAAAAAAGGATGAAGAAAAGTGAACACAGCCAGTGGACTATGTGGGACACCAAGAAAAATGGAAATAAAACATTCAGTATGGGAATCTCAAAAAGGAGAAGAGAAAGAGAAAGGAGTAGAAAAATTATTTCAAGAAATGTTGGCTGAAAATACCCCAAATTTGATGAAATGTATGACTATATAAATCCAAGGAGCTTAATTATTAGGTTGGTGCCAAAGTAATTTCAGTTCTGCATTATTGAAATTTACCATTTGATATTGGAATACATTTTTAAATACATGTGGTTATGTTATACATCATTTTAATGTCCATTTATTGCTTAATTTTTTTTGCTAATGAATTGTTACTTGCTGTTTATTTTATATGTATTTTAGACTATGGAAATGATGTTAGACAAAAACAAATTCAAGCAATTTTCTTACTAGAGTTCAAATGGGTCATAAATCACCAGAGAAAATTCACAAACATCAACAAAATATTTGGCCCAGAAACTGTTAACAGACATACAGTACAGTGGTGGTTCAAGAAGTTTTGCAAAGGAGATGAGAGTCTTGAAGATGAATGGTGTAGTGGCTGGCCATTGGACGTTGACAATGACGAACTGGGAGTATCATCGAAGCTAATCCTCTTACAACTACATAAGAAGTTTCTGAAGAACTCAATGTCAACCATTTTATGGTTGTTTGGCATTTGAAGCAAATTGGAAAGGTGAAAAAGCTGGATACATGGATGTCTCACGAACTAACCAAAAATCAAAAGAAATCATCATTTTGAAGTGTTGTCTTCTCTTATTCTATGTAATAATAATGAAACATTTCTCAGTTGGATTGTGACAAAAACTGGATTTTATACAACAACCAACTCAGTGGTTGGATGGAGAAGAAGCACCAAAGCACTTCCCAAAGCCAAACTTGCACCAAAAAAAAGGGTCATGGTCACTGTTTGGTGGTCTGTTGACAGTATGATCCACTACAGCTCTCTGAATCCTGGTAATCCATTAAACCTGTGAAGTATGCTCAGCAAATCAACAAAATGCACTGAAAACTACAATGTCTGCATCCAGCACTGGTCAACAGAAAGGGTCAAATTCTCCACAACAATGCCTGACTGCATGTTACACAAATAATACTTCAAAAGTTGAGTGATTTGGGCTATGAAATGTTGCCTCATATTCCACATTCACCTGACCTCTCCCCAACCAACTAGGACTTCTTCAATCATCTCAAAAACTTTTTGCAGGGAAAATGCTTTCACAACCAGCAAGACACAGAAAATGTTTTCCAGGAGTTCATCAAATCCCAAAGCATGGATTTTTTTTGCTACAGGAACAAACTTATTTCTCATTGGCAGAAATGGGTTGATTGTAATGGTTCTTATTTTTATTAATAAAGATGTGCTTGAGTCTAGTTATAATGATTTAAAATTCAGGGTCCAATACGTCTATTACTTTTGCACCAACCTAATAACTCCAAATAAGATAAAACCAAAAAGACAAACATTGAACCATTAAAATCTAATTACTGAAAGACAAAGAGACAATTTGGAAAGCAGTAAGAAAAAAAGCAAATGTCATATACAAGTGTTCCTCCTGCACTGCTGGTGGAAATGTAAATTGATACAGCCACTATGGAAAACAATATGCAGTTTCCTTGAAAAACTAGGAATAAAATTACCATATGACACAACAATCCCAATACTGAGCATATACCCTGAGAAAACCACAATTCAAACAGACATATGTACCCCAATGTTCACTGAAGCACTATTTACAATAGCCATGACATGGAAGCAACCTAGATGTCTATTGACTTATGAATGGATAAAGAAGATGTCATATGTATGTACAATGGAATATTATTCAGCCATAAGAAGAATGAATTTAAGTCATTTATAGTGAGGTGGATGATCCCACAGCCTGTTACACAGAGTGAAGTAAATCAGAAAGAAAACAAAACAAATATCATACATTAATGTATATATATGGAATCTAGAAAAATAGTGCTGATGAACCTATTTTCAGGGATACAATGGACACATAGATCTAGAGAATGAACTTGTGCACACAGTGGGGGAAGGAGAGGGTAAGATGAATGGAGAAAGTAGCATTGTCATATATACACTACCATATGTAAAACAGCTAGTGGAAATCTGCTATATAATACAGGGAGCCTAGCCTGGTGCTCTGTGATGACCTAGATGGGTGAGATTGCTCTCAAGGGGAGAACAGTGAGCAGTCCTGAAGAGAAATTTTAGTTTCCTGTCCAGGAATTAAACCTGGGTAGCCTGGATGCAAAGCAAGAGTCTTAGCCACCGGTTCACCAGGAGCTAGAGGCTAGAAGCAAAGTCATCTTGGCTCTTGCTCTTGTTTGAAAGCAAGAATGTTTCAAAGAGGTAAAAACTGTAAAAGCAGGTACAAAGTTTATTATTAGAGACACAGCACAGCTTTGGGGAGAGCACACAAAAAAGTTTTTTTCAGCTCAGAAGCAGGGCAGAGATACACACCCAGAAAGAAAGGGTATAGGCATTCTCTCTAATGAGGAGGAGAGCAAGTAGGTCAGAAACTAGGCAGAAATATACACCCAGAGAGGAGTGCAGGGGTTGTGGAAGAGGATGAGCACAGTACATCAGAAACTAGGCAGAGACACACACCTGGAGAGGAGTGCAGGTGTCCTGAGTGAAGAGGAACATGGTATGGAGGTGACATAAATCACTAATACAGGACAGTCCTCCTGGGTCTTTGTTTAACTTTGGTGAATTATCTTGTTTCTTTCTTCACACTTGACTGGTCCATGGATCCTCCCCAAGATGCATGTGCAATATTTTGCTACGATGGATCTCACTGTGTAGAGGCCTATGGGTGCATATTCATGCTTATTATGGGGTGGGGCCCCCTCCCTTTTCGACCCTCAAAAAACCTTGTGCATGTGGAGACAAGGAAGTTTCCTTAATCTCAGGAGTGGACACCTTATCTCCTTGCTTTAGCAGAGCTCAGTTTTTACCATTAGTTTTGTCCTTGGAATATCTGGGTGACAAAAAGCCTCAGTTTAAAAAAAAAAAGGCTCAGTTTTATTCCATTTGACAACCAACAGGAATCTGGCTCAGAGGCCCACTGTTTCCTACCTCAGGAAGGGAATGAGGAGGGAGGCTCAAGAGGGAGGGGATACACACACACACACACACACACACACACACATAATATAATTATGGCTAATTCATATTGTTGTATGGCAAAAAAACAACCAACATTATAAAGCAATTATCCTCCAAGTAAAAAATAAAATTAAGTAAATGAATAAAAAGGCACATAAGTTGAAAGTGAAAAGATTGAAAAATATAGTCCATGCAAATAGTAACCACAGGGGAGTTGTGATGGCTATATTAATATCAGACAAAAATATTAAGTCAAAAACTGTCTCAAAAGTCTAAGTAGTACATAATATATTGATATTTGAATCAATGTACCAGAAAATAAAAAAATTAAAATTATATGTGCACCAAATATCAGAAATCCAAATCATGAGGCAAACACTAATTGAACTGAAAAGAAAAATAGAGAGGTATAAAATAATAGTTGGAGACTTCAATATTCCATTTATAATAATGGATAAGACAACTATGAAGACATTTCTTAAGGAAATAAAGGACTTGAACAACACCAGAAACCAAAAAGAGAGAAGACTCAATTTACTAAACATTAGGAAAAGACTAGAGATCTCTTCCAGAGAAGGCAATGGCACCCCACTCCAGTACTCTTGCCTGGAAAATCCCATGGATGGAGGAGCCTGGAAGACTGCAGTCCATGGGGTCACTGAGGGTCGGACACGACTGAGCAACTTCACTTTCACTTTTCACTTTCATGCATTGGAGAAGAAAATGGCAACCCACTCCAGTGTTCTTGCCTGGAGAATCACAGGGACAGGGAAGCCTGGTGGGCTGCTGTCTATGGGGTCGCACAGAGTCGGATACAACTGAAGTGACTCAGCAGCAGAGATCTCTTCAAGAAAATTAGAGATACAAAGGGAACATTTCATGCAAAGATGGGCTCAAGAAAGGACAAAAATGGTATGGACTTAACAGAAGCAGAAGATATTAAGAAGAGGTGGCAAGAATACACAGAAGAACTATGCAAGAAAGATCTTCATGACCTAGATAACCATGATGGTGTGATCACTCACCTAGAGCCAGACATCCTGGAATGTGAAGTCAAGTGGGCCTTAGAAAGCATCACTACGAACAGATCTAGTGGAGGTGATGGAATTCCAGCTCAGCTATTTCAAATCCTAAAACATGATGCTGTGAAAGTGCTACACTCAATATGCCAGTAAATTTGGAAAACGCAGCAGTGGCCACAGGACTGGAAAAGGTGAGTTTTCATTCCATTCCCAAAGAAAAGCAATTCCAAAGAATGCTCAAACTACCACACAGTTGCACTCATCTCACACACTAGCAAAGTAATGCTCAAATTTCTCCAAGCGAGGCTTCAACAGTATGTGAACCGTGAATTTTCAGATGCTCAAGCTGGATTTAAAAATGCAGAGGAAGCAGAGATCAAACTTTCAACATTTACTGGATTATCAAAAAAGCAAGAGAGTTCCAGAAAAACATATGTTTCTGCTTTACTGACTATGCCAAAGCCTTTGACTGTGTGGATCACAGTAAACTGCGCAAAATTCTGAAAGAGATGGGAATACCAGACCACCTGACCTGCCTCTTGATACATCTGTATGCAGTCCAAGAAGCAACAGTTAGAACTGGACATGGAACAACAGACTAGCTCCAAGCAGGGAAAGGAGTACGTCAAGGCTGTATATTGTCACTGTGCTTATTTAACTTATATGCAGAGTACATCATGCGAAATGCTGGGCTGGATGAAGCACAAATTGGAATCAAGATTGCCGAAATATCAATAACCTCAGATATGCAGATGACACCACCCTTATGGCAGAAAGTGAAGAGGAACTCAAAAGCCTCTTGATGAAAGTGAAAGAGGAGAATGAAAAAGTTGGCTTAAAATTCAACATTCAGAAAACAAAGATCATGGCATCCGGTCTCATCACTTCATGGGAAATAGATGGGGAAACAGTGGAAACAGTGTCAGACTTTATTTTTGGGTGCTCCAAAATCACTGCAGATGGTGACTGCAGCCATGAAATTAAAAGACACTTACTTCTTGGAAGGAAAGTTATGACCAACCTAGACAGCATATTGAAAAGCAGAGACATTACTTTGCCAACAAAGGTCCGTCTAGTCAAGGCTATGGTTTTTCCAGTGGTCATGTATGGATGTGAGAGTTGGACTGTGAAGAAAGCTGAGTGCTGAAGAATTGATGCTTTTGAACTGTGGTGTTGGAGAAGACTCTTGAGAGTCCCTTGAACTGCAAGGAGATCCAGCCAGTCCATTCTGAAGGACATCAGCCCTGGGATTTCCTTGGAAGGAATGATGCTGAAGCTGAAACTCCAGTACTTTGGCCACCTCATGCGAAGAGTTGACTCATTGGAAAAAACTCTGATGCTGGGAGGGATTTGGGGTAGGAGGAGAAGGGGAAGACAGGATGAGAGGGCTGGATGGCATCACTGACTCAACGGACGTGAGTCTGAGTGAACTCCGGGAGTTGGTGATGGACAGGGAGGCCTGGCGTGCTGCGATTCATGGGGTTGCAAAGAGTCGGACACGACTGAGTGACTGAACTGAACTGAAAATCACTGCAGATGGTGACTGCAGCCATGAAATGAAAAGACGCTTGCTCCTTGAAAGAAAAGTTATGATCAACCTAGATAGCATATATTAAAACAGAGACATTGCTTTGCCAAAAAAGGTCCATCTAGTCAAAGCTATGGGTTTTCCAGTAGTCAAGTGTGAATGTGAGAGTTGGTCTATAAAGAAAGCTGAGAACCAAACAGTGGATGCTTCTGAACTGTGGTGTTGGAGAAGACTCTTGAGAGTCCCTTGGACTGCAAGTCTATCCAATCAGTCCATCCTAAAGGAAATCAGTCCTGAATATTCATTGGAAGGACTGATGCTAAAGCTGAAACTCCAGTACTTTGGCCATCTGATGCAAAGAACTGACTCATTGGAAAATACACTGATGCTGGGAAAGATTGAAGATAGGAGAAGGGGACTACTGAGGATGAGGTGGTTGGATCACATCACTGACTCGATGGACATGAGTTTGAATAAGTTCCAATAGTTGGTGATGGACAGGGAAGCCTAGCATGCTACAGTCCATGGGGTCATAAAGAGTCAGACACAACCGAGCAACTGAACATAATGGGGGCATTACTGTAAATATTATATATATATTTTTAAAAGCTTATGAAAATACAATGAAAAAAATTGTATACAAATATTTTAAATAACATAGATGATTGAATAAATTTCTTAAAACACAGAAACTACCACAATTGACTCAAGAAAAAATAGTCAATGTAAATAAGCCTATAACAGGAAATTGAGTCAATTAGTCAAAAACCCACCAACAAAAAAAACTGGGCACCACAGGGCTTCACATGTGAAGTCTACCAAAATTTTAAAGAAAATTAACATCAATTCTTCTCAAATTCTTTCAAAAAAATTGAATAGGAAGGAACACTTCCTAACTCATTCTATGAAGCCAGTATTCCTCTGATAACAAAGTCAGATAAACACATCAGAAGAAAATAAAAACTATAAACTAATATACCTTATGAATATTAATAGAAGAATCCTAAACCAAATACTAGCAAAGCAAATTTAACAGCATATCAAAGAAATTGCAGATGAAGACCAAGTGGAGTTTCTCCTCAGAACACAATATTGATTCAAATACAAAACAAGTAAAAATGATCTTATATGCAAGACAGCAAAAGAGACACAGATGTAAAGAAGAGACTTTTGGACTATGTGGGAGAAGGTGAGTGTATGATTTGAGAGAATAGCATTGAAACATGTATATTGCTAAATGTAAATAGAGACAATGATCCTCCAATTAAAATAAATTAATTAATTTTTTAAAATACAAAATTAGACAGTAATATGCTAAGAAAATGGGGAGGTCTATGTGAAACAAACACAATCATCTCACTTGTTTCAGAAAAAATATTTGATAAAATTTAACAGTCTATCATAATAAAAGCATGTGACAAATGATGAATAGAAGGAAACTTATTTAACATGATAAAGAAATTATATAAAAACCCGCAAGTAACCTCATAGTCAAAAACAAGATAAGAATTCCTAATTCTTCACTTCCATTAAACACACTATTGAAGTTCTAGCTGGATCAATTAGGCAATAAAAGAAATAAAATATATCCAAATTGGAAAGGAAGAAGTAAAACTATATGCACTTAAGACATGATCTTGCAAAGAGAAAATAACAAAGATTTCATAAAAAGATTAGTAGTGCTAATAAGTGAATTCAGAAAATGACACAGGAGGTATACAGTAACAATGAAGAATCCAAAAATAAAATTAAGATACAAGTCCTTTTAGAAACACAGAGAAAATAATAAAATACTTGGGAATAAACTTAACCAAGGAAGTGAAAGACTTGTGCACCTAAACATACAAAACATTGCTGAAAGAAATTAAAGAAAACCTATATAAATAGGAAACACTCCATTCTTATGGATTAGAAGGTTTAATATTGTTAAGATGTCAACTCTACCCCAAACTATCTGTAGATTAAAAGTAATTCCTATAAAATTCCTAATGATGCCATCTTCGTGTGTGTGTGTGTGTGTGTATATATATATATATATATATATAAACACATCCTAAAATTTATATGGAATCTCAAAGGATCCCAAATAGTCAAAACAAATTTTTAGAAAAGCTTGAGATGTCAACACTTCTTAATTTTAAAATTTACTACAAAGCTACAGTAATCAAAACAGTGTGGTACTGGCACCAATCATTGGAGAAGAGAATGGTGAACTGCTTCAATATTCTTGTCTTGGGAACCCCATGAGCACAATGAAAAGGCAAAAAGATGACAAGTGAAAGACAGGTAAGCCTGGTGTACTGCAGTTTATGGGGTTGCGAAGATTTGGACACGACTAAGAGACTGAACAGAAACAACAACTGGCACCAAACACTCCTAAATAGACCAATAGACTACAGTAAAGTGACCACTGTTGGTGGGAATGCAAACTAGTAGAGCCACTATGGAGAACAGTGTGGAGATTCCTTAAAAAACTGTAAATAGAATTGCCATATGACCCAGCAATCCCACTGCTGGGCATACACACCAAGGAAACCAGAATTGAAAGAGACACGTGTACCCCAATGTTCATCGCAGTGCTGTTTACAATAGCTAGGACATGGAAGCAACCTAGATGTCCATTTGAAGAAAAATGGATAAGAAAGCTGTGGTACATATACACAATGGAATATTACTCAGCTATTAAAAAGAATGCATTTGAATCAGTTCTAATGAGGTGGATGAAACTGGAACCTATTATATAGAGTGAAGTAAGTCAGAAAGAAAACACCAATATAGTATATTAATGCATATATATGGAATTTAGAAAGATGGTAATGATGACCCTATATGTGAGACAGCAAAAGAGACACAGATGTAAAGAAGAGACTTTTGGACTCTGTGAGAGAAGGCGAGGGTGGGATGATTTGAGAGACTAGCATTGAAACATGTATATTACCATATGTGAAATAGATCACCAGTTCAGGTTTGATGCATGAGACAGGGTGCTCAGGGCCAGAGCACTGGGATGACCCTGAGGGATGGGACTGGGAACACACGTACACCCATAGCTGATTCATGTCAATGTATGGCAAAAACCACTAAAATACTGTAAAGTAATTAGCCTCCAATTAAAATAAATACATTAATTTAACAAAGGAGACCAAAATTAAATCTCACACACTAGTCAAATAATTTCAACATAAGTATCAAGACCATTTAATAGAGCAAGAATAGTCTTTTCAACAAATTGTCCAGGGAAAGCTAGATAATCAAATTCAAGAAAAAATAAAGAAAAATGAAGTTGGAACTTCACCTGACATCATATTAATATTAAAAAATGACCTCAAATCAGATCAATGACCTAAACATAGGAGCTAAAAGTAAAATTCTTGGAGGAAAACATAGGAGAAAACTTCATGACAATAGATTTGGCAATAATTTCTTGTACATAACAACAAAAACACAGACAAGAGAAGAAAAATATAGATAAATTGGAGCTCATTAAAATAAAAAACAACAACAACAACTTTCAGGCTCTATTAACAGAGTGAAAAGGTAGCCTATGCAATGGGAGAAAATATCTTCAAATCATATCTGATAAGATTAATATCTAGACTATATAAAGAAGATCTACAACTAAAGCAACAACAAAAGCAATGTGATTAAAAAAAAAAACAGACAATACAAAGTGGACACATGGGAGTATTCATTTACAAATAAAAAGGAACATCTCTGTCAACAGTAAAAAATAAATTATTTACTCAAAGTCCCGCAAAAAAAGAAAACAAAAAATTTATTGAAAAGCTACAGTAATCAAAACAGTGTGATACTGACATAAAGACAGACATATGAACCAAGGGAACAGAACTGATTTTTGACAAAAGTGTCAAGGTTATTCCATCAAGGAAGAATTATCTCTTAAATTAATAATGCTGACATAACAGTAAGTTTACATTATTGTTGTTATTCAGTTACTATGTCATGTCTCACTCTTTCGTGACCCCATGGACTATAGCCCACCAGGCTCCTCTGTCCATGGAATTTCCAAGGCAAGAATACTGAAGTGGGTTCCCATTTCCTTCTCTAGGGGATCTTCCTGACCCAGGGATCGAACCTATGTCTCCTTCAATGGAAGTCGTATTCTTTACCACTGGGCAACCAAGGAAGTCCATGGGCCTTTATAGTCATGATTGACTTAAAATGAGGCCCTTAAAGTATGTCCTAATCCAATATAGCTAGTGTCCTTATAAAAAGAGACCAGGACACATAAAAAGAACCAACAAGAATGTGAGCATACAAGGAAGTATACGGTGAGGATACAGTGAGGAGGTAGCCATCTGTAAGCCAATGAAAGAGGCCTTAAGAAATCAAACATCCTGACATCTTGATCTCAGACTTCAAGCCTCCAGAACTGTGAAAAAATAATTTTTTGTTCTTTAAACTACCTAGTCTGTAGTATTATTTTATTATGGCAGCACTAGCAAACTAATACAATCAAATGTCTAATAATGGTCTCATATTCAGTGAATATACAAAGAACTCTTACAACTCAAAAACAAAAGAGACAACCAAATTTAAAAATAGGCAAAGGACATCAATAGATGTTTCTGTGAAGAGGATATTGCTGTTGTTGTTCAGTTGCTCAGTTGTGTCTGACTCTTTGTGACTCCATGGACTGCAGCACGCCAGGCTTCCCTGTCCTTCACCATCTCTCAGAGCTTGCTCAAACTCATGTCCATTGCGTTGGTGATGCCATCCAACCATCTCATCCTCTGTCATCGCCTTCTTCTGCCTTCAGTCTTTCCCAGCATCAGGGTCTTTTCCAATGAATTTTCTCTTCGCATCAGGTGGCCAAAGTATTGGAGCTTCAGCATCAGTCCTTCTGATGAAAATTCATGATTGATTTCCTCTAGGATTGACTGGGTTGATCTTCTTGTAGTCCAAGGGACTCTCAAGAGTCTTCTCCAACACCACAGTTCCAAAGCACTCAGCACTCAGCCTTCTTTATGGTCCAACTCTCACATCCATACATGACTACTGGAAAAACCATAGTTTTGAATATATGGACCTCTGTTGGCAAAGTAATGTCTGATTTTTAATACACTGTCTAGTTTTGCCAAAGCACACATGAAAAAATGTTCAATATCATTAGTCATTAAGGAAATGCAAATCACACCTACAATTAGATACCTTTAATATCCCTTAGGATTGTTAAAAAACAAAAACCATGAAAAATAGCAAATATTGGCAAGGATGTAGAGGGATTTGAACCCTTGACATTGCTATTGGGGAGGTAAATGGATGCAGGAACTGTTGAATATTCTGGTAGCTTCCCAACAAGTTGAGCTAAGAATTCCCATATGACCCAGGAATTCCACTCTTAGTTATATACCTAAGAGAATTTAAAGCAAGTGTTCAAATAAAAATGTGCACACAAATGTTCATAGCAGCACTATTCACAATAGCTAAAAGGTTGAAACCATCCAAATTCCCATCATTACACTGATTCATATACAAAGAAAGTATTATACATCAAATGATGAAATATTTAGCTATAAAAAGGAATTATTGCTACAGTATGAATGAACCTTGAAACATTAAGTGAAAAGAAGCCAAACATAAAGTCACATTTTATATGATTCCACTGATATGAAGAACTTCCCTGGTGGCTCAGTGGTAAAGAATTCACCTGCTACTGCAGGATACTCAGGTTTGATCCATGGGTCAGGAAGATCCCCTGGAGGAGGAAATGACAATTCACTCCAGAATTCTTCCCTGGGAAATCACATGGACAGGGGAGTCTGGCAAGCTACAGTTAATGGGGTCACGAAAAGAGTCAGACATGACTTAGCAACTAACCAAAAAGTTGATATAAAACATCCAAAATAAGCAAATCCATAGAGTCTGGATACAGACCAATAGCTGCCAGAGGTAGGAGGGGAGTGGGGAAGGGGGAGATACGGGTTAATGGATAGAGACTTTCCTTTTGGAGTGACAAGAATATTTTGGAATGAGATAGATAAGATGGTTACACAATATTGAACACACTAAATATCACTGACACACATGGCACTTTAAAATGGTCAGTTTTATGTTATGTGATTTTCATCTCAATAAAAGTAAATGCAGCCAATTTCAACAACATGGATGATCTCACAAACATAATGGTTATTATACGAAGCTAGACACAAAAATAAACAATTGATTATTCCTTTTATATAAAGTTCAAAAACAGGCAAAACTTCGGTTAGAGATCAAAATAGAGCTAACACAGGAGACAATGACTGGAAGGGGCATGAGAGGCTTCTGGGTAGGTAGTAATGTTTGCTTCTTTATCTGTGGGCTCATTTATGTGGATTTGTTCTTTGGAAGGAATGATGGTAAAGATGAAACTCCAGTACTTTGGCCACCTCATGCGAAGAGTTGACTCATTGGAAAAGACTCTGATGCTGGGGGGGATTGGGGGCAGGAGGAGAAGGGGACAACAGAGGATGAGATGGCTGGATGGCATCACCGACTCGATAGACGTGAGTCTGAGTGAACTCCGGGAATTGGTGATGGACAGGGAGGCCTGGCATGCTGCACTTCACGGGGTCACGAAGAGTCAGACATGACTGAACGACTGAACTGAACTGAACTAAACTGAACTGTTCATTTTTAAAAAATTCATTGGTGCAAGGCCTGCCATTGCTATCTTGAGTTGCAGTGCCATGCACAGTGCTTCAGCACACGCCTAAACTGCATGGGTCGGCCTCGGCCCTTCACACTTGTGGTCTGAGCACAAGGTGGAGGTCGCTGCATGCAGTATCCTATGAGCAAGTGAAACTACAAGAAGCACAAAGGAAAAGTTGAAAAAAAAAAAAAAAGGAAAACTGGATAAGAAAAGAGGTTTTGCTAATAAACCCAGGTCATCTTGTTGAAGATCCCTTGAATTTCAATCTCAGAAGATATAGAACAGTCAAACCTCAGACATCACAGAACTAAACTCCTCTTGAGAAATCAAGCCCTGAGCCTTTGGAGTGGGACCACTGACTCCAAGACCCGAGATTACCAGAGAACCAACCCTAGGGGGTATCAAATAGTGAAAACTCACACAAAGGAAATCACTAGAATACAAGACCCAGCAACACCCAACCACCAGTAGCACCCTGTGCAGGATGCCTCATCTAAACAATAAACAAAACAAAAATACAAACACAATCATCAGGAGAAAGGATTAGCACCTCATTCAGCCTTGTCCATCAAAGGAAAAACAAACAAACAAAAACTCAGCACAAATCTCACCCTATAGGAAGGTTAATAAAAACCACTGGACCAAACGTAGGAGGGAAGAAACCAAAAGGAAGAAAGAACTCCATCTTGAAGCCTGGGAAAAGGAGATCTCAAACACTGCAAGTTAAAAAAATAATAATAATAATAATGAAAATGCAGAGAAATACTACACAAATGAAGGAACAAACTAGAAACACAGAAGTCCAAATAAGTGAAGAGGAAATAGGCAAATTACCTGAAAAAGAATTCAGAATAATAATAGTAAAGATGATCCAAAACCTTGAAAACAAAATAGGGAAAATTCAAGAATCAATTAACAAAGACCTAGAAGAATTAAAGAATAAACATGCAGAGACAAACAACACAACTCCTGAAATTAAAAACACTCTGGAAGGAATCAATAGCAGAATATCTGAAGCAGAAGAATGAATCAGTGATCTGGAAGATAAAATGGTGGAAATAACTTTTGAAGAGCAGAATAAAGTAAAAAGAATGAAAAGAACTGAAGACAGTCTCTGAGACATCTGGGACAATATCAAATGCACCAACATTCGAATTATAGGGGTCCCAGAAGCAGAAGAGAAAAAGAAAGTGTATGAGAAAATTTTTGACGAGATTATAGTTGAAAATTTCCCCAACATGGAAAAGGAAATAGTCAATCAAGCCCAAGAGGCACAAGGAGTCCCATAAAGGACAAACCCAAGGAGAAACACCCCAAGGTACATACTAATCAAACTAACAAAGACTAAGAACAAAAAAAGAACATTAAAAACAGCAAAGGAGAAACAAGTAACAAACAAGAGAAACCCCATACATTTAACAGCTGATCTTTCAGAAGAAACTCTGTAGGCCAGAAGAAAATGGCAGGATATATTTAAAGTATGGAAAGGGAAAAATCTACAACTAAGATTACTATACCCAGCAAAGGTCTCATTCAAAATTGATGGAGAAATAAAAAGCTTTTCAGAGAAGCAAAAGTTAAGAGGATTCAGTACCACCAAACCAGCTTTACAACAAATGTTAAATGGGCTTATATAACCAAGCAATACAAGAGAAGAAAAAAGATCTACAAAATCAACCTGAAACAATTTAGAAAATAGCAATTGGAGCATATATATCAATAATTATTTTAAATGTAAATGGATTAAATGCTCCAACCAAATGACAGAGACTGGCTGAATGAATACAAAAACAAGACCCATACATATGCTGTCTACAGGAAACCCACTTCAGACCAAAAGACACATACTGACTGAAAGTGAGAGGATGGAAAATATATTCCATGTAAATGGGAAGCAAAAGAAAGCTGGAGTAGCAATCCTCATGTCAGACAAAAAGACCTTAAAATAAAGATTACAAGAGATAAGAAAGGACACTACATAATGATCAAGGGGTCAATCCAAGAGCAAGACAAAACAATTGTAAATATCTATGCACCCAACATAGGAGCACCTCAATACACAAGACAAACACTAACAGACATAAAAGGAGAAATTGACAGTAACACAATAATAGTAGGAGACTTTAACACCCCACTCACACCAACAGACAGATCATCAAAACAGAAAATTAATAAGGAAACACAAGTCTTAAATGATGCATTAGATGAGATGGATCTCATTGATATCTTCAGGAAATTCAACCCGAATGCAGAAGAATACACCTTCTCAAGTGCACATAGAACGTTCTCCAGGATAGACCACATCTTGGGTCACAAATCAAACCTCAGTAAATTTAAGAAAACTGAAATAGTATCAATCATCTTCTCCGACAACAATGCTATAAGACTAGATATCAATTACAAGAAAAAAAAATGTAAGAAACATAAACATATGGAGATTAAGCAACATGTTCTAAATAACCAACAGGTTATTTAAGAAATCAAAAGGGAAATCAAAAAATTTCTACAAACGACAATGAAAACACAACAACTCAAAACCTATAGGATGCAGCAAAAGCAGTGCTAAGAGGAAAGTCTATAGCAATACAATGCTACCTCAGGAAACAAGAAAAACATAGAAGAGACAACCTAACTTTTCACCTAAAACAACTGGAAAAAGAAGAAGAAGAAGAACAACAACAACAACAAAAATTAGTAGAAGGAAAGAAATCATAAAGATCTGAGCAGAAATAAATGAAAGAAACAATAGTAAAGATTAATAAAACTAAAAGCTGGTTCTTTGAGAAGATAAACAAAATTGACAAAGTTTTAGCCAGACTCATCAAGGGAAAAGAGAGAAGAATCAAATCAACAAAATTAGAAATGAAAAAGGAGAGGTTACAACAGACAATGCAGAAATACAAAGGATTATGAGACTATTATGAACAACTACATGGCAATAAAATGGATAACCTGGAAGAAATCAACAGATTCTTAGAAAAGTTCAATCCTCCAAGACTGAACCAGGAAGAAATGGAAATTATGAACAACCCAATTACAAGCACTGAAATCGAAGCTGTGATCAAAAATCTCCCAGAAAACAAAAGCCCAGGACCAGATGGTTTCACAGGAGAATTCTACCAAACATTTAGAGAAGAGCTAATGTCTATCCTTCTAAAATTCTTTCCAAAAATTGCAGAGGAAGGAACACTTGCAAACTCATTCTATGAGGCCACCATCACCCTGATACCAAAACCAGACAATGACAACACAAAAAACAAACCTGGAGGCCAATATGACTGATGAACACAGATGCAAATATCATCAACAAAATTTTAGCAAACAGAATTCAGTAACACATCAAAAAGCTCATATACCATGATCAAGTTGGGTTTATTCCAGGAATGCAAAGATTCTTCAATATATGCAAATAATGTGATACACGATATTAACAAACTGAAGGATAAAAATAATGTGATCATCTCAATAGATGCAGAAAAAGCCTTTGACAAAATGCAGCACCCATTTGTTATTAAAACTTTTCAGAAAATGGGCATAGAAGGAACCTACCTCAACATAGTAAAGGCCATATATGATAGTTTAGTTCAGTTCAGTCACTCAGTCGTGTCCGACTCTTTGTGACCTCATGAACCACAGCACACCAGGCATCCCTGTCCAATATCAACTCCCAGAGTTTACCCAAACTCATGTCCATTGAGTCAGTGATGCCATCTAAACATCTCATCCTCTGTTCTCCTCTTTTCCTCCTTCCTTCAATTTTCCCCAACATCAGGGTATTTTCAAATGACTCAGCTCTTCTCATCAGGTGGCCAAAATAGTTGAGTTTCAGCTTCAACATCAGTCCTTCCAATGAACACCCAGGACTGATCTCCTTTAGGATGGACTGGTTGGATCTTCTTGCAGTCCAAGGGACTCTCAAGAGTCTTCTCTAACACCACAGTTCAAAAGCATCAATTCTTCAGCCCTCAGCTTTCTTTACAGTCCAACTCTCACATCCATACATGATTACTGGAAAAACCATAGCCTTGACTAGATGGACCTTTGTTGACAAAGTAATGTCTCTGCTTTTTAATATGCTGTCTAGGTTGGTCATAACTTTCCTTCCAAGGAGTAAGCGTCCTTTAATTTCATGGGTGCAATCACCATCTACAGTGATTTTGGAGCCCAAAAAATAAAGTCAGACATTGTTTCCCCATCTATTTCCCATGAAGTAATGGGACCTGATGCCATGATCTTGGTTTTATGAATGTTGAGCTTTAAGTCAACATTCTCTCCTCTTTCACTTTCATCAAGAGGCTCTTTAGTTCATCTTCACTTTCTGCCATAAGGGTGGTGTCATCTGCATATCTGAGGTTATTGATATTTCTCCCAGCAATCTTGATTCCAGCTTGTGCTTCATCCAGCCCAGCATTTCTCATGATGTACTCTGCATATAAGTTAAATAAGCACAGTGACAATATACAGCCTTGATGTACTCCTTTTCATATTTGGAACCAGTCTGTTGTTCCATGTCCAGTTCTAACTGTTGCTTCCTGACCTGCATACAGGATTCTCAAGAGGCAGCCTACAGTAAACATACAGGATTCTCAAGAGGCAGCCTACAGTAAACATTAGCCTACTGTAAACATGGTGAAAAACTGAAAGCATCCCCCCTAAGATCAGGAACAAGACAAGGGTGTTCACTTTTACCACTATTATTCAACATAGTTCTGGAAGTCCTAGCTACAGCAATCAGAAAAGAAAAAGAAATAAAAGGAATCCAGATCAGAAAAGAAGTAAAGCTCTCACTGTTTGCAGATGACATGATACTGTATATAGAAAACCCTAAAGATAGCATCAGAAAATTACTAGAGTTAATCAGTGAATTTAGAAAAGTTTCAGGATACAAAATCAATACACAGAAATCACTTTCTAGAAGGTGATTATAGAGAAAATGCATTTCAATATACTACCAATGAAAAATCAGAAAGAGAAATTAAGAAATCAATCCCATTCACGATTGCAACATAAAGAATTAAATACCTAGGAATAAACTTACCTCAGGAGATAAAAGAACTGTACACAGAGAATTATAAGACACTGATGAAAGAAATTAAAGATAACATAAACAGATGGAGAGGTGTTCCATATTCCTGGGTAGGAAGAATCAATATTGTGAAAATGACTATACTACCAAGTGCAATTTACAGATTCAATGCAATCTCTATCAAATTACCAATGTCATTTTTCACAGAACTAGAACAAAAAATTTCACAATTCATATGGAAACAAAAAAGAGCCTGAATAGCCAAAACAGTCTTTAGAAAGAATAGAGCTGGAGGAATCAACCTTCTTGACTTCAGATTATACTACAAAGTTATAGTCATCAAGACAGTATGGTATTGGCACAAAAACAGAAATATAGGCCAATGGAACAAGAGAGGAAGACTAGAAATAAACCCATGCAACTATGGGTACCTTATCTTTGACAAAGGAGGCAAGAATATACAATGGGGCAAGGACAGCCTCTTCAAAAAATGGTGCTGGGAAAACTGGACAGCTACATGCAAAAGAATGAAATTAGAACACTTTGTAACACCATTCACAAACTCAAAAAGGATTAAAGACCTAAATGTAAGATCAGACACTATAAAACTCTTAGAGGAAAACATAGGCAGAACACTCGATGACATAAATCAAAGCAAGATCCTCTATGACCCACCTCTTAGAGTAACAGAAATAAAAACAAAAGTAAACAAGTGGGACCTGATTAAATTAAAAGCTTTTGCATGGAAAACTATAAGCAAGGTGAAAAGACAACCCTCAGAATGGGAAAAAATAATAGTAAATGAAATGACTGACAAATAATTAATTTCCAAATTATACAAGCAGCTCATACAACTCAATGCCAGAACCACAAACAACCCAATCAAAAAGTGGGAAAAAGACCTAAACAGACATTTCTCCAAAGAAGACATACAGATGGCTAACAAACACATGAAAAGATGCTCAACATCACTCATTATTAGAGAAATGCAAATCAAAACCACAATGAGATATCATCTAACACTGGTCAGAATGGCCATCATCAAAAAGTCTTCAAACAATAAAATTCTGGAGAGGGTGTGGAGAAAAGGAAATCCTCTTGCACTGTTGGTGGGAATATAAATTGATACAGCCACTATGGAAGACAGTATGAAGATTCCTTAAAAAACTAGGAATAAAAGCACCATATGTCCTAGCAATCCCACTACTGGGCATATATCCTGAGGAAACAAAAATTGGAAAAGAAACATGTATCCCATAGTTCACTGCAGAACTATTTACAATAGCTAGAACATGGAATCAACCTAGATGTCCATCAACAGATGAATGGATAAAGAAGTTGTGGTACATATACACAATGGAATATTACTCAGCCACAAAAAGGAACACATTTGAGTCAGTTCTGATGAGACACATGAACCTAGAACCTATTATACAGAGTGAGGTGAATCAGAAAGAGAAAGATAAATATCATTCTAATGCACATCTACAGAATCTAGAAAAATTGTACTGAAGAATTTATTTATAGAGCAGCAATAGAAAAACAGACATAGAGAATAGATTTATGGACATTGGGAGAGGGAAGTAGAGGATGAGATGTATGGAAAAAGTAGCATGGAAACTTATATTACCATATGTAAAATAGATAGCCAACAGGAATTTGCTGGATGACTCAGGAAACTCAAACAGGGGCTCTGTATCAACCTAGAAGGGTGGTATGGGGAGGGCAATGGGAGGGAGTTTCAAAAGAGAGGGAATAAATGTATACCTATGGCTGATTAATGTTGAGGCTTGACAGAAAGCAACAAAATTCTGTAAAGCAATTATCCTTCAGTAAAAAAAATAATAAAAATTAAAAAATCCATTGAGATGTAGAGTCATGACATGTGTATTTTTCTGTATGTATGTTTATACCTCAATTTAAATTGTGCCTAAATAAAGATTGTGAGTTACATGAAATTGGAGTTTTTTTTAAGTTCTGAGTACATCATACAAGATGCCAGGGTGGAAGAAACTCAAGCAGGAATCAAGATTTCTGGGAGAAATATTAACCACCTCAGATATGAAGATGGCAACACCCTAATGGCAGAAAGTGAAGAGGAACTAAAGAACCTCTTGATAAAGGTGAAAGAGAAGAATGACAAAAGCTGGCTTAAAACTCATTCAAAAAACAAAGATCATGCGATTCAGTCCCATTGCTTCATGGCAAATAGATGGGGGAAAAATGGAAACAGTGACAGACTTCATTTTCTTGGGCTCCAAAATCACTGCAAACTGACTGCAGCCATGAAATTAAATATGCTTGCTCCTTGGAAGAAAAGCTATGACAAACCTAGACATGTTAAAAAGCAGACACATTACTTTGCCAACAAAGGTCTGTATAGTCAAAGCTATGGTTTTTCCAGTAGTAATGTATGTACATGAGAATTGGGCCACAATGAAGGCTGAGAACTGAAGAATTGATGCTTTTGAACTGTGGGGCTGGAGAAGACTCTTGACAGTCCTGTGGACAGCAAGGAGATCAAATCAGTCAGTCCTAAAGGAAACCAGTCCTGAATATTCATTGGAAGGACTGATGCTGAAGCTCAAGCTCCAGTACTTTGGCCACCTGATGGGAAGGGTTGACTCACTGGAAAAGAACCTGATGCTGGGAAAGACTGGTGCCAGGAGGAGAAGGGGAAAGCAGAGGATGAAATGGTTGGATGGCATCACCAATTCAATGGATATGAGTTTGAGCAAACTCTGGAAGATAGTGAAGGACAGGGAAGCCTGGCGTGCTGCAGTCCATGGAGTCACAAAGAGCCGGACATGACTGAGCGACTGAACAACAACAAAAAAATTGAAGCATCAGGTGGGTGTTTTGAGAATATGATCTTTCATAGCCTAAGGAATCTGACTGTGAATTGTTTCAAGTCACTGACATAGAACTATGACAGTTTGAAAATTTAGAGTGAGGTCTGCATGTCTTGGGGGCTTCCCAGGTGGTGCAAGTGGTAAAGACCCTGCCTACCAATGCAGGAGGCATGAGGGATGCGGTTTGATCCTTGGGTCAGGAAGAGCCCCTGGAGTAGGGTTGGCAACCCACTCCAGTATTCTTACCTGGAGAATCCCATGGACAGAGGAGCCTGGCAGGCTACAGTCCATAGGGTCACATAGAGTCGGACACAACTGAATCAACTTAGTACGCATACTGCACGTCTTTAGGAAAGAAAGGATAGTCAGCCTATTCCACAAGGCTTCCGAGACTGACTCTGTTTAGGTGAACTCACTGAGATCAAGAGTCTCTCTTCTCCATGTATATCTGAATATTTGATTGAATGAGTTAGTGCTTTAGGTTTCATGGTCCTCAAAAGTCTATCAAGCTGAGAGAAATTAGAGGATAGTGATATATTTACACTAGTACCCCAGTTTTCAAATTTACTACATGAAATATAGCTCACAGGAGGGCATCCTTATTACGCCTACCCACTCAGTTAACTTTTTCTTAGTCTAAAAGATTCTTGGAGAGTATGAATTCAGAGGTATGGGAGTGAATTATATGATTTTAACATCTAACATCATTGGGATCTAATAGCATTAAATGCCAAAACAGAGATTTACAGGTAAAAGCATTTTATTTGCTAATGGGCACCATCTCTTACCTCAGTTAATCTATCTTTAATGTTTATTTGATTCACCAAACCATCTGAGTGACATGTTATACATTCACTTTATAGACATGTTAAAGACTTCAGTTAATCGAAGCCTTGGAACCCATCCAATCTCACCTATTGTGTTTTGTTATTATAGCTTTATCTCTCAGGCTATTTCCCAACCAGGGAATTACCCAGGTACTCTATGAACAGAGTTGAGATCTTAGTGGCCAAAGTTGAGTAACACGAACTATCCAACATGACCAAGAGTGTAATGAGTCAAGACCAAGGGAACACTACAAGCCAAACTGGGAATGCTAATTTCCTTCCTCAATAAAAAGAGGTTTTACAGGAAGGGGGGTGAACAACAAATTAACTCCTCAGTTTCTACTGGAAAACAATATATAAGAATCCAAAAGAGAAAGGAAAATTACATCTACTGAACTGTAGAAGGTAATAAATGAAGACAATACTAAAACATCCCACTGATTCCCCTAAATGAGATGAGGGAGAGATAGAAGATTGAGTGAGCTTACAGAACAGAGAACACTAAATTTGATGTCTGACAATATCTCCCCTATGCTCTCCCTCAGCCCCAGCAATGTTCTTTAAGAAAAGCTGAGATAGAGTGTGGACCAGAGATTAGAAGAGAAAACGTTTTACTAAGCAGGGACATGTTTCCATCCTAGAACTAGCCTAAGAATAAGAGGGACAAAGACAAAAATGTCATGACATGGGTGACATCATTAAAACATCACATGTAGATCAGTGACAGTGAAAGTGTCAGTCACTCATGTCCAATTATTTGTGACCCCATGGATTGTAGCCTGCCAGGCTCCTCTATCCATGGGATTCTTCAGGCAAGAATACTGGAGTGGTTTGCCATGTCCTTCTCCAGGAGATTGTCCCATCCCAGGGATAGAACCCATGTCTCATTTGTCTCCTGCACTGACAGATGGGTTCTTTACTATTAGTGCCACCTGGGAAGCCAGACTGGAGTGGTTAGCCATTCCCTTCTCCAGGGGAACTTCCCAACCCAGGGATCAAACCTGGGTCTTCCACATTGCAGGCAGATTCTTTACCATCTGAGCCACCAGGAAAGCTCCATGTACATCAGTAGATCATGGTATACCCAAATTGGTCTCAATTATTTAAGTGAGGTTTGTTGCCTGATACTTCTCCCTAGACCATTTGGCTGCATTTCAAGGAAGAAGAGAAGAGGATCCTGAATACTGACTTTCACAATTTCTGAGTTTTCCCTACGAGTTGTATACTAATTATTCTGGATGTATGAATATAGGTAACTGACAAAAATTCAGATATTTGAGGAGAATTAAAAATTAAGCAAATAATTCTAAGTGAAATATTAGTGAATCAAATCGAGGAGCATACTTCAAGAATACACCATAGTGAAGTAGAATTTAGGCCAAAAGCACAAGGATGAGTCAGCATACCAATAATGTAATTCAATACATTTAGTATGTAAAAATATGCCATATGATTATTCTTAGATCCCCAAAATAAACAATATTCAACTTTTATCCCTGACTTGAGAAAAATTCTGAAATTAAAAAGACAAATTTCTTAACTTGATAAATAGCATTTTAAGAAGTCATCTGAAAGTATATTTAAGGATGATACATCAAATCCATTTCTAGTAAAGTCAGGAACAAGACCAGGCTGTCTCCTATTCCCACTATTATTCAACATTGTTTTGAAAGTTCAAACCCTAACAGTAAAAGTACAATAAATATATAAAGAACATTATAAAACTTAACTGAGGTACACAAAGAAGGCAAATGGAGAAACTTACCACATTCCTGGGGTGAAAACCCAGTCCTGCAAAAATGTCAATTCTCCTGATATTAATCTACATATTTAATATAATTCAAGAAAAAATGCAGAATTGTCCAGGAAGATTTAGCAGATGAGCTGCTGAGAGGGCATTTCCCTTACCATATGTTAAAGCTAGTATCAAAATAATTACAACAGTCTTCATCTGGGAAAAAAACAGACAAACATGTCACTAAAACAGAACAGAAACTGCAGAAACAGATACACATATATAGGAATTCAATACAAGATGAATATGAGATTTCAAATCAGTGGGGAAAGGATAGGTTGTCCAATAAATGATGTTAATAAAACTGACTATACATTTAAAAGAAATATTAAATCCCTACCTCTTACTATACAAAAAAAGAAAATATAGATACACAAACGAGACCTAGAAGGACATGTCATGGTAAACTGCTTGTGATTCTGAATGACTTCGTTTTTTGCTTCTTGTGCTTTTTGGTTTCCTATTATGCACATTAACTTTTAAGAAATAAATGTTATTTTAAAAACCTTAAAAAAAAAGAAAATATAGAATAAACAAGCATTTAAACATTAAAAAGCCTAAACTAAAACTATTTCTACAATTGGTAGTGTGAAGTGTTTAAAAATTGAAGCAACAAAAACAAAAAGAAAGAACTAATATACTTAATTTATGAAGATCTCTTTTTATCAGTGCAAAAAAAAATCCCTTAATAGACAAATGGGCTGAGTATGAACAACTTATTCATATAAACAGTAATACAAATGGTCATTAAACATATAGAAAATTCTTAATCTTACATATTATCAAAAACATGGAAAGTGAAATGCCAAAGATGTATTTGTTTACATATAAAATGGTCACTGATGAAAGCAGAAAAATTCTGGAGAAAGAAATTCTACGTTTTTGGTAGGGGTCTAAGTGTATACTGCCTTTCTGAAGGGCAATATGGTATTGTCTATGTATCTTTTAAATGTATGAACATTTTTTACCCGGTCATTCCACATCTAGGAATTTATCCTACAAAAATAACTGGAGAGGCAAACAAAATTAAATGCATGATAACCAGAGCAAGCCTTATTCAGAAAAATTGAGACCATCCTAAAGGGCCATTAACAAGAAATTAATAATGATGAAAAAGGAAGTAAAACTCTATTTTCTGACTTGGAAAATTTTATATTTTTATATTCATATCATTTTATCAATGTGAAAAAATAATATCCTAATAGGAAAATGGAATGTAAACATGGCATATATATATATATCTCATACATATCACATATATTAACTAAAATGTTAACATGTTTCCCCATATTCTTGTTGTCCTTGACCAACAAAGGTCCATATAGTCAAAACTATGGTTTTCCCAGTAGTCATGTAAAGATTCAAGAGTTGGACCATGAAGATGACTGAGTATCAAAGAACTGATGTTTTCAAAATGTGGTGCTGGAGAAGACTCTTGAGAGTCCCTTGGACTGTATGACAAACCAGTCAATCCTAAAGCAAATCAACCCTAAATATTCATTGGAAGGATGTTGCTGAAGCTATAGCTCCAATACTTTGGCCACCTCATGGGAAGAGCCGACTCATTGGAAGAGACTCTGCTGCTGGAAAAGATTGAAGGCAAAAGGAGAAAGGGGGCAGCAGAGGATGAGATGGTTAGATAGCATCACTGACTTAATGGTCATGAATTTGAGCAAACTCCAGGCAATAGTGGAGGACAGAGGAGCCTGGCCTGCTACAGTCCATGAGGTTGCAAAGAGTAGGACATGACTTAGTGACTGAACAACAACAAAGGATAGGATTTTCTCATTTATTCAATTCTGAAACTGCTTTGTTTTCATAAGAAATATAAGGCACTTTTTAAATTTAAAACTGAAAATCTGGGAATGAAAGAAAAATGTTTCGTTTTTTTTTTCTTTTTTATTTATTTATTTATTATTTTACTTTACAATATTGTATTGGTTTTGCCATACATCAACATGCATCTGCCACGGGTGTACACATGTTCCCCATCCTGAACCCCCCCTCCCACCTCCCTCCCTATACCATCCCTCTGGGTCATCAAGCTAAATTTAAGATTTAAAAACTGTATTTATAGTATATAAAAAATTTTCCTTCATTATATTTTAACTTTTAGATTTATTTTAAAATGAGTATATATTTCTTTCATAATAAAGTAATTATTTTTTAAAGGTTAAAAAGTAAGTGTGAATTTGGAAAATGGGAGATAAGATGAAAGAGACTGTAAATGTTTATAGCAGCTTTATTAATGATCATCATACCCAGAAGCAACCAATAAGTCTCCTTCAACAGGTAAATAGGTAAACAAACTCTAGAATACTAATACAATGGAATGTGATTCAGAGATTTTTAAAAAGTGAGGTATCAAGCTAAAAAGAGACATCAATGAACCTTAAATAATTAAATGCAAATTGCTAAGTGAAAGAAACCACTCTGAAAAGGCTGCATAATGTATGATTACAATTATGTTATTATATATAGTGATACCAGAAACTATAAAACTCCTAGAGGAAAACATAGGCAGAACACTCTTTGATATAAATCACAGGAAGATCCTCTATGACCCACCTCCCATAATAATGGAAATAAAAACAAAATAAACAAATGGGACCTAATTAAACAAATGCGACTAAATAAAAGCTTTTGCACAACAAAGGAAACTATACACAAGGTGAAAAGACAGCCTTCAAAATGGGAGAAAATAAGAGCAAAGGAAGAGACTGACAGAATTAATCTCAAAAATATACAAGCAGCTCATGCAGCTCAATTCCAGAAAAATAAATGACCCAATCAAAAATGGGCCAAAGAACTAAACAGACATTTCTCCAAAGAAGACATACAGAGGCTAATAAACACATGAAAAGATGCTCAACATCACTCATTATCAGAGAAATGCAAATCAAAACCACAATGAGGTACCATCTCACACCAGTCAAAATGGTGGTTATCAAAAAGTCTACAAACAATAAATGTTGGACAGGGTGCAGAGAAAAGGAAACCCTCTTACACTGTTGGTGGAAATGCAAACTAGTACAGCCACTATGGAGAACAGTGTGGAGATTCCTTTAAAAACTGGAAATAGAACTGCCATATGACCCAGCAATTCCACTGCTGGGCATACACACCAAGGAAGCCAGAATTGAAAGAGACACATGTACCCCAATATTCACTGCAGCAGTGTTTGCAATAGCCAGGACATGGAAGCAACCTAGATGTCCATCAGCAGATGAATGGATAAGAAAGCTGTGGTACATATACACAATGGAATATTACTCTGCTATTAAAAAGAACACATTTGAGTCAGTTCTAATGAGGTGGATGAAACAGGAGCCTGTTTTACAGAGTGAAGTAAGTCAGAAAGTAAAACACCAATACAGTATATTAATGCATATATGTGGAATTTAGAAAGATGGTAATGACAACCCTATATGCAAGACAGCAAAAGAGACACAGATATAAAGAACAGGCTTTTGGACTCTGGGAGAAGGTGAGGGTGGGATGATTCAAGAGAATAGCATTGAAACATGTATATTACCATATGTGAAACAGATTAACAGTCCAAGTTCGATGAATGAAACAGAGCACTCAAAGTCAGTGCACTGGGACAACCCAGAGGGATGGAATGGGGAGGGAGGTGGGAGGAGGGTTTGGGACAGGGCACACATGTTCACCCGTGGCTGATTCATGTCAATGTATGGCAAAAATCACAATACTGTAAATTAATTAGCCTCCACTTATAATAAATAAATTAACTTTTAAAAAGAGAATAAACAACGGGACCATACAAGGGCAGGACAAGCTAATCTCTTTATAGCCAAAAAGGCTCATAAACCTTAACCCAGTGACCCATTTATTTCGAGTAACATTTAGTACATAAAGTGTTTGAGTTGGGAGAACCCTTCTTTAAAGGCAGGGCTTAGAAATATTAGGAGTTCAAATATTAGGATAAAAAGTAAAGCCCGTATTCAGTTGGAAAAAAAAGTTCAATGGCTTCCAGGGGCTCAAAGGAGTGAATAGATGATGCACAGAGCATTTTTAGGGAAGGAAAACCATTCTACATTTTACTGTAATGGCAAATCTTAATGCATATAAATTTAAAAAATCATTTAGGAGGTTGAGGCATGCCAGGATGGAATGTAGAATGTGCAAAACAATATTAACTGTATTACAAATGTATGAAAAAACCTCACTGAAATGTATGGGATAATGGTGCTGTCTCAAGTAACTTTGAAAATAGGTAGCATCTGTAAGACTAAAGGCAAAATAAGCTATATATAAGCATCTTGTTCTAGCTAATAGTTGTTTCCCACTGGGGTGAAAGTGAAGTCGCTCAGTTGTGTCTGACTCTTCGCAACCCCATGGACTGTACGTAGCCTACCAGGCTGCTACGTCCATGGGATTTTCCAGGCAAGAGTATTGGAGTGGGGTGCCATTGCCTTCTCCGATAATTATGGTTGAATACTATCAAATGAAAACTGCAAATAAAAGTAAAAGCATTTTACAGTAGAAAACTTTTGTAAAGATAGGGCTCCACATAATGTATTAATTTAAGTCTTTATATCACTTTGTTAGTAAGTTTTGTTCTTAACACTATTATGGAGTAGCCTACTTTGCATTAACAGACATTTGAAATAACAATCAAGCATGCCATGTGGTGGTCTAAAAAATCAAACAATATACTTATTTATATATACAGCATCACTCAGTACCTGCTAAAATGAATGTGAAAATTACAGAACCTAACATCTTATACTACAATAATAAAAAACAAACAAAACCAAAAAAGTGAACAATGAAGGCAGAAAATAGGACTTAAAGGAATCTAATCTCAATTGACTTTAAAACATTCATAAAAGGAATAAATGCATATTTCACAAACAGTGAAAGCAAATGTTTCAACAAGCAATTCAGTTCCAGGTGTGGACAACAGCATTAGCCTAATATATGCAATGATTTCAGAGGAGCAAGTGTTCTTTTCTGTAAATGAGAAAGCTGTGAGACAACAGAAAGTCTGCCACATGAAGAGTTAGAAGGAAAAGATACAAACCTAAACTTAGATGTAAAGCAAAAAAAAACAAAACAAACTTAAATTAAATTAAATATTGAAAAACTGGAAACTGTGGCACATCAAAAAATGCTGGATAACTGTCTTCTGTGAGAGCTGAGTTTTTGTTCACACAAAAGTATTTATGTACAACACCACCCTTATGGCAGAAAGTGAAGAGGAACTCAAAAGCCTCTTGATGAAAGTGAAAGAGAGTGAAAAAGTTGGCTTAAAGCTCAACATTCAGAAAACGAAGATCATGGCATCCGGTCCCACCACTTCATGGGAAATAGATGGGGAAACAGTGGGAACAGTGTCAGACTTTATTTTTCTGGGCTCCAAAATCACTGCAGATGGTGACTGCAGCCATGAAATTAAAAGATGCTTACTCCTTGGAAGGAAAGTTATGACCAACCTAGATAGCAGATTCAAAAGCAGAGACATTACCTTGCCAACAAAGGTTCTTCTAGTCAAGGCTATGGTTTTTCCTGTGGTCATGTATGGATGTGAGAGTTGGACTGTGAAGAAGGCTGAGCACCGAAGAATTGATGCTTTTGAACTGTGGTGTTGGAGAAGACTCTTGAGAGTCCCTTGGACTGCAAGGAGATCCAAGCAGTCCATTCTGAAGGACATCAGCCCTGGGATTTCTTTGGAAGGAATGATGCTAAAGCTGAAACTCCAGTACTTTGGCCACCTCATGTGAAGAGTTGACTCATTGGAAAAGACTCTGATGCTGGGAGGGATTGGGGGCAGGAGGAAAAGGGGACGACAGAGGATGAGATGGCTGGATGGCATCACTGACTCGATGGACATGAGTCTGGGTTAACTCCAGGAGTTGGTGATGGACAGGGAGGCCTGGCGTGCTGCGATTCATGGGGTCGCAAAGAGTCGGACACGACTGAGCGACTGATCTGATCTGAAGGCTTACTGGTTAAATATCTGAGGCATATCTGGCCTTGAACACTTTCCTTATATGCTGGAGCTGTAAACAAGTTTTCTCAGTCATAAAAAAAAAATTCTCAGCAGTTGCATTAACATGAAACAATGGTCTTGATACAAGGAAGAAAAAAAGAGAGAAAATTAAACAAAACTCCTAGATAAGAGGGCATCTGGCAGGATATCCAAAAACGACCCCACTGGGGTAGGGGTTAACAATTTAGATAGTGATGTACATATATACTGGAATTAAACAACTGTGTAAATGTATGGCAGATGGTAGGAGCTAAGTTTCTCACTTTTGGAGTGGAATGTTACAGACAAGTAAGAGGAGGAAACTTGAATGATCCATATGGATTATTAATGTTCCTTTTGATGATGGATTAGAATTGAAGATATCAGCAATATCTCATGTTTAGCTTAATATAGATAAAACTCTTACATATGGAATATTTATAGATACATATATATACGTGGTTTAGTATACACACACATTTCTTTGCTCAGTCAGCTGAGAGGACCTCAAAGCAATGAAGTCCTAATAATAATGAGCGCATCCAGCACCAATGTCATGGTTTTTAATATCATTCTCCAATAAATGGAACTATGGTTCCCAGAAGAGGTTGAGCCAAGAAATATATAATTGAGCTTAGAGTTTCTTGCAATGCCAGAAAGTAAATGCTCAAAAATAAAATGATGGAAGTATGTCAAAAGGCCTTGAGTCAACCCAAGAGCATTCAATGGTCAAAGCTGTAACAATTTTGACCAACGAGATAAAGTATTGGATTATAATCCAAAGTATAAAATAAATATCCATGAGTCTGTACTGATATAAATACATTAGTTAATAAATTAGGAAAGAGACAAATCTCTCATGCAGAATAATTTCTGATAAACTGTGTAGATATTTCACCTTCAGAGAGTTGGAGCACAACTCTCAACTTTGTGTGGGCTGCATATAATAAATTCCTTCCAAAGTGTACAGTACTGAAAAGAGGGGGAAAGCATCTTTGCAGTGGATAGAACTGGTACACATTCACTCAAGCTAGGTGAACAGGTCATATAAAAAATTATACATCATAACGATAACATGTATATTTGACATGATGTGATGAAAATGGTACTCTATTGCTGTGATCTTCCTCCTCAAAATCTTTAACTCTAGATTGATCATGAGGAAAATACTGGACAAATTCCAATTGAGGGATACTCCACAAAATGCCTGTCTAGTACTCTTCATTCTATAAAGATCATCAAAAACAAGGAAAGTCTGAGATATCAGAGGCAAGAGCAGCCTAAGGAAACAATGATTAAATGCAATGTGGTATCCTGGATGGGATAACTAGAACAGAAAAATTACATTATATAGAAACTAAGAAAATCTGAATAAAGTATGGACTTGAGTTAACAGTAATGCTTCATCAGTGCTTCATTAATTGTAACAAATATACTATAAGATGTGAAAAATAGGGGACATTTAGTCTGGGGTATATAAGAACTTTCTATGTTGTCTTCCTAATTTTTCTGTAAATCGAAAACTATTTTAAAATAAAAAGTTTATTTAAAAACTATCTAGACATAGGAATACATCCAGAAATGGAAGCAGGGGTGTAAGGGAAGCAAGAAGGCCAAGACAATTTTGCTATAGCTTCTGGTCACATGATATGTGGTTAACCCAGGTTAAGGCTCATGGAGAAGGCAAACATCTACATGGGGAATGTATCAGGAGAATTTATCAGTAAAGGCATATGTGGAGGGGACCCTGATTTAGCTGGCAAAAGCAGTTTTACACACACACACACACACACACACACATTTGAGATTCAATTTACATTTGTTTAATAACGAAACTGATGTTTCCAGTACGAGGATACTCTTTTCTAGACTTTTTGGAGTCCTAGGTTAACTTATAAAGAATACAAAGCATAATAACTCAAAATCTTGATGTCATTCATCTGATGGAATAAAATCCATGGTATCATGTAAAACGTATCAGTACAAACATTTTTCTGCTCCAAAAGGATCACTCTAACTAAAGAAATTATATATAGAATTACATACACACACACACACACACACACACAGATACACACACTGCTGTCATATCACATCTTACATACTACTGTTAATTTCAACTTCCACATATCACTTTAACCACCATGGTGTTTATTATCAAGAGAAACAGGAGGTCAGAACGCCACTGTAATCTTCATTTTCAAACCAGAATCCTTTAACTTCAGGCATCCACTCCTATTTCCTCCCCCCAAGCTCTCAGTATGTTCCGATATTCATTTTAAGATTGTATTTGAGTCTTTTTCCCATGGTAGCATCATGAAATAAAATAGTGAGTTTATCTAAATTTGTTGTCAACAAAGATGTGCTGTCTGATTTGTATTTATTAAAGTAGGAAATTCAGGATAGAAGTTTGTAACATGATTTCATTTGGGAACAACTTTGACCTCAGACCTTGCAAATTCAGTGAGAAGCTGAAGAGTCCATTGGGAAAATATTAGCTTTAGAAGGGATCTTGAAGGTCTTCTAATCCAGAGTTCTACCTAATGTATAAAACTATTCTTGAACATTTCCGGCAAATGGGCTTCCATTTAAACAGCTCCAGTGAAGAGGGTTATCTTCAATTTATTGCTAGAAAGTTCCTAAAAGTAAGCCAAAAATCCGACTTATTGTAAATCTGAAATGATTTGCCCTCTGGAGCTACCCAAGTAAATGTTACCCCTCTTCTATCTGACAAGGCCTTTAATTATTTAAAGAAAAATATCCACAACCCCAGTCTTTAGACTAAAGCACTCTTGAAGCTTTTTATAATTGTTCTGGGTCTATTTGTAAATGAGTTACCATCTTGGTCACTTTCCATGTTATCTGTGTCCATCTTAATTGTGGTACTCTGAAATGATCCAAATCTCCCAACATGAATGGTCAAGTACAGAATAAAACATTATGAAGGACTTCCCTCTGCTGGACATCATGCCTCTACTAATAAAGCCTGAGACTTTAGTACATTTGTGTGCTCACATGGTGGGCTCATGTTAAACTTACAGTAAATTAAAACTACTGAGTCTTCTTCACAAATGCTATTTTTAAGCTATATAATCCTTTTCCTTTATTAATTGAAGTTTTGATACAAGCACAGGGCTTTACATTTTATCCTATTCAATTTAATCCTGTTAAATGTGTCTATTTTTTTTTCATTCTACTAAGGACTTTTGGATCTTGTTAGTGACATCCAGTGCATTCTGCCTTCTAACGCTATACTATTTGCCATGGGATGGGCAAGCTATACTTTCATACCTAGTCATAGAAAAATAACTTCAATGGGACAGAACTGAAGTTAGAAACCTCTTGTTTACATTGACACATCATTTGGCACTTTCAATTTACTAACCCATCTACTGGCCTGTTATTATCTAGCTCATGTTACTACATTTTTGCTCTTAAGGGCATTTTGAGAAACTGCCAAATACCATGGTGAGGTACACAATGTTTACTGCCTTGTGAGGTCTCTGAGAGGCAGCTCAACAAAAAGGCAGGCATCCTTCAGAGCAGCTGAAGCACAAGTGGCCCATGTGATTGCCAATTTGGAGGCATACCATATGTATTAGGACACTGGATACATGTACTAAAGGATAGTCTTAAATATTAGCCATAACTCAAAAGTCAGAAAGCCAAACCTCCAAATTGCAGTTTTGATAATGACAGAGTTGATTCTCACACATGCATTTTTATGTAACCTGTACCAGGGTGAACAGCAGCAGAGATGCTTCATTTAAAAACTAATATGTTGCCACAACACCCAGGAGGCAAGTGAGTACATAATTTATAATAAAATCTCTTTTATAAACAGGCTAGTATATTTTAATAGGTTCAGGGGAGAGCAAAAGAGTCAATTGGTTCAGTACACACTCTGGAATCTCAGAATTGGGTTCAAATTTTGACTCTATCACTTAATAGCTATGAGAACCCAAAAAATTAACCTCTTTTAGTTTATTTCCTTATTTGTAAACTGGAGAAAATAATAGTAGTACTATCTTATAGGATTGCTATGAAAATTGAACATAAGCATGAATATATTAGCTATTATTGTCCTTCTAATCTGACAGAAACAATCTTATGAAATCCATGCTAGAGCTGAGTAATCAAGCTCATCAACTATTTTTTAATAATAAATTACAGCATCTTCCCTGAAATTACCTTAAACTCGCTAATCCTCACATTGGGCTAAGAAGTTCTGAAGTTGAATTTTGGAAGTGTTTAGGGAATCCAAATCTGTGCATAGATATCTCAGTATAGCTGAAGCTATATGCATCAATACATATCCATCTGATGAATAATGTCTATGTACATCAGGACAAACAATTCCTTATTTGAGAGTGGCTCACTCAAACTTTGGAGGTGTTGGTTTAGAATTAACTTTTGCCAATGGTAATTAATATCAAAATGTTTAAAGTCTTGGTAGGAATGTACACCACCTGACAATGTTGTTCTTTGAGGTGGTTTCAGTCTGATGTCTGCCAAATCATTTTTCGCCTTTCTATTTTTAGAAAATTGTTTTTCCCCTAAGTTTCCTAACAGACTTCTGGGAAGATGGTAGCAATGGAACAGGTCCCCAATTCTTGCCTCCCTCCCAAAAATCAATAGAAATTACCACAGGCAAACAAAAATTGAGCAAAACTTGTACAAACAACAAGGGCATTAGAAATCTCAAGGAATTTAAGACATGATGATGGGGCCATATTAAAAGATATCACCAATCTGAAGTTCTGTGATATATTTACAAATCAAGAAAATCCTGGCAGAAAACCACTAATACAATCTAGCTTAAAGGAGCAAGGAATGAAGGTGGGGGCAGGCAGTGAAAAAATTGGAATGGGAACCACTCATAAATTGAGGTAAGCCTGAGTAACTTCCTTTATCTAAATCTCCCAATATATTCTTTAATAAAATAATGCCAAGTTGGGAATATAAAAATTGCCACATAGTTTTAAAAAGTTTATATTTACTAAATTAAGCTGTATTATGAACATTTTCTATCAGGTCAGTCTTAGTTGTATGGCTAGAATAATAAATTCATTAGAGAATAATGTTAAAATTCTGAATTTGAGGTATTCTTGTGGACATGAAACACAGGCCAAAGGGCTCTCCTAATACCCTAATCCCAATTCTTGGGCTAGGCTCTGACAGGAATTACTCCTCTTGTTGCTATTTTGACATTGTACATGAAGAGATTTTGGAGCAGGCTGCCCCTTCTCAGAAGGAAAATTCAGTGTCTCTGACCATGGTATATCTTTAAACAAGATGGTCTCAACCTGATGTGAGTCCTCATTAATAAACCAGCAGGACTTATTTCAATGTTGTATATCCATTCCATGACCCCATTCCCAACTGGCCACACACAAGTGGTGACTGTACATGATATCACACACCTGAAGTAGAGGCCAAAAGAACAAATGAGGAATGCGATCTTAAGGTGAACCTTTCCTGCTGGGATTGCCCCTGAGCCTATCTCCCTCCCCACTACTTCATCCCGCTGGATCACAAAGTCAGTACTATAAACTTACACCATTTAGCCATCTAGTGTAAGCTTAGGGAGGGGGTGACAACCACTTAAATAATGAAAGCATAAGATAATTACCCCACTCTTATTGGAGGGACAGAAAGCAGGTTAGGATATCCCCTTCTTATTCAATGATGAATAAATGGATAAATTATGAATTAATAGTAAATACAGAAAACCCAAAACAAAAACAGAACCTATAAAATGAACTTGTAAGATAATAAGACGAAATTATATCATGTAAGAGATGGAGGAAGAACAGTATAAAAAATTTTTAAAAGAGGGAGTAGAGTTACAAATAAGAATTAATAAACTGGAAAGCAAAAATACAACAAAAAATAGCATTAATATATTAAAAGACGTGGACTTTTTCAGGGAGAAAACAAAACGTATTAAAAGGCAGAGAAACATTTGGCAAGAGTAATTCCTTCAACGCCTGAAAGAATTTTACCTGCTAAATTATCTGAGCCAGGCCTCAGAAAACATCCATCCACTTTTTCCTATGGCTATTGATTTACTGCTATTTTCTATGTTATTGGCTTATTTTTGTACTGATACGATTTGATGTATAAAATCATTCATGTCATAATTTTTTTAATTTACTGTGGAAGACTTTGTTATTATAATTACCATAAACACACAGCTTCATACAGCAGTGAAATAATAAAACACCATTTCCTCAGTTGGTGTTCTAAGCAATATTGATATGCCGGATGTTATTGTGTTTAAAAGGGAAAAAGTAGTTCTTTACTCAAGTAAGTTTAGACAATGTTGAGTTAGGTAAAAGTTTAAATAGTTGTTACTCTTTTAAACTGAAGAACATACTCCTTTTAAGAAAATAATACTAGGTCAAAATTTACTACATAATGACTGTCCAAGAGGGGCTATAGTATACAGCATTTTGCAAACTTATTAGACCATGTCCCAGGGAAATGGTTTTTCAAAAATGCAATTTAGAACTGCTGCAGCAAACATAGTCTGGTTAAAATGAGAAATAATACAAGAATGTCACTGCCACTAATTTTTTCTTTAGCACAAATTGTTTAACCCATGCTGTTAGAATCTATGTTATAAATTTTGAAAATAATCTATCATTATAAATTTTCCATTGGTATGATTGATTACCAGAAAACACTCAAAAGGATCAACTGAAAACCTTTTAATAGATTTCAGTAAACTGTCAACTTAAAACTAATCTATGAAAATACATTCTTCCCTTATAAAGCAAAAATGCACAACATGGGTAACATACTAAGAACTCCCAACTCCAGAATTGTTTCCTATATATCTGTATTACTAGGAATATATTTATTACAAATTATATGGGGCTTAAATAAATAAAACTCTTGAAGGATGTAAAAAGTGTTTGTTTGTTTTTTTTTAATGAGGCAATATATCATGTTTATGAAAAGCATTGTAATTCTGTACTTCTCACTATCCTATCAATTTAAGACAATCCTAACCAAATTACCAATTTATTTGGGGGGAGTGGCCATCTAGTAACTATAAAGTTCATCTGGTAATATAAACATGTTGGAATCAGTAGAAAATTGTGAAAAATAAAAATAAAAGAGATCAAAAGGAGGATGTGCCCTAAGAGATATGAAGTCATATTTCTAACTCAATAACTACAGGCTGGTGTACTGGGGCTACTATGTTCAGTGGTACTAAAGAGAATTCAAACAGAATAAAGTGTGTGTGTGTGTGTGTATGACATTTCAAATGGAGGGGGAATGTGGACAATGAAATAAATACTAGGTAAAAACAGTCTAAACTTGAGGGAAAAATGGTAAAATACGTAAATCTATCCACCAAAATAATTCCAGATAGGGCAAAGGTACTTTTTTTTTTATAAAAAATGAAACCATTTTTAAAGTTTAAAAATAAAATAAAATTTAAAAAAAATGAAACCATTAAAATTAGAGAAATACAGGACAAGATTTATATAATCCTTGGGTTGGGCAATCCTTCTAAACATGATCCTATGGACAAAAGGCAAAAAGAAAAAAATTTATTCATTTTTTATTTTTTTAGTCATTTTTAATGCATTTTCCCTGTGCACAAGAGAAATAACTGATGGAGTCAAAAGATACAGTTTTCTTTATACACAGCAGTTAAAAGTAATGCAAACATCACATGACACTTTCAGTGAAAGTTACATTTCCAATTACAAATCAAAATGCGTATTGGGATCTCTTTATGGGAGAAGCTGAGAAGGAAGTCTTAAAAAAGCACTTTCCTGGCATTACTATACTGACCCTTCAGGCTGCACTAAGATTAAGTTCATATACAATTTGCAAATGTTGACACATCACACTGTTTTCTGTACAATTAAATGTATACTTAGAGATACCAGGATAAACATTTCTACTATATTTTAACTGAACTTACCTAATCAACATTTTCACTGAGAAGTTTATCAAAGATGCTGTAAGATTCTACAAAATTGTGAGATATACCAAGCTCCAGAAATATTTCTTATATTCTTTCTCATTTTGGTTATACATATCTGCTCAGAGATTCTGCTGCAATTTATCGAGATGTACAGTTCCAATTGTGCTTACTGTACTGTGTATAAATATATCAAAAAAAGATCAAATAGTATAAATCTTACAGCATTTTGCTAGCAAAAATACATGCCAAAGTCACAATATTGTACCACAAATTATAGAGCTTCAATTAATCTGTTTCTGTTTTTAATATTTTCATTCTACATTAAATTACTATCATAGGCTAATGTTTAATGCAAATAAATTGGACATCTGTAGGACAAAACTTGTTCACCCAACTGTAAACGTTGATATCTGTTTCCAAAAATCACAATAAATGCAGAATAAAGAAGTGTTTGCATGCAACACCTTTGAGTAAAACAGCATTGATTCTCACCATTCAAAACAGAGGAAGGGAGGGAAGGAAGGAGAGAGGGAGGGAGGAAACAAAGAGGGAGGAAAGGACTCCACCTTAAAATGCATATTAAATTTATAACTAGACAAAGTTGAAAGAATCAAACTGAAAGTAAAGCACAATTTTGTGTGTGTTTAAAGATTTAAGAGCCATTATCAAAAATAAGATACATTTTTTCAAGGTACAGAAATGTAATTACGATGGCTGGGAGCCCAGCAGCCTCTCAATGGCTGCATTGATGTCGCCTCCTGTTGCTATTAGAGCCTGCAAGTTTGCTTCCCGGTTTAAGAAGCCCATTGCGTTGAGTTGTTCCAGTTGTTGTTGAAATCTGACTTCTGGATTTGGCAGCTGCGGAGGATTTGCACCAGCCAGAGCCTGCACCATTTGCTGAATGAACTGCTGGTTGGGTCCAGATTCCGATATTGGGCTCGTGGTTTCACTGGGTGCAGAGCTAGACACAGTAGGCCCAGGGGGTGCGCCTGTGCCAGTGGAGCCAGGGGGACCTGCAGGGCCAGTGGGTCCTATGGGCCCAATGGGGCCTATGGGAGTAAACGGGACTATGGGGCCAATGGGGCCTATGGGTGTGACTGGGCCTACAGGGCCTATAGCTGTTCCCAGCACCCCCACCCCCACACCTGGAGTGAAGCTTGGAATGAGGCCAGGAGCTTCAGTGGCTAATGTCTGTAGCCCCTGCTGGATCTGCATTAAAGCCTGCATTGCTCTTGGGTTTGACATGGCCGATAGCGTGTCTGGATTCTGCATCTGCTGTAAAAAAGTAGGGAGCTGTGGACGCATCTGCTCCTGCAGCTGAGGATTTGTAGTAAACACAGGGCTATTCAGCATCATCTGTGCAGCCAAATCTGGATTCTGGCTCAGAGACTGCATCATGCTTCTCATATATGGTGCAGACAGCATATTCTGGATCAGCTGGGGGTTTTCCGTTATCTGTTGCAGCAAGCTCTGCATTCCTGGGGTGCTGAAGATACTGGCGACATAATTGGCTGCAGCCACTGTGTTTCCGGTAGCACTGCTGGAGCTACTGCCAGATCCACTGCCACTGCTAGTTGTTGTGCTAGTGGTCGCAGAACTCTGGGTAGCCGGTGGTGGCGCCCAGGGATTGGGTAGTGGATCACGATTTTCTGTGCGGGAAGGTTGTGTACCTTCCCCAGAAGAGGAACTGCTCCCCACGGAAGCAAATGGGTTACCACCAAACTGCTCTTGTGCGGCATTAAGCATGGGTTCTTGAATGTCAGTGTACATGCGCCGTAAAGCATTGTAGCCACCTGGGATGCTTTCAAGATTGCTGAGAGCCAGGTCTTGATTTCTCATCATTTCCTGCATCATAGCTGGATTCCTGGCGATTTCGAGGGTCTGCCTCATTATATCTGGGTTGTTTAGCAGGTGACTGATTTCTGGGTTTCTTTGAATCAATTGCTGCATCTGTGGATTGGCCATAATGAGCTGCCTCATCAGATCAGGATTCGAAAGCATGCTCTGAACAAAGGGATTTTCCATGATTTGGATCATCATCTCAGGGCTGGACAAGAGCTGCTGCTGCATCTGGTTCTGGAGCTCAGAGAAGTTAGTCGAGCTCAAGCCCAGGCTGCTAAGGCCTCCAAGTCCTCCAAGGCTCCCCAAACCAAACGGGTTGCTATTTGTGGAAATAGGTGTGGAGTTACTCCTGGGAGTCGACGCGGTGGTAGTATTAGTTCCCGCGGCATTACTAGGCTGTGTGGACTGGCCCTGAGGTCGGTTCTGGCTTTTGATGACAAGGTGAACAGTCAGTCCATCATGGATGCCATGCTGGATCAAGGTATCTTGATCTTTTAAGATTTTTCCGGCAAAAATCAGCACTAACTGATCTGTTTGGGATTTGAAGCGTTTCGAAATCGCTTCCTTAAACTGCTGGACTGAGCTGTTCTCGGGCACTGCGAACTCCTCTTTCTCTTTGGGGGTCTTCACAGTGACTTTGATGATTTTGGGCTCGGTCTGGGTAGAGGCTGGGCCTTGGGCCGCAGCAGAGCCGCGGGAGGGGCGCGGGGGGCCGCTGCTCTCGCCATTCTCAGCCATGGCGGCCGCGGTGACGCAGGCAGTCAGGGAAGGCGCCGGCAGGCGAGAGAGAGAGAGAGAGAGGAAAGAAGGAGGCACTGCCACTGCAGGTTGGGCCGGACCGGGCGGGGAGCGCGGAGCACGGTACCTCTGTGTTGAAGACTGCAGATCACTGGTCCTCCGGTGAAAAGAAGGCTCCGTGTAGGCCGCGGTCCGCGGTCTCGGCGCTCCGGTCTCTGGGCCGCCGCCGCCGCCGCCGCCGCCGCCGCCGCCGCCGGGCCGCCGTGTGATCCCACCGCGCGCTCTCCCAGCAGCTTCTGCAACTGCTCCGCCCTCTCCTCCCCGCCCCTTCCCCTCCCCCAGCTCCGCGCTCTCCTCCCCGCTGCCCCCCCTACTGAGGCGGCGCCAGGCCCAGAATGATAGATGCAACTCGGTCAAAATTAAAAACTTATGTAGTAAAAAAAGAAAATAAGGGAGAGAAACAGAGAGAAAGAAACGAAAGGACAACAGCAGACAAGCGAAAAGAGAGGGAAAGAAAGAGAGGAAGGGAAGCCAGCTTCTATAAAGGACATTAAAAGCTAATGGAAAAAATATATATATATACATATATATATTCCATTAAGCAGTAAAGTGAACAGGTGAAAGCCTGAATCGAACCGACCCCAATTAAAAGATCAAAAATGAAAAATAAAGAGCACTGACAAAGCAAAAAGGGAAAGGTGAACACTACCCTTAGAAGGGAAGAGAACTGAGCAGGAGCCTGCATTTTACAAAAGAAATGCAAATGGCCAATGGGCATATGAAAGAATGATTAAGCTCACTGGCAAGCAAAGACATTAAATTGAAACAATGAGATTCTTCCTCTGTCTTATATTGGAAAAGATGAAAAATAATAATAGGCCTTATCTTCAGGAGAGAGAGAACTGAGAAAATGTCCTCTAATGTTAATTTTGAAGTGTAGGTTGTATAAGGCAATTTTAACATATATATCAATATTTTAAATATTTCCACCTTTATTTGGAAGTGCCTCATTTAGAGACCTCATCTATGAAAATAATTGGATAAGGATTCAAAAATACATATGTAAAAAATGTACATGCACTACAGCGTTCAAAAAATTATTTTAAAAGATAATCAGGGAGGGAGGAGGGTTCAGGATGGGGAACACATGTATACCTGTGGCGGATTCATTTTGATATTTGGCAAAACTAATACAGTTACGTAAAGTTTAAAAATAAAATAAAATTTAAAAAAAAAAGATAATCAGTATATCTTTACACAGGATTGGTCAGATATATTATATTACCATACAAATATGCACTCTTTAAAAAATAAGTGGTTATTTGTATGATACAAACTGTACATGAAATAGGGAAAGTACATAGTATTTTCACTGTCAGCTTTATATTTATATTTCTGTACAGTTAGAAATTATACAATCATTATGTCTCAATACCAAAAAATACAGCAAGTATATTTTTATTTTAAAACTATTTCTAAGCAGTTAGTATGTGTAAACTGTCTTTAAAGATGGTGAATGTGTAAAAAGAACCCTGAAACACTATACACCAGTATGTTAATGGTGGTTATTACTTGGTACTGAAATTATGAATAATTGTTCCTTTTTAAAAATAAAAGTATTAATTTTCTGACAGCTTTTATAAGTATGCTCTGCCTTTACAATTTTAAAAAATGAGAAGTTATTTTGGTGGGAAGTTATAGGTAGAAATTGACAGGCATACAATAGTAGTGGCAGCTATTAACATATTTGTCTAACTTAATTACAGATTAAGTAGAAGAAATAAAGATCTAGCACTTGAATAATAGAACAAATAACTTCAAATTTATGTATAAATTTCTAATTCTGGTTTATACCATGCAAAAAAGTACTTTTCCCCCTAGTTTTCTGCCAGCATTTAATAGCATTTGAAGCATTAGGACACAAATGCTTTAGTAACCCTCAAGAAAAAAAAAATAGGTATGTGATGTCTATCAAGAGGGGAATGTATTAATATAGTGTGATTAATATTAGAACACAGAAGATAAAGGGAATGAACTAGATCTAAATAAATTTATATATGTAGATCTCAAAAACCTAATTAAATAGAACAACACTCTATGGTGTGTGTGTGTATATATATATATATAGATAGATAGATAGATAAAGCTATTGAAAATATACTAGAATGGTTCATACCATAAATTTGCACCCATGAGGAAGAGGGAATCAAATAGTACACAGGACAGTAATTAAAAGGAAATTTAATTAAATCACTAAAAATGTATTTCCTCTTTTATATGGAAGCAAATATGGCAAAAAAGCAAGAGTTAATTCTAGGTGATAGGGACATTTTTTGATTAAACTGCTGTGTTTTTTAGATTTTTAATTTTCAAAAAAAAAAGAAAAAATTAAGCAAATATCACAGGTCATCTTCTTTGATCTCAGTAGAATAAAACTCGACATTAATGAAAGTGTGAATGAAAAACTCAACCACTTGAAAATTAAAACAGAATTAAACACTTTGGGGACAAAGTACAAGTGAAAGTTCTTAGAGTGAATTTAAGAAAATAGTAGTAATAAAAATAGTAGTAATGAGAACATAAACGTTCATAATACGATGGGATTTCCCTATGTGTGATCTGAGGATCTCATTTAAAAATACAGATTTCTAGACCCCACTCCAAACCTATCAAAATATAAATGGTGCTCAGAAATCTGCATTCTTACCAAGCTTCAATTTAATGGTATTTGATTTACTGGGTACTATGTAAATGAACTCAGAGTCAAATTTATGCACTCAAAGATCTTAACTTCCAAAGAATAGACAATAAATTAATTAGATATTCAAATAGAGAGGACCAAAAAAAAAAAGAGTAAAGAGAGAAGCAGGGTGATGGCTACAAAGTGATAAAATCAAACATTAATGAATTAACAAATTCAAAAAATAAAATGTGTTAAGAAAATCTAAGAAGTTCTTTGAAGAACAAGTTAAATAGATAAACTATTATAATTAAGTGATTCTCTTAAAAGTCTCTCACCAAAGAATACAGCAAAACATAGGAGCAAAGAATAGGAGCAGAAACATACTCTCTTCTTGAATTCTCTTATAAGCATATTTCTTTTCTTTCCCCTACTGTAAACTTTTTCTTAGAGAGCAGAAATAACAATAAATAGTCAAATAGCAAGCATCCTGAATTCTTCCATAGAGGGTAGTATCTGAGAAGTTGAAAGACTTTGTCAAAGAGATTCTCCCCATGGGAGATGGAGGTGGACCACAGTTTGGGCTCAGTAAATACAGATTTAGTGTTATTTTGGCCATTGTTTTCTCCCTCCACCTCAGATTCATTGAGATATAATTGATATATGCTGCTGCTGCTAAGTCGCTTCAGTCATGTCCGACTCTGTGCGACCCCATAGATGGCAGCCCACCTGGCTCCCCCATCCCTGGGATTCTCAAGGTAAGAACACTGGAGTGGGTTGCCATTTCCTTCTCCAATGCATGAAAAGTGAAAAGCGAAAGTGAAGTTGCTCAGTCGTGTCCGACCCTCAGCGACCTCATGGACTGCAGCCTACCAGGCTCCTCTGTCCATGGGATTTTCCAGGCAAGAGTACTGGAGTGGGGTGCTATTGCCTTCTCTGAATTGATATATAACACTGTGTAAATTTAAAGTGTACAACTCATTGATTTGATATATCTATATAATGAAAAATGATTACCATTGCAACATAATCAGATAGATCTCAGGTGGTTTCAACTTGCAACGGATTGAAGTGAGTCTTTGGTTCTCAACTGGAGACTGATGTTGGGTTACAGCAGTGAGAGCACAGAATCCCTAGCCACTGGACAAATTGTCAGTGACAAGGTCCTGGCTCTTTGGCTTTGCTAAAAAGAATTTCCACAAGGACAGAAAGTAGTGAAATAAGTAAAGTGCTTAGGTAGGTGGAAAAAAGAGCACAGTACATGTGTATAGACACACAGGCAGACTCCAAGAGAGAGAGAATTGCAGAGTCATGCTTTCGTGATAGTGTGGATTGTTTTTATGGGGCATTTCTTCTGGGTTTCCTTTGGCCACTCATTTTGATTTGCCTGGTTCAAAGTTCATATTTGGTATATCTTGGGATCCTCCCATGTGTGCACACACATTGCTTATACAAGATGGGTTCCACCAAAGAAGCCTATAAGTAGCTTGGCATCACTTCCGAATTCTTGGCAACTCTTCCGAACTCCAAGAAGATTTTCTGTGAATGTATAGTTGTTGAGGTCCCATGACTTCAAGAATGAGAAATATGTGGTTTCTTATCTTCTATCTGGGCAAGGCCCAGCTTCCTCTCTCAATTGTCCTGCTACTGATATTTTTGAGTTTTGGTTCACAGGGAATGAATCTCCAATCACTTTACCCTAGTGTAGGGGCTGCTACTTCTTGCCTCAAATCCCCCTTGAGAGACATAGATGCCATGAAATATTTATTGGGAGAATGAAAAGTGAAAGTCTGTCTTCTGTAGCTTCTTCAAGCTAGTCGGGGGCTCATAGATCCTACCTAGCTGGGGTCACAGAGCTCTCACCCTGTCTCTTTAAATTGGCCCCATAGTGATTTCTATTGTTATTTCAGCAGTATCTGCTGTGGGGAGTGGCTGGAGTCCCTGCATCACCTGTGCATCACCTGCATTGTCCTGTGATGTCCTAGAGAAAACAAACTAAATAATTAGATTAGAGAAGCTGGGGCTGAAGACTGGTTAAAGACTATTATAACCAGAGGCTCAAGCAAGGGTAGGAATCTGGTTATACAAGGTCAGCATATCTTTGTTCATCTCGGGCTTAAAATTTAGTGTATTTCTCTATGTCTAAAATGGAAGGTCTGAACCTGTTTGTCCCAGACCTCCTTCTTGGACTGAAAGGTATTAGTTGCAGATTTGCAATAGTATGGAAGACAAGAAAGCACTAGGCAAAATATAACATAAAGCAGTATGGCTGAGAAAAGGAAGGTTATAAGAAAATGGAAACCTCCCATAATAAAGTTTTTAATACCTTTTGGGATCAAGGAGAACAAGTTAGAGAACCAGTTTTCAATTTCCTAGCCCATACTGAATTGCAAGGATTGATGGTTAATTGTTGAAGCCAGGTGGTTTGTTGAGTTTTCTCAGTGTTGGTCTCTACTTAGAAAGAGGTGTTAATGTATGTGCAAAAAGAAGTGTTGGCAATTGCACATACTCCTCCCTGTTCTGCCAACAGATAATCCAGGGCCAGATGGTTGTCAAGTGTCACCTTGAACAGACAATCTAGAGACTTCTGTAAATTAGTAAGAGAATTAGCAGTATTAGTTATAGCAGTGAGAGTAAGAGATAAATTTTGAAGAACATGTTGGTGGGCAGCTACCTCCTACCATCATAACAAGATGTACCCAAAGAAATAAGCACCTCTGTCTGGGATGCCACCAGGTTAATTGAGTAAACAGTTTTAATGAACTTGCCCAGTGCTTGGATTCATTTAAGAAGTGGATTAAGATAAAAGTAATCAAAGTTCCCAGCATACACTGTGTGAGAGTAGAGTTATTGCATAGGCAATTATTAGCCATGGTTTCTTATCTATCTGACATAAGAACATGTATCCTGGTGGAGCAAAACAGACTAACTCACCCAAGGTTTTAAAACCTAGCCATTCAATGCTATAGTTCTAAAAATGTTCTTCAACTACATGCTGAAAACTTTCCATCCATGTCCATCACGATAACTGTTCCTTAAATGTGGATCCTTCTTCCATTGGGTAGCAAGTTAGAGTCTGAGTGCAAATAGGTAACTAGAATTCTTGTTTATGAGGGGCCATTGTAAAACTCTGGGATGTTTAAATGCCAATTCTTCATCCTTCCAATTTGACTTCATATTCTCCTTCTGTTTCCAAGGAGAGGGTTAGGCAAGAGACATTAGAATTTTCTTCAGTAGGAAAATGAACAATTCTGACTCTGTACATTACTGTTCCTGAGCCTTGGGTTCTTGGTAGAAAACCATTTTTCCATTAGGAACTTGTTTAAAATTCCTTATGGGATGGAAAATGGGGCCGCTATGACCCATAATGGTCTTACCTCAGGGTAAACAAATCCAGCATTCTGTCAACCAAGTGGTGGAAGCAAGAGTTTGTGCAATGCAAACCAGAGAGTTGTCTGCCCATCCTGTGGCTAAAGGAAGTCTGCCCAGAAAAGCTAAGGCAATTAATAGATTCATAGTAACACCAATCATGGTCATATATAAATCACCTAGCATGAGCAGAGAAGTTCAGTGAATTCAAAGAGAAAGGGTGAGAGTGAAGAAGACAGTAGTTATCTGAATCTACTGAAGCCCAGGGCATGGGCTTCCCAGGTGACACTAGTGGTAAAGAACCAGCCTGCCAACACAGGAGACATAAAAGATGCAGATTTGATCCCTGGGTTGGGAATATCCCCTGGAGGAGGGCATAGCAATCCACTCCATTATTCTTGACTGGAGAATCTCATTGACAGAGGAGCCTGGCGGGCTACAGTCCATATGGTCGCAAAGAGTTGGAGATGACTGAAGTGACTTAGCATGCATGCACCAGAGCATATCAATTATTCTGTACGTTAATTAAAGTACTTAGGAGCAAAAGGAAAATAGTAGCTATGCATACTTAGCCTAGGGTCTAAGAAGGTTTTTTGTTTTTTGTTTTTTTTTTTGTCTTTTGTCTTTTTGAATAGGAGCTTCAGGTCTTGCAGTGGCTCACCTGGGAATTTTCAGGCTATCCTGTGAATTCCATGTCCTGTAGAGACTCAGAGGAAGGGATGACTCACAGAAATAGCTGGAATGTGGAACTTCAGGTTCCTGTAACGTATCAGTGGAGACAGGTTTAATCCTGGACAGAAGAACCCAGCTAGTGACTCCTTAGAGTTTAACTGCTGTAGGGGTGCTCAACAGGACATGGTAAGGACCCTTCTATTTTGGGAGCAGCTGTCCACCAGGTCTTTAAAAATACCTAGTTCCCAGGGTTTTTAACTGGGACTGTCACCTAGAGCAGGCTGTACTCTCTTGCCATATTCTTGTATAGCTTTCTGGACTTGTCTTAGGTTTAATTTCTACAAAATCCTGACATGCCCAAAAGGTATGGAGTTGTTTGTATTTGGGTTGCTTGGGCCTCATATATCTTGTTTTCTATTTGGAGATAACTGTCTACTTCTAGGGTTTATAATATATCCCAGGTATTTAACTGAATGCTTTGAGATTTGTACCTATGTCTGAGAGGCTCTTTAACCCTGAGTCCCAAGGAAATTAAGAACTTCAATGGTATTTTGATCTGAGGTCTCTATGCTGCTGCTGCTGCTGCTAAGTCGCTTCAGTCGTGTCTGACTCTGTGCGACCCCATAGACGGCAACCCACCAGGCTCCGCCGTCCCTGGGATTCTCCAGGCAAGAACACTGGAGTGGGCTGCCATTTCCTTCTCCAATGCATGAAAGTGAAAAGTGAAAGTGAAGTTGCTCAGTCGTGCCCGACTCTTAGCGACCACATGGACTGTAGCCTACCAGGATCCTCCATCCACGGGATTTTCCAGGCAAGAGTACTGGAGTGGGTTGCCATTGCCTTCTCTGGAGGTCTCTATGGAGGGACTAAATATTGAAATATCATCTATATACTTTAGAATAGCACTTTCTTTTAGGTGTATTTCACTTTGTTACTTTCCTAGGGCCTGGGTGAACAAGTGTGGGACTGTCCCAAAAGCTCTGAGGCAATACTGTCCAGGTATATTGTTGCATTTGGCCTGAGTTGGGGTTAGTCCACTCAAAGGCAAACAGACATTGTGATAAGAAATGAACTTGGATCCAAAAGAAGACATCCTTGAGGTTGAGTAGAGTAAATCATTTAGCATCCTTAGGGATTTGGGTTAAGATTTGGGTTAATATGCTATAAGGATTGGCCATGAGGAAATATATAGGGACCACTGCATTCACTGCTCTAAGGTCTTGAACCATCCTAAGCAATCCATTTGGCTTAACAACTGGCAGAATAAGAGAATTGCATGGAGACTGGCAGGGCACTAAGAGGCCATGCCTTAAGAATTTATCTATGAGGGGTTGTAAACCCTTTTTCACTTTCAACTTTACGGGCTATTGTCTCCTCTTAGGTTAAGCATTTTCTGGCTAAGACTAATTCTTACAGTTTGGGCATTTATGGCCTTTACAGGGATTTCTTTGTCCCATACTGAAAGGTTCACTGCTTGTAGAATATGGCTAGGAATAAGACCTTGCTTTTCCAGCTGGTCTGTTTTAGTCAGAGTCAAGATAAGGGGCTTGCTTAGAGCCTCCTAACTGGAGTATGGCCCTGAGGGATCTCAGAAGGTCTCTTCCCAGTAGTGGGGTGGGTTACTCAGGTACAACTAAAAAGGCATGTGAAATCAACCTCTGCTCAAATTGGCAAATGAGAGGGCAAGTAAAATGGTGGGTGTGAGGCTTTCCATTGACACCAGTCCCAGTACAGCTTTTGGAGGAGAGAGATTCAGCGTGAGAAATTAAGTCAGAGTAAGTGAGTTCCGTATCAATCAAAAAATCAATTTTCTTACTTGCCACATCAAAGATTACCCAGAACTCCTTGATAGAAATAGACATCTTGTTATGGGAAGCTGCCAGAATCCCTGGGCAGCCTCAGTAGTCCAGCATGGCCATCTCAGGGGTGAGGGCAATCCATCTCACAATGACCTATTTGTTTGCAGGCTGGGCATAACCTGGGGAGTTCTTTCTGGCAATCTCAGACCAAGTGGCCTATTGACTTGCATTAGTAGCATTCCCTCTTATTGGGCTTACCTCCATACAGATAGTTGGATGTTCTTGGCTCCCTCAGGTTGTCCTGAGATCACAAAGCATGGCTGACAGCAACAGCTATCAGCTTTTCATTAGTCTTGGCCTATCCTTCCTCACGTTGAGTTCTCTCTTCCTGCTGAGCTTGGTCACAATTATTGAATACCCCAAAAGCTACATTTAGGAATTGGGGCATGGGCGTTTGGGTGCTAAATTATAACTTTTGGAGTTTTTGCCTAATATCAGGGGAAGATTGACTAATAAGTGCTGTCCCAGTAGGACACTGACCTTCAGAAGTGAAGAGATCTATATTAGTATATTTCCTAAAGGCCTGCACAAGCCACCCGTGAAAAAGGACTGGATTTTCTTTTTCTTCTTGGGTCATTCCTTTAACCTTTTCATAGTTAACTGACTTTTTCATACACTTTCTCATACCTTCTAATACACATTTGATCATGTACTTCCTGGCTTCTGTTTCCTCCAGGGAATTATAATTTCAAAGGGATTCCTATTTGGGACTGCATCTCCACCCATAGCATAACATTTGGGTTGGTCTCTGGCAAGCTTCCCCTGAGCCGATTCTCTGTTTTTCCTCATAAGTGAAACAAGTAGGTAGAACTACTTGAACATCCTTCCAAATTAAATCACAGACCAGAGTTAGGGCCTGAAACACTTCAACAAACTATTAGAGTCTTCAGAAAATTTCCCCAATACCTGTTTGCTTCAGGCTAAGTTGGTCAAAGAGAAGGGCTATTGTTTTTCAGTTTCTCAGTTGTTCCTGACTCTTTACACCCCATGGACTGTACACCAGACTCCTCTGTCCAAGGGATTTCCCAGGCAAGAATACTGGAGTGGGTTTCCATTTCCTTCTCCAGGAGATCTTCTCAGCCCAGGGATCAAACCTGTGTCTCCTGCATTGGCAGTCACATTTTTACCACTGAGTCACCAGGGAAGCCCCTAAAGACAAAGGCACATGCACTCTAGTTTATTTTCATCATACAATTACCTTTTCTTGTTTGTGGAGAGAACACTTAAGATCTACTCTCTTAGTAACTTTCACATATACAATATAGCATTATTAACCATAATCACCATGGTGTAAATTAGATCCTTGGAACTTGTAAGTTCATACCCTTTGATCAATATCACCCCATCTCCCCTTATCTGCCAGCCTCTGGTAACCATTATTCTAACTCTCTGTTTCAACACATTTGGCCAAAAGCACATTTTCTTGAGTTCTCGTCTTTAACTTAAATATCATGGTTTTTTTTTCCATTTTATTCCAAAATCTATCAATTTTAATGTTTTAAATTACAACTAAATAAAATGAACATTTCAGCAGTTAAATTAACATGCCTCAGTTACTGAGAATACAACATTAATTAGTTGAAACTTAAGAAAGGAGCAACAAGATAACATGAACACAAGAATTCCATAAGTTGATTTAATTATAATGGTGTATTTGTGAAAATTATGAGGCCATCAGTTCAGTTCAGTCATTCAGTCATGCCCGACTCTTTGTGAACCCATGGAAGCACACCAGGCTTCCCTGTCCATCACCAACTTCTGAAGCTGGCTCAAACTCATGTCCATGGAGTCGGTGATGCCATCCAACCATCTCATCTTTTGGCGTTCCCTTCTCCTCCTGCTTGCAATCTTTCCCAGCATCAGGGTCTTTTCCAATGAGTCAGTTCTTCTCATCAGGTGGCCAAAGTATTGGAGCTTGAGTTTCAGCATCAGTCCTTCCAATAAATATTCAGGACTGATTTCCTGTAGGATTGACTGGTTTGAAATTATTGTGGTCCAAGAGACTCTCAAGAGTCTTCTCCAACACCACAGTTTAAAGGCATCTATTCTTTGGTGGTCAGCATCTTTTATTGTCCAGATCTCACATCCATACATGACTACTGGAAAAACCATAGCTTTGACTAGATGGACCATTGTTGACAAAGTAACATCTCTGCTTTCTAATATGCTGTCTAGGTTGGTCATTACTTTTCTTCCAAGGAGCAAGTGTCTTTTAATTTCATGGCTGCAATCACCATCTGCAGTGATTTTGGAGCCCCCCAAAATAAAATCTGTCACTGTTTCCACTGTTTCCCCATCTATTTGCCATGAAGTGATGGGACCAGATGCCATGATCTTCGTTTTCTGAATGTTGAGCTTTAAGCCAACTTTTTCACTCTCCTCTTTCACTTTCATCAAGAGGCTCTTTAGTTCTTCACTTTCTGCCATAAGGGTGGTGTCATCTGCATATCTGAGGTTATTGGTATTTCTCTCAGCAATCTTGATTCCAGCCTGTGCTTCATCCAGCCCAGCATTTCTCATGATGTACTCTGCATATAAGTTAAATAAGCAGGGTGACAATATACAGCCTTGATGAACTCCTTTCCGAATTTGGAACCAGTCTGTTGTTCCATGTCCAGTTCTAACTGTTGCTTCTTGACTTGTATACAGATTTCTCAGGAGGCAGGTCATGTGGTCTGGTATTCCCACCTCTTGAAGAATTTTCCAGTTTGTTGTGATCCATACAGTCACAGGCTTTGGCATAGTCAATCAAGCAGAAGTAGAGCTATTACCTTCCAATTACATGTAAATTTTAAAGAAAACTGTGGATATTTACTTTTAAATAGCCTAAAGTCTTCAGACTGACATCTGTAGACGACATTTATTTGTGGATTTTAGTGTTGCAGTCAAAAATCCATCAGATACTGAAAATGTTACAGGAAAGAGCCAATTATGACTCCATGTTGGATCTGTTTGTTTTACTTTAATCTTGCTTTCTGCTGCTTTTGTTCATAAAAGGATATTGTCTATACACAATGGTCTGCCTCTGGTACCCTGTTTCTCTGCTTGAATGTTAAACCGAAATGGCTTTTTTCAGAACTCTGTCAACCTGTGAATGGTTACTGGAAAGGAAAAATTAACACATCCATTCCCGGAGGCTTGCCATTCCAGGAGATATTTGCAAGATTAGTGGCCTTTTTATTTGCTTCCTCACCTTCCCACTACCCACCACTCTGTTCTATAAAAGAACCTGGCATGCAGACTCAGACAAGATGGTTATTTTGAGACATTAGTCTGACATCTTCTGGGTTGGCTGGCCTTCAGAATAAAGTCTTATTCCTTGCTTTAATGCTTCCCTTTTCAGTTAATTGGCCTGTTGTGTGGTGAGCAGAGCAAGCTTGAACTCAGTAGCAAAACTTTGCAAGTACAAATCAAAGAGAATGCAATGATTATCGGAAAACTTTGTGGTCTGTAGATGGTTGGAGGATAAAACAAAGATACTACAGTTAAGAAAGGTGAACTCTTACAAATGTATGGTCAATTTTTGATGGTATAGCCAAAACTTGGCCTCCGTACTCTGGTATCAAATTTATCTCAGAGATGGTTTTAAGTGAAGTAGAAAATAATAGCTTTATTACTTTGCCAGGCAAATGCAGACAACAATGAATTAATGCTCTCAAAACTGTGTGTCCGAATCTGGAGGAGGTAGTGAGGAGCTTTATAGTAATGGTTCAAGGAGGAGGGCACAATCAATTCATAGACATTCTTCTAATTGGTTGATTGTGAGGTGCTCGGGAGTCAGCATCATCAACCTGGTTCCAACTGGTCTGGAGTCTCTGTGCTTGTGGGCAGCATACTTCTTCCACCTGGCAGGGGTTTCATTACCTGCAAAATATTTCAAGTATATTGCTATGTATATCTCTTTAGGGAAACTAAGACTCTGCCCTAAGACTGCATATTGTTCCTTGACTGTTTCTCCCTTGTCTCTACATCCTCTCCTTTGCCAGATTAGCATCTGTTTGAATCAGCCCTTTGGAACTCAGGGAAATTCATGGAGGTGGAATGAAACCTATTTTCTACAAAAAAGAAACAAGGGACACAGAAAGGCTTTTGTGATCCGGAGCCCCAAAGGATTCTACTTGATTTCAATGGTAAAAATCAGTTGTGACAGCAGATATAGTAGTGGTAGCAGTATTATCTATGGCAAGGCTTCAAATTGAGTTTGGCTACAAAAAGTCTTTTCAAGTTGTAGGAGATTAAAGACAGTAGTTTAAAGAGAATCAATTTCTAGATACTCAATTTCCATACGGTTTCTTTCCTAAAATTAATCTGCCAGAAAATGCCCCTCAGTTAAATGCATTCCTTTTTCTGCAATTTACCTGTTCCCACTTTATAAATTAAAGGCATATTTCTATCATGTATCTAAGATTTGACAGTATTGCATTGCCTCTGGGGATGAAAACCTTGAGTTTATTTACAAAGGGGAAATTTGAAATATATTGGTGTCCATGTTGAGAAGGTGAATGATTCCAAACACTAGGTAATAAATTGTTTTGCAAGTCTGTAATTTCCAATTCTTTATCTTGGACAAAGTTGAAGGAGGACTGAACTGAACAGTCAGTTGATAAGTGAGTAAAGTTATTTATGAAGATGTATCATTATGTGATTTCTGGCATATTATCTACCACTCTATGTCTTTTTTGATTGGAGCATTCAGTCCATTGACACTTAAGGTAATTATTGATACATATGTATTTATTGACATTTCAAACCTTGTTTTCCTAGTTGATTTTTTGTTTCTTCTTTGTCCCTTTTTTTTTTCTTTTTGTGGTTTAATGATTTCCTTTTATTTTATGCTTGTGTTCTCTTCTTTGTAGGTTTTGTGAATCTATTGTATGTTTCTGATTTGTGGTTGCCCTGTTTTTCAAGTATGCTAACCCCCTCCTGTATCTGCTTGCTTTAGACTGATAGTTATATAGGTTCAAACACATTCTAAAAAGAAAAAAGAAAAATTCTTTGACTTTTCTTTACCCTTCTTCCCCATATATTATGATTTTGATGTCCCTTTTTATATCTTTTTTTAAATTTTATTTTATTTTTAAACTTTACAATATTGTATTGGTTTTGCCAAATATCGAAATGAATCCGCCACAGGTATACGTGTGTTCCCCATCCTGAACCCTCCTCCCTCCTCCCTCCCCATACCATCCCTCTGGGTCATCCCAGTGCACCAGTCCCAAGCATCCAGTATCGTGCATCGAACCTGGACTGGAGACTCGTTCCATATGATATTATACGTATTTCATTGCCATTCTCCCAAATCATCCCACCCTCTCCCTCTCCCACAGAGTCCAAAAGACTGTTCTATACATTAGTGTCTCTTTTGCTGTCTCGTATACAGGGTTATTGTTACCATCTTTCTAAATTCCATATATATGCATTAGTATACTGTACTGGTGTTTTTCTTTCTGGCTTACTTCACTCTGTATAATAGGCTCCAGTTTCATCCACCTCATTAGAACTGATTCAAAAGTATTCTTTTTAATGGCTGAGTAATCATCCATTGTGTATATGTACCACAGCTTTCGTATCCATTCATCTGCTGATGGACATCTAGGTTGCTCCCATGTCCTGGCTATTATAAACAGCGCTGCAATGAACATTGGGGTACACGTGTCTCTTTCCCTTCTGGTTTCCTCAGTGTGTATGCCCAGCAGTGGGATTGCTGGGTCATAAGGCAGTTCTAGTTCCAGTTTTTTAAGGAATCTCCACACCGTTCTCCATAGTGGCTGTACTAGTTTGCATTCCCACCAACAGTGTAAGAGGGTTCCCTTTTCTCCACACTCTCTCCAGCATTTATTGCTTGTAGACTTTTGGATCGCAGCCATTCTGACTGGCGTGAAATGGTACCTCATAGTGGCTTTGATTTGCATTTCTCTGATAATGAGTGATGTTGAGCATCTTTTCATGTGTTTGTTAGCCATCTGTATGTCTTCTTTGGAGAAATGTCTATTTAGTTCTTTGGCCCATTTTTTGATTGGGTCATTTATTTTTCTGGAATTGAGCTGTAGGAGTTGCTTGTATATTTTTGTTGTTGTTGTTGTTGTTGTTTTAATTTTATTTTATTTTTAAACTTTACATAATTGTATTAGTTTTGCCAAATATCAAAATGAATCCGCCACAGGTATACATGTGTTCCCCATCCTGAACCCTCCTCCCTCCTCCCTCCCCATTCCATCCCTCTGGGTCGTCCCAGTGCACCAGCCCCAAGCATCCAGTATCATGCATCAAACCTGGACTGGCATCTCATTTCATACATGATATTTTACATGTTTCAATGCCATTCTCCCAAATCTTCCCACCCTCTCCCTCTCTCACAGAGTCCATAAGACTGTTCTATACATCAGTGTCTCTTTTGCTGTCTCATACACAGGGTTATTGTTACCATCTTTCTGAAATCCATATATATGCGTTAGTATACTGTATTGGTGTTTTTCTTTCTGGCTTACTTCACTCTGTATAATAGGCTCCAGTTTCATCCACCTCATTAGAACTGATTCAAAAGTATTCTTTTTAATGGCTGAGTAATCATCCATTGTGTATATGTACCACAGCTTTTGTATCCATTCATCTGCTGATGGACATCTAGGTTGCTTCCACGTCCTGGCTATTATAAACAGCGCTGCGATGAACATTGGGGTACACGTGTCTCTTTCCCTTCTGGTTTCCTCAGTGTGTATGCCCAGCAGTGGGATTGCTGGGTCATAAGGCAGTTCTAGTTCCAGCTTTTTAAGGAATCTCCACACTGTTCTCCATAGTGGCTGTACTAGTTTGCATTCCCACCAACAGTGTAAGAGGGTTCCCTTTTCTCCACACTCTCTCCAGCATTTATTGCTTGTAGACTTTTGGATCGCAGCCATTCTGACTGGTGTGAAATGGTACCTCATAGTGGTTTTGATTTGCATTTCTCTGATAATGAGTGATGTTGAGCATCTTTTCATGTGTTTCTTAGCCATCTGTATGTCTTCTTTGGAGAAATGTCTATTTAGTTCTTTGGCCCATTTTTTGATTGGGTCATTTATTTTTCTGGAATTGAGCTGTATGAGTTGCTTGTATATTTTTGAGATTAGTTGTTTGTCAGTTGCTTCATTTGCTATTATTTTCTCCCATTCTGAAGGCTGTCTTTTCACCTTGCTTATAATTTCCTTTGTTGTGCAGAAGCTTTTAAGTTTAATTAGGTCCCATTTGTTTATTTTTGCTTTTATTTCCAATATTCTGGGAGGTGGGTCATAGAGGATCCTGCTGTGATGTATGTCAGAGAGTGTTTTGCCTATGTTCTCCTCTAGGAGTTTTATAGTTTCTGGTCTTACGTTTAGATCTTTAATCCATTTTGAGTTTATTTTTGTGTATGGTGTTAGAAAGTGCTCTAGTTTCATTCTTTTACAAGTGGTTGACCAGTTTTCCCAGCACCACTTGTTAAAGAGATTGTCTTTAATCCATTGTATATTCTTGCCTCCTTTGTCAAAGATAAGGTGTCCATATGTGCGTGGATTTATCTCTGGGCTTTCTATTTTGTTCCATTGATCTATATTTCTGTCTTTGTGCCAGTACCATACTGTCTTGATGACTGTGGCTTTGTAGTAGAGCCTGAAGTCAGGTAGGTTGATTCCTCCAGTTCCATTCTTCTTTCTCAAGATAGCTTTGGCTATTCAAGGTTTTTTGTATTTCCATACAAATTATCCTCTTGCTGTTCCTTGTGTTCATTGTTGTTGTTTTCAAAAATAGCTTTTTTTTTTTTTTATCTGTATCCTGGCTAATTTAAGCGATTTACTTTCCTATTGTGATTTCCTCCTTCTTATATCTTCTTGATTCTTTTCTATTTAGAGATAACCTAGTATTGCTCTTTTCTTTTCTCAGACAAGTTTCTGCTTGTCTGAGAAATCCTTTATGTATCCTTCTAATCTAAATGATAATCTTTCTGGTTAGAATATTCTAGGTTTTTTCCAGTAGTCATGTATGCATGTGAAAGTTGAACTAGAAAAAGAGCTATGCACTGAAGAACTGATGCTTTTGAACTATCGTGCTGGAGAAGACCCTCGAAAGTCACCTGGACTGCAAGGAGATCAAACCGTTCAATCCAAAAGGAAGTCAACTTGAATATCCGTTGGAAGGACTGATGCTGACACTGAAGCTCCAATACTTTGGCCATGTGATATAAAGGGTCAAGTCATTGGAAAAGACCCTGCTACTGGGAAAGATTGAAGGCAAATGGAGAAGGGGGGTGACACAGGATATCATTGGATAGCATCACCAACTCAATGGACATGAATTTGAGCAAACTCCAGGAGATAGTGAAGGACAGGGAAGCCTGGAACACTACAGTCAATGAGGTTGCAAAGAACTGGACACAACTTAGTGCCTGAACAACTACAGCCAGCCAGCTGAACAATTTAGCCAACTTTGCTAGATTAAAGAGGTTTGTTTCATTGTTTGCTCCTTCAGAGGAATTCTTTTGGTCTTTTGACTGAGAGTGATTCCTCTACTTTTTTATTTTGCTTATATTTCTCCTACTCTGTGAGTTTGGGAGAAAACAAACATTGACTGTAGTCTGAAGGGCTATTTATATGTGTGAGTATCCCTGAATATGGAGAAGGCAATGGCACCCCCCCAAGTACTCTTGCCAGGAAAATGCCATGGATGGAGGAGCTTGATAGGCTGCAGTCCATGGGGTCGCTAAGAGTTGGACACGACTGAGCGACTTCACTTTCACTTCTTACTTTCATGCATTGGAGAAGGAAATGGCAACCCACTCCAGTGTTCTTGCCTGGAGAATCCCATGGACCTGGGAGCCTGGTGGGCTGCCATCTATGGGGTCGCACAGAGTTGGACACGACTGAGGCGACTTAGCAGCAGTAGCAGCAGCAGCATCCCTGAATAGCTTGTGTGAGTTTAATATTAATATTTTCTGACATGAGGGCTCTTTTTGGTTTGGATGCTTGCCATCCCTTTCCTCAGCATGTGTTAGCCATTATCCCCTTAATAGTGGGTGTGCAGGTGCATGGTCAGAACACTTGCTTTCAAGAAGGTACTGGTAGCAGTTGGCTGCTGGTTGAGGGTCCTGAGCAGGCGGGAGCAGAGATTGGCACCAGGTCACAGGACCCTTGATTTTGGCAGTTTATGCACACTCCTGGGACAGTGAAGGCTGTGACCTGTACTTGCTCACAGGACCCTCAGTGGTGGCAGCATTCCTTGTCACCTCTGGAGTCTGAGATGGCAACAGTGGCTCATTCTCTCCCTATAGTTCATTCAGGCAGTGCCCTGCCACAAAAGAAGCTCCTATGATGGTCCTGCCCATCTCCTCATGTGCTCCTCAACAACAGTACCTTGCATCTCTGGTGGGCCCAGGATTCTTCCCAGACTTCCTCTGTTGTGCTATAGTACCTCCCAGCCACCTCAGGCTATCTTCGAACAGCCAATCCTAGTCCTCTCCCCTCACCTACCCTCTGAAGCCCCAGTCTCACTACCCAGCTTGCCCTGCCCCAACAGACCAGCATCTCAGGCTGGGGAGTGCCAGTCAGCACTAAATCCTCTATGAAGTCTCTCTCTGCTTTGCTGTCCACAAACCTGTTACTGTGCTCTCTTCTGAGGCTCAAAAATACACGCCCCCATACGGACTGACCTCCCCACCAATGAGTGGACTTCCCTGTGTGTAGAAACCTTTCATCTTTCACAGTTCCCTCTCAGGGGCACAGGTGACATTGCAATTTCTTTCTCTTTCATTTTTCTTTTGTCCTACCCATCTACATGGAGATTTTCTTGCCCTTTCAGAGGTCTGAGGTCTTCTGCCAGTATTCAGTAGGTGTTCTGTGAGAGTCGTTTCACATGTAGATGTATTTTTGATGTATCTGTGGGGAGTAGGTGAGTTTCACATCCTACTCCTCCACCTTCTTGATCTACTTCAATGATCACTAAATTGTTAATAGTCACTTTTCTAATTATTATAGGTAAGGTCTGAAAGGTTGTTGTTGAAACACGAAAAGACGCCGGGATTCTTGGCCTCTGGAGGAGAATAATTCAATCCTGGGCCAGAGACAAGGCTTGATCACTCAGAGCTTTTGTGAAATAAAGTTTTATTAAACTATAAAGGAGATAAAGAAAACTTCTGACATAGAAAGCTTATATATATGTGTGTGTGTGTGTATATATATATATATAAAACTAACTAGAAGTTTGTTAATGAAAGGACAGAATGTCTTAAAACTCAGAATGGCACCAGGCCCCCCATCCATAAGATGCATTTTGGGATAATCTTGGCACCAGATGAGTCAACCTGGGCCAGAAAATGATTGACTTGAATCTTGTAGAAGGGCAGATAACCATACAAGTAGTTTCGTTTACATAGATTAGGGCAACAATGTCTGAGTATAGCATACTGGTTTGTCAAGTAGGTTCTGAGCCATTAGGTGGAACCGACTTGAAGACAGAATCTGGGGTAAATGCATAGTACATTACCATAGCTTAAGACAAACATTTCCATAAGAAAAAATGCATTGGTTAACTCCAGGTTTGAGAATAGTTAACTTCAGGTGAAACCAGGTGTCATTATGGCAGCACAGTATTTTAAGAGAAACCTCCTTTTAAATTTGTATAGAGAATGACAAAAAAATATCGCTAGTTTGTTTCCTCCTGCTGCTTAAGAGAGATAAAAATGTCTAACACTTGCCGCCCATTTCCTCCCTTTGGAGACCCCTGGCCTTCCTGCCTGTTACCCTCTCATCCCCCCCTTTTCTTTTAAGAAAATTGTGTTGTCTAGGGAAAAGGGGCATCGTTTTCATTCTGTAACTGCTTCCAAGCTGACAAGGGGCATTGTCACCAAATTGGTGAGGCAACATATTCTCCAAACCCTCATACTGAGGATTTCTGATCCAGGGGCCCCAAGTAGTAGTTGGAAGAAGCTGCATCAGTAGCAGGAGTTTGAGCAACCATTTGTAACTTAAAAGCTTTCATACAACTAGAAGCAAATCCAGTTACAGAGTTAGAGATGCAGGGAGCAAACAGCAAAAGCAAAACAATCAGAATTATTATAATTAAGATAGTTTTCCACCATGGGGAACTAGTTAATGTCTCTCAAAGCGAGGCAATTGAGGCTTCAGGAGTAGCCATATCCCCAATCATCTTGTTCATGTGTTTAGTAAAATGAGTAACATTAGTGCTCATATCAGGTATATATGTATAGCATTGGGTATGAATATGACATAAGTTCCTCCTTGTGCAGCTGTCAGAATATCTAAAGCCAATCTGTTTTATAAAACCACCTTTCTAATTGTGCTTGTTAAGCATTAAGAGCTGAAATAGCTTTTTGAGAATCTTGTAATGTCTGTTGAGTAAAATTAGTCAGAGCATCCACTCATAGCATAACATCTGTAGTTCTCAAAGAGGGAACAAACACTGTAGCCAAATAATCATACCAGTGAAATACAGACCTTGCCCACCGAGTTTTAAGGTGGAGTAAATTAGCAGGCTCTTCTGGAAGCTCTGAAAATATAAAGCCATTTGTAAAGGCTAGATCCAGGGTGCATCTCCCTATCCAACCAAGGGGAAGCCATGCCCATAGGTAAGAGCCACATATCCAATAAGTCCTGTTTGGAGCAAGCCAGCATAACTGAGATATCTAGTCCCAATCAGTGCCTGGCCAGACAAAGGGAGGACCTGAACTGGGGTTGGAAAACACAGGAATGATTACATTGTATATTTTCTGAGGCAAAAATCTCAATTGTTTCCAATCATTGTAATTAAGTTGTTGGCTAACTTCTGGGGATGGCTCTGTTTGTTCCCAGCATATAGGGGCAGTACACATTAGATGTCCTTTTTCAGGAGTTAGCCATATAACCTCATCCCATATTTGATAAACCTCAGGTAAAAAACCATTAGCTCTAGACCTAATTGTCTTATGTGTAGCGAAATAGTCATTAAACAGAGACAGTGTATAATCAAAATTAAAAGTCACGTTATGTCCATTGTTAAAATACAAAGTGTTGCACCCGTCCATCTTAGGGTTGTTAGATGTCATCAGATGAAGAGGCATCACATATGATTGTTCTAGAAGGTATTCACAGACTTGGAGAAAGTCTTTTCCTTGAAGTGGAAATGTCCACCATGGGAAGTCTTTCACTGATGAAGAGGGGAGTGCTCTGGAGACTAAGCAGTTAGACTGATTGTGGAATGCAGTGTAGGAGTGAGCCCAGGACAAGAAGGCATTGTCTGGAGGATCAAACAACAGACTCAGGATTTTTGGAGTCAGCAGAAGTAGGCTCACATAGATTATCAGGCCCATCTGAAAGACATAAAATGAAGTCACTGAATTCTGATCAGGGTGCCATCTCTTAACTCGAGTGTGATGTACACATGAATCAATTCCTGGCACTATGACAGCTGTGGGAGAAGAAAGAATAACCTGGTAAGGGTCTTTCCAGAGGGGCACGAGGGATGGGCCCCCAAACCCCAATGTTTTTATGAGGACCTCGGTTCCTGGCTCAAATAGAGGCTTGTTTGACTCAGAGGCTGGGTCAGGAGTCATCTCCTGGAGTTCTGTTAATGCCTGTTGAAATGCTGAGAGCTGAGTTACATAATTAGTTAATTCCAAGGATTCAGGGTCTATAACAATGTTTGTACGTAAGAAAGGCCATCCATAAATACATTCAAAGGGGGACAGTCCCTCCTTCTGGGGGAAGTTTGAGCCCTCATTAAAGCTATAGGTAGAACTTGAATCCAATTGTCCTGTGTCTCTTGAGTTAATTTGTGCAGATGTCTTTTGATAATGTCATTAGCTTTTTCAACCTTTTCTGAGGATTGGGATCTCCGGGAACAGTGTAAGTGATATTCTATTCCTAGAGCTTCAGATACCCCCTGAGTTACAGCAGCTTTAAAGGTGGAGCCATTGTCATTCTGAAGGCTCCGTGGCAGCCCAAACCTGGAGATAATTTCATGGATTAAAATCTTTATAACCTCCTTAGCCTGCTCACTACAACAGGGAAAAGCCTCAATCCATCCAGTAAACGTATCCACCCAAACTTGTCAGCAAGAATATCCATAAGATTTTGGAATATGAGTAAAATCAATTTCCCAGTTCTCTCCAGGATACTTCCCACTTAGTTGTAATCCAGATTTTGCTAGCTTTTCAGTCTTTGGGTTATTTTTCTGACAAACCTCACACCTTTTGATAATGTTCTTTAATGTTTTCATTCCATTTTTACCTTCAAACAAATGAGAAGCCATCTGGTAAGTACTCTCTGCACCCAAATGAAAACTCTGGTGTAAACCCTTAAGAATTTTCCACTGAGCATTTTCAGGAAGTATTAATTGTCCATCCTCAGACTGTAACCAACCTTTATCAGTAATCTTTGCTCCTCTTTTCTCATATCTTTCTATTTCTTCCTCACTATATTGTTGTTTTTCCTGTTCCACAGGACCTGTCCAGATCAAAGGCCTCTGCAGTGAAGGGGTTTCTTAAAGTGCCGTTTTTCTGGCTTGACAGTCAGCCAACTGATTGCCTTTGGCAACTTTACTCCCATCCCCGCTGTGCCCTTTGCAATGCATAACAGCTACTTCTTTAGGAAAATATATCAGTTAAAGTCTCTGGATCTCTCTGAAATGCTTAAAAGGTTCTCCTGTTGCTGTTTTAAACTTTCTTTCCATAGTGCAGCATGAGCCTGTAAAGTCAAATAAGTATACTTAGAATCAGTGTAGATATTTACTCGCTGCTTTTGCTTAACTCTAGAGCCAGGGTCAGTGCCACAAGCTCCACTAACTAAGCACTGGTTACCTGGGGGGAGAGATTTTGCTTTTAAAACCTGTACAGCATTCACCACGGCATAACCTGCATTATGCTTTCCATCTCAAACAAAAGAAATGCCATTTGTAAATATTTCCATGTCAGGATTGTCTAATGGGGTATCCATTAGATCTTCCCAAGCTGCATAGTTTAAAGTTAGAAATTGGGAGCAATCGAGATCATGTGTTTCATTTTTCTTCTCAGGAAGGAAAGTGGCGGGATTTAAATTTCCACAAACTTTAAGCTTACTGGTCCTTCTAACAACAATGACTGATATTTAAGAAGCCTACTGTTTGTCATCCAAATATTAACCTTAGAATTTAAGATTCCACTCACATCATGAGAAGTCAGTACAGTGAGTTTTCATCCATTAATTATTTTTAAACTTTGGGTGCTAATAAAGCTGCTGCCCCAATTACTCTTAGGCAGTGGGGCCACCCACGTGAAATTACATCTAATTCTCTGCTTAGATAAGCAATAGGTTGCTGGTGAGGCCCTCGGGGTTGTGTCAAAACTCCCAAGGCCATACCTTTTCTTTCAGTGACAAACAAACTAAATTCTGACCCTGTGGGCAAGCTCAAAGTGGAAGCTTGCAGGAGAGAGGTCTGAAGAACCTTAAAAGCCTTTTGAGTATCTGGAGACCAAACCAGTTTGTCAGTTTGGGCCTGCTGAGTTTCAGCTAAAGGTTTATATAAAGGCTGGGTAAGTTCTCCATAACCTGGAATCCAAATGCAACAGTAGCCTGTGATTCCCAAAAATCTTCTCAATTGTCTTAAAGTCATAGGTAGGGGATGATTTAGTATAGGTTTAATTATCTCAGGGCCTATGACCCTAGTCCCTTCTGATATGATTAGGCCTAGATATCTAACAGATTGTTGACAAAGCTGAACTTTTTCTCTTGATTCCTTGTAACTGCAGCCTGCCAGAAAGTTTAAGAAATCTCTGAGGCTCGAGATCAAGCTTCCTCTGTCTCAGCACAGAGTAAAACATCATCTACATATTGTAACACCACTGCTTCAGAGTTATTAAAGTTTTGTAGATCCTGTGACAAAGTTTGTCCAAGTAAGTGAGGACTGTTGCAAAATCCTTGGGGCAAAACTGTCCAGGTTAACTGAGAAGATGGCTGCCTAGGGTCCTCAAAGGCAAATAGAAATTGAGTTTCTCCGCCAAGGGCACTGAATAGAAGGCATCTTTTAAATCAATTACTGAGAAATATTTGGCTCTTTCAGGAATTTCAGATAATAGAATATAAGGATTAGGCACCATGGGGTGTAAAAGAACTACAGCTTCATTTATTATTTGTAAATCTTGAACTAGTCTCCATTTACCATTTGATTTCTTTATACCCAAAATAGGAGTGTTGCATGGATTGTTACAGGGAATTAATAGTCCCTGCTCCTTTAAATTTTTGATAATAGGTTTTAACCCTTCTTTAATCTCAGGTTTCAGTGGATACTGCTTCTTGTGTGGAAATAAGTGCGGGTCTTTGAGCTTGACAACTACAGGAATAGCATTTTGTGCTCGACCCACAGATTTTCCATCAGCCCATACTCTAGAATTTACATTTTGTTCAATTAAAGGAAGAGAAAGGGAGGGCTCCATATTCATGAAAACAGAGGCATGGACCTTGCCCAGTATATCCCTCCCGAAAAGGGGTGAGGGAGACTCTGGCACGATCAGAAACTTGTGTGAAAATAACACAGAATCTCAGTTACAACTTAAAGAATAACTGAAATAATACCTTTTGGCTCATCCAGACAGTCCCATTATGGAAGTGGATCAGGAAGAAAGTGGGCCAAGGATTTCAGTAAGCACAGAATAAGTTGTCCCAGTATCTAAAAGGAAATCGATGGGTTGGCCTCCCACAGTTATTAATGCCTGGGGTTCCTCGGGTGTAATTAGGATGGGAGCTTGTGTGGGGACCCCCAGGCACCTTCAGACCTGATTGCCTTGAGTGTCTGACCTGTGAAACCTACGCCTCTGGGGGCAGTCTCTCTTCCAGTGTGGTCCCTTGCAGATGGGACATGGAGCCGGGGGTGGCTTAGATGCCTGAGGGTATTCCTGCTTGAGGTGCCCTTCCTTTCCACAGTAATAGCAAGCCCATCCCTTTTCACCTGGGTCCCTCTGGACAGTTTTTTTAGACTGTTTAATAACGGTTCTTACAGCCATTGCAAAAGCTTCCATCTGTTCCTTTGTCTTTTTCTGCCTTTCTTTCTTTTCCTCATATTCCCTACCATAATAGACTGGCTGAGCCAGTTGTGACAGATTATTTAAGACTGATTTGGTCCATATGCCCATTTTAATAGCTTATGGTGGATATCTGGATCCGACTGAGTGAGAAATCTAACCTTTAAGATCACTTTTCCCTCTTCACTTTTGGGATCAATCTCAGTGAATCCATGAAGGGCTTCATTCAGTCTATCTAGGAATTTACCAGGAGCTTCCTACTCCTTCTGTTCTGTTTGCCAATTTGCCATAGTTTAAAGGCTTAGCACACGCCTGCCTGAGTCCTTCCAGAATATATCTGACAAAATGACTCTGATCCCATCTTTCTTTTGCTGTGTTGTAATCCCAATCTCATTCTGTAAATGGACCACCTGATTCCCAGTGGGGAGGGTGGCTATCTCATCCTCCCTCTTCCCTACTGATTCATTACCAAGACATTCATCTCCATAAGCAACCACTTTTCCCAAGACACGACTTTTGAGTCGGGAATCAGCATTTGTCCCCAGACACACATATCACATCCTTTCAAGTAAGGACATAAAGCAGAGTAACACCTTTAAAAGCTCTAATATACTTAAGAGACCCTCCAACTGGCCACCATTTGTCATCCTCCAGTGGGTACTACAGCCATGCAGTATCAAATAGGAAGACCAGTGTGTCTTCTTTAAGTCCTGGGGATCAAATCTATCCCAGTTTTCAGGATACAGTTCAAAGGAATGAGGCTGGAATTGTTAGCTCCCACTTGACCTGCTTCTTGAGAAACCTATATGCAGGTCAGGAAGCAACAGTTAGAACTGGACATGGAACAACAGACTGGTTCCAAATAGAAAAAGGTCAAGGCTGTATATTGTCACACTGCTCATTTGACTTCCATGCAGAGTACATCATGAGAAATGCTGGGCTAGAAGAAGCACAAGCTGGAATCAAGATTGCCGGGAGAAATATCAATAACCTCAGATATGCAGATGATACCACCCTTACGGCAGAAAGTGAAGAGGAACTAAAAAGCCTCTTGATGAAAGTGAAAGAGGAGAGTGAAAAAGTTGGCTTAAAGCTCAACATTCAGAAAACGAAGATCATGGCATCTGGTCCCATCACTTCATGGGAAATAGATGGGGAAGCAGTGGAAACAGTGTCAGACTTTATTTTTTTGGGCTCCAAAATCACTGCAGATGGTGATTGTAACCATGAAATTAAAAGACGCTTACTCCTTGGAAGAAAAGTTATGACCAACCTAGTTAGCATATTGAAAAGCAGAGACATTACTTTGCCAACAAAGGTCCGTCTAGTCAAGGCTATGGTTTTTCCAGTGGTCATGTACGGATGTGAGAGTTGGACTATGAAGAAAGCTGAGCGCTGAAGAATCGATGCTTTTGAACTGTGGTGTTGGTTAAGACTCTTGAGAGTCCCTTGGACTGCAAGGAGATCCAACCAGTCCATTCTGAAGGAGATCAGCCCTGGGATTTCTTTGGAAGGAATGATGCTAAAGCTGAAAGTCCAGTACTTTGGCCACCTCATGCGAAGAGTTGACTCATTGGAAAAGACTCTGATGCTGGGAGGGATTGGGGGCAGGAGGAGAAGGGGACGACAGAGGATGAGATGGCTGGATGGCATCACTGACTCGATGGATGTGAGTCTGGGTGAACTCCAGGATTTGGTGATGGACAGGGAGGCCCGGCGTGCTGCGATTCATGGGGTCGCAAAGAGTCGGACACGCCTGAGCGACTGAACTGAACTGACTGATCTGTAAGAGAGAAAAAAAGTGACCAGCGCCCTCTTTCTACTGGAGGCATCCCTCCCTGCTCTAGATGGGTGTATAGACAGACTTTACACCCAAGCTTTTCCTTCCTGGTCAGACTTAGTCTGCCCCTTACGGATGCAGGCGTCATACTCGTCCCTCCCAGTTCTACCAACAAGAAGTGGTGGGGATGCACCAGGGTTAGACCTGATGGCATCTCTGACTGACGTCCAGCTCCTCACCATTAAAACCTTGCTTGCTTCTGATGCCACTCGGGGTGCAATCAGTGTAACCTTCCAGAATGCCTCCCAGGCTAAGACCACTGAGGGAAACATTCGTCACCTAAGTGCCTGTGCACGACCCTGAGTATATTTCTGACCACAATAAGACCGGTACAAACATAAAAGTGAAATGTTCCTTCCAAGTGTCACCACACCAGTATAAGAGCCTCCTCTGATCCACTAAGAGCCAGCATTATCAAAGTGAAAAAAAAAAAAAAAAAAAAAAAACATTGTAATTCCAATCTGAGTAACCTTTAACCTCAGAGATGCTCTTGGAGCTGGAGCTCCATCTAATTTCCGAACTTTCAATTCCTAGCAAGGCTAGATGCTTCCTGACTACCAATCTAAGTTTGGGCCATAAGTAACAGTACATAGTAACAGCATAGATCACAAGTCCCTTGAAAGTCTATGATCTGACAGTTTAGGTTAGTACTTCTAATTCCCAAGGAGTTATGAAATGGTCAAAGAGACCAAAAAGTTTGACCAAGAAAGGAGAGTTTGGTCCACACACTTTGCCCATTTCTGGTCGGTCCCAGAAGGAGATGTTGAGTGCCTCTTGGCATTGGCAGGTCGGTATAAACCCCCAACAAGTTTCTGCCATAAGCCGTATGAGATCACTGTGGAACCGCAGAGCAGGGCTCCTTACTTCCTTCATGCAGGGTGTGTCATTCATTCACACAAGCACACTGTAGAGTTAGTAAAGTGCAGCAGAAAACGTGTTTGCTAGGAGAACAAAGAACTAGAGCTCCAAGCATCCTTACTTTGTCCTGAAGGATACCCGACAAGCCCCCAAGATGAAAGGTTGTTGTTGAAACACAAAAAGATGCCAGGATTCTTGGCCTCCAGAGGAGAAGAATTCAATCTGGGGCCAGGGAGCTTTTGTGTAATAAAGTTTTATTAAAGTATAAAGGAGATAAAGAAAGCTTCTGACATAGGCATCAGAAGGGTGCAGAAAGAGTACCCCCTTGCTAGTCTTCAGCTGGATATTATACAGTCACTAGCTATTTGTTAATGAAAGAGAGGAATATCTTAAAACTCAGAATGGCACCAGGCCCCTCATCCATAAGATGTATTTTGGGATAATCTTGGCACCAGATGAGTCATCTGAAGCCTGAAAATGATTGACTTGAATCTTGTAGAAGAGCAGATTAACATACAAGTAGTTTTGTTTACATAGATTAGGGGAACAATGTCTGAGTATAGCATACTGGTTTGTCAAGTAGGTTCTGAGCCATTAGGTGGAACCAACTTGAAGACAGAATCTGGGGTAAATGCATAGTACATTACCATAGCTTAAGACAAACATTTCTATAAGAAAAATGCATTGGTTAACTCCAGGTTTGAGAATAGTTAACTTCAGGTGAAACCAGGTGTCATTATGGCAGCACAGTATTTTAAGAGAAACCTCCTTTTAAATTTGTATAGAGAAGGACAAAAAATATTGCTAGTTTGTTTCCTCCTGCCGCTTAAGAGAGATAAAAATGTCTAACACTTGCAGCCCATATCCTCCCTTTGGAGACCCCTGGCCTTCCTGCCTGTTACCCTCTCAGGTCCAAATGCTCAACCCATCATCAAAGCTGATCTGTTTGATAGTAAAAGCAATCTTTTTTCAAAAATATCAATATATCTATTAAAATGTTGCATCTGAATTGTAAAATCTATAAGCCTTACATGTTCTGTTTCTCTGAAGTGCTCAGGACCATCTTGGGATCCATGAACACAATCACAGGTTGCAGCAAGTTGTCTATAATAATTTCATCTTCATGTATTTTTATTCTAATAATATAGCTTTATAAACTCACATTCTGGATCATCTGGTTGACCACCTCACAAACCAATACTTCCATCAATTTTGAAATCTGTTTTATATATGTTATTTTAATTATATATTTCAGTATGTTAATAGTAGAATAAGATTAGAATGGCAGTGAAGTGATTATGTAAATGACATAGTCTCACCAAGGGAAGACTAAATGTCATCATAGCTGGCTATACAAGTAATAGTGCCACAATAGCTGGAATAGAAAAATACAGTGAGAAAATAGAGCTTCAGTGGTACAGTGGTACAGGGATTAACATTCAAAGTAACATGCTCCATAATAGTCAGTAATATATTCATCTTGCAAATGGTAAATTATTTGTAAACAAAAATAACATTGTTATTTTGAATTTTACTAACTGTGCAGCGTTTATTTAAGTTAGAAATATATCTGGTTTATAGTTTTGGAACTAAAAGCATAAAGAATTTGTGTATAGTTTCATGTTTGTACATCCTTAAATACCATTATAATAAAAATAATTTAAGTCAACTGTGGTGTTATAATATTTTTTTTTTAATTTAAGAGGGTCCAGATATTATTGATGTTTGGGAGACATTGCACTTGGAGGTCTGAAAGTCACATGGAAGTGTTTGAAAAAAAAAAAAGTTTTGACATAACCTAGATAGGCCTTTGGGTTTCAAACAGTAACTGTGATACTGACTTAAATTTTTTAGAAAATATGAGTGTGTGCAATAGAAAATTCTAGACTTGTGAACAGGATTCTTCAAATATTTCTACCTCATGGACAAATCAAGTGATGTGTATGACTGTAATTGTGTGCTTAAAAGCAATTTCAAGGTCCACAACATTTCCCACCAAACTCTTCCCTTCATTTAACAACTATTTACTGAGATCACTACTACATATTAGGCATTGGCTAACCATGAGCATATAGTGGTGAATAAAAGATTCATACTGCTCTCATGGAATACACATTAAATAAGTAATTACACAAATACACACTTCCAAGTTATAATCAGTGTATCAAGATAAGACAAATCAGTACCTTGTTTCTCTGGCAGGCTCAGGATTCTTCCTGACACTAAGTTAGTTGCACAGTCATGTCCGACTCTTTGTGATCCCATGGACTGTAGCCTACCAGGCTCCTCTGTCCTTGGAATTCTCCAGACAAGAGTACTGGAGTGGATTGCCATTTCCTTCTCCACCTGGACACTAAAGATATATTTAAAGTGAAATATAAATGATGAGAAGGAGATAGGTAAAAAATGAGGAAGAACATTTCAAAAAAGAACATACAATTAATGAAAAGATTTCAAAGCATGTATAAACTGGTATAATTTTACTCCACCTGGACACTAAGGATATATTTAAAGTGAGATATGAATGATGAGAAGGAGATAGGTAAAAAATGAGGAAGAACATTTCAAAAAGAACATACAGTTAATGAAAAGATTTCAAAGAATGTATAAACTGGTATAATTTTAAATGGCAATAAGGTCCTAGGGGAGGGGAGTAGTGAGTAAAATGTTAAGAAGTTTGGATATTTTTCTAAAGAGGAGCAGAAGCTAGTGATAGGTTTTAAGTATGGGGTGATGACATCCAGTTGGCATTTTTAAATGATTAGTCTGCTGTTGGAAAAATAGAGTGGATCAAGGATAGGGCTAGGATACCAAAGATAAAGGCAAAAATTAATGGACAAAGATTAATTAAGATGTATCCTTGAGGTATAGCTAACAAGATGTATACAATCACAATGAAACAATTATACTAATCCAAATTGAAAATTATTTTGCAAAACAACTATGTGGGCTCTTGAAAAATGTTAATATTATGAAAGACAATAAAATTCAGGTGATGCTATTTTATATTAAAGGAAAATAAAGAAATACCACAGCCTTGCAACTAGATCTGGGATGAACAAAACAGAGTAAGAGATACAAATCCAGGCTGCCTTTGAGCAGAGCCACAGAAGCCTACACAGGTGGCACACAGGTCTTCTGTGAGTGCACAGATCTCATTTGCTTAAGCAATAATTTCCCTGAAGTAGGGCACCTACTCAGGAAGTGAAGCCTGATTGAATCCAACATGCAGGGCTTCCACTCCAACAACTGGGGAGCTGGCCTCACCATGACAGTACTGCAATGGCCATGAAGCAGAGAAGTCCCACCACACAACCTACACAGGCATTAGATTCCTCAACACCAACCACACCCCCTATCAAGATGATAATGGTCAGCATTTCATGAGGAAAGTTGTGACTGGCATCCATATCAAAACCAGCCCTCACACCAAAAACATTGGACACACACAGTGTACACAGGAATATTCCCACATAAAAACGTCCCTTGAAGACCACAATAGGTAACCATTTCTCCAAATATTAGAACAGAGAAAGTTAAGTAAAATGAAAAGGCAGAGTAGTTATTCCCAATTAGAAGAGTAAAAGAAATCCCCTGAAAGGACAAATACTGAAACAGTGCTCACCAGTCTACTGGACCCCAAGTTCAAAAAGTGGTAATAAAAATGCTAACTGAATTAAGAAAGATTATTGATATAAATGCAGATCACTGTAGCAAGGAGCAAGAAACAAGAAATAGGAGCCAAACTATACATAATTTAATTTCAGAGGTAAAAATCAATCTAGAAACAATGAATAGCTGACTAAATTACACAAAAGAGAAAATAAGTGATCTGAAAGAATAGTGGAAATCACAGAATCAGAAGAGCGACAGCTGCTGCTGCTGATAAGTCGCTTCAGTCGTGTCCGACTCTGTGCGACCCCATAGACGGAAGCCCACCAGGCTTCCCCGTCCCTGGGATTCTCCAGGCAAGAACACTGGAGTGGGTTGCCATTTCCTTCTCCAATGCATGAAAGTGAAAAGTGAAAGGGAAGTCGCTCAGTCGTGTCCGACTCTTAGTGACCCCATGGACTACAGCCTACCAGGCTCCTCCATCCATGGGATTTTCCAGGCAAGAGTACTGGAGTGGGGTGCCATTGCCTTCTCCAAAAGAGCGACAGAATGCCAAGCAAAAAACGAGTGTAAGAAATGAGATCTCTGGGATAATATTAAATATGCATAATAGGTGTTCCAGAAGGAGAAGAGAGAAAGAAGTGAGCTGAAAATGTGTTTGAACAAATTATGGTTATGAGATACAAGAGACTCAGAGAGTCCCTCCAAAATTAACCCAAACAGACTCAACCAAGACTTATAATTAAAATGGAAAAATTTAAAGAAAGGATACTAAACTCAGTAAGAGAGGGAGAAATCAACATGGTGAAATAGGAGGATGTGGAATTTGTCTCTCCTCACAAGTACATCAATAACACATCTACAAGTGGAATAGTTCTCACAGAGCACCTGCTAAATATTAGTGGAAGACCTTATGGAAGAAAGAGAAGAGGAATTAAAAAGCCTCCTGATGAAGATGAAAAAGAAGAGTGAAAAAGTTGGCTTAAAACTCAACATTCATAAAACGAAGATCATGGCGTCTGGTCCCATCACTTAACGGGAAATAGATGGGGAAATAGTGGAAACAGTGTCAGACTTTATTTTTCTGGGCTCCAAAATCACTGCAGATGGTGACTGCAGCCATGAAATTAAAAGACGCTTACTCCTTGGAAGAAAAGTTATGACCAACCTAGATAGCATATTGAAAAGCAGAGACATTATTTTGCCAACAAAGGTTCGTCTAGTCAAGGCTGTGGTTTTTCCAGTGGTCATGTACGGATGTGAGAGTTGGACTATGAAGAAAGCCGAGCGCCAAAGAATTGATGCTTTTGAACTGTGGTGTTGGAGAAGACTCTTGAGAGTCCCTTGGACTGCAAGGAGATCCAACCTGTCCATTCTGAAGGAGATCAGCCCTGGGATTTCTTTGGAAGGAATGACGCTAAAGCTGAAACTCCAGTACTTTGGCCATCTCATGCGAAGAGTTGACTCGTTGGAAAAGACTCTGATGCTGGGAGGGATTGAGGGCAGGAGGAGAAGGGGACGACAGAGGATGAGATGGCTGGATGGCATCACTGACTCGATGGACATGAGTCTGGGTGAACTCCGGGAGTTGGTGATGGACAGGGAGGCCTAGCGTGCTGCGCTTCATGGGGTCGCAAAGAGTAGGACACGGCTGAGCGACTGAACTGACTGATTGACTGACTTGTATATCTAAAAGGACAAGAAAAATCCCCTCACAACCAGGCAGGGTGAAAGAAAGAAAAGAAGAATCAAAAAAGGGACTAGAAAACTTGGAAAGAGCTAAAGGTGAGGAGAAAAACTCAGAAAAACCCCTCTCATGGTGGGGAAATCAACTGGGACAGAAAGCGATCTTCAGGGAATTGAAAGGGAACACAGTGGATGGTCCGTGGAAGGCAGGACAAAAAAAAAAAAAAGAAAAGAAAAGAAAACTGTGCATGTGGTCCATGGCAAAGACTGGCACACCCCAGCCAGAGTCATGTGTCTCTTGCTGCAGATGGGGGCTAGCTGCTGGAAAGTGGGATTTGGAGCACAGAACCAGGGTGGAAACAGCTGTTGGTTCCAAAAAGACAACTGGAAGGGATAGGAGTAAGGAGCTCTATAACCAGTAATATTTGCAAAAGGAACCTGGGACACCACAGAAGAAAGTGGTCATTGTTGAATAGTGTGCAATGGGTGGGGTTGCCATTGCAACCCCCTTCCCCGCCTGCCCACTTCTGCTTCTGTTGGCACTCGGAGGGGCACCCAT